>NC_139221.1:66404473-67103223 GCF_055691185.1 Crinia signifera | reverse complement strand
TTTTGCTCTCTTTTTTGGGACACAAAGTTATGTCTGTATCATCACATACAGCACAGGAAACCAAACACGGTCCCCAAGGCACCCCAACGGTCCATGTTATAGGTATATTCATGGCTCAGCACATATGGTTAAATCAGACTGACTCAGTTACTAATTAAGTCACCTGTGGCCAAGCATGGATATACTTAATACCTGGAACTTTGGGTTGCCTTCAGGACCACATCTGGGAACCAATGATATCTAGAATTATTGTCCATGGTGGAGGGTGTCATAATCACACTGCCTGCACAGCACTCCCCTCTATAAATGTGCTCACATGTGTAAATTAACGACATATCAACAAACACACCTTTATCCTAAAAGGTCTATTACATTTTTGTATTTTTACACAAACAACTACATATCAGTTGAAACAACACACTTGACTTTTTCGCACAGACTTCACATCCCTGTGCAGTGGTGCCACTTTATTGACTTCATCTGTAATTTCACCCCAAATCTTCTCCTTCGCAGAGGGGCTCAGCTTCCTGGTGGTTAACTCAATCCATTCCCATGCTCGGGGTACCAAAATCTGTAGTTCACGCTCCAAAAATGCAGGGAGCTTGTGTTTTTTGTTGGGATCCTGCCTACGCCATTTCCTAGATGATGCAGAAGCATTGCTGGAGTGGTCAGTTATGTCAGCACGCAACTGCTGGGTCTCAGATGTTTCAAGTAATGGCACATCTTTTTCTGCCTGGTTGCTTGGCCCCGGTTGAGCCACAGAACTTGGGCCTGCCTCTGGCTGTGAGGCTGACCCTTGGTCTGACTGGGTCCTTTGGGCATGCCTCTCTCTCTCTCTCTTCCTCCTCTGTATATTTTCTGTCATTGACTGCAACTTATCTAAAATAAGCTCTTGGTCAGAGATAGACTTGTCAGACATGTTTGCAGCAACCTTTCCTTCTAGGCGGTCACCTAAATATACACTAAATCCCGTCTTCTTTTATTCTTGGGCAAAACTCCCGCTGAAAACGGCATAAATTACCCCGGCTGAACGCACGTGTGCATGCGACAGATCACACACAGACTGAGTTGGATGTGTGGTCCATGGCCCAATCTGTTGTGTCATTCCTCAAACAATATGTATGTAGAATTTCTATGTATGTGTGTGTTTGTTATAATGCAATCCGTATAGAAAGTTCATGCCACACTTTACCAAAAGAGACAGCATAACAGGTATCATTAGGTGATATATACATATTTGTAATTATGATTGTATGCAGATGCAAACTATTCGCTGAACAAGTGCTTGCAGACAGGCCAGCTGGTCCATTTTTGTCTGTCGTATAATGTATAATTCATACTTACCATTAGCACAGTACAGTAACGGTATGGGCAAGCATGTGTACGCCCATGTAGATATTAAAGTCTGGCATAAAACTACACACATACTGTCAATATTGTAAGGATTAATAAAGTTTATACCAAATAAGAATGTTTCCAACCAATCAGTGAACAGCATAACTTATATGTACCTGCAATTATGTGCTGCACCATTGCCAATATGACTTCCATTAGGACCTCACCCTTCTCCCAGAGGGAACTGGTGGCCCTAGTGGAGGTGATGGACCGGCACCTGGGGCCCCTATATCAGCAATATAAGAGCCCGCACAGGTGTCAGACGAACCGTCGCTCAACTCGAGCGGTGGTGGTCCGATCTGAGGAGGAAACAGCCGGATCTGCTGGGGATGATATGCCGTTATGTCCGCCGCTGTAAGTTATAGAGTTTAAACATTGTGTACATGCGAATGTTTGCAAATGTATGCAAAATGTGTGTGTATGTGTGTAAGTGAGTGTTTTTTTATTTAAAAAAAAACAATAAAATAGAGTTTTTGTTTGTTGTTTGAATTAATAAATGTTGTTTTTTTTTTAATTTCATAACCCACCACCTTCAATAACACTACAATCAACATTCACATTGAAGTATGCACCATGGCACGCATCAGGGCAAGAGAAGATCGCCAGCAGGAGAAGGAAGAAGAGGTGGAAGCTGGTGCCCACCTCATCTCTCCCTCCCCTGCCTCCAACCACTCCCATGCCCCTACCCCCTCCCCTGCCTCCACCCACCCACTCCTCTACCCACACCCACTCCTCTGCCCCCATCCACTCCCCACCCCACTTCTAACCCCTTACTACTCCCCACCACCCACAAACCCTACCAATCCCCACCACACCCCACATCCTGTACCCCTACTTCCATCCATGCCTCCATATTGTTTGATCCCCCATCCCCAAGCCCCCACTTATCCAGCCCACCTGCTGCATATATGGACCTTTTGGAGGAGCCAGACCACAATGGGAGGATGGATGTTGATGGCAGACGTAAGTAAACAATGTGCCTAATGTACTCATAAACAATTACACACATTTACTTTCACAAAACCAACATATGTCCATTCAAAAACATTGGTAGTTCCTCCACAACACTCTAGTCCAACCATGACCTGTTAGGTGTTCCAGGGACAGCTGTTGTGGAACTAAACTATCCAGCATGACCTGCCACATACATTTAGATTTTGGCTGGTTAATACTGTGCCAGCACATGCTGGGGCATGCATTTCCACAACAGCTGGAGGGCTATAATTTTGACACCAATGTCCTAAAGTTTGAGAAGGATTAACCTGTAAATCAGGCCTGACCAACCAGATGTTGTGAAACTACAAATCCCAGCTTGCCTTGCCAGTTTTAACACTATGTTGTATCAAAACTGTGGCAAGGCATGATGGGATTTGTAGTTTAACATCTGGAGAGCCACAGGTTGGCCAGGCCTGCTGTAAAGCATCAACAATGTAATGATCCTTACACTGCATACCTTAGTCCAGAGGTTTCACCTGTTTTCCTCAGCACAAACCTCCGACATGTGATGCTGTATACATTCAGCAAAGAAGGCAAAGGGCACTTATTTGAAGCCATGTAATATGTTTGTGTGTGTCAACATCATAGTAGCTTGTAACATCTTCATAGCAGGTCCATCTTCAATGCTCTTTTAAAATGTGTGTTGCCTTCACATTACACTGACAGCTTATTAATCATTGAAAAGTGAACAAGATTTTGTGTTAAACTTATTAATTAAAATATTTTTTTCCCCTTCCCAACAGAAATTCAACAGCACCAGGAGGCCTTGGCCCACGCTGTGGCAGAAATACAGGGGGCATTTCAGCACATTGCCATGCTCCTTGGTCGTCTGCCCGGCCTACTTTAATTTTTTTTAAATATAATTATTATTTTTGTAAATAAAAGTTTCAGAATAGTTAGAAGTTGTCTGTGGTTTTTATAGTAATATGTTAGAGTGCTTCTGAGGGCAGGTGGACATAGGTACATGTACACATGTGTAATGTAGCTTATATATGTAATTTAAAGTGAAGGGTAAGGAATGAATGTTGTGTGCATGTGTGGGTTTTTGGCTTAAATTTAAATAAATGTACATGCATGAATGTTAGTTGTTGGTGGAGTTAAACATCACACACATCATTAGGGTAGCGAGACATGCAAATAAATAGGGACATAATATTTATTAACATTATTTACAGCATGCAGACAAACACCAAAGAAAACAAAAACATTGGGGGACACATTAGATAGTGAGGAAAGTGCCACATTAGAACAAAAGAAATATACATGTAATAAGGGTTCAATTGTAGATTAATTAAGGGAGATAAATGAGGTAATATAAAGAAATCAATCAATAAAACTTAGCATAATTGGATAATTGTTAAAAGGTAACTTCAACAGGAATAATTGCTAGACCATACATGTGAAGAGTACGCCACCGTGATCGGACGTATGCTTCCACATATGAACGGAGAAACACTCTTAGTTTCCGACCAAAAAGGATGAGATCCGTCCGAGCACGGTATCGTACGCTCATATACACGCCACTTCCCTTTGCTGGCTTTTCCCACCAACCGTGCACGGATGTTCTGTGGGTGGACTAACGCTCACCGAAAGAGTGAGCGATCCATTCGGACGGTCCATCCCCACACGCGGCCGCATGATCCAACTGAATAAGGGCCTATGTCCCATTGCCATTACCGACTCTTTAGCACATGCAGTTGCAATCTAGTTAGATTGTTCTGCATGTGCTTCAAGATCACTGTGGTTAGCACAGATCTCTCAGTACACATGGCTCTATATAGTGTGTATAGGGTGATATGTGCTACATCACACGCCAGCACATCGGCCCTTGCGTAGGGGGCTTAACAGTAAAAAATTTGTTAAACATTTAGAAGGATAAAAATGAAATCAAACATGCTTACATTTGATCAAGACTAACAAAAGAAAGGTGCCACAAAAATAATCCTGTTCTTCAAATACTGTAATTATTTTTCAGGATTTTTCTCCCTGATAATGCAGTCTAATAGATGGATGTACTAGTCATTGTAATGCTAGGTACACACCATACAATAATTGCACAGGTTGGGCATCCCTTATCCTTGTATTTCAAAAATCCAAAATATACAGTATCCGAAAACCGTGGTTTTTCAGAATATATAGGTTTTTTCCCCCCACCTCTTTTTTTTCATACTTACCTCGTCCCCCGATGTCCACTGCGGCCTCCTAGATTCTCTTCAGCGGCATCTCCGATCCCAGGGGTGCATTGCGCGACCGCGCACTTGTGCAATGCACCCCTGGGACCGGAGATGCAGCTGAAGAGGACCCTGAAGGCCGCCGTGGATGCCGGGAGACACTGTGGACGTGGGGGGACCACCAAGGGATCAGATAAGTATGGAAAAAAAATATTTCAAAAACCGAAAAAATTCCTTGTGGTCCCGAGCATTTTGGATAAGGGATACTCAAAATAATAATGCGTTATGCAGACAATTCAGTAAATTCTTTCCAACAAACACATCCATTCTATAATCATCTTAGTAGCAACAATATCCCAAAATCGAATAGTGTGTGTGCATTTTCTAGAATCTGACCATACTGTATGTCAACATGTAAAAACCAGGTAGTATGAGGGCAAACCAGATATTTCCACATGAAATCTGCATTATTATTTTCTGATAAAGTGTATAAGCATAGATATTGGAACCTTCCTCTAAGCTAGCATTTTTCAACCACTCTTCCGCAGCATAAGGTTGCCAGGTGAGCATCCATCTATTAGAGATGCCAGCCACTGCCAACCACCTGAGATGCCTACGCAGCTACTGTCGCTATCAGCAGCTGGCTCCAGCAGCACTGTGCTTTTTCTCGGGCCAGCCCATGACGAGTGGTGACTCCAAAGTCATGCATGCCACCTTGCCTTCCCCCCTGGAGTGCACGACTGCCTGCTTCCCCTCTGTGCTGCTGCAACATTTTACTGGGTAAAATTAAAAAATGTCTAATTTTATTTATGTTTGAAATTACTAGGATGGCAGGCAAAGTGTGGAATTACTGGAGAGGGGTCAATTTGTTTGTACTATTATGGGGGCTACTGTATTTGTTTTTAGTCACTATGGGGGGCATTTTGTGTGTGCTTTTTTTTCCGGTGGAGCACTGATGGTGTGCCTTGTTGGTGCATCATTGATTGAACATCAGCTCTATAGGCTAAATATTGTCCTAATTGCAGAGTGCACCTAACTTAAGAAAGGCATCTAGTCTACTTTTACAATGATAAAAAATTCCATAGTATGACTTTCCTAACAGAGAAGCTCTTTTATACCGATGTTGGAATCTATTCATTTGCAGTCTATTTTTTAATAAATAACACAAAATACATGTAGAAAAACAATAGGTAGATTACTCATACATCTTTCCTGCAGTAACGCCAAACAGTCCCACTTAGCACACCAGGTCATGTGAGAATCTTCTAGCATCGGGCATCTTTCTTATCACATAATGCAACACAGGGCCTCCCCTGCTGGACCACCCCATATGCTTTTGTAAAATTTAGCATATACAGTGAGAGCTTCGTGCCCCATGGCTGTACAGCCTAGCAGCGAATCGAGGTGCAGGGCCATCATCTTTTGGGTTGCAGCAGCTGAGTGTCGTTTTTTTTGGGCCATGTTGACCTTTTGCTTGTCGACCTTTTGGGGTTGTCGACCCTTTGATTCACACCCATAGTTTGCTTCATATTTTTTTGTTCTGAAACATATGTAGTTGGGTGGGTGCACTAAAGATCTTAATAAATATTTCAGATCTTCATTAAGCTCTTCAGTGCACCCACACAACTTGTACTTTTTTGCGATGGTGTTTCAGGTCTCATTCGAAGTAGTGGGTAGCACATACATTAGGAACGAAATAGGGAATATAAATCCCATATCCTTTTACCATATTGAGGAGAAAAGGATCTTACTCGACTGGTGCGGGAATACCCCAGTACAAAAATGTTTATTTGGGTTGTTTGCGGAACTCTCACTCTTCTTCTTCCAACATATTATGTTTGAATTATGGAACAGATTATAGCATCATCTTCTATACACATTTATATATTGTACATATGCCCTTTACAAACTGTGTTGTAATACATTTTTCTTTAAATAACACTGTATATTTGCTGGTGTCAACTTGCATTTATCATGCTTACATTAATGTCAAACAAAGTGTGTAAAAGGTGGCCATACATCAAAAAGACCTGTCTTGCAATCATGATTGTGTCCAACTTTCCCTTCAACTCCTCAGCAGTCCTTTGTGGTTTTGGGCGCACAATGTACTCACAATCAGTCATACACTCCAACTGCTGCATACAACTGGTCATCTCACAATCAATTGTATACACCTAAACTGCCTGAAAACTGCCACTCAAATGACGCCGGTTGTATGAGCCGTCAAATGACTGATCAGAAAACAATATCCTCCAAACTGCAGGACCGCACATTGCATGATTGTGTGCACACAATCTGCATACAATCCATCATACAACCAGTTGAGATTGTACAATATCGGTGTATGGGGGCCTTAACAATTAATTATAAATAGTAACCAATGATATCTATATTTAACTTTTGTATAGACCTATGCAAAATGTTTTTACCCATAATGTTTACATAACACTCCACGTATTAATTTTATAATGCAAAATATTTGGAAAACAAACTTGCACGTTGCAAAAGAAAAGTCACAAGTTTCCCCTTGTTTTATTGGAAAACATTACTAGAGCATAACATTTCACATAACTTAAATGCATGAATAAAATAATGCACTATAATAACGTGTTTATTATATATACAGTATACATGTTTTTTTAAAAGACCAATTTTCAAACATTTACAGTTTTAAATCTTTATTGTTTTAAAACTCTACATGTATTTGCAATACAATAATTTGTTACTTAAATATGGTTAATGTACAATGAAATTTGTTTGCCTGAAACTCCACCATAAAATACAATTTTATCAATATGATTTATTTAACATAAAAGATTTCCATATGGCTGGGGTTGCGTCAGTGGGTTTATGTTCTAAATAAATCAGTCAAAAGTGCATTGGAAAGCTGCAGTGACCAGCCAGTATAATTCTATATTTTTTTCTGTATTTATGTTTTCCTATTAATATTTAACAAGACATATTTAAGTAAATATACAAATTCAAATAGATATCATACTTTTTTCAAACTCATATTTAAGAAAATGATGATTATCTGCATGCCATACACACTCCCTTTCGCTGCCGAATCTATACAGATTATAAAGGATGAGTTGAAGAGTGCCAGTACTTTAGATAAATGTGATTCACAAAGAGACAAATGCTGGTAACTAACATTAAACACCTAAGTACAAGCTAATTTATATTTAACAGGCATAAGGTAGGGTTAAACAAAAGAAAAAAAAAAAAACCCACACATGATGCATATAATACACACTTTGAAAGAATGAACTTGTCTTGGTCCACATTTCTAAGTAGTTTATAAAAAAAAATGGGGCAGATATGCAGAATCATCGGTTCTGATTTTTAATTCTAGAACATAACCTTTAAAAAATGTAATTATACAGAACGCAGAGTTGTCTGGGCTATAAATGGTATGGTGAGAACAAGCCGAGGCATAACGTGTGACAGTAGGGTTAGTGGACAGTTTAGACTTTCTTGTTCCATGGCACTGCTTTCACGCGATAAAATTTTGTACCCAACGGAACCTTAAACCGGTTTTGAGCCTAAATAAAAATATGAGAAACAGAAGACTTATTTACAATTTCAACTTGCATTGAAAACAGACATTTAGCAAACATTAAGGGAACTACACTGAAATACTGTAAAATATATTATAGACACAAAAAATGTGATTAAAACTGGAATTTAGTTAAAAATATACATTATATACCTCAAGTCCCAGTAGACCGGCATCCATGAAATATATAGATCTCAAATAATAATTTTTATTCCTGTAAATTGTTTTTGGATAACTGTTGCTTGGCCAATCCTGCATTCTAAAGCAATTGTTCCTAGACTTTTTTGTATCGCGGTGCCCTAGATCATCACCCTAGGCCAGTGGTTCCCAACCCTGGTCCTCAAGTACCCCCAACAGTGCATGTTTTCCAGGTCTCCACACATAATCACAGGTGACATAGTTAGCTCGACCTGTGGATCTTTTCAAATGTGACTAAATAATAAGTGCACCTGCTGGGTGACCTGGAAAACGTGCACTGTTGGGGGTACTTGAGGACCAGGGTTGGGAACAATGCCCTAGGCCAATGATTCCCAACTCTGGTCCTCAACTACCCATAACAGTTTAAATTTTCCAGTTCACCTGTGGATTTTTTTAAAATGTGACAGTTGATGAAACACATTTCACCAGCTGGGTGACTTGGAAAATCTGTATTTGACCACCGAGTTTGGGAACCACTGCCCTAGGAGAAGGCAGTGGTTCCCAAAGGAGAAAATAAAAAATTAAGTAAAATGTGTGTATAGGTCATCCTTGGATTCAATTTTGTGGTTTATTTTATGATTGAAAGTCACAAGAACTTGTTTGCCTATCTCACCATAAATAAGTTTAATTGGTCCTGGACCATCAACGAAAGACACTTCTGTAAGTACCCCAAGACATGCCAGGGTGCCACGTCACACAGTTTTGAAAACACTGTTCTACTGTATTTGCTAATGTAGTCTATAGAATACACATAACACTGTACACCAGGCATGTCCAAACTATGGCCCTCCAGCTGTTGTGAAACTACTATTCTCGTCATGCCTTGCTACAGTTTTGTTATTAGGGAATGCTAAAACTATTGCAAGGCATTCACATACCCTGCCCTAAATACTCCAACTTTCAAGACCATTGCTCCACTGAAATGTCTGTATTTGCATCACATCCCTGTGCCTATTTCCTTTTACAATGTAAGCGATTGTAAGCAGGTTCCTCTCTACTACTACTGTGCTTAACTGTGTAATTTGCAGGATGTATATATCTATGTATTTTGGTTAAATGTGTCATCTGTCTAAATTGGCCACTATATACTAATGCAAACCTGTAGTTTACCGTCTTTGTGGTGCTGTATAAAAAAAATAACAGCCATATACCCCTTTCACACTACACTTAAACAGTATATTGCCGTTTTCTTTCCATTTTAAAACATTTAAGTCTGCAGTGGGAAAGTTCATTTACCGGTTAAAGATAACCGGTATTTCAAAACGTTTAAAAAGCAGAGTCCTACACATTTCAGAGCAGTTTTTTTATACAGTGAGAATGGCTCTGAAATGGTATTTAGTAAAATCAACAGATTACAGACCTGTGATAGGCTGTCCCCTGCATTCTGTCTTGAAACGTGTTCAGGGGATTAAACGGGTTGACTGATGTGAATGGTATTTAAATGGTATTTAAAATGGTAATCTACTGCAATGTGAAGGCTCAGACCCGTTTTAAATACCGTTTCAAAATTCAGATTTTTCAAATGTTTAGGCAATGTGAAAGTGGTATTAGGAGGAAATAATGTACGCATTCTACAAAGAGACTGTCTGCATTTCTATGACCATACTCGTTTTCATGGTTTTGAATCACTCTTCAGCTTCTAAATCTACCTGTGCACCTATCATATGCACCTTAGAGCAATTACAACACAACAGTCTTAAAAAATATTTGTTTAATATTCCATATTATGGGATCATATCTTTAAACAATGAAGGGGTAGAAAATGGAGTGCATTTGTTTCATAATTAATTCTTATACTATTCCTTTTACACCAAATTACTGGTTCTGGATGTCCTCCCAACAGTCGGGATTAAAATAGGCATTACACCGACGTCTGAATCCCAACTGTTAAACCCCGACAGCCATATCCTAACTGACGGGGGCTATTCTTCCTCGTGGGGGTCCACGACCCCCATAGAAAGTGGATTAAATAGCTGAAAAGCATAACGAGCACCCAAGGCACTTCATAGCGCTCATGCCGCTGTCAGAGTTCCGGCAGTTGTGATGCCGGAATGACTAATGACTGTCGGCACACTATACTCAACCTAAAATGACTGGGTCCTGCAGAAGACACTGAATGTGGGTTTAAAGCTGTGCCGCAGCAGCTTGAAATCCGTTGACACCCCAGGCTGGACTTTGGTTAATGCTGGGGCATTTCCTCTGCCGGCTCTTGGAAATAAATAAAACCAGTACTACATAAACAAGTGTGTTATGTAAAGGAATGCTATACATTTACAGAAGCACTGTACACTGGAACAAAACACTGTCAGGGTGGAGCTTCTGAATCAATGTGGCCAGTGGACACATATTGCCCAAACAAACACTGTAGAGGTTTATATTGCAATTTAAATAGCAAACTGACAGACTGTTAATGAAAGCCAGAGAAGCAAGCACCCTGTTCTGTGACAGTACACACACAGTTTTACTTTAATTATGTGCGTGTATAGTACTTTTACTGCAAAAATAAAATGTTAGTGATTTTCTTCTTCTAATTCAACAGTGATAATTTCCACATTATAAACGTTTCTACTCTATCTTCAATAAGGACATTCTTATTTTGGTCAAAAGGTCGAAACTGCAAAACATAAAACGGTACACATGACGTTATTTTGTTTCTTATTTTTTATTCAGAACTGGAAATAGTAAAGTATTCTGCCCCCAGTGGAATTGAAGTGAGCCACCTTGCCCGAAGCATGGCAAGCGGTACATTCATTTGGGGTCCATGTGCTGAAATCTACAAAGCGGACACAAAAAAACAAGCTCCTGTTGACCATTTTACTTGTTAAACATTCTCATGTCGACTTTTTGTCTACGTCAACTGTTTCCATGTTGACCATTTGTGGTCAACCTAGGCACTGTCAAGCTTTTGATTGTTGACCCTTTACACCAGTGGTTTATAAACTCGGTCCTCAGGACCCCTCACAGTTCAGGTTTTCCAGGTCACCCGACAGGTACACTCATTACTCACTGGCACATTTTAAAAGATCCACAGGTGGAGCTGATTATTTCATTTAATTCTGTGAGGAAACCTGCAAAACATGCACTGTGTGGGGGTCCTGAGGACCGACTTTCAGAACATGTGCTTTATACCAAACCCATCTTGTTCCTCTATTCAAATAAGAGTGTGTTAATGGAGACCATATAAAGTATGACTAGAACAGTGCACAGAATGTACAAGAAAGGGGGAATGATGCAGAGATTTCTGTACATTCTATATTTAAATATACTGTATATATGCAGATCTTGTCACTCACAGTTCTCTAAAAGCTGTAGTATGACTGATATACTGCTTTCAGTATATGGCGGCAACAGTGAGCACTCCAGAAAACATCAGCCCAGCTTCACTGACCCCAGTGTCCAGCGGAACATGAGGGCCCCCATACATTAGGCTGACTTTTCCTAAGGACAAGTCGGCCCCGACTTCCACTGAGCTCCCCGGGGGAGCTTGATAAGATTTGGCACTTTATGTGCCATTATTACATGCGATAAATCGGATGCGATTTATCACATGTAAAAACCCGGGGAAGCAGCAGCTGTTGGAGAGGTAGCGGGCAGGATCAGATGTAGAGGCAGGCGGAGGATAGGAGAGCAGGATCCGGGGGATCGGCAGCGGCAGGCTGGGAGCAGGGACCGGTCCGGGGGAGCGGCAGGAGCAGGCTGGGAGCAGGGACCAGTCCGGGGGAGCGGCAGGAGATGTAGCTCAGGCGGGGACCACAGATGCAGAGCAGAGACCGGAGGCGCGATGGGAGAATAAAAACCATCCTATTCAAAAGACTGGGCGGCCACTGATTGGCTGAGAGCTCAGCCAATCAACGGCCTCCCAGTCTTTTGAATAGGATTTCTTCCTATTCTCCCACCGCCTCCCCGGTCTCTGCTCTGCATTTGCGGTCCCCTCCTGCCACTCCATCTCTTGCCGCTCCTCGACTGCTCCTGACGCTCCCCCGGACTGGTCCCTGAGAGGGGGGTAAGGGTCTGCTGCCCGCGGCCACAATGACTCCAGCAGCAGGGGAGAAGGAGGGGGGGTCGGGCTCTGCTGCCTGTGGCCATGTGGTGATGTTCCGGTTTCTGCTACTGGGGAACACCAGAAGGAGATACCCATAGATATATCTGATCTGAAACATCGTGGGAGCTAAAAAGTACCCATGATGGGTCAGATTCTGATTTATCTTATGTTCAGCAGGTCCGACGCCCTGATCCGATGCGCGCGGGAACACCTGATTTATCTGGCCAAAGTGCCGAAATCGGGTGAAATCAGCTCAAAATCGCATAGTGTATGGGGGCCTTTACTCAAATGTCTGATGATGTCGCAATTGATCTGATGCTTCATCTTTATATGTTGTGACTATATGTCACAGCATATAAAGAGATCTGCATGGATCAAGCAGAATATAAATTACAATACTAGCTGTATATTTGGTTTACCTTTTTAGCTTGGCAATATTCTTTTTCCATCACTTTTCCAAGAACCCAGGGTCTTCTAGATGAACCAGAAGCTACATAAACAAAGGGAAAATTATGCAAAAAGTGATTAACTTTGTCATCCCAAATGGGAACCCATTCACTAAAATCTTACTCACATAAAAATGACATTTTAGAAAAACCGCAGATAGATAAAAATGTTGCCATACATGGACAGAAATAACGATATTAATGTTTAGATTTTTTTTTTCAAAATAACTGAAATCTGCAACGTCCGTATACTGTATAAGGTTATGGTGAGATCCAACAAAAGCCCATGCGAGCTAAAAGAGTGTTAGGAGCGTTCAAATAAAACTCAATCTATATTTGAAGAACCTTTAGGCTCAGTTTAACACTTGCCTGAGATAGCCCCTGCTGCTTAATGTTATTTATTTTACCTCAGTTTAGACATTAACGGTGAAGTTTAATGTCCTACAATAAATATGTGCGTATTTATATTCTAAATATTAGCTTCAAATCAGTTAAAGTGTTTCAGAACTGGCCACCACGTATGCATATATAATACTATGTCCTCAGAATATAAACAAAGCATCCATCTTTTCTGCAAGGGTCGTTTCGCTGCCTCATCACAGCAGCACTGTTTGACAGACCTTGGTGTATTATGTGATTAACATCACAGCATGCACGGAACACCTTCGTAATAGAAATGCATGGAAAGAAATTCAACATTTAAACATACTGCAGCACAGAAAAGCAAACTTGGGCCAGACTATATTGTTGTTAAAATCTACGGAACCACATCAAGTATTTAAAATAATCAGTTTGTTCTAAACTACAGAGAAATTGTACCGAAAACATTTTACAGAAAAAGGAACAGATATCACGTGTCTTCTAAGCTGCTGCACTACTGACTCCTTTATTCTGCCAGCCTGACATCAATGGGCTAGTGAAAATATCTTTGAAACTACCAGAGATTGGGCAAAAGGGATGCAGTCACTAATTTACTGTGCATACAAATAATATGAAACCAAGACTATCATATACTTTAGTGTGTTCTAGTCTAGATCAACAAAACATCTGCCCACCATTAAAACTGATTCTTCATTTAATCTGTAATATAACATTTTGGGGCTACATGTGTCCTGTTGTCAACTTCATCCAGAGGGGGATATTTATTTATTAATTAATTCATTAACAGTTTCTTATATAGCGCAGCATATTCTGTTGTGCTTTAAAAAAGGAGACAGTGATACAACAAACAGAGTATTTACAGAAAGTCAAAAGGTAGGAGGGTCCTGCTCACAAGCTTACAATCTATAGGGAAATAGGCATTGACACATAAGGATAGATACTGTATACTTTATTGCATCAATTCCACCAGAAAGCAAGGTTCTGTGACTGGTTCTGGAATTTGATAAGCTTGCCTGAAGAGATGAGTTTTCAGGGAACGCTTATAGGTTTGAAGACTGGAGGAGAGACTTATTGTGCTTGGGAGGGCATTCCACAGAGTGGGTGCAGCCCAAAGAAAATCCTGCAGTCTGGAACGGGAGGGAGTAATGAGTGTGGATGACGGCTGGCCCAACAGCCTTGACCCTGTCCCATTCTCGGTCTGCTCGACCGAGATTTTGCAGGCGGGCTTCAATGGCCGCCTTCCGTGGGTCGGACATTGAAGCCCGAGAAGCAGCCGAGAATCAGCGAGCTGCGTCGGGGAGCTCGTCAATTCCCGGAAGACCGAGCCCGACTGCTTGTCGGGAATGGCTATGTGAGAGTTAGGGTTAGGCACTAGAGGGTGTGGTGCAGAAGATCTATCATAAGTAGTATTGACCTCACCACAGTTTAATACTGCCTGTGACATTCTACTTTTTTTTATATTTTCTTCCTATAATTACTTTATGAGGAAACCGATACTACACACATAGCGGAAAAACGCATTAAGTACAAATAATCGCCATCGATATTGTCTTCAGTCTTCTAGGGTGCTGCCGGTTTCATCCTCCTTCCATTTTTGACACCTGTACGTGTGAGTGCAGACACTAACAGCTACGCCCTGCACCGGACTCCCAGCTGCACATTATCCCTGGCAACGTCACATAACAGTTGCTATACTGTCACTGGCCAGCAGTCCTTTCATTTGTATATGTCCAACAGAGCAGAATAAGCCCATTGTTCTCACCTTATTTAAAGGTGAACTATAGACACTGTCTGGGTGAGATATTTTTAATAACTCCGCTTATTGTACAAGGAAACACGTAAAAAAAATACATTGTTTTCTGTTTTCTCATTGGCACAATAGTCTGTTCTATTAACGAATATACACTAGATCTAAAACATATTATTATACTACAGTGAAATTCATCTTCAATTGTTGCCTTTAATTTAATGCCTGCTTGTTGTAATAATTTTTTTATATATATGTGATATTATATAATACTAATTTATGTTGAAGCGCTCTCTATTGTCATATTTATTCTTCCTGTAATCCCCCACCGTATGCTCTACCTCTACTGTGTGCACCCCCGGCCAGCAGCAACTAACTCTGTGCGCCTCAGATGGCTGCATGGATGGTTTCTCCATTGGCAGGTTGCACTACATGTTGGGATTCATGTGTAGCAGGCTTTCTTGGCCTTGGGTGAACTGGCAGTGTAGGTTTTTATGGTATCCGGCATTCGACACACATGGTTAAATCAGAAAAACTCAGGGACTGATTGGGTCACCTGTTCTGGGTTATGGATGTCATTGGGGCCTGGGCTGTTGGTGTGTTTTGGGGCCTGAATCTGGGAATGCCTGATACAGATTAAATATCATATTGCACAAGTGTGACAGTTTTCCCATATATGACTTGGGTCCTTGTATGACTTGTAACCTTTGTAGTGCATCCACCATGGTTGCTTCACCAGGTACACTAAATGGACCTGACTGTTGTGTCCATCCTACAAGTGTTAGGCGTTGTAACCACCACATTTTCAGGGTAATCCTGTGTAGTGCACCCAAGACGGTTGCCTCTCCTGGTAACTTTCATGATTGGAATATATAGCCCATGGAATTTATTACCCAAAATTACTGAATAACCCTGCAATACCATTTTTTTTGCTAAATGTGTGTTTGTTTTTCTGTCCGTAAAACAACTTTGAGTCCTGCTGGAGAAAATCACTAGATAAATAAAATTATTATTATTTGTCGTCATTCGATTGACCCTCAACAGTTGACAGGAAAAGTGCAGACCGTAGAAAAGGTTGACATGGAAATGGTTGACAAGTTTTTTTGGGGTGTAAATTTTCTATGTTTCATCATAAAATTGTGTCTCCTAACATCTTGCTTCAATACACCACACAGTGGTAGAAAAGTGTGCCATGTACTGTAACTCAGATAGTGCCAGCCATCTTTTTTTTTTACTGGAAATGCATCCTACTCGCATACCTATGTAATGGTGCGTACACACGGTGAGATTCCCTTGCTATTTGACTTAAGATTAGACTGCTATGTAATCTTTACTAACTCTGTACTATTTTCATACAATTCATGCAATCTACATTCAATTTGCACTATATAGTCATTGCTGCCCTGTCTATCTGGGTTTCGATTTGTGCTGTCACGGGAGCACGCATTGGGATCGCAAGGTAAAAAATCTGTGTGATCTGCATGCGATTTTGACTATATAGTCAAAATCTGATGTCAAATCTGACCGAGTGTACACAGCATAAGACGCGCAAGCACAATTTTTGTCTCGAGGGACACTGTAGTGTATCATTTTGTTTGTAGATACAGGTGCAGTCTCACACAGAATATAGGTACGTATGACACATATTTTTATCAGCAAAAAAAGATACATGGCCCAACCAAGTCTGCAACGGCATGGTGTGACTAGAAGGGTTGTTTAATGTGGGCACATCTGTATGTGACCACAATTACTGCAAACATATACGTTTGTGGGCTTGCTTCGGGCAGAGCGTCCCAATTGTAGTACACATGGATGGTAAATCCAGCAAATTTGAAAAAGATGTGAAAACCATCCAAGAAATATGTACCATTATAATGTGGAACTTTTGTACATATAAACATTTTGAGCATGTTGACCATATGGGGCTGACTATTTTACGATCAATCTATATTTTGGAACCTAGCACTAGGAGGAGGGAAAATGGGTTATTGACGCAACTGAAACCACTGTAGGAACAGCTGGAAGGCACTATAAAGCTGACATTTGTTCCATCTTCCCATGAAAATGAGGTTTTAGCATACGTAAAAAAGACATTTACAGTAGATGCTGCTATTCATATGTAACTTCTCTATGGAGATTATGATATTTCACTGCTTTTATCAACTTGAAGAAATGAGTGGTTTACGCCTCTGGATACTTGAACTGTGAGATTGCCTGACTCATAATCAGCAGTCTTCATAGGTCAGGGTGCTTAGTACATTAACAACAAACCACACTATTTTTTTTTTTTCAATGCCAGCCAGCATTTTGTCTTGTGAGATGAACCCGTTTGCATTTAGAGTATTCTGCACAGTTCCAGTTTATAAGGGGAAACAGATAAAAAGTGCAAATCGCAACACGAAGAGCCATGAAAACAGAAACAAAGCTTTCTTCTGTTCTCTGTTTTTCATTACAAATTGCTGGGTTTATTTCTGTCTGTTTCTAAAGGATGTGCAAAGTATTAATCATAGACCACCATACAGTACTGTCGCTTTGCCTGATTCACAAAAGTGTCCTGGCTAATATTATTGTGCGCTAGGCTGAAATAGTTGACATGTTCCCATTAGCAAATCTGGACTTTGACATTGTCATGGGATCTACAGAAGGATCAGCTGTTTTGTATATCTGTGTTTGGAACATCCAGCTCCATACTAATAAAAATGTTGTTAGCTATGTCTATTAGCAGACTAAAGGGGCCTACATACGCAGAGATTTGTGCCAGAGATTCATAACGGGAGATTCAGCACGAGAGATTTCCCTAAAACGGAATTTTTCAGATAATGAGCCACACACACACAGATTTGTGCCAGAGATTCATAATGGCAGATTCAGCATGAGAGATTTCAAATCTCTCACAGAAACTTCAGGGGAATAAAAAAAGAATTAAAAATGTAAATAAGGGGTTGAACTAAAGCCTGGGGGAGTGTCACTATATACAGGGCCGAAACTAGGTGTTTCGGCGCCCGGGGCGGCAGTCATTTGGTCGACTTGCCGGACGCTGATTTGGTTGCCAATCAGCGTCCGGCAAGTGTTTTCAAAATCATCAGCGCTTCCCGCCTCCAGGCAAAGAGCGCTAGGAGACGGAGTGACGAGTGAGTGAAAGCTGCCGCTACACCAGTCCCTGGACCCCTGCTGCCAACATACCTGTGTGCAGCCAGCGGGGGAAGGCAGCATCCAGGGGTCCAGGGACTGGTGTAGCGGCAGCATTCACTCACTCTGTCTCCTAGCGCTATCTGTCTGTGCCTGGCGGCGGGAAGCGCTGATGACTTTGAAAAGACTTGCCGGACGCTGATTGGCTGAATTCAGCCAATCAGCGTCCGGCAAGTCTTTTCAAAATCTGCTGCCCGGCAGCGCTAGGAGCCGGAGTTAACACACCAATCCCCGGACCCCCGCTGCCCGTCCCCAGACCCGCTGCCAGGAGACCCAGGACCGCACACTAGCACATCAGGTTATAACACATATAAAAACGAACATACCTTTATACAAACGATCACCAGAAAGTGTGTGGCTGAGCGGGACAGGGTTACAACACCCGCCCTTTCCGCCGGCAGAACTGACGTCATCAAATCAATATATATATATATATATATATATATATATATATATACATATATATACATACATACATACACACATATATATATATATATATATATATATATATATATATATATATATATATATATATATATATATATATATATATATATATATATATATATATATATTAGCCACAATAGTGTCTTCAGCACCCTATGTGCAATAAGTAATGTCCATTCAACAAATAAAATTATATAAAAATAATGAAAGATGCTTGTAGCTTCAGTTTTTCTGGAAAAATCCTGTTTATTTGATCACTACCCTAGTGATCAAATAAACAGGATTTTTCCAGAAAAACTGAAGCTACAAGCATCTTTCATTATTTTTATATAATTTTATTTGTTGAATGGACATTACTTATTGCACATAGGGCGCTGAAGACACTATTGTGGCTAGTAGAAATTGTTGGGTTCCTACTGGTGGGGAACCTAAGTGTCCAATAGCGACCACTGATTGTGTGTATATTTAAGCGCAATTTTGGGGATTTTGTTGTGTTTCGATATATATATATATATATATGGAAGCCTTGTCATTGGTGGCAGTGGTTTATATATATATTATATTCTATAAAGAAACTTATCATTGGTGGCAGTGGAGCTGTGGCAGCAGGGGGACGTGTGAGCAGGCGGGCGGGCGGCTTGAATCACTTCGCCGCCAGAGGACAGGTGACAGGGGGACCGGGAGCTGCTGCGGGTAGGCAGCAGATTTGCCGGCAAGTGGGTGAGTGGATTTTTCCCCCTGCTCCGTCTCCGTGCGGCGAGCAGGGGGAGGGGGGAGGAAGCAGGGGGCGGCGGTGGGGCGGCGTCTTCGTGCGGCGAGCAGGGGGAGGCGGCGTCCGGCGTGTCAAGGGGGCGGTGAGCAGGGGACACCAGGGCGGCGTTCAGCGTCGCTCAGAAGGCCCTGCTCACATCCGAGGCCACATATGAGCAGGAGCTTCTGAGCGACTGCTCTTGATTGACGGGCAGGTCCGTTCTGAATCTTGTGCAGATTCAGAACGGCGGGGGCGCGCATGTAAATCGCTGTGTGGGCTATACACACAGCGATTTACATGCATTTTCAGGCATTTTCTGAGTGATTTAGTAAAATCGCTCAGAAAATGCCTGAAAATTGTGCTGTGTGTGGGGCCCTTAACAGATAGATACATCCTCATCTAGCCCTTTAATATGATTAAGTGAGTAATAGGATTACTCTGCTAATCCCCTATTGCAGTGGATCCCAATCTTTTTCTAATCACGGCACCCTAGAGTATCAGAATTTTTCCACGGCACCCCTAGGCCCCAAAAAATATATATCAAATTAAGTCGATTGTGTTATATGTGTTTCTTAGGTTCAGTTATGTGGTAACGGGCAGGATTTGGTTCTGATTGTACACATTTTATGATTGGCAGCCACCAGCACTGGTTTTGTCCAGAAATAATTGATCATAAATAATTTGAATTGGTCCTGGACGACCAACCCGAGGCACCCCTGCAAGTGTCCCGAGGCACCCCAGGGAGCCACGGCGCACAGTTTGGGAAACACTGCCCTATTGTATTGTTCAATTGTATTGAACAATAGGCCTTGGCTTACCATAGCTATCCAGAGAAGGCAGGCTGGGGAGGGCTCCGTCTTTTTTTTTTATTAGTATTATTACTTGTGTTCAAGTTGTAACTATACTCCTGTATATGGTCAGGAATGTTCCTGCTCCGGGCTCTCTCCAGTTCCAGAATCTGGACAAACGCTCAGCTCCATCACAAACCACTACCCTAACACCAGAATGTATCAACATTAAACTACTGGGGATTTATTTACCGTTTAGTTTCCATTTTAATAGAAACATTTATTGGATATAAGGATAAGGTCAATCACGTTTGTTTGTTTTTAAAACCCTGAAAATTGTTACTTTATAAAGGAGAAACTGAACTGTGCAGTGAAGCCGAGGACTGAACCAAGCTTTGATACATACTGTGCTCCATAATGTTATAATTCTGGTAGGAGACCAAACCTCAACTTTTTTATTGAGATGTGCCATTTTATCTTTTGTGTCTGTAAGTGCAATAAATTAATAACACTGTTTATATTTTCCATGCAAAGTTGCACTAGATCAGTCGTTCCCATCCTCAAGTAGCCGTCACAGTTCACGTTTACCAAGTCACCCGGCCGGTGCACCGTGTAAAGTGACCTGGAAAATATGAACTGTTGTCTGGGTACCCGAGGACTAGAGTCTGGAACCACTGCACTAGATGCCCGTTTCATGAACACAGCGAGGCCATGGACTGTGTCACATATGCAGTTTCCTTGGCCTCACAATGCTACCTGCGACTGCATGCATCATTAACAATATTGCATGTACACACTAGACGATGGCCCTTCTGAGTGATATGTTCTACTATATCATCTAGTGTGTATGGGGCTTTAGTAGTATAGGACATTGAGCAAAAGAGAACATTATTGCTCGCAGTTTGGTGAAACATTCCTAAGATTTTGTAGTATACAGAAGCACGTGTTTAAAGAGATGAGAAACACAGAAGCAAAGCTGGAAGAGATTTACAATGATGATTGAACAGCAGATGCTCTGTATACCATTTCTCTAGGAACATTTATGACACTTCGCGCACTCACCTGGTTTAAGATCTAATGCAGAAAGTGACTCTGAATGTAAGAAATACAATGTTGGGCTGACTGTGAATAACACATAATTGTCGTGGCGTTCATCCAAAATGATAAGTACCAAATCGCCAACTATGAAGCTGTGAAAAAAAAAAATATATTGATATGGTTATGAGGGATCGCATATTTGTAACATTGGCTCATGTTTTGCCCTTTGTTATCTTTATATCTTAAATTGGTATATAGGTTCTAGCACTGATTAGAACAATGCAATCTCATTAGAGAATCTCAGCATTTGCGTTAAGGCAATCTTGATCCAATACTATAAAAAGACTGTATCAATGTTTGCACAGATTGCTACCATCAACACGTGAATTCTGCTTTAGCTCCTGAAAGGGCCACTGTTCCCATTGATGTAGATATAGAATGTAGCCTTAGGCAAAATATACAATTTACTAATTTATGAAATCCTGTGAAAACCTTGAGGCTAAAGGGGTGTACACACGGGGCGATTCTTCTAAGCGATTTTGACTACAGCGTCAAAATCGCTTAGAAGGTTTGCCTGAAACGCTTTGTGTGTACACAGCAGACGATAGCAACCCCCGCAGCATTGCTATTGCCTGCCAAATAGACAGTGCAGGCAAGAATATTCTTGCTACACTGTGTATTTGGTCGCATCTTCCAGGGCTGGCAGGATGTAGTTAGCCGTCTCTCTGATGGCTTAACTACATCTTGATAGTCAAAATCGCTGGGTCCCGTGTGTACACGGCTTCAAATCGGGACATCATTAAGTAAAAATAGCAGGGTAAGCTCTTTTTTTGCAGCTAAAAGATTCCCCTCCATCATTGGCAATTGTGGCGGAATTCAACCCCCGAACGTTCCGTACCATGTTCGCAATTATCTATATACGGGCATGGTGATTAATGTAAATACTGTTGGGAATGTACACCACAAAATAACTGTGGATCAACCAGCATTTCTCTACAGAATTTTGTGGATTACAAAAAGAATCAACGTTTCAACCAATGATAGGTATTTATACCTATATGCACATGATGTAGGAATATTGCATATGTTACGTTAAAGTAATTTCATTTTAAAATGGTTTAATGTAATTTTGTTTTTATGCTACAGATGGCCAATTATTTTATTATGTTAAAAGTTAAATTTCTATGATCACAATTACAATATAAATAAATAACACATTTATTATACCAATATCTATGGTATGTGGTTAATTCAGCCAGACTCTATGAATTCCTTTTTATAAAGCAATGTACTTTTATTGAGAAATAGTTTGTGACTTATGGTCTGGAAACCCATTTTTGGTGTGGATTCACAGACATTCAGATGGAGCCGCTCTCATCAGAGCGGCTCCTGGCGCGGTAAGGCAATGTGGTGCGCATGTGTCGGGGACACTTGTGTGCCCCATTCCCGGCAATGTGCACCAGGTGCCAGATACAGGTGCCAGAAACAAAAAGAAAGGCTGCATCTGTACCAGGTAATTGAAGCTTTGTGTGTTTTAGTAATATTATCTCCGTGAAGTAAATTATTACAATTTATTGAGGTCGTATTGAGTTTTTAGAACATGTCTTTGGAACAATGAGTTCTGCCGAGTTGGATGTAAGTATACATAAAGATGGATGTTTTAAAAAAAATATAATTTGTTTCTATTATGTATACTTTCTTAAATATACAGTATATAGGGTAGAACTTTATTATTCAACACATATTAATAAGTAGACATGTCAAACAGATTGATTTCAATATTTTCCCATAAATGCACAGAAATAGCTAAACTTCAAGTCAAAACATTAATTCTTAAAAACACATTATATACATATAGATAGTACTTTTGTAAAATAAAGCAATGAAAAATGTACAGTATGTTAATAACTCTTCTTTGCAAAGTAGTTCGGAAGTTAGATTTTCTGGAGAGGGAAGTATGAAAAGACATAACAGTTAGGACGTTCTATTCCAGGGAAGGCAGTATGTGAAGTCTCAGTAGTTAAATCATAATTTAAAGTTGTATTTTTATTACCATCTAAACAGCATTACATTTAAAGACATGGATCTGTAAATATTCACCCGTGTACATATATCTTAGGATTTGTATGGTGGCATCAGTTGTACAAGCAATTTATTTTTCCTAATAAAAATGTCAGGTCCTGCGTGCACTTTAATGGCTTATTTATAGAACAGAAACTCAGACATAACTGTATATGTTACATTCAAATGTTACCCTGGCATCCCCTTATATTGCATATTGTACCAAGTAGATTAACAGGAAGAAATGTTTTAAGGCAACAATACCACTGAATAGACCTACCCAAAATGTTCTGAAAGAATAGTACACAGTTAAATAAGAGTAAAGTGAGCAATTAGTTCACTTTTATTATTTGAGAGAATTTAGGGACAGTTAATGCATCATGGGACTACATGAAAGATAAGTAGTTTAAAGTGAAATAATGCATAGGGTTGGGAATTCCTATTACAGGTACAACCCCGATTTTCCGGCACCGTTGATCCGGAAACTTCTCTAATCCGGACACATCGGTTGCCTGCCGGAAGTAAGTTTTGTTTGCTTTTTAGACATAGTGGGTACTGTGGGAGGGCTTAGAAGTAGTTGCAAGGGCAGTGGGAAGGTTTAGAGAGGTAGAGGGTATTGGAATGCAGGGAGTGGGATCAGGTTGCGGGTGGGGGGGGTCATGCTAAGGGATCCAATAATTGCTGCGGGAGGTGGAATGCCATGGGAGCCAGAGAGAAGCTGTGGGTGGTGTGGCGAAGGTGAGAGCCGGGCTGCGGGGATCGCGCTGCGGGGTTATGGTGGTTTAAAATAGTATCACTGATAATCCGGCAATTTCGGTAATCCGGCACAGTGCTGGAACCGACGATGCCGGATAATCGGTGTTCAACCTGTACTATAAGAATCATTATTTTATAATCATTTGAGAATATACTTTTTTTAAAGGGAAATTGAGGATTTACATTTTTAATTCCAAATTTTATTTATGCTGCAGAAATTTTTTTTGATTAGTCTTGAAAATAAATATTTAGGATGTTATGGGAATTAATAGATATATTGTTATATTGTTTCTATGCAGAGTAAATACTGGCTGCTATATTTTTACAATACAATATAGATATGAGTTTGAAGTACTACCCCATCCAAATCTAAAGCCCCGTACACACGGCGGGATTCTAGCAAGACTCTCCGCGACCATCCCTGCAATGGTCGCTGGTCACAGTGGCTTCCCCCCCCCACAGTTCAGCTGTTTCCCCTAGCAGTGTCTCCTTTTCATCAGCAAACATCTCTGGTCGCAATATATTGCTCCGTGTGTACAGAGTTTCACTCTCTCTGCACGTTACATCTGCCCCACCTTTTGCGAGTGAACCAGAATCAGGCCCACTATACAGTATTTAAGTACTGTACATTCAAACAATCAGGCAAGACACATTTTTACATTGTGCTATTTGTATTATCCACTTAGATATGTCAGATGTTGCCGACTTCAAGTAATTTTTACCCTGACAACTCCCCATTTGACAAGCTAAATGAAATGTATTCTACAAAGCTTAAAAAAAGATTTACTCAAACAAACAATTGCTAGGAACTGTTTTTTTGCCACACGGACATAAGATGGCCATTAATTAATGATGAAGCTTTCGCTCTTAATATTGATTACGGTGTTCTTCTTACATCAGTATAAAACAAAATGTAATATACAGATGGTGTCGCTCTGAGCCCAAGTTCTATTTAGGTACAGGAACTTTACCCTATGGGAGCTCTGTGAAACATGTACTGTTAGTGGTTCTCCGAAGACTGGAGTGGGGAATTAAGTATTCATCTTAGAATCACAAGGGTCCATAACAAGGCAGGTAACCTGTGATGTCAGTTTACACATCCTGACATAGGATACCCGCTGCCTCTTTCTCAAGCTTGTTCTAATGGATGAAGACAGGGAAATAGAAAAACCTTTGGTAAACTCTTTAATGCTACCAATGTAGTGAGACCTTAGTCCCCCTTTTGTATATGCTTTTACTATATTGGGACAGTTATTAGTACATATATGTCACTGCCTCAAAAAGAAGCAAAAGGAAACAATAACCAGTAATTAAAAAGCTCAAATTAAATATATTGTAAAAAAAAAAAAACTATTAATAAACCAGCATGTGCATCTTTATATGGAAATAAATATTGTAACTTACTCTCGAATTGCTATTTTCTCTGAATGCCTTGAAGAAACCGAAGACATACTTTGGGACATCTAAAATAAAAAATTTTTGAAAAATTATATAAATTAAATCATTAATTTTCACATTATAAAAAACTGTACAGTTGCATTGAGTGTGGTCTAGTCAGAGGTGTAAATTGGCCTCCAATCATGCAGGAGCAATGCAATGGCCTCCAATCATGCCCTCTACATGTCAGCCTACATCTGCCTTTTTCATCTGGCAAAGATTTTTTCCAAGCTGTATAACAAGCACAAAGGATATGTAACAATCTATTTATAGTATGACAAATTCCATAAAATTCAGTTCTTTTGCATTCTTCTCAAAACATTCTGGTCTTAGATTTTCTGAGAAATGTAACAATACAAAATTATTTTTCATTTATACTTACACGCAGAGTCCTACAATCGAAAGACATGCTTTGTTGTAACTTTCTACATGTAATATCCAATTAGCTTCTACATCGCTCTACAGTAGTGTTTCTCAAAGCCAGTCATCAGCTACCCCTATAGGTGCATGTTTACCAAATGTTTTTGTTGGGGCACAGGTGTTTTCATCATTGGTGGACACATATTAAACGTTTTACAGGTGGAGCTGATTATTCCACTTGTAATACTTAGGAGATCTGTAACACATGCTCTTTTATAGGTCCCTGAGGACTGGAGTTGTGAAACACAGCTCTACATACATACAGAACGACTGCCTGATCATTTTTCTTTATTTTATGGGGTTTTTCTTTATCAGCAAAATACAGATGTGTCCGCAACCCACAGATCTTATCATGCCGAATAGCCCCATTTGGTGCGCCAAGATAAATTAAACTAACCACCTCCATGCTTCTTTTTTGCTCAACGGTCACTCATTTTGTGCATTATTAGCACTGCTAATGCGATACATGCAAAAATCATACATACACCTAATATATTTCTCCTTGAGTGGAGTACAGATAATATTACTGGAAAAAAATGCTAATTTGAGAGAAGCGGCAATATATGACTGAGGTGTGACATGCAGCATTGTGCATATAATGCTAGATGAGTAAGGACACCTCTGTAGATAATGGGTCTTTATTAACATTAGGGTGGTCACAATAAATCAATTTCTTTTGGGGGACCATCTAATAAGTTGCCAATTAGTATAAAAATGACATTGCCAAAGTTTCAGCTTAATCTGATAACGTTAAGACCTGCCTCACCTGCCCTAAAGTTATGAAAAATGGCCATTTAAAAAAAAAAAAAAAAAAATTGCAGGGTTTGCTACCGTTTGTCTTAGGAACCTGGATTTGGTCATATTTCTTAGATAAATGTTCCTGGCTTCAATTTTGATTCATACAATTACTTTTCTAAAGTTTATAGAATTGAAAATTAACTAAACAGTATATTTTTTTAGGTCTTTTTTTTATTTTTGTTTCATTTAAAATAAAAAAAGTGCCAGTATAGTGCTTTTTATAAATAAAACAATCCAAGATGTGAGTGAAAACCGGGCTTCACAAAGAGGGAAAATGGGTGGAGAAAAAATACAAATACCAAATACCTAAATATGAACCAACTCTTTATTGTAATCATTATCATCAACTTAATTACTACAAGAACAATCTTCAAAAAGTACAAGTGGTACCACATAACACAGGGTTTTATTTGTAAATTATATTTAAAATTATTCTAATCAGTAAATTATATTTAAAATTAATCTAATCGGTTGCTAGTGTAGGTAGAGGTTTGTAGAGGCTAGCTTTTGAGGGTCTGGATAGAGCTTTCGACATTCAGCAACATGTATTGCTTTTGTTCTTCATTCTTTGCAATACTAGTATTCAAATCTTGCATTAGATTTACACCTCTTTTTGCAGTGCCATTTATGACTCAGAGACCCCTGACTATTGTCTGCTTATCAAACCAAACATCTGAATCAGTATATAAAAAGTCACTTGAGATATTAAATCTCTTGAAGAAGATTAGAACAAAAACTCAAAACAACATGACAAAGGAATTATCTGGAAAAAAAATGACATTGATATATTATTTGGATGTGTTTAAATGCAACAAATTGAAGAAACAAAGAAAGCTTACTTAAAATTAAAATTTCCCATGTAAAGAGGGATTTTTTACGCATTTACGAAAAAAGTAAATTTTATGAGTTAGAAACGGTTTTGAACCTGGTAAATGCTAAATATCTTCCATTATATACACTTTAGTAAAGTAATGGTGAATCAAAATGGAAGCCAGGAAATTATCTAAGAAATAAGACCAAATTCAGGTTCCTATGACAAATGCTTGCCATCATATGGTAAAAAAAAAATGCACTATTTTTTTTTTTTAGCAAAAATTGCCATTTTTCATAACTTTAGGGCTGATGAAGCAGGTCTTAACGTAATCCGATCAAGCCGAAACTATGGCAATTTCATTTTCACATCAATAAGCAATTATTTAGCTGTAGCTAGCGGATCCGATGGGCGACAGGACCTGCAATGGCAAGTGCATATACACTTGGATGATACATGGGACAACAGCCCAATCTAACATGCCATGCATAGGCAGCATGGCATCATTAGCAATATCTACTGGTTAAACCTGCAACAGGGCTGACCAGAAGATGTGACCTGCACCTGCGGAAGCACACAAACTAGCCATACTCATTACTTAACGATATGCCAGATTTGTTCTAATTTGCCTAGAAATGAAAAACAAACATAAAAAGCCCAATATCGCTGTAGTGTGTACACTCCCTAAGCTTCCTTTTTTATAGGGTTCTGATGTTACTTCCTACTATGTTGTTGGCTGTAGAATAATTTTAACTAAAAGCTGCAACAACAATAACTATCCCAAAAAAAGAGAAGAGAATAATAACATAAAATAATACTAATAAGAGTTTGACATTTACTTTTCTATTGAAATAGATTGCTAGGGATGTTTAATTTTATGTCATATAACATACTGAGAATTTCCATCCTGATTAAACATTTTTTACAATGGCATCTGCTTCTAACCATTGATAGGCCATTGGCTATAAAATTCTATCTATTCTGTTCTAACCTAGGGGACCTTGTTCAAAGTAAAAAACCTGGACTAAAAAGGTGCATCATTTTAGAAATCCATAGTCCACCGTATAGAATGCTCAAATAATGATTTCCCTCTTCTGTTATCATTAGAGTTTAAAGTGAAAAACCTATTTGCAATAGGTTTTTCAAACCCATATTTATGTAATAAGCTTTGAGGTCAAGAAGTATTTATGGAATAGAAAAGCACGGGAACAGAATAAAGTACATTCCTAAGATAGGTCAAGAACATTTAGATGTTCTACACTTAAGAGATACAACATTCACATATCTACATCTCCTAAGGCAAGAATTTATACATATTTTTATGATTAAAGAAAGATGAAAGTTGCGTGACAGTGAGGTTGCATAAAAAAGCATGTAACAGTAAGTCATTAAGCAAATGATACAAAGGGAGACATTGTAACAACCACATTGGAGTAAAAGTAAGGCTTTATTTGGAATATATATATATATATATATATATTATATATATATAATTAATGAAGCTTATCCCTTGATTGGAGTTATTGTGTAGTGCCGCACTACAAAACGAATAATATATATATATATATATATATATATATATATATATATATATATATATATATATATATATATATATATATATATATATACACACACACAGTTCTTTTATGCCGGCACTCCCAATAAAACTGGACATCCAGTCTGGTGCACTCAAAAAATAATCATGTATCAGTCCAATGAAAAGAGGCACACAGACGTTTTTGCAATTGATGAAAAACTCTAATTAGGCATAATCGAGCGCTTTCGGGGAAATGTACCCCGTCCTCAGGATACCTGCCACAAAGTATACAAATCTGTTTTGTATACTTTGTGGCAGGTATCCTGAGGATGGGGTACATTTCCCCGAAAGCGCTCGATTATGCCTAATTAGAGTTTTTCATCAATTGCAAAAACGTCTGTGTGCCTCTTTTCATTGGACTGATATATATATATATATATATATATATATATATATATATATATATATATAGGGTACAGATGAGGCGGCACTCGACAGACTTTGTTGCAGATAAAAAAGGATTTATTTCATTCCAACCAGTTTCGGGGTTACCCCCCTTCGTCAGGGACAGCAGTACACAAAATGGCAATGCATGCATCACAATATATACCAAATACCGCACAATCCCATTGGTTCCCACCACCCCCACAATCAAGACACAACATAGAGCTCACCTGTTCAAGTCCAGCATTCCCGCCAACGGAACGTGCAAAACTACACGTCCGTCATGGAAGCAGACACCAAACAGCCGGGATTCAGTGTCAGACGCCACTTCCGCACACCACGTTGCCAAGGCAGCGGGGAAAGCGTCATGACGTCATCAACCGATACCCGGAACTCCAGCAACAGGGCTGAGACGCACGTTCAGCCGGCCAATCAGACAGCCGTCTGAGAGGCAGAACCAACGCGTCAGAGTCCTGTGCCGGAGTCGGAGCGCTATGAACAGTTGCCTAGGCAACAGTAACAATAATACACTGAATACAACATCTATTCAAAGTTGAAAAAACTGCAAATGCCGTCATAAAGTACATGGTAAATAATACATAGTAATAATAACTCATACAAAGTGCCGACACAGAACTGCCCGCAGGATCACTGGGTGTCAATCCCGATCCGGTGACTAGGCTGAGTCCTGAAAAACATATACATGAAAAAACTTGTACATCTGTGTGAACAAACAGATTAACCTATAAGTAATTATTATTAAAGAAAGCACTGTAAGCCAAGTGTCTCATTTAACCCTTTTGGGGCCAAGGTATTTAAGACAAAGATCCAGCGGCTTTCCCGCTGTAATAAAGCTTTATTTCTATTACCACCCCTGGCTGTGGGTGGAATGTGGTCTATTATAATAGATCTGATACTCGCCACACTGTGTTTAAATACCCCACAGTGTCTAGCGAATGGTTGGTCGCTAGAGCCCTTGAGTAGAGCCTGCTGTATGGCTGTCCTATGTTGGGCCATTCGTGTTTTGAATTGGGTTTGTGTCTTCCCAACATAGGACATGCCACATGGACATGTCAAAAGATAAACCACGTAAGTAGAAGTACAGGTTAAGGCAAAATTGATCTTAAAATATTTTCCCGTATGTGGATGTCTGAATTTGTCACAAGGTGCGAGGCTGCGACAGGTCACACAACCCAGACATCTATAACATCCTAATTTGTGGGAAAGAAAATGTTGGGCTGGTTGTTTCCTATCCCACCCCGTGATGTCTAACTTCACCACAGAATCCTTAATGTTTTTATTTCTCGTAATACTGGGTAAGACATTGCTGTTAGATAACAAAGGTAGTTTTTTATCAGAGGATAGCATGGGCCACCACTGTTTAATTTGTTTAGTGACATGACGGTCGGATGCTGAGTACTTGTGTACCCACGGGATCTTAGGCTTTTGATCTACCACAGTTGGAGCAGGGCGGGTGACCAAAAGGGAGTCCCTGGACATGGACAATGCACGCTGTTTGGATTTAACCAAATCAGCCTTTTTATATCCTCTTTGTATAAACTTCTGAACTACCTTATCCAAAGTAGCCTCAGTTTCAGATACGTCCGAAGTAATCCTTCTGGCCCTTAATAATTGAGAATAGGGCAAACCCCTACGCAAAGCCAGGGGATGGAAGCTATCGTTACGTAAGATTGTATTGCGGTCAGTGCTTTTAGTAAATAAGGCGGTACTGATCACGCCATCATGTATTAAAATATTCACATCTAGAAATTGCACAGAACTTTCATGAATGTTATAAGTAAATTTAATGGCACTATCTGAGGTATTATGAACATCTAATAGGGTCTGCAGTGACTCCCTTGTATCCATCCAGAGTATCAACAGATCGTCGATATAACGACGATATAGGCAGATCTCTGATCTGAGCCTCACCTTATCAACATCATAAAATAGCTGACACTCTGTATGGTACATGAATGCGTTGGCATACGCCGGAGCCACCGCAGATCCCATGGCACAGCCAGAGACTTGTAGCAAGAATTTGCCATTATACAAAAAATAGTTTCGAGTTAGTACCAAACGTAACAACGTTTGGTACTAACTCGAAACTATTTTTTGTATAATGGCAAATTCTTGCTACAAGTCTCTGGCTGTGCCATGGGATCTGCGGTGGCTCCGGCGTATGCCAACGCATTCATGTACCATACAGAGTGTCAGCTATTTTATGATGTTGATAAGGTGAGGCTCAGATCAGAGATCTGCCTATATCGTCGTTATATCGACGATCTGTTGATACTCTGGATGGATACAAGGGAGTCACTGCAGACCCTATTAGATGTTCATAATACCTCAGATAGTGCCATTAAATTTACTTATAACATTCATGAAAGTTCTGTGCAATTTCTAGATGTGAATATTTTAATACATGATGGCGTGATCAGTACCGCCTTATTTACTAAAAGCACTGACCGCAATACAATCTTACGTAACGATAGCTTCCATCCCCTGGCTTTGCGTAGGGGTTTGCCCTATTCTCAATTATTAAGGGCCAGAAGGATTACTTCGGACGTATCTGAAACTGAGGCTACTTTGGATAAGGTAGTTCAGAAGTTTATACAAAGAGGATATAAAAAGGCTGATTTGGTTAAATCCAAACAGCGTGCATTGTCCATGTCCAGGGACTCCCTTTTGGTCACCCGCCCTGCTCCAACTGTGGTAGATCAAAAGCCTAAGATCCCGTGGGTACACAAGTACTCAGCATCCGACCGTCATGTCACTAAACAAATTAAACAGTGGTGGCCCATGCTATCCTCTGATAAAAAACTACCTTTGTTATCTAACAGCAATGTCTTACCCAGTATTACGAGAAATAAAAACATTAAGGATTCTGTGGTGAAGTTAGACATCACGGGGTGGGATAGGAAACAACCAGCCCAACATTTTCTTTCCCACAAATTAGGATGTTATAGATGTCTGGGTTGTGTGACCTGTCGCAGCCTCGCACCTTGTGACAAATTCAGACATCCACATACGGGAAAATATTTTAAGATCAATTTTGCCTTAACCTGTACTTCTACTTACGTGGTTTATCTTTTGACATGTCCATGTGGCATGTCCTATGTTGGGAAGACACAAACCCAATTCAAAACACGAATGGCCCAACATAGGACAGCCATACAGCAGGCTCTACTCAAGGGCTCTAGCGACCAACCATTCGCTAGACACTGTGGGGTATTTAAACACAGTGTGGCGAGTATCAGATCTATTATAATAGACCACATTCCACCCACAGCCAGGGGTGGTAATAGAAATAAAGCTTTATTACAGCGGGAAAGCCGCTGGATCTTTGTCTTAAATACCTTGGCCCCAAAAGGGTTAAATGAGACACTTGGCTTACAGTGCTTTCTTTAATAATAATTACTTATAGGTTAATCTGTTTGTTCACACAGATGTACAAGTTTTTTCATGTATATGTTTTTCAGGACTCAGCCTAGTCACCGGATCGGGATTGACACCCAGTGATCCTGCGGGCAGTTCTGTGTCGGCACTTTGTATGAGTTATTATTACTATGTATTATTTACCATGTACTTTATGACGGCATTTGCAGTTTTTTCAACTTTGAATAGATGTTGTATTCAGTGTATTATTGTTACTGTTGCCTAGGCAACTGTTCATAGCGCTCCGACTCCGGCACAGGACTCTGACGCGTTGGTTCTGCCTCTCAGACGGCTGTCTGATTGGCCGGCTGAACGTGCGTCTCAGCCCTGTTGCTGGAGTTCCGGGTATCGGTTGATGACGTCATGACGCTTTCCCCGCTGCCTTGGCAACGTGGTGTGCGGAAGTGGCGTCTGACACTGAATCCCGGCTGTTTGGTGTCTGCTTCCATGACGGACGTGTAGTTTTGCACGTTCCGTTGGCGGGAATGCTGGACTTGAACAGGTGAGCTCTATGTTGTGTCTTGATTGTGGGGGTGGTGGGAACCAATGGGATTGTGCGGTATTTGGTATATATTGTGATGCATGCATTGCCATTTTGTGTACTGCTGTCCCTGACGAAGGGGGGTAACCCCGAAACTGGTTGGAATGAAATAAATCCTTTTTTATCTGCAACAAAGTCTGTCGAGTGCCGCCTCATCTGTACCCTATTCTGCTGGATTACCCAATCCTGAAGGAAGGCACCCCAGCAAGGATTCTAATTGCTTATTCTTGGAGTGCCGGATTCATCTGGATTCTATATATATATATATATATATATATATATATGGGTTGATGCGGCCCGGCACTCTCCACTTCTCTTTCAGCCCTCCGGGAGGAATGTGAATGAAATAAATGCAGGCTGGCACTCTGGGGTCTTGAAAAAACGTAGTGTATTCACAGCAAAAGAAACCAACGTTTCGGGGGTGGTCCCCCTTTGTCAAGGTGTGTGGGTCCACTGACGAAGTCCTTGATGAAACACCTAGGGGCGTGGCCTGGCTGACGCTTTTCCAAGTAGCAGGATACGTAAGGTGCTAGCAGCCGCTGAGCTGCCCGTCGCTGAAGGAATCTGCCAAGCGCTGCAAATTGGAGATCTCTCCCTGTGGTAGCCGTGAGTGACCTGCGGTTTAAACCCCAAACGTTCCTGTATTTTGCCAGTGTGGATATTTGTTATGCACCATGTGGTTTTAAGTCCACCACTGAGGACTTTTATGGTACAGATAATGTACTAGTGATGGTTGTCACTTTTATTCATTAAAAACTTTTATATGTTTTGACAATACTACGCTATTGGGCGCCCCTTCTTGTTCTTTGTTTGTAGATTGCTTCGGCGTTGTCTCTTGGGGACAAAGACAGAAGAAGGGTGCTGCAGTTCCACAGTCTGGGAACAAGCGATTTCATATTAAGAACTGTGGACTTCTTAATAGCTTCAGTGTTTACTAATTAAGCAGGTGTCAGCGCACCATTCCTGCAAACCTTGTATGCAATATATATATATATATATATATATATATATATATATATATTTATATATATATATATATATTTATATATATATATATATATATTCCAATAAGAATGCAAACAGGGCTTGGTGAAAAATCAATCAGGCATTTATTTCAATGCGGGTGTCCGACGTTTTCGGGGTCCAACAGCGCCCCTTTTTCAAGGTGCATGAATTTAAAAAAAATGGAATGAAACATTATCTACCTGACAAACATCTACTCAAATATATGCGATATGGGTAATGAAGGAAATTACGGGACATTTCCCTTTACAACTCCATTTGTGCTGTTGCCAATAGCAATCAGATGGTAGCTATCATTTATCTAGCACATTCCATAAAGCCATTGCTAGTATTGGATTGGATACTATAGCCAATTTGTCCACTCATACTATTTAGAACGTTTGTTACATTTTCACTTAAATAATTTAAATGAAAAAAATTAGTTGCCCATAGCAACTAAGCAGCTTCTGCCATTTTATAGACTTTGCTAGGTAAATAAATAGATGATGATTGGTTGCTTTGGGCTACTTGTCAACTTTATCTCTTGAAGGTTTGATACATTTCCCCCCAAATCTATTTTGTCCCAATGTAGTGATGGAGAACCTTGACATTGCAGCTGTTGTTGAACTACACATTCCAGCATTCCCTGCAACAGTTTTAGCATGACCAATTAGAAAAACTGTTGCAGGGCATGCTGGAATGTGTAGCTCAAAAACAGCTGGAGTGCCAAGGTTCTCATTCACAGTCCTAGTGAAATTTCAGGCATCTTACACTATTTTAGAATTTCTGCAAATAATTTGTTACGTGGAATACACCCCTCTACGCTCCTCCTTCTTCTACAGTATCTCCGTGCACTTTTGCTAAATATTTGTTTCCCAATATTATCCAGTTATTGAAGATTAAGGATTATGGGTGGCATTCAATTATTCTTGGTAATTTACTGCAGCTAATTGACTCACCTGGGGCGATCCTATTCGCCACGATGCCTGCACTTATCAAGTACTGTACTCAAGTACAAATGGGTGGTTGTAAAGAACAAACATCCATTTATTTCTGGGAGCACCTCCATCATTTATTATTTTTCTATGTGATAATGATTTACTAAATTGCTGGTTTCTTTCATGTTCACAATAACCCAAAAGTATCCTGTGCGAGATACATTACTATCTTGCAAACTTATCAAGTACTGGTTTCATCTGCAAATCACATCTCCAATAACAAAATATTTTTAATGTTGTAGCTGGCATGAAAACATAGGTGAGCGGATTTTCACAGACCCTATGCATTTTTAACAAATAGAGTAATTTTTTGCATTGGGGAAAAAAAGTGGGCTATAATTGTGTACCATGATAATAACCATCAGGGGAAAATGGTGTTAAATGGGCAAGCATGGATGGTGTTATGTTTAGCATTTTTGTCTCATGGGTTCAATTCCCACCATGGCCCTAACTGCGCAGAGTTTGTATATTCTCCCCGTGCTTGCGTGGGTTTACTCCCATATCCTCCCACAATCCAAAAATATACTGGTAGGTTAATTGGCTCCCAAATAAAAGACTAAAAAAAAACTTTTATACTGTTTACACAAAATTGTTCTTGCAAATAAATGAAAGAGTAAACTCACTGAAAATGATAATTTTGCAGTAATAAATGAAAATAAATTGTACAAAGAAGGTAACAAGAAAACAATGTAACTATGTGTTCAACAAGAAGCTGAAGTCTACACTATGCCATCTGTGCAATGAATAATGCACCTTATCTTGACCCTATTACCATATATGACTGTCTTCAATTACATTTAAATAACTGTTTTAGTATCTCATATAACTTGTTTAAACAATTACATTTTACAGGCTTGGGAGACATTTATTTCAGGCCAGTCACTGTTTTTGTAGCCTACTGGTGTAATAGAGCCTCAATGGGTTCTCAAGCAAATCACATAATGCATAAATCTAGTTTTTTTCAACATGGAACAAAATGTTTTTCAGATAAATAAAATAGTGTAGATGGATTATTGGCTTTGTGCATTTAACGCTAACATGCTGAGGATCAGTGATAGTTTGTCTTGAAACTGTTCTGTTTCTATATAATATCAGGAGGAGACTGTGACAGCTTAATAGAGGACGAACCTTCAACCATTTAAAGCAAAAAGTAGAAGATTTAACATTAAACAGAGTATATAAAGACAGGAAAGTGACAAAATGAAGAGAGATAATCTAAGCGCAAAGTAAACCATATAGAACTAGTAAGCACAGAGCAGGGTAAAAAGAAAATCTGCCAAAAAATCATGTGGGTAGAATCATTAAAAGTGCACACACTGAAAATAAGAAATACAGAAGAAAACATTTAAAACCATGCAGTGAACAACATGCAGGATAATCAGCTATCTGCAGCAACCATACTAGTAAAATCATTTAAACCACATGGGACACATATGTACACTACAGTCGTACCCAAAAAACTTTTTGTTTTTGCAGTCAAGAGTATGTGCGATGGCTCGTGAGGTGTATATTTTTTGGTCAACTGCAATGCAACAAAACCTTTTCCAAGACTGCACTAATTTTTTGAGATGCGACACATGTACATCGCTGTTCAGGAATGTAAATCAGTTTTTTGAACCCCAAGTTCAGCTGTGTTTTGTATACCGATTCAAACTCAGAATCACACAGAAATTTACAAAATGGGGGGGTATTTTTAGGGGGTGTGGCCTAGTGATATTGGCGCGTGGCCTATTTCAACAAGGTCATGCCCCATTTTCGCCACTGTGGGGGCATGGCTAGTAGCTCTCCCCCCGCCCACAATACCCAACGAACAGTCCATTCGCCTTGGCCGCACGCACATGGCATATGCACAGAAATGCAACTGCGCATGTGCATACACCAAACATCCAACAGTCCCGGTGTGGACATATGGTCCATGAGAACAGACCAGAATAACCCCCACAATGGTCCATGAGAACAGACCAGAATAACCCCCACAATGTATACAAACAAATGGTAGGTCATTACATTACACACAGCATAAAATTTCCACCTGTGTGCACATTCCACTAGTGTATACTATAGCGCACAACAAAAATGGCATCACGGATTTTTACATCAATAATGTACATCATCAGGAAAACACATGTTTTTATGTGGTCCCCAAAACATTGAAGTAAAAACTTCAATGTTTTGGGGACCACATAAAAACATGTGTTTTCCTGATGATGCGGATGGCGCTCCCCAAAACATTGTAGACATTTTTTTTATTATTGTTTTAAAAAAATCCCTGTGATGCCTTTTCTGTTGTCCACTATGGAGGTATACTCGTGGAATATACAGTATATATTCATGTCCCCAAAGTGTCAACCCCGGGCCTCACCCCCTATAGAAATGTCAAGGTGGCAAGGAAGGTGCTATTCTTGCCATGGTTGAGGGTGACAGTCACTGTACTCACAGTTCTGCCTTTTGCCACCTGCTTAGCTCACGCCTCGCTGCGGCTGTTCTCGACACAGGCAGCTTCTGCAGCAGTGTCTCCTGCCCGGCTTCCGGCTCCTAGGCACTTGGTCAGGTGGCCGAGGGATGTAAGCTGGGTGACGGGGAGGAGCGGGCTGCCGCTACTAAATGAAGTGCTCCGCCGGGTGCTGCTGCTGAAAAATAAGCACTCTGCTGGGCACCGCTGCTAAATGAAGTTCTCCGCCGGGCGCCGCTGCTTACAGTAAAGGTGCCCCGCCAGGCAGCTCCTTGTCTAATGGCAGGGGGGGGGGGAGGGTTAGGAGCGGCGGGAGTGAGGACATTACTCCGCTGCCGCGCATCCAGCGGCCACAGAGAGTGCAGCATTGCCCAAAACAAATATGGCCGCCGCATATGTGCATTTAATATATGCATATATGCGGCGGCCATATTTGTTTTGGGCAATGCTGGCGTTTGTGACCAGGCTGGGCTGCGGCCGCTTCTAACAGGTAAGCGGCCCAGCCAGAGTGAAATCTGGTCCGGCCCACCGGGAAGCGGTGGGCCAATCCGCCTCTGAAAGGGTCTTAATACAGAGATGGTTTAAATGCTTGAGAAACCATAAATGGTGTCTAAAAATCACAATAAATTTTATGGATAAAGCATATCATAACAATTAATTAAGAAAATTAAGTAATTTTCTAAAAAAAATGTATATAAAACAGGAATTCCTGAATAGCAGTAATGTTATGTCACAATGGGGCAGATGTATTAAGCCTGAAGAAGAGATACACTGGAGATAAAGTGAAAGGAGATAAAGCACCTCACTTTATCTCAAGTTTAAGGGGGATATTCAATCACAGGCGAGCATCTCCCGTCGGGGAGATGCCCACTGGCCCTATTCAATGCTGTCTTCCCAGACAGCACTGAGCAGGGTATCTCGGCAGAACAAGCCCGACATCACTAGCTGTCGGGCTCGTTCTGCCGAGAACGGCCAGGAAGTGACGAGCTGCTGGCTGCAGCTCGCCTCTTCCCGGCCGCAACTCGCGGCCACGCCCCTCTCTCGCTCCCCGGCAGGCGGGACTTTGAATCCCGCCTGCATGTTCTCACTATGATGTGGATTCACTGAGATAGAATTGCCGTTGGTGAAAATTCCATTGGGGCATGATCAATGGACTTTTCGGATCCTTATTTGCTTGTCCTCACTATTTAGTAGTGGTATGAAGAAAGGTTGCCAAGAGCGGTGAAGGTTAAAAATGGAGGTGCCAAGTAGAGGATGGATTGAAAATCTCTCACACCGAAGCATTTTGCTGATTTATTCAGCTTTTTCAAACATTTATGGTTTCTCAAGTGTTTAAACCAAATAGCACTGCTTAATCTCTGTATTGAGACCCTGTTGTAAATGTATGTTTCCTGAAGGGATCTGACTAAAACCTTCCCTAAGCAGCTGTTCTTAGAGAAGCAACGCTCTCAGCGCCTGAAAACCCACCTTTGGTAACTTAGATACACAAATGCGGAATATCAAATCAATGCAGTCTCGTGAAGCGGTTTTGTCACATCACATTGCCGGCTCACTCACATAGCATGGAGTAATGAGTTTATGTGTAAGAGGACATATCTGTTTCTGAGCTAATACAATCACTTAGTATTGTTAAACCAATGCTCATGAGAAATCAAAGTATCATCATGGTTTTTTTTATTTTTGAGACGCCATATAATGACAGACCACATGCAAACACGGATGACAAAGGTGGTTCAGACATCAGATATAGAGTAAGGGGCCCTGCTGGTGACAGTTGACAGGCTGGGGATCAGAAGGAATGAGTGATATCACGAAGCATGATGTACATTGTAACTCATCAGTCAACAGCATATAGGTAACAAGCTCACCATCACATCATTTTATTGAGGCAATAATAACAACATATTAAAAATGCACAAACAGTCTGGAATACTCTTAAAACAACAAAAGAATATTCTCACCAATCTCTGGTTCAAACGTTTATTTTCTTCTTCTTTCTGCTGCAATGTCTGAATAAAAAAAACACAATTGCATCATTACATTTAATAAAAAATTATGAAAAGTCAATTCTATGAGTATATTATACAAAATAAACAAAACTTTAAAGAAGCAAAAATGTTCTCCCACCAAAATGGGTATTGGTTAAACCAACATTAGCAGCAATAGGACATTTATTTGGGATAGTACTGAACTACAGTATATGAAACAATCAAACATGTCATATTCACAATGTGACAAGAAAACTGTGATAATTAATAATATGACACTTGTATATCTGTGTGTGACTAAGTCTCCGAAGTGTGCCGGATATTGTTCCGAGAGTCAGGATTCCGTCAGTCATTAATCTGACATTGGAATCCCGACTGTTAAATGATCGTCAGTCAGGATCCTGACTGATAGGGGCTATTCTCCCGTGTAGAGGTCCATGACCACCATAGAAGGAGATTAGAACCTGTGGTGAGCGCAGCAAGACACAGAGTCCGCAGCGTGGCAAGCACATTCATCCCACAAGTGGCTTTCTTAGCGCTCGTCCACCTGTCGAAGTCCAGGCAGGCGGGATTCCGATGTTGGACTAATGACTGTCGGAATCCCAACTGCCTGAGCATCATACCACACCCGTCTATGAATCTGTACACAAAGTGCTACAATGAAGAAGCCTCAGCTTTTCCTAAAGGCCCCTATACACTTGTACAAGGCTGGATCATAGGCGATATAACGTATGCGGTCCTTTTGCATACGATATATCGCATGTGATTCCAGCCAATGCTCTAGGTCCGATAAATCTACAGTACAGCACTTTCAATCTAGGTGCTTCAATTCGATGCAAATGAGATTTGCAACATTCATTTGATTTATCATCCATCGAAATCAGAGGAAATCGGGCAAAATCGCATAAGTGTACCTTAATCCCGTGAGTGATGGGTTTTTCTGGGGCAGGACAAACCTACGAAGGCAGGGTTTCTCCCCCACCCCGGAACGCCGGGTTTCTCCTTCTGCTGCCATTCACAGACATCATAGCATTGACCAGGCGGCAGGCTCAGGGATGTTCTGGGAGGCTTAGGGGCACTTGGGCCCCCAAACTCCCGTGTCCCCCCGAGCTGCCCCGAACTTTGCCAAGAAGGGCCTGCACTGAGCCCTGACGCACGATCGCCGGGGTGGGGGAGTCGGCACTGGCTGGAGGTGACAAGCGCCAGTGGTGCACAACTGGAGGCACCAGTGGCGCACACCTATCAATCAGTGGCATGCCCGGAACTTTCTCAGGGAGCCCACGCAGGCAGCACAGCCCGATAAATTTCCGGGCAAACCACCGAAGTGGTTATGTACTGTTCTGCTCCACATACAGATTCATTCACACACAATATACAAGTGCCCTATATCAAATCTATCAGTACAGTCTCCTTGTGCATTCTTGTCACATTTAGTTGAGACTAAAAACACCCAACATTACTAGAATTGGACACATGACCTAGTGCCTATATCACACCAGGCATCTTCCACTTCACAGCACATCGAGGCTGGATGTATAAGGAGTCATCTGTACAAAATAGAATATCTGAGCTAATGCAACCACTTTATAAGCAGTATCACAATGATGGCTACTTACTCTCTCTAGCAGCATTATCTTTTGTTTTTCTTCTGACAACAATACATCACTAAAAGAAGAAAGAACAACGGTAATTATAACTTTGCTGGGGCAAAAATCATGAGCAGTGCAAACAATGGAGCAGCCTTTTTCTACACAGTACGGAACATTATTAGAAATGCATCACTTTCAATCACTTGACTTGGTCAAACGAAACAATTTTCGGTACTTGTGGATTATCACGGCTCCCACGATGGCCATCGTACATTAAAAAATCGCATCGCATGCGATTTTTCACTGGAAAGCATCCAAATGCATTGGAATTAGTATGAAACATGTTCAATGGCCCCCAAATGGCATTTTTGAGGCTGTACCACCCCCACTATCAACGCGAACCCGAAGCATGGCGAGCGCAGCGAGGGGCGGCGGTACGCGTCCTACGACTTTTTCATACCCCCACTATCCACGTCGGTGTGGAGTTGAGAATAGAAAGTGTGGCAAGCGCAGCGAGCCACCGCGCCCGAAGCGTGGCGAGCGCAGCGAGCCCCACGGATACCTTCACAGGTATCCGCGTCCCCTCACGGGCTTCACAGGTGTCCGCGTCCCCTCGCCACGCTGCGCTCGCCACACTTTCTATTCTCAACTCCATGCCGACGTGGATAGTGGGGGTATGAAAAGGTCGTAGGACGCGTACCGCTGCGCTCGCCACGCTTCGGGTTCGCGTTGATAGTGGGGGTGGTACAGCCTCAAAAATGCCATTTGGGGGCCATTGAACATGTTTCATACTAATTCCAATGCATTTGGATGCTTTTCTGTGAAAAATCGCATGCGATTTTGACAAAAAAACTGCAAAAATCGCATCGCATGCCACTATATATGGCATGCGATGGCATGCGATGGGAGCCGTGATAATCCACAAGTACCCAATTTTCCATTAGTTAGTAACTTCATCGATCTCCCTACCTACAACCACTGTTCAAAAAAGCGCTGGGGATTTTTTCGACCCACCCCAACTGCGTTAATTAAAAAGGTTGGGTTTAAAGAGTGGCATTTATTGGCGTGACTGCTTTTAGTGTTGATTACAAGAGTTTACATTACTAATTCTGAAAAAAAAAATAAAACCTATTCAGGCACATACTGCACTTTATGTATTCTTTTTTACAAGGCTTTACCGCAGCATACAGTATGTTGCAGTGTATGTTGAAAAATCTCTCACACTGTGTAAGACTGTATATCCTTTTTGTGTTTGGCCCAGTATGTTAGCCAAAAACACTGACTGCACTTACTGAACAGCTGTCATGCTGGTTTCTAAAGTGGTTTCCATTCTGTCTTCATCTATGACAGTGGTATCATAAAAGGGTTTATTGATATCCAGAGGAAGGTCAGAGACTGAAGCTCCGCTAGGCTCAGAAGGAAGAGCCACATGAGTTGAAGACATAACACTCCTTAGCTTGCAAACTTCTTCTTCAAGTTTCTTCTTCTCTTCAAGCAAACATGCCCGGTCTTCAGATAACGTCTCAATTAAATCTAGATAAACATAAATGAGTGAGAGAAAAAGTCTATACATGCTACTACTGTAAATAATCAAATAAAAAATATTTTATGTTTAATTTACATATTAAATCTATATAATCTCCTAAAATACAAAACAGGTAGCGGTCTGCATTAATGCTAAACAGATGCCTGGTCTGTCTTAACAAAAACCTTCCAGGGCCAAAATGTCGACTAAGACTGTGATGTGGTTGACACATTAAAACCTGCTTGTTATTTTTATTGGCCCTCCAGATATAATAGGAACATAAAAGACAAATCATAATTTTGTTAAAAGGTAAAAGGCAGACAGAAGTGTTACCCAAAAGGGCATATGGAGCCTGCGGTATGGGAAAAGTAAGGCAGGGTTGCAGTCCAGACATGCCCCTGCTGGGCTCCAGATGTATTCACAGGATCAGAGGTGAGTCTTCTATTTTTGGCGATCACTGCTGATGCGTTTCAAGCCTACTTGGGCTCCTCTTCCAAGGCGTAGTCCTGAAGAGCCCAAGTAGGCTCGAAACGCGTCAGCAGTGATCGCCACAAATAGAAGACTCACCTCTGCAGGGGTGCAGTCCGGACATGCCCCTGCTGGGCTCCAGATGTATTCACAGGATCAGAGGTGAGTCTTCTATTTGTGGCGATCACTGCTGATGCGTTTCGAGCCTACTTGGGCTCTTCAGGACTACGCCCTGGAAGAGGAGCCCAAGTAGGCTTGAAACGCATCAGCAGTGATCACCACAAATAGAAGACTCACCTCTGATCCTGTGAATACATCTGGAGCCCAGCAGGGGCATGTCCAGACTGCAACCCTGCCTTACTTTTTCCATACCTCAGGCTCCATATGCCCTTTTGGGTAAGACTTCTGCCCGCCTTTTAACAAAATTTTGATTTGTGTTTTATGTTCCTATTATATTAAACAACGATTTTAATGTCAACTATAGCACCTAAAATCTCGTCACAAAAAACTTTTTTTCCACATGCTTCTATACGGTCTGTGGGAGTCCTAGGTGACAGATACTAAAGCTGCTTTAGTAGGAAGCACTGGTCATAAATACTGTACATTAAACCTTACCTATTACTTACTGGGATTGTTGTTTTTCATGCCTTTACATTTTCCAGATATTATACAGCACCAGAGAATAATAACAAATACATATAAACAGATTTTTATTTTTTTACTTTGTCAATGTAATTAAATGTCTGTATGCTTAAAGGGACATTAAAGTACTGAAACTGCTCACAGTGGTATGGTTCATCCACAATTCTCCCAAACAGCCACAACGCTACTTTTTTCCTCATACCAGTATTTTCTATGCTCTCTCACACTAACCCAGTGGTTCCCAAAATGTGTGCCTTGAGGCTTCCGCAGGGGTGCCCTCTGGTTGGTGGTCCAGGATCAAATCCAATTATTTATTGTCAAAGTGATAGGCAAAACCATTGCCAGTGACTGACAATCATAAAATATGTGGCCCATCAGAAGCACATAGCTGAATCTAAGGTTGGTTAGCTTAGGTTGTGCCTTGAAAGAAAATTAATAGATACTCTACGGAGCAATGATTCAATAAAGATTGTTTCCACACCTTCATTTATTATTTATTCTGTTTGTCTTTGTATCGAGATATGCAGCTCATAAATGAACAGCAATAATAACATGTAATACTGGCAATGCCATTTCGCTCTGTAAGATATGTATATGTGGATGACATGCATATTCACAAATTATTGCTGGGTATAGCCCACAAACTATTTCAGTAATTTCTATTAGAATGTTCTCCTCTATTACATTATCATTTATGGTGATCAATTAATCAAAGACCTCAGTTTTGTAGCAAATATAGAGAGATAAAAAAAAAACGTTGTGTTACATGACTCAAATATAGGAATATAATGGGAATATATACCTTACCCACAGGTACTTTATGACAAAGAAAAACTTTGTTAAGAGACACATTTCTTACCTTTATCTCTCTCCTGCTGCTGTGTAACACTCTTTAGTTTCTCATTCAGTTCACTAATTATATTTTCTTTTTTTACTTTCTCTCTCGTTAAAACAGTGTTAAAGTTGGTCTACAAAGGGAAAAAAAAGAATGTTGATTAAAAGAAAACTGAGGAAGCACGTGCTTTCCAATTGTTCAGACTGAGGGCGGTAGCTTATTACCAATAGGCTTTCCAGGGGCTATCTAATTAGACCCAATACGCCGATGCATACCAAGACTTATTGGGTATTTGAGGCAGGCAAATCAACCAGTGAAAACAGGGCTTCAGTGGCCGAAAATACACAGGTTTCACTGAGCATGTGTTTTTCACAGGTACATTTTTTTTTTTTTTTAATCAGGCGTGCTCAAAAACAGCAGGAACACTAATGTTTTTTCCTCCTGTTATTATTATTAGCATCCTTTATTTATATGGCGCCACAAGGGTTCCACAGCACCCAAATACAGAGTACACATAATCAAAACAGGAAAACAGTGACTTACAGTTGAAGACATACAGGACAAATACAGGGTAAATGATTAAAGAAACATCAGCTGATTACTGCAACATAAGTATCAAGGTGGCAGCAAACAGCATGCTTTGGTGCAGTCGAAGACTACTGAAGTAAGAAAGGATAAGCACATGAGGTAAGAGGTCCCTGCTTGTTAGAGCTTACATTCTAAAGATGGGGGGCAGACAGAGAGGGGTGACACCGGAGGGGTAGATAGGGCAAGGAACAGAAGGTTAGGAGGACAGTTTGCTGGGTTTGGTGAAATGGAGAGTTTGAGGGGGAGAGGTAGAGATTTCCAGAGTAAGGGAGCAGCACATGAAAAATCTTGGAGGTAGGAGTGGGATGAGGTAATAAGTCTGCAGGAGAGCCGACGGGTGTTAGCAGAGCGAAGGGGATGAGTGGGAGAGGGATATAAGGTCAGAGATGTTAATGGAAGAGGAGTGGGTGAGGGCTTTGTAAGTGAGTGTGAGAAGTTTGAATTTAATTCTGAAAGGGAAGGGAAATCAGTGAAGGGCTTGTAGAAGAGGGGAGGTGGAGGTAGTGTGTTTTGTGAGGAAGATGAGCCAGGCTGCAGCATTGAGGATAGATTGGAGTGGAGACAGGCATTTGTCAGGGATACCAGTTAGTAGGAGATTGCAGTATTCCAGCCTGGATATGATCAGTGAGTGGATAATGGTCTTAGTGGCATCCTGAGTGAGAAAGGGTCTAATGCGCAGATTCAGTTGTAATTTGATAACCTTTAAATGTTTTATCACACAGTTCTTGTAATTTATGACAAGTTCTGCTATATATCACTTAATGTGCTGATCCAGAGTTGGGGCAAGGCAAAAAAAAAAAAAAGAAAAAGCAAACAACTTTGTATCTGGAACAAACTACTGTATATACTCGAGTATAAGTCGACCCGAATATAAGCCGAGGCACCTAATTTTACAACAAAAATCTGGGAAACCTATTGACGCAAGTGGGACCCTCACTCGAGTATAAGCCGAGGGGAACTTTTTCAGCATAAAAAATGTTCTGAAAAAGTAGGCTTATACTCGAGTATATATGGTATGTTGCAATGCAAGGGGTAGAAACACATTTATTGTTTTGTAGGCAGAGTAATTACTGGCTGCTTTTCCATGTAGCCTACAAGTACTGGATAGCTGTATTTTTATTTTATTCAGATTTAGGGGGGTATTCAATGTTCGGGTCACGGCAGACGAGCTTGCTCGCCTGCTGTGACCCAGTCCCGTTCTCGGTCAGCTCGACCGAGAACATGCAGGCGGGATTCAATGTCCCGCCTGCAGCGGGGCGAGAAGGGGGCGTAGCCGTGAGTTGCGGCCGGGAAGTGACGAGCTGCAGCCGGCAGCTCGTCACTTCCCGGCTGTTCTCGGCAGAACGAGCCCGACAGCTAGAGATGTCGGGCTCGTTCTGACAGGAAACCCTGTTCAATGCTGTCGGGCAAGACAGCATTGAATAGGGCCCGTCGAGCATCTCCCCCACGGGAGATGCTCGACGGCGATTGAATCTCCCCCTAAAACTAGAACACGCCCTTCCAAATTCTAAATCTGTCTCACCAGCAATATAACATGGCTTGAATTGTTACTTCACAATCAGGCCTTGAGAGAAAAATGAGCTGTACTATGGGGTATGGTCACCCCAAAGGGCAGACATTTCAGGATTTTCACTTTCCCAGTAGTGAAAGATAATTTATTGCAATATGTGATTGAAAAAATGTGTCTGCAAAGAAAGAGATTCTTACAGGTACAGTATGGTCATGTGGCCAGCTAGTGTGGGAAGTGTGATATGAATTTATACATATACAAGATATGAGCTATTATTTCTATCAGAATGACAACTGTATTAGTAATGTGTCCAGGAAACAGTTTTGTGTTGACATACAAGTGGTTGCAAATACATTATAGCACATATTTCACCCTAAATTGCGGACTCTGCTGCATCAAATTCTGTGGAGTTGTCATGTAGCTTGTGCTGGGGATCAGGAGAGCAGCGATGAGGAGAGGACCAGCGGTAGCAAGGGAGCAGAAGTGGGCAGGCAGCAGGAGAGAAGCAGCGAAAGCCATGGAGCAGGAGAGAAGCAGCGGTGGCTGGAAAGCAGCAGAGCAGCAGTGACCAAGTAGCAGAGAGCCAGGAGGCTGGCGCACTGGAATGCCCTCACCCCCCAGTCAGCTGGTCTCCCGCCACTTCACCCCCTCTTGCCTCCCATCTCCTCACTCCCTTTAACTCCCCGTCACCTCACCTCCTTTCATCCCTCAACCCCTCGCTTTAACCTCCTCACCCCCACCCATCTCAACTCCTCTTGCTCCCCCCGTCACCTCAACCACTTTCGCACATCAATTCTCCACATCTTCACTTTCCTCCTCTCATTTCACCTCTCCCCCCATCTCTTTCCTTTTTTTCGCTCTCTCCCCACCCCGTCTGTCACCCTTCCTCTCCCCTGCGGTTTCTCCTCTTTTTCTTTCCCCCTGCTCTCTTCTCCCTGCCCCCTCTCTTTCTCTAAACCAGGCATGTCCAAACTATGGCCCTGCAGCTGTTGTGAAACTACAAGTTCCATCATGTCTTGCCACAGTTTTACTATTAGGAAATGCTAAAACTATGGCAAGGCATGCTGGGATATGTAGTTTCACAACAGCCGGAGGGCCGATGTTTGGACATGCCTAATCTAAACCCCCTCTCACTCCTCCTCAGTTTCAGTTCTCTTATCTCTAGTTTTGCCCCTAGTCCCTTCCTCTTATATCTCTCTTCTCACCATCCTTTCCCTCTCCATTTTTACTCCCTCTCCCTGACAGACTCTCCCTTGCCCCCTCCCCCTTCTCTCCACCAGCGCTGTATCTCTCACTCTCTCCATGACACCCTCACTCTCTCCCTGACTTTCACTCTCTTGTCTCTTTCTGACACCCTCTCTCTATTGTATCTCTCTCACTCATTCCCTCTTTTTTCATGAAGCCCATGCCTCTCTCTTTTTCACTCTCTCTCAGACACCCTCCTTGTATCTAACTCCACTTACTCTTTCTTCTTAAACCCTAAAAGGTGTTTGGGGACAGTACTTGGTTAGCTCAAAAGCATAATTTGTGATGGAACCCAGACACAGTGGGTAGGACCCCAACTTTATAAAATGAGGGGTCCCCGGGACCCACAAATTTTTTCACTGATCGCGATTACCACGTCATATACATATAAAATATCTAAGCAAGGCTAATAGCTTAGAAGTGTAACTAACACATTACCTGCTGTTCTGCAATAAGGGAAATCTTTAGATTCTGCATTTCTTCAGCTTTCTTTCTCTCCTGCTGGTCAAGTTGCTCAACAAATAACTGTTTCTCTTGCTGAAGCTTTTCCTGGAGTTCAGAGATCAAGCTATGTGCCGGTCCAGCAGGACTTAAAGTGGAAAAATGAAATGCATTAACAAAGCTTCCAATAATAAATACATACAAAAATGTTAATGCTGTATAAAAAGAATGTTTCAGTCGGCAAACAAGGATGGCATAACCAAGTGTGTATACACTGAGTGGCCAAATCATTTTGACCACCAGGTGATTTTATTGTTTAGATAAGACTGGAGTAGGATTAATCTGCATAAGAAAAGAAAGGTAAAGGTATGCAGAGTGTAACAGAGTGCATTATTACTTCCACAATGCTCCTTCATCCACAACCTACAGACCAAATTTGCATCCACCCTCTACAATCTTTGTATCTCTGATTATGTGCAATACAGGTTGAGTATCCCTTATCCGAAATGCTCGGGACCACAAGCATTCCGAAAAAGGGATTTTTCCGGTTTTTGGATTTTTTTTTTTTTTACATACTTACCTGTCCCCTGGTGGCTCTCCGATGGTCCCTCGGCATCCATGGCAGGACTTCAGCTTCATCTCCGGCATCTCCAGCGGTCCCAGGAGTGCATTGCGCGAGTTCCCAGGCACGCCTGTGACGTCACCGGCGCGCCTGGGAACTCGCACAATGCACTCCTGGGACCGCTGGAGATGAAGCTGAAGGCCTGCCGTGGATGCCAGGGAACTAGGTGTAAGTATAAAAAAAAAAGGGTCGGGGGGGGGAGGGACATTTTTATTTAACTATTCCAAAAAAACACGGTTTTTGGAATAATTCGGATAACGGATTTTCGGATACCGGATACTCAACCTGTACCGCATAACAGCCCTTTTCACCACTACAGCATGTTCCTTTCTCACTCACACACTTTACACCTGGACCCATCGTAATTCAACCAAGTTTACTCAACCACCAAAGATATGGACTAGCAAATACAGTATAACTTTATTTCTAGGTCTACTAAGTGAATGAACTAGTGTTTGCAATACATACAGACTGTTTCACAATTGCCAAGGGAGATAGAAGTAGAATAATTTAAGGGACTAAAAACCATTTTATTATGAAATGAGACCATAGTAAGAGCTCAACAAAATCATTCCCAAACAAGCACAGCTGTATCAATAAACACTAATCTACTATACATGTATATAAAACATCACAATTAGATCATCTACAATAGCAAAAACATTTGCATTGATTCAATTTTGCTTATCAGTTAGACCAAAGACCACGCACTATAGGGATCCCATGTTTTCTACAAGAAATTAACCCATTTCTCAGATGCTTCAACTGCTGAGAAATGCTAAATACTGTACGTGAAAAAAGGAAGTTACAAAAAATACATTTCATTTAAAGATTACATATAAAGAGGAAACCATTTGTATTTTAATTCACGAATTTATGACTAGAAAATACTAAGCATAAAATCTGAACACTCAGAGAATAAACATTCGCTTTTAAGAAAAATATATTTAGAAGTATGAAGAAGGTGGTTTTGGAGCATTGAATCGCATTATTCACATAACATTGTGTTATATATCAAGGAGAAAAGGTGCCCATACACGGTGATGAACTCGGTGCTTTAAGTACTATATTGCATTGTATCTAGTACAAAAAGCATACAATGCTACAGCACCGTGCTTATTGTAGTAGATACGATGCAATCTAGTACTAAAAGCATGGGCTGCACAGACTTTATGTGCTGTGCAATGGGATGTGCATCTCATTGCACTGCCCTGTTGTACAGTGTATGGGTACCTTAAGGAATAAGATTATGAGTAAAATTTTACAGGATGAGAGATTCAAAAAGTGAGAGATTTGGTAAGAAAACTCCAGTTTTTTTTAAAGCGGCAATCATTTACACTTCAAAAGCAAACTGGTTTTGCAGTGTAAATGATTGCCGCTTTAAAAAACCTGGAGATTTCCTACCAAATCTCTCACTTTCTGGATCTCTTATCTTATTAAATTTCCCTCTGAATGTGCAAGCAAATATGGACCGCAGGCAGCAGCATTCTACAGAGATGTTCTACTTTTAAAGCCAATCTCTCTTAACATCATTTAAATCATGAACAGTGCACTGGTAAATCCCCATAGAGGTTCTCAATTCCAATATTGTATTCATCTGTATAAGTATTCTCACAGACTGAGCTATAACTGCAATAAACACATACTTCCATATATGTAGGGCACTACGGACGGTGTAATGGTTAGCATTACTGCCTCACAGCGCTGGGGTCATGGGTACGATACCCACCATGGCCCTAACTGTGCAGAGTTCGTATATTCTCCCCGTACTTGCGTGGGTTTTCACTGGGGACTCCGGTTTCCTCCCACATTCCAAAAATATACTGGTAGGCTAATTGGCTTCCAACAAAAAATTAACCCTAGAATGTCTGTGTGTACATGTACATGTGGTAGGGAATATAGAGTGTAAGCTCCTCTGGGGCAGGGACTGATGTGAATGTTCAAATATTCTCTGTAAAGTGCTGAGGAATATGTGTGCGCTATATAAGAAACTATTAATAAATAATAGTATCTAAGATACGCTCTATAGTAAGTGATAAGACACTATGACATGTGATACTTAGTTTTTTATTATGCTTTTGCTACAACCTTGTTGATGTGTTCCTATCAATCAAACAAGGGAGTTCTAATTTAGAATATAACTTTCTTTTAATTGTCTTTATGTCCTATTTAACATCAAACATGGTGACTTATGTTATGCCAGTTTGATGTAACATCATAAGTAATGCACTTCATTACTGACTGCGAGTTTAGGTGGACAGTCTTACTTTGCTCAGTGGAAGCTGCCATCTGAATTTAACCAATATTGCTGGGGATCAAGTACTTCTATTTGCTAGGAAGTGTAACATCAGTACCCTTAAATAGTAGGGTACTAAACCATCCAACAATATTTATTTAAAAAAGGTCCTTAAATATTCAACATTACATACAATAATAATGGGTCATTCCACATCAACTGAACACAATAAAAATAAAAAAAAACCTTACAATTTTTAAATTACAATTAAATTTGTTAAAATAAATGCTGCCATCGGTATAAAGATAACACCCACATCTTACCCTGATTTAAAGCTACATGTAGCCTTTATAACTGCCATTCTAAATAACAATTAGCTAACATTTTATTAAATCCATTTGCAGCTCATTAATTAAGCTAGCGTTGGGCAAGGTATCATTTTAAGCCTATAGTTTTAAATTATCAACAGGTTACAAGGATAATAGAAAAATAAATCTAAATGGTGCTTAAAGATGATCAAATTAAAATAAATACATTTGTAGAGAAAACAGCAACATCTCACAATTCTTCTATTTTTCTGTCTGGTGAGAACGGACTTAAAGTAAAACCTGCTACTTATCAAGTGTCTGCTGAAAATCTGGCACTGCTTATGAAAGTAATAGCCGAATATATAAATTAGCCAAGCAGCATCTACATGGTACAGTCAAACATCATTTATAACATTTTCTTTTGGTACCAATTATATAAAAAAATGTAAGGCAAAATTCCACCACTTTGTTCCAGAAACAGACAATTCATCAAAGATCGGACTGAGACAAGCTAAACATTTATGGCCAAATTGGATTGAATAAAATATTTATGTTTATTGCACACTTTATTTTTAGACAAAGAGCATTTAAATTGGTTGCCATTAAGGTCTACACACTAGAAATTATTATTATTATTTTTTGAATTTTTCTACAACATTTGTAAATGTTATGAAGAGCTTATCCTACCTTTTATTTAATTGCTGTTCAAGAAGGTGAATTTTTTCTAAAAGTTCTTTTTCAACGATCTGCCTGTGCATCGCAAGGTCTGTAACGGCGTGGCGTGGAGATTCCTCTTTTTCACATTTCCCTTCCTCAATATTTTGTTGGAGTGGTTCTTTTTCAGGCTTCTGTGCTAACAAAATTTGTTCTCGCTCCTCTTCAAGTTTACGAATAGACAATTCATACATTTCTTTCTGTTCTTTTAGAGAGCTCTCATGTTGCTCAGTTTTTTTTTCAAGTGCTTTCAAACTGTCACTTAGTTTATTTTGTAAGACACTTATTTCTTCCTGTAGTCTACTTTCTGTTTCCAGTGCTTGTTTATGGGCAGTGGTTAAATTGCTTATGTCCTTCCGCAAAGAATTAGTTTCAGCTTCATGTCTATTTAAAAGCTCTGAAATACAATGACTTTTCTCAGTTGACAACAGAGTTTTGAGCTCCGTTAGTTCACGCTCATGTTCCTCTTTCTGGACTCCCAACATATTATCAAGACTAAAAAGCTGTTTCTTTAGGGTTTCCGTTTTCTCGTCAACTTGGTTTTGTAAATTATCCAACTGCTGTGCTCTACTTTCCTCCAGGATTAACTTCATTTCCTCAATCTCTCCTTCTTTTAGAGCCAACTCAACCTCCAATTTACATCGAATATCGGAGAGCTCGGAAACTCGAAGATTTAATTCTTGCAGCTGAGAATCCTTCTCTTGAGTGACTGCTGCAGATGATTCTTGCAATTGGTCAATCTTGAGTTTATTATCCATTTTCAGTTTGTCTGTACAACATTTATGTTCAGTTGTCACATTTTCCAGTTCTTGTGCATGCCTGAGCTTTAAATTGTCTTCTAATTCTTTTATGTGTGTTTGCTCTAAAATCTGAAATTCCTCTTTAAGAAATCTGAGTTTTTCTTCATTTTCAGCATGGAGTTTCTTAAAGTCCTCTAGCACCGTTTCCCTCGACCGTTTCAGCTTCTGAATTTCAACCGATTGCTCCTTCGTGGTGCTTTCAAGGCAGATCATTTTCTGCTCCCGTTCATTTTGTAAAGAAAGTAGTGTTTCCTTTTCCCTTGTGATTGTGGTAACTTCATTATCTTTAATCTGTAAATCATTGTTTAACTGCAAAATGTCAACATTAAACTGGGTAATTATTTCTGCCTTCATTTCAAGATCTTCCTTTGATAACTGCAGTCGTTTCTCATAGGATTTTTCTAAAACTTGCAATTCTTCTAAATGCTTCTCCTTTAATCTGTTTTCAAGAGAACAATTGGCACATGCAAATATATTAAGTATATCGCCAGAAACTGATTTAATAGCACTAGCAAACTCACTCTGCTCCCTTTGTACAAGTGCTCTCAAATGACAAAGTTCTTCTTTGAAATTCCTCAAACTGTTTTGTGATTCTTGTGCAACAACTTTACACTTCTCCATGCAAGCCTTTAAACAGATATTTTCAACGTTGTCGTCTTTTGGTTTTCCTTTTGTGTCTTGCATTCGTCTGCTGTCAATCGCATTTATAACAGAGGAATATAGAGATTCTACCATCATTTCTGGACTCTGAGTATCACTTATGTTGGGTGAGACAGGATTTTCTTCTATAACAAACTCATTGACTGCGGACATAAAATCAGATTCTGGACTATCTGCTAAAGAGTCCAAGTCCAAAGAACCCTGCTTAAGAGACTGTTCAATATTTGGATGGGCGATTGTTTCAAAATCAAAAGTATGAGAATCAATGCTATCTGGAGAGAGTTCTTCAAAAGGTCCTGGAATGGCGACAGAAGGACATATGGGACCCTGAAGACTGAGTGATGGAGGAGATTTGGATGAGGTAGTAGTTGTAGCTTCAGTTACACTCTCTATCCTTGGTGTAGTAACAGGTTGTGGTGAGAGCTGACCATTAGAAATCTGAAATCAAATACCACAATCAAATAAGATTAAATTATAATGAATATGCATTTTTTTTTATTGTAATCTATTAACAAGATTTAGCTTTTATACCCTTTATTTTGTATTAGAGTAGAATACAGTTTTAATAAAATAATACGGCGCTTAAGGTGGGGGGGGGGGCTCATCAATGATCCACTCTGTCGTCTGTGCATGCACAGATGACGAAGAGGGTCGGTAGCAACCCATGGGAGCATTAATTAAGGGTCATGTACACACTGTGCGATAAAATAAACTATATTACTCAGAAGTAGGGTGGCCAATCCCGGGATCGGGATCGGCGGGATCCCGGGATTTGGCCCCAATATTGCCGGGATTTGAATCCCGGGATTGGACCTTCCAATCCCGGGATTTCGGGATTAGATTCATTTAATGCTGGGCAGCATCTGAGCACTTGGTCAGATGCTGCCCGGCTGCTCCTGAGTCACCGGCTGTGCAGCTCAGACGCGCAGCGTGATGTGGTCAGAGGTCACGCTGCGCGTCACACTGTGCAGCCAACCGAACACGCCCCCGCACCGCCGTTGCTCTGTACAATTACTGGAGGCGGTTCGCTGAACTCGCCGCTGTGACCAGGACAAGGCATGATGACTGAGCGGCAGGGAGAGGTCAGGCGGCGAGTGAGTTGTGACACTGTAGGTGCAGCTCTGCGGACTGCGCCGCGTGACCTATGGGTCACGCTGCGCAGGCCGCAGCACTGAACCCGCTCCCCGCCCGACTTCTCCCGGCTGCACAGTGTAGTGACTCACTGACCTCCCTCTGGCATCACACCCACAGCCTGCCTCCATTCCGCTGTCGCCTGCCCCTCTTAACCCCTTCATGACAGAGCCAGTTTTTGCCTTCCTGACAGAGCCCTTTTTTTCAAATCTGGCATGTATCACTTAAGTGGGGATAACTTTTTTTTTGCTTTTACTTTTCCCAGTGATTTTGAGATTGTTTTCTCGTGACACATTGTACTTCAAGTTAGTGGTAAATTTTCGTCGATACAGTCTGTGTTTTTTTGTGAAAAATACCAAAATGTCGTGAAAAAATGGAAAATTTTGCGATTTGCAAAATGTCACATTTTCTGCTTGTGAGACAAATAAACATACCACTCAAAATAGTTAATAACTAACAAAGACCATATGTCTACTTTATGTTGCCATCATTATTTCAACCTCCTTTTCATTTTTTTGGACACTAGGAGGCTTCAAATATGAATAGCAAATTCTCAAATTTTCAAGAAAATTTCAAACTCTGATTTTTTTAGGGACCAGGTCAGTTCTGATGTGACTTTGAGTGACTTGTATGTGGGACACCCCCATAAATGATGCCATTTCAAAAACTGCACCCCTCACAGTATTCAAAACAGCATTTTGGAAGTTTGTTAACCCTTTAGGTGTTTCACAGGAATTAAAAGAAAGTGTAGGTGAAATTTCAAAATTTCATTTTTTTTGCAGATTTGCAATTTTAATACATTTTTCTAAGGAACACAGTAGATTTTACTAGAGAAATGTGACTAAAAATTGATTCCCCCAATTCTTTGGTTTTCATAAATATCCTATATGTGGCCCTAGTGTGCACGGTGACCAAACCACAGGCTTCATAATAGAAGGAGCACCTACTTGATTTTGGAGCCTCCTTTTTATGAGATTATTTTTTAGGCACAATGTAGGTTTCTAGGCACCATAAGATGCTAAAAGTTAGGTACCCCCCCACAAGTGACCCCATTTTGCAAACTACACCCTTCAGGGAATTCATCTAGGGGTATAGTGTACATTTCAAACCCCCAGGGGTTTCACCAATTGTGGTACAACTGGGCAGTGAAAATGAAAAAAAAATAATTTTTCATTTTCACAGCTCAGTTGTATCAAAATTGGTAAAACCCCGGGGGGTTTGAAATGTACACTATACCCCTTGATGAATTCCCTGAAGGGTGTAGTTTGCAAAATGGGGTCACTTGTGGGGGGGTTCCACTGTATGGGTGTTTCGGGGGTCATTCAACCAGAATCTGTGCTGCAAAATCCAAAAATCACTCCTTCCCTTCTGAGTCCTGCCGTGCACCCAACTGGTATTTTTGGTCACACATGAGGCATTGCCGTACTCGGGAGAAATTTACATTTTTTTACACAAAAATGCAGATCTGGCTCAAAATTTTTCATTTTCACAAGGAATGAAGGAGACAAAGCACCCCAAAATCTGTGCCCCAATTTCTCCCGAGTACGGCAATGCCTCACGTGTGACCAAAAAATACCAGTTGGGTGCATGGCAGGACTCAGAAGGGAAGGAGTGATTTTTGGTGGTGGAATGAATGGTGGGTGCTATGTCGCATTAGCAAGACCCCCGAAGCACCAATACAGTGGAACCCCCCCACAAGTGACCCCATTTTAGTCACCAGCTTTGGGAGGGGGGCTGGCGCTGCGGCTGGCGGGGGGGTGGGAGGGGTGCTGGCGCTGCGGCAGCCGGGTGGGTGGGAGGGGGGCTGCCGGGTGGGAGGGGGGCTGGCGATCGGTGCTAATCGGTGCGGTATATACACACACATATATATATATATGTGTGTATATATATATATATATATATATATATATATACACATATATATACACACACATATATATATATATATATATATATATATGTGTGTGTGTATATATATATATATATATATATATATATATATATATATATATATATATATATATATTTTTTTTTTCAGTGCATATATTTTTTAACTTTTTCTGCAGCTTGATGCTGCTGCTGCTGCTGCGGGGGGGAGGGGGGAGGAGGGCAGCGCTGCGTGCGCTCCAGACGCTCCGGGGGAGCTGCTGCTGCTGCCGGGTGAGTGCCCGGCGGGTGCGAGGGGGGGGGCTGCACATCGGTGGTGATCGGTGCTGTACTTGACAGCACCGATCACCACCGATCCCTGTGTTACCGAGCGGCTTAGCCGCCGGTAACACAGGAAACGCTGTGAATGGCTGTTCAGATTTGAACAGCCAATCACAGCGATCGCCGACCGGGGGGGGCACCCCTGCCCCCCCTGGGCGGCGAGGGGGGATGTCTGCTGTCAGGGACAGCAGACATCACCTAACTGTCACTGCGTCTCTAGACGCAGTGACAGTTAGAAGTCATGACGTATATATACGTCATGTGTCGGGAAGTACTTCCCGACCATGACGTATATATACGTCAAATGTCGTGAAGGGGTTAAAGTAAGGCAACGTGGGGGAGGGGGGGGGGGGGGTTTCTTTTAAGGATGCCAATCCCGGGATCCCGGGAATCCCGGGATTGAGCATTTTTCAATCCCGATTTCCGGGATTGAAAAAATGCCCCGGGATTGGCATCCCTACTCAGAAGGGGTAAAATGAGCAATATTGCTAATTTTATCACCCACTGTGTATGGGGCTTTAGTTACAGTGCAAAACTGAAATAGAATGATTATACTGTTTAGGATTAATATAAGAAAGAAGATTTGAAATACTACACCTTTTGTTCATTTAATAGATCTGTAATAGTCTGTGACATTTCATCCAAACTTTGTGCAGCTTTTACCAAGTTGTGTAGAGCGCGCACATGCTGGTGTAGAGGCTCAAAGTCACAAAGTAAAGGAACCCTGCGGGTGGAAAGTGGACATATACTTACAATGAATATATTATGCAATTAAGCAAAGCTACCAGACTGAGTAACTTCCATTACAATATTCCATTTAACCTTAGTTTGGGGCTTTTATAATGAATAAATATTTTAAGGAGTTTACATGCATTGCTTGATGTGTCCTATGTTATTTAATGAAGGGACAACCTCCACTGAGAAAAAATAATTGGTTAATTTTTAAAAAGTCGCAATCATAAAAACACACATCCAGAAAAAAAAAGTATGTTTCAGATATTAAAAGGTCTGCTTCAGCACCTAGGATAACCATTTGAGTGCCAATATCTCTTAGAGAGATGTGCAAGTATCCGCTAAATATGCCAGTGTAGCTCACATTTGTAATATAAATTCAAATTAAAAATGTTGTGTTAAAAAAAGATTATATTTCCTATATAAGGTAAACACTACAAGTCATTATGATGAATATAACAGTTTACTTGGTAATTTTCACACCTATTTTGACAAATTCACTTGGCACTAAAAGGGTTAAGAAGTGTCACAAAAAGCAACTGAATTTAAAATGAGAGTGGTTCAATAGGTAACAAGACTTCTCGTGTAATTTTCTCAATTTCATTCTAATTTCCTACCAAGCCAGAGCGCTAGTGTCAATAGGTCGACAGCACTGAGGTCAACATGCATTGGGTCGACCACCATAGGTCGACATGTCTGAAGGTCGCCACGGGGTTAGGTCAACAGGGACATTAGGTCAACTCAAGCATCAGGATGACGGGCTAAGTTGACAGTCAAAAGGTTGACATGGGAGTTTTTTTTACATTTTTCTTTTTAGCCGACATGTGCTAACAGGTGATATTCCATGCCGTACCATCAACTAGGGTGTGGTGGGAGAATAATAACCATGCCCAATGCAAGGCGAGCGCAGCAAGTCCTGCAAGGAGACGCAGTGCACTTTTTTAGTGTTCATGTCAACTGTGTCGACATTTGGGACAAAAAAGGGGCAAACCCCATGTCGAACTTTTGACTGTCGACCTTGCGCATCCCTAACAAGGTGTACCATGACAACATCATACCAATAAATCCGGTTTGGCTTTGGTGCACTGTCTTAAATATCAACAGGACAGAGGTTAGCACTGGATACCATAAGGAGACACTTGAACATACTCCCTACAGCCCCGAACTTAAGGCTGTGTGATCTCCATCTCTATGGACCACTGGGTGGAAGGCAATTTGCAAACGGACAGGGAAGTTCATCAAGCCGTCGTGTCTTGGCTTCAGGTGCTTGACACTAATCTCTTCTATGACGTGACAGATGCCTTGGTGTTCCGTTGAAACAAATGCTTAGACAAGTACAGTATAGGTACTATATGGAAAAATAATCTGTACCAAGGCCATACTACTGATTATACATATGTATGTATTAAATGAATACATTTATGCAATCTTTACTGAACCTTTTTTACTGAACAGCGTAAACATAATTGATTATTTTGGCAGCAAAGTGTAAAAGCATTACAAGTTTGCATGTACAGAAACTACATATTCAAAAATGGCATACTTCCAATAGGGTAATTTATTTTATGCTTGAAAAAACAATGTGTAACACATCAGCAATTAAACAATTTGTTTATACATTTATCTGTAATTCGTCATCATTTATTTCCCTATTAATCACAAGTGCTTGTTAGTGGGGAAATGCATTACAAAGGTTGACAAATGTAGTGATTAAATGCCGCTATTCACTTTTATAATGAATGGACAACTGAAATAATCCCTGAGAGACTCTGCTTGATTAAACTATTAGAGTTGAAATAGGGATGTACAGTCATTCAAACAATAAATCTCTACCATCCCCATCCTCAAAGTGATATGGGATTCAACTTGTTTTGCAATAGATTTCAAATGCCAGACATCAAATGTGCTGCTTTTGAATGAAACCGTAATTTAATAAGATTTATTTTCATCCACTTGCGTGCTCCTATGACTCACCACTGTGGCAATATAAAATGTCAATAGGAACATGAAAAACGTACTGTATTTCAAAAAGATACATGAAGTACACAATTAGAGATTTCCTTGCAAAAGGCTTAATTCCCGCTAAGCTTCCTTATGTATGATCTAACAGAAGTTAAAAATTCAGAAAGGGAATAGAACGCAGACACAAATGGGAATTTGGAGGCGGAAAGGAGTATTAAAAAGGAGCACTAAATTAAATGGAAATATTGACTGAAGGTGCCATAGGGGAATGCTACTGAAACAGGGGCTTAGAACATTACAAGGAAAGAAAGACTGCAAAAGAAAAGGGAGCAGAGAATGAGCACAAGTCAGTGGGAGAAACAACATAAAATACACAGCTAAATTAAGGATAATATATATCTTCTTATGTCTCCGTGCACACTGCATAAAGCAATCGTACAATTATAAATATGATTCAAGAAAATAAATTACTTTCAGACACGTCAGGAAAATCAAAACCGGTAAATGTCAATACCTGAGGAAAAGTTGTACTTCTGGAGGACAAAGAGACTGCAGAAACTGCAGGTCAATTACAGAGATATCAGGTAGCTCACTATCAAACCTCCTTGGCTTTCGAGTCTAAAATGAAAATAAAAACGATTTGTTCATTTTGTGTGGGAGAAAGCTCTAGAAGTGAAATAAAATGGTGAATACAAATAGAATTGTTTTCTGGTGAAACACACAAGATTTGTCAAGAAACAATCATTAACCACACTGTCAGAGTAGGCATATGGGTTTCCAACACAAAGATGATATATATTCAAAATATGGAAGGGTAAGAGAAGGTCTATGTATGGTAACTTGTGAACAGGGAAAGGCATAGCAACTGGGTTATCTCATCTCTCTAGTACAACTTACAAGTGGGTTACATACTTGTGATTGGTGGATACAGGTCAATAATGTCCCTGGAACAATGTTAGATTAATGTGATACGCAACCTTTCACATGTATATGTGTACATTGTAATGGTTATAAATAGCTTCCTTATATCTTTATGCCTTAAGTACAGGACAAACATATCTAACGGGTGAAAACAAAGATGAAAGAAAACAATATAACAAATCTACTGGTTATATTTTCTCAGCGACACTAATAGAAACAAATGGCAATGGTAAATATCTTGTTATTGGCAGGAATATTTTTATGTACTTATTAACTCTGTGTGCCAACATCTCTGAGAGATGTGCAAAATATCTGGTAAAAATCCAGCATCGCTCACATTTGTTATATACATTTAAATAAAAAAATGTGTTAAAAAAGACTATTTCCTACATAAGGTAAACATTACAGGTCATTATGATGAATGAAAATGTTTGTTTGGCAATTTTCACAAGTTTTTTTTTTTTACAAAATCAATTGGCACTCAAAGAGTTAATAAAGTGTGTTGAGCTGTGATGTGTCATGCTCAATTCTGTTGTCTTACTATCCCCCAGGTCCCCCACATTCAGTGCCTCCCTGAATCCTGCTGCTTACATATACATTATATAATATATATATATATATATATATATATATATATATATATATATATATATACACACATACATACACAAACATATATCTAGGATAAGATAATTGCTCATCCTGTAAGACACTATGGAGATGTATAAAAACTTCTAAAGTAAGCAGGTGGAGGGAGAAATTGTACATCGCAACCATCCAGCTTCTATCTATCAGTTATCGAGTATTTAATATATCATAGCTAGAGGCCGCTAACTTGCTATTAGAGACTTCTCTACCTGTCCCCTATAGAAGGTTTGAGACATCTCCTCCTATAACGGTCATTTACACCCTTACATCTCTTGCCTAGTTTATGGCAATTTATTCGCTGGTCCACCGAACTCACCAAGCTTTACTTCATTTCATTCTACCCTCCACAACACTGCCTGCTTTATCTTCCACTAGTCACTCTACTTCTGCTAATCCTCTCAGCCAGTTGATTCACTGTCTTGCTTTCAAATATGAACTCCTCTCACTTGCCTACAAAGCCTTCAATTACTGTTCTCTCTACATCTCTAGTGTCATTTATAAACACTCCCTAATGCTTGCGTTGCCCTGCCAAGTGCTACTGCCTCACCTCCTCCTTGATCAACTCTAGCATTCACACATTTCAGTATTTCTCATGTAATGCTTTCAAGATGTACCTGTAATCCCACACTGTATAACACTTGCATCCAGCATCTACTGTAAATGTGCTGTAAAAACTATGTTTTTGCTAAGACTTCGCCCCTCTCCGTAACTCCAAAGCCTCTGCATCACCAAACTCTGCTCCCCTCTCTTTTTGTGTCTACCAATATCATCTCTTGAACGCAAAGGTGGGTACACATGGTGCGATCTGGCAGCCACCAATATCGATTTTGAGGAAGGGGGAGAGGGGTGGCCATGAGCTTCAAAGCAGCACATCCCTCATTTCGAACAGAAATAGACTTGCCTGGAGAGTCTATTTCTGCTTTTGATCCCGAGGCCGCGCATCGGGATAGAATCTAGATTGAATCTGGCTTAATACTGCGTCATTCTGACTAACTTTCTATTGGATTTTAGTCAAAATTGCACTGTGCGTACACAGCATTAGCTTTCAAGCTTAAGGTGCTCTACATTATTGCCACTATGTTATTTGAGAGCTGTAATTATGCATATATGTAAATTTGTGAAAATATATTTTTTTCCTATTTGGTTGCATTTGTGGTTATGCCAGATTTGGCCACAAAAAAATTTGTTGTACATATCGACCTAAAGTATGTCGCCTATTTGGCGTCAACCATAACATCATTGTTCTATTGATCAACACCACCACACAAATAAAATATAATAAAATGAAAAAGGTAATCAAGTCTACATACACAGAAAGATGAAGGCCAAGAGTCAAGTCCTCTAAAGAGACGATTGCGTAAATAGGATTTCCCTATATGAATAAAAATAGAGTTAGAAGTTAGTGAATAATAAAATACTAGGAATACACCAATGTAAACTACACAGTTTTGTTGTCTTAACTGATTTAGAAGTGGAGAAAGTAAGTGCAGATGTGTCCATCCTCAAATTGTGTCAAATAACCATGTTTAGTGCACCATGGAACTTTTGAAAAAATATTTTTGTTAAGGTATTGCCTTATATTGATACCTCGCCAAAAAATATATATTAATCCTAACAACTGAGTACACCATTAGCAAGTTAGAAGCCTATTCAGACCCATTTGTTACAAGGTGAATTCATCCCCGTTTTCCCCAATGTATAACTAGCGCACCACTTGTTACAAGGTTAATTCATCCCCGTTTTCCCCAGTGTATTACTAGCGCACCTAATGAATTACGCTCAGCGGGGCTGTCCCCTGCAGTAATTGGCGGTCGGGGCGATGTATTAACAGCCGCCTAGGCGTTAAATCGCCTCGGCAACTTTCGACAGCTCAGGGCTAGTGTTGTCCTATCCCCCACTGCAGGGACAACGCTAGCCTTGATGTGGCTCTTGACTGTGCTGGAGATCTTGCGCTAGAAGCGAGATCTCGTGCATGCGCAGTGAGCCGGCCAGGGGGAGAGAGAGGGGGACTTCTTAAAACACGCATGTGCAGGCCTTAGGGGGCGCCAATAAGGAGAGCCGTTCCACTGGGCATAGCGGCTCTCCTTATCGGCGCCAAGGGGGGTGGGGTTAATACATGAGAGAGTAACGGGTACCCGCTTCTCCACGATAATCAGGAGAAGCGAGACCCGTTATTTAACAAGCCTTTGGGGCAGATTAATCCATCTTCCCCAATGTCCTGAATGTAATTGTGGATTCATGTTTTACAATTGTAGACTATGTGAATAAAATAAATTATTTTTAAAGATTTCCATTTTATTGATTATATTCTATATCCCACTCTTAGGGCAATTAAGTTTAGGTGGTTGAATACTTTAACCCTTTAAGTGCCACCATCTCTGAGAGATCGGCAAAATATCAGCTAAAAATGCCAGCGTCGCTCACATTTGTTATACAAATATAGAATTTAAAAATTGTTATGTAAAAAAAAAAATATATTTCCTATGTAAGGTAAACATTACAGGTCACTATGATGAATAAACATGTTTGCTTGGCAATTTTCACACAAATTTTGACAAATTCACTTGACGTGCAAAGGGTTAAATTGCCCTCTGATATTCTTTTTCCTATCTGGGACCTCAAGTAACAGGGAGGCTCATCATGGAGTGCAGCTCTCAAATGAGGGGCCTATAACCTGCAGAGGGTGTAAGGTATATGGGTTACAGATGTGTGTGGGGGATAGGCCTGCTTTAATAGCCCGACCCAAGAAATAATGAAATATACTAAAATAATCAAAAATGCAAGAGACAAAAAATACCAGCCATTTGAAACAACAACAGTCCAATCCATTTACATGAGGTCACACAAGTACGTTATAATCTGGATTAAGGTGCTGGTGAAAATTAAGAATAAAGCAGAATAGAACACATTAATATTGTGTTGATCTATGTAGTACATTTAGGGCTCACTAGTTTGCAAGGGGTCACAATAAAAGAGACATATATAACAATACTTACTAAACAGTTTCCCAAATGTTTCCCTTTTTGCCTTTTCATTTTCATATAATGATTTTCCATCTTTTACTAAAGCATTTGCCCACTGTTAAAGAAAAAATATCAACAACAACTGCTGTTAAATGTGAAAATGAAATGACTAAGAATACATAAACCAACATTATAACTAGTCTTATTGTGCATACACACTAGGAAATACCAACGGTGATGAGTGATAGCGGTTGAGCATGGCCATGGTTAACGATCCGCTCCCTTGACTGTGCATACACACTAACCGATATCATTCAAGCCAAAATGCCCAAATGAGCGATATCGCATAATGGGGCAGATGTATTAAGCCTTAACAAGAGACAAATGCAAGGGTGATAAAGAGAGATAAACCTCCAGCCAATCACCTGCTAACTGCCATGTTACAGGCTGTGTTTGAAAAAGTCAGTAAGGAGGTGATTGGCTGGACGTTTATCTCTCTTTATCACCTTTGTACTGTATTTATCTCTTGTTAAGGCTTAATACATCTGCCCCATTGTACAGTATCACCTAATGTTTACAGGGCTTTAATTAGGAAATAACAGAACAGGGTAGTATACTACCTGTGAGGATTTAATCAGCTCCAGACAGGCTTCAATTAAGTTTAGGGGCCAAACTTTACAGCTGACAAGGATATGATGATCTGGACAAGAGCCGCTTGCATAAAAAATGTACCAAACTGGGTGTGATTCTTGGACTAATCACTGTGCAAGTATTACAGACAACATCTCAAAACAGGTTTTCAGTCATTCGTCATCAATTTTCCCCTTATGTTACATATTATTTTATTATGATCTTCTCAGTGTTTGTGAGAAGCCTTTGGAACTCATGATTGGCAAAACAAGATTTTTTTGGGACACTTCATTAACCCCTTCCCGACAATTGACGTACATTTACGTCATGGTCGGGAAGTACTTCCCGACACATGGCGTAAATGTACGTCATGGCTTCTAACTGTCACTGCGTCTATAGACGCAGTGACAGTTAGGTGATGTCTGCACTCACCCGGCACTCACTCACCCGGTGAAAAATTTTGAGCCAGATCTGCATTTTTGTGTAAAAAATTACATTTTTTTACACAAAAATGCAGATCTGGCTCAAAATTTTTCATTTTCACAAGGAATGAAGGAGACAAAGCACCCCAAAATCTGTGCCCCAATTTCTCCCGAGTACGGCAATGCCTCACATGTGACCAAAAAATACCATTTGGGTGCATGGCAGGACTCAGAAGGGAAGGAGTGATTTTTGGATTTTGCAGCACAGATTCTGGTTGAATGACCCCTGAAGCACCCATACAGTGGAACCCCCCCACAAGTGACCCCATTTTGCAAACTACACCCTTCAGGGAATTCATCAGGGGGTATAGTGTACATTTCAAACCCCCAGGGGTTTCACCAATTTTGATACAACTGAGCTGTGAAAATGAAAAATTAAATTTTTTCATTTTCACAGCCCAGTTGTATCAAAATTGGTGAAACCCCTGGGGGTTTGAAATGTACACTATACCCCTAAATGAATTCCCTGAAGGGTGTAGTTTGCAAAATGGGGTGACTTGTGGGGGAGGTTCCTAACTTTTAGCACTTATGGTGCCTAGAAACCTACATGGTGCCTAAAAAAAAATCTCATAAAAAGGAGGCTCCAAAATCAAGTAGGTGCTCCTTCTATTATGAAGCCTGTGGTTTGGTCACCGTGCACACTAGGGCCACATATAGGATATTTATGAAAACAAAAGAATTGGGGGAATCAATTTTTAGTCACATTTCTCTAGTAAAATCTACTGTATTAGTTAGAAAAATGTATTAAAATTGAAACTCTGCAAAAAAAAAAGAAATTTTGAAATTTCACCGACACTTTGTTTTAATTCCTGTGAAACACATAAAGGGTTAACAAACTTCCAAAATGCTGTTTTGAATACTGTGAGGGGTGCAGTTTTTGAAATGGCATCATTTATGGGGGTGTCTCACATACAAGTCCCTCAAAGTCACATCAGAACTGAACTGGTCCCTAAAAAAATCAGTGTTTGAAATTTTCTTGAAAATTTGAGAATTTGCTATTCATATTTGAAGCCTCCTAGTGTCCAAAAAAATTAAAAGGATGTTGAAATAATGATTGCAACATAAAGTAGACATATGGTCTTTGTTAGTTATTAACTATTTTGAGTGGTATGTTTATTTGTCTCACAAGCAGAAAATGTGACATTTTGCAAATTGCAAAATTTTCCATTTTTTCACGACATTTTGGTATTTTTCACAAAAAAACACAGACTGTATCGACCCAAATTTACCACTAATTTGAAGTACAATGTGTCACGAGAAAACAATCTCAAAATCACTGGGATAAGTAAAAGCAAAAAAAAGTTATCCCCACTTAAGTGAAACATGTCAGATTTGAAAAAAATGGCTCTGTCAGGAACGCAAAAACTGGCTCTGTCAGGAAGGGGTTAAACATAAAGATACTGAAGGTGAGAGGTGGTTGCACCTAATGAGCTAACGTTAAGCAGTGTAAAAACTCCTCCCCTTCTCAGTTTTAATTTTAAAAACGACCTATTTCACAAATATTTAACCAATAAGTGAGAGATCAAAGTTTCCCCCAAATAAAGTCAGAGAAAGAGATTTAAGTGGCAAGTATAAAAAAAAATAAAAAATGGTTTTCTATTCCCTTCATCAAATGGACACTTCATTACACATAGGATTATATAAAAGCTGCCGGAGTGAAAGCTGAAAAGTCTGAAGTTAAAGCACATGTTTGGTTCATTTCAAGTCCAATTATGGTGGTGAATAAAGCCCAAAATATGGGAATTGTGTTGATATCCCAATATTTATGGACCTGACTGTATGTCGGTGTGTCCTGGAAACACTGCCATCTGTTGGCAGCAAGTGGAACTACATCTGTTTCTCTCTCACACAGAGGCAATCATGTACAATAAGCTGTCTATATATCTATGTAAGCCTTTAGGTACCCAGTCTAATGCAGATAATATATCTGCTTGATCTGTCTCAAAAATTGAACTAATTTCGTTTCAATTTCAACACAGGATGGTGTAAGCTGATCTGTGAGCAAGTTAGGAAGCTTGTCCATTTTTATATAATAGCTGAGAAAGAAATGGGATAGGTAGAATATCATTCCTATCCTTTGTAAGGAAAGCAATATCAATACTTTGCATACCCTCCCAGAATGGCAGGAGGCTCTCAAAATTCAGGTCCGCCTCCCGGCCCCCCAGGAAGGTGGACAACTCTTCCTCTTGCTGACCTGAGCCCTCACACCCCCCTTCCCTACTGATTCAATTACTGCAAAATCGAGGTCCAGGAAGAGGAGGCGGGGCTAAAATGATGTGGTAGCTGCATTTTGTGTCATATTAGCCCCACCCCCTCTCCATGTGCATGCAAATCACGGATTGTATGGGGGCGGGGCCTGGTGATGTCAGCCTTGTACCCGTCCCCCATGCTGTGTTGTTTCTCCGGATTTCTCCCAGAGAGGTGATACTAAAAGTAGGCAAGTATGATTTTAATAGGAATAATATTATGAACATGAACACGGAATTATTAGCAAATACACAAAAGAAGCGAATTACATTAGCATTGCCTGTGTTCCCTTGCAAACTGGCCCTAAGGACACCCCATAGCCCAAAAAAATAAAAAATTGTGCAAGCATGGTGTTATTCACTCACCTCTCTGTAGTGTTTTATGAACATCTTCCTCCTGACAACCTCAACCACTGCTAAGCAATACATTTGAGGAACTGTACTAAGTGCCTCCACTATTTTAACCCTCTCAAGTAGTTCTGTTAAGAGCCTGAATAAAGCCTGGAGCTTTTCACCATCTTGGTCAGCATGCAGCATTACGAAGCAGCACCACCTGTAAATGAACAAAAACTTGTTAAGTATATTAAAAATCCATCCTTATTGATACATATCTGCCAAGCACAGGCTTCTTCAGGACATGACTACTCCACGGCTGAGAACCCCAGGACTGCCCCCAAGCCTACCCCTCATGGTGAGCATGGAGCTGTGGGGTGAAGGGGAAAGCACCAAGACTAGCCTACGTAACAACACCTCCCCAATACTTGGATGTGCTGCCCACTTTCTCATAACCCCCTGTATTGAGACCAGGACATTTATGAATGTATGAGTCAGGTGGCGGAGGAGGCAGAACTGCGGTGACTCCATAGAAGTGAACGGGACCTGAGTCGCTCGACCTGGCTAACCCATTCAGACTGCCCACCAACCCAGGTCCGACTTGGGAATAACACTGCCTATATACCGGGTCAGATTGCCAAGTTGCTGGACCCGGGATATTCAACATGGCCCTTTCACACGGTACACCGACCCGGTTTATTCTTGCGGTGTGAAAGGGGTATTGGAGAAACAATGTATTTTTGCCTCACTCAGTATCACCCCTCCCTTTCATGCACCTGAATCATAACACTAACCTAATTAAGCATCTGCCACTGTATATCCAACTGGTCATTTTTTTTTTTTTCCCAGTCAATTCATAGCAGGAAACGAACAAATGATTAGGCGCAGACAAGCAAAATTCACATTACAAACAGCATTTAAAAATAAAAAAACAACTAAATGGCAATTTAAGAGGGAAATAAATACTTACTTTAATCGAACTTGTAAGTTATTGGCAAGCTCCTGTTTGGCAGTGGTACATTTCTGTTTAATATCCAACAGTTTTCTGTGGTTTGTCAACATGATCATTAACTGATTTGCATGGCTCAAACACAAATCAGGTAACACAGAAGGGTCCTTTAAGTTTTCAGCCCGCTTCTGATTGGCTAAAAATCCCTAAAGAGTAGAATATGCAGCCATTAAGCTAATGTTATATTTGAAAACAGTTACTGAATGTTATTGATATAATTGAAAATGGCAACATGACACTTGTCCAAAATATAAAAAGTAATATATCGAACAGTTGTACTATTAAAACACACAAAAAAAACACAAAAATGTCTTCATAAAGTAAAACTGTCACCATTAATTAAAAACAAATATTATCATTCCTTATTAGGCATTAAAGAATCAATTTGACACACAAAAAAAAAAAAAAAAAAAATATATTGACCAGGGCTTTGCGGCTGGGTAAGAGTTTCCATGTATAATAAACAGCCTTCCCATCAGTCCCTTCCCATTGCCGGGATAAGACACAGTAATATGGGGTCCTACAGTATGGGGTGCCAAATTACATTTTTGGAGTATTCTTCACAATGTGGGTTATTCTAGTTCACTCTTTCTGACAAAATCCTTCTTAGATGGACAAAACCATGTGCACTGCAGGTGGGGCAGATGTTACTTATGCAAAGAGAATTAGATTTGGGTGGGGTTTTACTTCAAAGTGAGATCTATATTGCCGTGTAAAAATAAAGCAGTCAGTATTTACCCTGCACAGAAACAAAATAACTCACCCAAATCTAATTCTCTCTGCACATTTTGCATCTGCCCCCTGCAGTGCACATAGTTTTGTCCATCTAAGAAGGATTTTGTCAGAAAGAGTGAACTAGAATAAGGCCCAATAAGAGAGAACACATAGGGCACCATGGCGACATATTGCAGCAGGTAAATCACATGTTCCTAAGAGTAGACACATCTGTTTGACTGTTCTCAATGATTAACCATTAAAATGAAAAAAAAAAAAAAATGCGCACACACACACGGACAGATCTTCTTTTTTTTTTTAACGATATGGCTGTTTTCAACCAATTGGAAATACTTGTCATTTAAAAACTCTCCGTGTGTAGGCATAACAATGATGCCGGTCATTCGTCTTGCTTGCCGATCCCTTGAGCATGCAGATAGATAGCGACCTGCCTTGCAGGATTTGGCACACATCGTTCCGTGTGTAGTCATGCAGAACCATGTTCTGAATTGTAGTCATTTAACAACCCATCTAATCCACTAGTCATTTACACAATTGTTTTGTGTGTGTGTGCGCATAATATCTTTTGGCCAGGAGTATTCTGGATTTCAAGGGAAATTGGGTGACAGATTGGATTGTTCATAAAATCTTAACCCTTTGTGTGCCAAGTGAATTTGTCAACATAGGTGTGAAAATTGCCAAGGCAACATGTTTATTCATCATAATGACCTGTAATGTTTACTCTACATAAGAAATATAATCTTTTTTTACACAACATTTTTTATTTGAATTTATATAACAAATGTGAGCGGCGATGGCATTTTTAGCAGATATTTTGAACAGCTCTCCAAGAGATGTTGGCACTCAAACGTTTAAGTCTCCTTCACACCAGCCGATCCCCACCAACAATGAAATTGGCAGGGGCGAGGACCTGGCGGGGGAGGTTGGTATTGGCAAGTGCATACATACTTGCCGATGCAGGGGCGGAAAGGGAGTGATAGCAGTGGGAGCAATGGTCATGAAGTGGCTGCAGCATAACCGTTGTTAACAAGAACCTCCCACTGAAAATGCAGTGGGAGGTCTGAACATGCAGGACGAAGGAGGTGAGCGTTGACAATGCAAAGGAGTGCGCATCTTTAACGATATGCAGTGTACACACTAGGTGACATTGTGAACAATATAGCTCAGAAAGAACTTTCTAAACAAAATTGTTCACTACATCGCATATTGTGTATAGGGAGTTACTGTGTGGCCCCTTTACTTGTAGGACCAAAACAAACTAACTTCACATTGTCCAATAAGTAAAAAGGAGGAATTGAAATGCTTGCCTAAGGCCAATTACTTGTACTGTAGGTGCTATTACTGTATTTCAATACTCATAAAAGCATATACTGTATACTCATATCGGCACGGAACCTATTAGTCCCAAATACTGCATACCCACTGCCCCTTGCAGTCAAGAGAAGTGACCGCACTGTTTTTGCCAGCTCTCTGTGCTAAACACTCACCTGAGTGTCCTCTCCTGAAGTGTAATTAAACCTATTTACCTTTCTCAGCTGCATCTATGGTGCCTTTAATCAATTCAGATATAAACGCTACATACGCACAAGAGAGGTACAATGACAAGAACATCCTATTAAAACACTGGAAAGGTTAAAAGCAGGAACAATCATAACATGTCAAATCAGTAATATAAGAGCACCAAAACATACTGGAGCCGATCAGTTACATTCTCTCAGGCCAAAGATTCCTGACTGAAGTTCTCAAAGTGCAACCAGCCAATATGAAAAGAAAAACTAACTAAACAGATATTTTATTAGAAGCTTGAAGCCATCACATGAGACATCACCCATGTAAGAGAGTTCATAGGAACATCATGACATATTGTAGCAGATGAACTGCCTAAAGTGTCTGACCAAGATACTTAAAACAAAAATATATGTAATGGAATGTACCTCTTGTTTATACCAAAATAAGCCAAAGCTGGGCTACACTTTACATACACTGTGGACTCTTGAAATCAGCGGAACATCTCTAATAAGGTGGACGGCATTTGATATAGATTATAGTAGTCATGAAGCTGATTAGCAACAGGGTCAAGACCGCACTATCTGTAATATAAACCCAGCAGTGGGTTTGAACATCAGGATCAACTAATTTAACAGAGTTCACTGGCAAGAGAACACAGAAGGAATTCAGTCCAAGTTCTCAACATACCATATTGTCTATGCCTGGGGTAGCCAACCCTAGTCCTCGAGAGCTACCAACAGTGCGTGTTTTGCAGGTCTCCTCACAGAATCACAAGTGAGCTAATTAGCTCCATCTGTGTATCTTTTAAAATGTGTCAGTGATTAATGAGTGCAGCTGTGCAGCAGCTAGGTTGTCTGGAAAATGTGAACTGTTGGTAGCTCTCGAGGGCTAGGGTTGGCTACCACTGGTCTATGCTATGTACCATACTCCAAAAGTGATCGGAAAGCTAACATGACAGAATATATCAAACACATGACTCCACAGATAACTATACTGATAAATGCTTTTCATGAATTGTGTAGTTAAGGTAACGTAAACCAACAGAGTCCTACATAAATTAGACCAACTGTCAAACGAGTTGGTTGGTTGGACTGAAAATCTAGTACTGGATGGGAGCAAATGACATGAGTTTGTATATTCTCCCTGTGCTTGCGTGGGTTTCCTCCGGGAACTCCGGTTTCCTCCCACAATCCAAAAATATACTGGTAGGTTAATTGCCTTCCAACAAAATTAACCCTAGAATGTCTGTATGTGTGCATGTACATGTGGTAGGGAATATAGATTGTAAGCTCCTCTGGGGCAGGGACTGATGTGAATGTTTAAATATTCTCTGTAAAGCGCTGTGGAATATGTGTGCGCTATTATAAGAAACTGTTAATAAATAAATAAATAATAATAATAAGAGTACTGAACTGCCAAGTTGAGTCGCACAGTGCTTTCTCTTAGGTGCCTTGGAAATATGTTACAACTACTCTGCGTTGGCTTTAGAGAAAGCTGGCCACAAAGTATATTATAAAGCTCTTAGCATACTTGCTGTAGTGCCCACTATTTGACAGGTAGGAGTGGGGAGAATATACAGTAGGATCACCATCTTTATTTTGCCATTACTATAGCAGGGCACAATATAAGCACCTCTAGCACCTATACAAAGACAGGTTCTCTAAAGGCCCCCATACACTAGTAAGATTTATCTGACCTGTAAATTGCATCTGATTTCCCCTGAACTTCCCCAGCAGCTTCCCAGGAGGCCTACATACAATTTGACTCTTGATGTGCCATTTTTTTACATACAATTTGCGTCAGATAAATCACGTGATTTATCACATGTGATTTATCACGTGATTCATCTGACGCAAATTGGATGTGCCATGAGATTTATCTGATGGGATGGCTCTAGGGAGTGGCCTGAACAGTGCTATACCTTGCAGATATTACTGTTCTGAGACCGAAATAGACCGAAACGTCGCTTTCAGACCCCTGTGTCTGTGTCGTTTGTGTGATAAAGACCTAGGAGTGCCTCCACCGTTTGGTAGAGTGTGAGAATGTGGAAATAGGGCATACTTTGGAGAAATCTTATTTTCAAATGTGGCAGACCCTTAGCCAGCCACAGACCCTATCTCCATGGCCATAGAGAGCAATGATGGTCCCAGCTGATGAGGGGAACTATGGCCCAAATCATGGGGAGGGGTTATGCCACCCAGAAAATATAAATCATAGTTTTATGTGGTCAGAGATGGCATGCACCACGGATGGGACATTCTTCCCCCTGAACACCTGGAAAGGCCCCTACCAGTTGCCTTAAGCAAGCCTGGGCCTTTACCACTGCAGTGGCGTCCCTACTGTACCTCGGATGACACTCTGTGTGTGAGACTGTGATGTTTGCACATATTTGGCTTATGCAGCACAAAAGGTTTGTGGTTTTGTGGGACATGGGCGTGACCACACAAATAGGGGTCCCCAGAGACTGCTCTGACTGCACTGTTACAGGAGCCGGCACTTTGGTGTCACCCAGGTTTGTCCCACTACCCTGTAGTGACACCACTGCATTACTGTAATGGAGCCCATACACTGTCCGTTGTGTACGGCTCCGTTCTGTACTATGCAATGCGCGCTCCCGCACATCACATAGTACGGTACAAAAAGTATGTGCTGCACATACTTTTTGTACTAGGTACACATCGGATCGCAGTGCATGCACACTGCATGCACTAGGGATGCGATCCGATGTGTACTATTTAAGTCCCAAACGGATCCGTTAAACGGACCGTGTATGGGCTGCTTAACTCCTACTGCAAACTGTGACAGAGATGTTAATTAGTGCAGTGTGTGGCGTATAAATCAATGTCAGGAGTGACATCAATTGGGGACTTGTCAGGAGTGACACTGGGGTATCGGACACGCAGCGGGGAGCTGACGACCTGGGCGCATTGGGGTATCGGACACGCAGCGGGGAGCTGACGACCTGGGCGGGGAGCTGACGACCTGAAATATTGCATCCAAAGAGATGCAATATCAGTAAAGTCTTAGGAAAGTAACAAGCAGGAATTGAAGTTTGTCACTAGTATCCAATTATCCTGAACATAAACCAGTGGCCAAGAGGGACAGTCAGGAAGATAGGACCAGCCCAGACAGTTCCATCAGGGACCGTTTGCATAACAGTATCCATAATCTTCAGGAAAGAAGTATTTGGACACTTCCCATTATCACCAGCAGTACATAATCACTGCTTGCTACACTAGTAGTAGAGAGAACAATAGTCATTTAGTCAGGCATACACATGGGAGAGGGGGGTCCGGGCTCTGCTGCCCGTCCTGTCATCCAGAAGCAGGGGAGCGGGGGAGTCCGTGCTCTGCTGACCGAGCTGACAATCAGCAGCAGAGGAGATCGAGGGTCGGGGCTCTGCTGCCCGTGCTGTCGTATAGCAGCAGAGGAGAGGGGGGGGGTCCGGGGGCTCTGCTGCGCGTTATAACATCTAGCAGCACTGCAGGGAAGAGTCTCCCTGCTGCTGCACTCTGCCCTCTTCTTCTCTCCCAGCCGTTACACTTGCCCCTTCCTGTGACGACATAAGTTCCGGCTGCTGCTACTGGGGGTTGGAGGAGGTCCACAGCGCCGGAAGGAGGTACCCAGATATATCGGATCTGAAACATCGTGGGTGCTATAAAGCACCCATGATGGGTCAGATTCCGATATATCTTATGTTCAGCTGGTCCGACCACCTGATCTGATCCGATGCGCACGGGACCGCGCATCAGATCAGATCAGATGTCAAACACATGCGATTTTGGGCCGATTTCACCCGATTTATCGGCCCAAAGTGACGATATCGGGTGAAATCGGCCGAAAATCGCATAGTGTATGGGGGCCTTAAGTCCACCCAAGAATGTCATAGAATCACTTATGTCAATAAACTTTAAAGGTGGCCATACATCAGAAAGATATTGTACCCAATCATACAATCTCAACTGATTGTAAGATGGATTGTATGCAGATTGTGTGCACATCTTATGTACATAATCATACAATCAATCAGCAGATGGATTGTATGACTGATTGTAAGATGGATTGTATGCAGATTGTGTGCACATCTTGTGTACACAATCATGCAGTAGATGGATTGTATGATCGATTGTGTGTAGATTGTGTGTCCAAAAACCACCAAGGACTGCCGGGGATTTCAAGGGAAATTGTACACAATCATGAGCGCAATCGATCTTAAGATCGATCTTTCTGATGTATGGCCAGCTTAAGTTTCCACAAAATAGCTGACATACGGCCAGATGTATCAAGCTTCAAAAAGTGATAAAATGGAGTTATAAACCGCCAGCCAAGAAACACATAACTGCCGTGTTACAGACTGGGATTGAAAATGACAGTTAGGGGCCAATTGGCTGGTTGTTGATTACTCTCCGCTTTATCACTTTTTGAAGCTTGATACATCTGGCCCATAATGTTAAGGGGCCTACACCTGGGAGATGAGCATTCTGAGCAATGCTAGACATTGACGTGGGGGCATTTGCTAAGTGATCACTTAAAAAATGCTTGGGATCGCTGTGTGTGTAGGCCCATTAGAGCCAGGGTAAGGACAGAACTGCACTAAATCTTGTGCAAACAGAATCATCTGTTTGCAGTCAAAAAACACTGAATGATCGATAAGATGCCTGGCAGTGATTGCCAAACTACATACTCAAGTGACCTCAGGCAGCAGGTTTTCCCAGATCTCCTAGTTGGTGCATTCACCACAAGAGTATTGAATATGTGTTGTCACATTTTTAAAAATACAAAAGTAGCGCTAATTGTTTCAGTTGTGAAACTGAGGAGATCTGTAACACATGCACTGTTAGGGTTCCCAGTAGACTAAAACACTGATCTACGATATCACATAAACTGTAGGAGTGTTGCCAGCTTTCAGTTTGTTAGCTCTGAATAAACATATGTCACATGATTTTCAAGTCACAGATACCAGTAATAACTAACTGAAGTAAATTATTGGGTAGCAGAATTATGGAGGTATTAAATGTCTCTTATTTGCTAAAAAACAGTAAAAGAGCGTCCGTTTCCGCAAAGAATAGATGGAATTCGCATTCCATCGGTTCATAATTATCCCATTTTTCTGATTTTCGGAAACAATACGGGTTTGGAAATACATGTCTTTTTCTGCGCAAATGGCCGTTAATTTGAAAATTGAGCGTCCGTTTCCACAAATGCAGAGTCAGCTTTTCAAAGAGCCAGATCTGCAAAAGCAAATCCCGGCCGTTTCCCTGTCAAAAAACAGCTGGGATTGAATAGTCAAATCCCCGGTACTTGTGAGTGATCGTGGCTCTTAACCCCTTCCTGACAGAGCTAGTTTTTGCGTTCCTGACAGAGCCATTTTTTTCAAATCTGACATGTCTCACTTAAGTGGGGATAACTTTTTTTTGCTTTTACTTATCCCAGTGATTTTGAGATTGTTTTTTCGTGACACATTGTACTTCAAGTTAGTGGTAAATTTTCGTCGATACGGTCTGTGTTTTTTTGTGAAAAATACCAAAATATCGTGAAAAAATGGAAAATTTAGCGATTTGCAAAATGTTAAATTTTCTGCTTGTGAGACAAATAATCTTACCACTCAAAATAGTGAATAACTAACATAGACCATATGTCTACTTTATGTTGACATCATTATTTCAACTTCCTTTTAATTTTTTTGGACACTAGGAGGCTTACAATATGAATAGCAAATTCTCAATTTTTCAAGAAAATTTCAAACACTGATTTTTTTAGGGACCAGTTCAGTTCTGATGTGACTTTGAGGGACTTGTATGTGAGACACCCCCATAAATGATGCCATTTCAAAAACTGCACCCCTCACAGTATTCAAAACAGCATTTTGGAAGTTTGTTAACCCTTTAGGTGTTTCACAGGAATTAAAACAAAGTGTAGGTGAAATTTCAAAATTTCTTTTTTTTTGCAGATTTGCAATTTTAATACATTTTTCTAAGGAACACAGTACATTTTACTAGAGAAATGTGACTAAAAATTGATTCCCCCAATTCTTTTGTTTTCATAAATATCCTATATGTGGCCCTAGTGTGCACGGTGACCAAACCACAGGCTTCATAATAGAAGGAGCACCTACTTGATTTTGGAGCCTCCTTTTTATGAGATTATTTTTTAGGCACCATGTAGGTTTCTAGGCACCATAACATGCTAAAAGTTAGGAACCCCCCCACAAGTGACCCCATTTTGCAAACTACACCCCTCAGGGAATTCATCTAGGGGTATAGTGTACATTTCAAACCCGCAGGGGTTTCACCAATTGTGGTACAACTGGGCAGTGAAAATGAAAAATTATTTTTTTTACACAAAAATGCAGTTCTGGCTCCAAATTTGTCATTTTCAGAAGGTATGAAGGAGACAAAGCACCCCAAAATCTGTGCCCCAATTTCTCCCGAGTACGGCAATGCCTCACATGTGACCAAAAAATACCAGTTGGGTGCATGGCAGGACTCAAAAGGGAAGGAGTGATTTTTGGATTTTGCAGCTCAGATTCTGGTGGAATTTTGGTGGGTGCTATGTCGCATTAGCAAGACCCCCCAAGCACCAATACAGTGGAACCCCCCACAAGTCACCCCATTTTGAAAACTACACCCCTCAGGGAATTCATCTAGGGGTATAGTGTACATTTCAAACCCCCAGGGGTTTCACCAATTTTGATACAAGTGGGCAGTGAAAATGAAAAATTACATTTTTTACACAAAAATGCAGTTCTGGCTCAAAATTTTTCATTTTCAGAAGATATGAAGGAGAAAAAGCACCCCAAAATCTGTGCCCCAATTTCTCCCGAGTACGGCAATGCCTCACATGTGACCAAAAAATACCAGTTGGGTGCATGGCAGGACTCAGAAGGGAAGGAGTGATTTTTGGATTTTGCAGCACAGATTCTGGTGGAATGAATGGTGGGTGCTATGTTGCACCAATACAGTGGAACCCCCCCACAAGTCACCCCATTTTGCAAACTACACCCCTCAGGGAATTCATCTAGGGGTATAGTGTACATTTCAAACCCCCAGGGGTTTCACCAATTTTGATACAAGTGGGCAGTGAAAATGAAAAATTACATTTTTTTACACAAAAATGCAGTTCTGGCTCCAAATTTGTCATTTTCAGAAGGTATGAAGGAGACAAAGCACCCCAAAATCTGTGCCCCAATTTCTCCCGAGTACGGCAATGCCTCACATGTGACCAAAAAATACCAGTTGGGTGCATGGCAGGACTCAAAAGGGAAGGAGTGATTTTTGGATTTTGCAGCTCAGATTCTGGTGGAATTTTGGTGGGTGCTATGTCGCATTAGCAAGACCCCCCAAGCACCAATACAGTGGAACCCCCCCACAAGTCACCCCATTTTGCAAACTACACCCCTCAGGGAATTCATCTAGGGGTATAGTGTACATTTAAAACCCCCAGGGGTTTCACCAATTTTGATACAAGTGGGCAGTGAACATGAAAAATTACATTTTTTACACAAAAATGCAGTTCTGGCTCAAAATTTTTCATTTTCAGAAGATATGAAGGAGAAAAAGCACCCCAAAATCTGTGCCCCAATTTCTCCCGAGTACGGCAATGCCTCACATGTGACCAAAAAATACCAGTTGGGTGCATGGCAGGACTCAAAAGGGAAGGAGTGATTTTTGGATTTTGCAGCTCAGATTCTGGTGGAATTTTGGTGGGTGCTATGTCGCATTAGCAAGACCCCCCAAGCACCAATACAGTGGAACCCCCCCACAAGTCACCCCATTTTGCAAACTACACCCCTCAGGGAATTCATCTAGGGGTATAGTGTACATTTAAAACCCCCAGGGGTTTCACCAATTTTGATACAAGTGGGCAGTGAACATGAAAAATTACATTTTTTACACAAAAATGCAGTTCTGGCTCAAAATTTTTCATTTTCAGAAGATATGAAGGAGAAAAAGCACCCCAAAATCTGTGCCCCAATTTCTCCCGAGTACGGCAATGCCTCACATGTGACCAAAAAATACCAGTTGGGTGCATGGCAGGACTCAGAACGGAAGGAGTGATTTTTGGATTTTGCGGCTCAGATTCTGGTGGAATTTTGGTGGGTGCTATGTCGCATTAGCAAGACCCCCCAAGCACCAATACAGTGGAACCCCCCCACAAGTCACCCCATTTTGCAAACTACACCCCTCAGGGAATTCATCTAGGGGTATAGTGTACATTTAAAACCCCCAGGGGTTTCACCAATTTTGATACAAGTGGGCAGTGAACATGAAAAATTACATTTTTTACACAAAAATGCAGTTCTGGCTCAAAATTTTTCATTTTCAGAAGATATGAAGGAGAAAAAGCACCCCAAAATCTGTGCCCCAATTTCTCCCGAGTACGGCAATGCCTCACATGTGACCAAAAAATACCAGTTGGGTGCATGGCAGGACTCAAAAGGGAAGGAGTGATTTTTGGATTTTGCAGCTCAGATTCTGGTGGAATTTTGGTGGGTGCTATGTCGCATTAGCAAGACCCCCCAAGCACCAATACAGTGGAACCCCCCCACAAGTCACCCCATTTTGCAAACTACACCCCTCAGGGAATTCATCTAGGGGTATAGTGTACATTTAAAACCCCCAGGGGTTTCACCAATTTTGATACAAGTGGGCAGTGAAAAAGAAAAATTACATTTTTTACACAAAAATGCAGTTCTGGCTCAAAATTTTTCATTTTCAGAAGGTATGAAGGAGAAAAAGCACCCCAAAATCTGTGCCCCAATTTCTCCCGAGTACGGCAATGCCTCACATGTGACCAAAAAATACCAGTTGGGTGCATGGCAGGACTCAGAAGGGAAGGAGTGATTTTTGGATTTTGCAGCACAGATTCTGGTGGAATGAATGGTGGGTGCTATGTTGCACCAATACAGTGGAACCCCCCCACAAGTCACCCCATTTTGCAAACTACACCCCTCAGGGAATTCATCTAGGGGTATAGTGTACATTTCAAACCCCCAGGGGTTTCACCAATTTTGATACAAGTGGGCAGTGAAAATGAAAAATTACATTTTTTTACACAAAAATGCAGTTCTGGCTCAAAATATTTCATTTTCAGAAGGTATGAAGGAGAAAAAGCACCCCAAAATCTGTGCCCCAATTTCTCCCGAGTACGGCAATGCCTCATGTGTGACCAAAAAGTGGCAGGACTCAAAAGGGAAGGAGTGATATTTGGAGTTTGCAGCACAAATTCTGGTGGAATGATGGTGGGTGCTATGTCGCATTAGCAAGACCCCCCAAGCACCAATACAGTGGACCCCCCCCACAAGTGACCCCATTTTGCAAACTACACCCCTCAGGGAATTCATCTAGGGGTATAGTGTACATTTCAAACCCCCAGGGGTTTCACCAATTTTGATAAAACTGGGCAGTGAACATGAAAAATTACATTTTTTTACACAAAAATGCAGTTCTGGCTCAAAATTTTTCATTTTCACAAGGAATGAAGGAGAAAAAGCACCCCAAAATCTGTGCCCCAATATCTCCCGAGTACGGCAATGCCTCACATGTGACCAAAAAATACCAGTTGGGTGCATGGCAGGACTCAGAAGGGAAGGAGTGATTTTTGGATTTTGCGGCTCAGATTCTGGTGGAATGAATGGTGGGTGCTATGTGGCATTAGCAAGACCCCCGAAGCACGGTGAAATGATGAACCTAATATTCCATAGATGTGTGGTATATTTTAAAACACTCCTTTATACATAGGCCGGGTTTGTCGGGGCAAGTGTCACACTGGAAAATAGTTTGCTTTCTTATTCCCTTTTTATAGCAAACTTTGCACCTTTTTTGTGTCCTGCCCTTTTTTCCAGTGGAGGGGATTTCATCAGGAAAATGCTGCCCTGGTACAATACGGGGGCCAGTACTAGAAGTACTGGGGCCCTCTGCCTGCTGGTTCCCAAATATTAGGCCCTTTATGACTTCCTCTTGAAAGTGCATAAATGTCCCCCTCTGGCCGGTAGAACGGAATAGCACGTAAGCGTTATACAGTGCCATCTGGATGATATACACGGCCACCTTCTTGTACCAGATTTTTGTTTTCCGCAGGGCACTGTACGGCTTCAGTACCTGATCTGAAAGATCCACTCCGCCCATGTACCTATTGTAATCCAGGATACAATTAGGTTTGGAGGTGTGGGTACTGGTACCTCGTACAGGGACGGAGGTGGTACTGTCTCCGTGAATTGTTGTCAGTATAAGGACATCCCTCTTGTCCTTATATTTGACCAACAACATATTTTCGGTGCATATTCCCCTGCTTTCACCCCTTCTCATTACTTGGGCAATGTGCGTTTTTGGGAGGCCTCTTTGGTTCTTGCGCACAGTACCGCAAGCTGCTGTACCTCTTGAACCAAGGGCCTTAAACAGGGGGATGCTGGTGTAAAAGTTATCCACATAGAGGTGATAACCTTTATCCAGGAAGGGGTGCACTAAATCCCAGACAATTTTCCCACTAACACCTACGAGGGAGGGGGGGCATTCTGGCGGTTGAATTCTTGAATCCTTCCCTTCATAAACCCTAAACCTGTGGGTGTACCCTGAGGTGCTTTCACACAGCTTATACATTTTTATGCCATACCTTGCCCTCTTACTGGGAAGGTACTGGCGGAATTTAACCCTTCCTTTAAAATGTATAAGGGACTCGTCGATACAAATAAATTTTTCAGGGATGTACACCTCTTCAAATTTGGCACTGAAATGATCAATGACCGGCCTGACTTTGAATAGCCGGTCAAAGGTGGGATCATCTCTGGGTGGGCACTGTGCATTATCGGTGTAATGTATAAATTTAAGAATTGTCTCAAATCGAGTCCGGGGCATGGCCATACGGTAAAATGGAGTACTGTACAGAACATCTGTACTCCAATATTGCCTAATTTCTGGCTTTTTTACTATGCCCATATGAAACACCAGACCCCAAAACGTCATCATCTCTACTGCATCTACAGGGGTCCACCTAGCAAATGATGACGTGGGGTTTTGAGCAATAAACTGCTGGGCATATAAATTAGTTTGGTCCACCATTAAATTTATAAAATCATCAGAGAAAAATAATTTGAAAAAGTCAATTTCTCTGAGACCTGTGGAATCAAATTGGATTCCTGGCATGGCCAAAAACTCAGGAACCTGGGGCTCAAAATTGTCTGGTGGTGGGGTCCATACTAGATCAATTATTGGGGGGGGAATCTCAGCTGATCTACGGGGGCGTCTTTGAGGGGGTCCCTCATCAGCAGAGGAGGAAGAGGAGCTTAAGGCAAATCCTTCAAATTCCCCGCTTGCATCACTGCCTGTGTCAGAGTCAGAAGCAAGCATGGCATATGCCTCCTCCACTGAATACATTCTCCTGGATGATTGGGAGGACATTTGGGAGGACATTTGGGAGGACATTTGGGATGCCATTTTTATTTTTGTGTTACCGGTAGTGAAATGTTTCAACACGTGTATAGTGTAGGGGGGGGCACAAACTTTATTTCAATCCGGGGGGTATGTAGTGTGTAGTGTGTATGTGGTGCAGAAAAAAAAAAAAATGCTTTATACCAATAAAAAAAAAAAAAATGAAGGGGTTAAAATAAAAAAAAATTGAAGGGGTTAAAAAAAAAAAAAAGGAAGGGGTTAAAAAAAAAAAAGGTCCTGCGCCAAAAATTGAGCACAGATGTTGGTCAGTAACGTCTGTCACTGAACAGCGCTCAAAGGCAACAGGAATTTGATCAAAAAAAAAATAAAAATAGATCAACCCTGTGCCGAAAAAGATGATCAGTGATGTACGTCACTGATCAGCGCACAGCGGCCACAGGACACCCACAAAATCACAGTGTGTGTAAAAAAAAAAATTAAAAAAATACCCCACAGCACACACACAAAAAAAAAGGTGATCAGTGATGCGACACTGATTACCAGTGAGGTGCAGCAGGTGCACAACCTTTGGTGCAACTGACAGGTATATATAAAAAAAAAAAAACCTCTGTACCCCCAAAAAAGTTGCTGATCACCTCAGATATAGTGATCAGCACAAAAGGCGGGGACAGCAGACACAAAATTTAGCACTCTCTATCACTATCTCTCTCTATCTCTCACTATCTAACACTATCTAACACTCTATGACACTGCAGCAGCAGCACTCACAGGTATATCTATATATAAAAAAAAACCTGCGCCCCCAAAAAGTTACTGATCAGTTAATTTATACTGATCAGCACAAAAGGAGGGGGCAGCAGTCAGTTATATAAAAAATATATAGCACAATCTGTCACTATCTCTCTCTATCTCTCTCTCTCTATCTCTCTCTATCTCTCTATAACTATCACACTGCAGCAGCACAAAATATAGCACTCTGTCAGTAGGCCTCTCTCTCTATCTCTCTCTCTCTATCTCTCTCTCTCTATCTATAACTATATCACACTGCAGCAGCACAAAATATAGCACTCTCTGACACTATCTCTCTCTCTATCTCTCTCTATCTCTCTCTATCTCTCTCTATCTCTCTCTTTCTATCTCTCTCTATCTCTCTCTCTCTATCTATCTCTATCTATCTCTCTATCTATCTAGCTAATACTAATACAGTGCAGCAGCACAATATCACAGTATGGCACAATTAAAGCACAGGATCCAGGATCCAGGAAGCAATCAGCAATCAGCAGCGATCAGGTAAGTATTGCAGCAAGTATTTCTGGTCAGTATGGCGGCAGGGGGGTACGGTGACCGCACTGCACGCTTTCCAGACCGGAATGGCGTCTGCAGTGCAGTCACCGTTAGTTTAAATCTCCCTCCTTGGCTGTGATTGGTCCGTCGGTCCGACGGACCAATCACGGCCTTTGGGGGCGGGCGGGGTGAGGTGGGGTGACACCAGTGTCACCCTTACACCCCGCGGTGATTGGTGCTGTACTTTACAGCACCAATCACCTCTGATCCCGTGTCACCGGCGAACGTTATTCGCCGGTGACACAGGAAAACGCTGTGAATGGCTGTTCACACTGAACAGCCAATCACAGCGATCGCCGACGGGGGGGCGGCATCGCAGCCCCCCCTGGGCATGCACGGACATGTCTGCTGTCAGGGACAGCAGACATGTTGAAACTGTCACCGCGTCTATAGACGCGGTGACAGTTTAAATCCATGACGTACATTTACGCCATGTGTCGGGAAGTGCTTCCCGACCATGACGTAAATGTACGTCAAATGTCGGGAAGGGGTTAATTAAGGGACACGATCCTCACGATGTGGCCGATTTTTGACACTTTTCACTTTGATTGACAGAAATCGGGTCAATCGGTCGGTCGCGACCAATTAAAATCGGCCGCGATGCGACCGACCGATTGACCCGATTTTTCCATAGACTTCAATGTTAAAAAATCTTTTAACATTGAAATCGGGAGGATCTTGTCGGTCTTGTGCCATTATAATGGCACAAGATGAGATGGACTTGATTAAGTCCATCTCACATAGGGAAAAATGTTAAAAAAGGTGAAATGGGCCAATATGACCCATTTCACATTTTTTATGTGCCCGCCATGACCCCACGATAGACGTCAACCCGAAGCGTGGCGAGCGCAGCGAGCCCGCGAGGGGCGGCGGTGCGCGTCCTCCGACCTTTTCATTCCCCTACTATCCACTAGGGCGTGGAGTGAGAATAGAATAGTGTGGCGAGCGCAGCGAGCCACCGAGCCCGAAGCGTGGCGAGCGCAGCGAGCCCCGCGAGGGGACGCGCATACCTGTGAAGTTAGACGCGTCCGCTCGCCACGCTTCGGGCTCGGTGGCTCGCTGCGCTCGCCACACTATTCTATTCTCACTCCACGCCCTAGTGGATAGTAGGGGAATGAAAAGGTCGGAGGACGCGCACCGCCGCCCCTCGCGGGCTCGCTGCGCTCGCCACGCTTCGGGTTGACGTCTATCGTGGGGTCTAGCCCACTAAGTAACATTTGTGGGGGCAATTGAAATTAATGAGGTGAAAAAAAAAAAAAAATCGGGTGAAAAATCGGTCGATCGGATCGGTCGCATCGTATGCGACCAAATCGCATGCGATGCGATCGATCCGATTTTTTATCTTACGACCACAACGATCTAAATCGTTGTGGCCGTTCTAGGAAACAAGTACCAAATCCCCTTATTTCTGAAAATCGGAAAGAATGGAAAACATTTAATACCCCCAAAGACATACATAATTTTATGAAGAATGTGCCTTAATTAGCCTGTAAAATAATTACAAAAAGATCAGACGTACAAGTGGGAACTGCTAATATTACAGTCACTGAAGCACAAAATTACAGCAACTTGCTGACCCCTAAAGAGAGAAAACTGTATCCCTTATGCAAATAGGAATATACAGGGTAAAGGATTACTTTTCATAAATTTAATTTGTTTGTTTAAAAGTGTAATATTATTTTCCAGTGAAGCTTCATTTCTCCAAACTGCACAATGCTGTGTGATACATAATTAGGATAAAGTAATGTAACTGTAATTCATATTACGTAAAGACCTGAGGGGCAGATTTATGAAGCAGTGATAAGGGAGCAGAAGTGATACAGTGCCTGGTAATTTATCACCGGCCAATCAGCTCCTATTTAAACCCAGTCTGTAACTTAACAGTCAGAATCTGATTGGGCGGTGATAAAGTACCAGGCACTTTATCACTTCTCCTCCCTTATCACTGCTTCATAAACCTACCCCTCAATTCTGAAGCCTTATCCAGTAATCGCACTTGCTGTTCAATATTTACCAAGCCAAGATTTTCCCAGCTCACATGTGTGAAAAGGAATCCCATAGGTTTGCGCAAACCTAATTGTTTACATATTTCTAGCATTTACTGTAAAAAAATGATCATATTACTTCATCTCTTAATGGAAAATAATTAAAATACTTTCCAACTTCGATATATCAACTCTAACCAAGTCAAATGATCGTATAGCAGTATTTCATCATGGAGAGATGCCAAGTAGCTACTGCTTACTTTCAGCACTTTCCATACACTTAAAAATTATTTGCTTCTACTTGAGCATAATAACGACGATTATTTCCAAAGGTTAAATTGTTACATGAACCACACGTACTAACCATCAAACTGTGCACTGCTGGTTCTGGATTAAAAGAGATTGTGACTTTTAAGTGCATTCCATATATCCTACATTGATCTTCCCACTACATGCTGCAGTTATATTTAAAGACAAGCTATAAGAACCAATAGCTAAACTTATTCTCTTTCGATAACAGTTGAAGTGAAAAAAATATTTCAGTCTCATCTGTTTTAAGATTTGTTTTGCGCTATAGCGGTTCTGAACAGTGACTAAATTGGGTGGTTTTTTTATATATATATGTGCTATAGTTGGAACTGTACCTATACTGTATAGATACAATAAACGGTACTTATGTAATATCTGGGCTCCCTTTTTTCTTATGAGACTGCATCCCCTTGCGGGGCTCGCTGCGCTCGCCACGCTTCAGGCACGGTGGCTTGCTGCGCTCGCCACACTATATAAAATCAACTCCATGCGTAGTTGGATAGTAGGGGTATGAAAAAAATGGGGTGTATTTAACATGGGAGCCCAGATAATACATAAGTACCCAATAAACTATATCCAAGATATATTAGACCAGGGGTCCTCAAACTATTTTGCTCTGGGACCCCATTAGACAATAAAAATAATTACAGGACCCCAGCAAGTTATTGCAGAAGGTCATCATGTCACATGTGTAGTCAGCAGACAGCACATGCATGGCAGCATTGTGGAGGCACAAAAGGCTGCCCAGAGGCAGGAGAAACTAAATCCGTGATAACCATCCCTATCAGTCACATTTTTCCTAATAAAAAATAAAAACACATCCACAAGTCAAGGAACTTATCACGGAGCCTATGTGTTTTCAAACGAAAGCAGAGGATTTTTTTGCACAAAATAGAAAACTGGGTATAATTGAATACCCTAAAGTGAAACACTGGTAGAGAAGAACGATAAAAAAAATAAAAAATAAATTATCTTGCAAAAATGTACAGCCAATAAGATTAGAATTGATATCAAATGCACTGACAGATAGTCACTGCCAAGCTATGACATTTCAGGAATATTATTCATTCAGTGGGAATATTCCAAAAAGTACAGTAGTTCATTTAAATTTATTAAAAGGACAAAATGGCTAGCCATGGCTATCCTATTGTTCTCAATACAATACATACTGTAGAACAATGCAGTAGGGGATTAGCAGAGTAATCCAATTCCTCACTTAATCCTATTACATGAATAGATGACAGTGACTCCATCTGTACTATATTTCCTGGGCACTGCAAAATATAAGGTGCCCACACACTAGAACGATTTTTTGGCCGATTGACCGATTTCCGATAAATTGGCCGATATAGCGTCCGATGTTTACCGATAATCGCCCTAAAATCGTCCGATGAGCACTCCCGTGGATCTTTTGCTAAATCTTCTGATTTTACGTGCTGCATGAAAGATCAGAAGATTTAACAAAAGATTCATAGGAACGCACACGGGATCTTAAGATAAATCTTTGGTAAACATGTGCGCTTGCCTGAAATCTTTTGTGCAGGATGGACAAAAGATTTGAAGGCTAATTTATGCACAAATCTTAAGATCGCAGATTTTTCTAGTGTGTGGGCACCTTAAGAAACGGAACACCAACAGAGAATTTAGTGGAAGATAAGTTGTATACAATAACCTTTTCTTGTGGACAATCACTGTAAGAATTATTCATAAATCAGACTATACAAACATGATTTAGAATACCAAAGTGATTATGTCATTGCCTAACGGGATATGTTAAAAATAGCCCGACTGCAATTAGAAATCATGCTCCACTACTATATTAAATACAAAGATCATCTCTATAAAATGCGTAAGACGAATTCTTGGAAATGTTTATGAAACCCACTTCATCTAGATGATGAATCACATCAATACTTTATACTATGTTTGTCTACAATCAGTCAAACGCTTTACTGCATTATTATTCTACTAATTGTCATCATTTATTTCTAATTCTCATATCCATGTGGTCTTTCAGATGATTTTACATTGTTTCATAAAAATGGACTACTGCAGCATACAGTAACTGTGGGGAGCATGTGCAGTTCAAGCCTGTTGCCTTAGTCTGCTGCTACGCTTGACATACCTTACCGTTCCCAATCTCGGTCAATGTATATGTTAAAATATGGAAAAGTAAAAAACAAATCCTGAAAAATCATTGCAACCCGTTTCTTATTTTATGTCCATTACCATGATGACCCAAAATCTGTATCCCCCATGCGCATACTGATCATCTATGGAAATGTGTGTCCAAAAAGCTAGCTTTGTTTCAGACACCTTAAAAGGGAGAGAGCTTCTAAATATGTGTGTGTGTGTGTGTGTGTGTGTGTGTGTGTGTAATCATTTTTGCAGGAGTATATTCCTCAGGTAATGTTTAAAGGATAAAAACAGTTCTTGTACGGCAGTGGCTGCGGATTGGTTCTCCTGGTGGACTGTGGTTGAGCTGTCCAAGCTGATATGTGCTTAATTAATAGACAGCAGCTGAAATAATTTTTTATAAAAGTATGTTATTATTGTGTAAATTTGAGTATAGAATATGAAATAAGTGTGATGTTTACTGTAGGTCCAAATGAGTTAGAAATCCCAGTATTACATACCACAAATCTATAGTTTTCTATTGTAATACTCCTGTGTTAGAATTTTTTGGGGAGTAAAGTCCCTGTGTCATCTTTATTAAGGTTAACTCTCATATACTAAAAAACATAGGATTTTGATGCTTCTAAGACGCACATGCCATAACGGGATACATATAATTAAGAGTCGATAATGTCCAAATCCTGTGCACTAATTTTCAAAATGGTGGATCGGCATCTTTGAACAGGAAACGCCATAGAAGCGAATGGCAGTAATCTGTCCTGCTATATATAGGCCCTCCAGTACACTATTTTTGTTACTCCTCCTGATGAAGTCCAGCCTAAGCTTATACGTAAGACACAGAAAGCCTCCACCTCCCCAGCAATTTCTCAACTTCCTAATGTAAAATTGTTTTATTTATTTATCCTGTGTTACTAATAAATCTCATAAAATGACATGGGTTCTTGTATTCACATGACACACTCTCACATTGAGTGACCACACACTGGATCTTTGAATGAATGTACAAAATCCGGGTAAACTATACGATGACATCATTGCCACAAGAGACGTTTCATTAAAGACCATCTATTGATTTATATTACAGCACGCAAATTACTTCATTTCACAAGTAGGATAGTAAAAATAATACAATAGAAAGCACTGTTTCCTACCCTTCTTTTAGCAAATATATTATATATCTATATCTATCTATAGCTATATAAAAATAAAGATGGAGCACCTCTCAACCAGATCCCTTAGCTGGCGATCGCCGGCGGAGAGGCGCTCCATCTTACGCGGACGCGTGAGCGCCAAACACGCTTGCGCATCCCAGTCACTCAGTGGCATTTACAGTATAGGCTTTATTCTGTTACTTCTTCCGGCAACACAATGGCTGCTCCAGTATATGTTGGTAACAGATTGATGAAGCCAGCACATCTCATGGCACATGGCTCTCAGCTTGTATATATAAGATAAACGTGACTTTGTTGAGCAATCTCTACATACCCCTTGCAAGGTAAAAAGTGAACAAATTTTTGAATTTTTTGGTAAATTTTAATAAACAATTTTTTTTGAACTGCTACAGAGGATTGCTTGCCTTCGGAAAGTCACAACAACAGTGTAAATACCTGTATTCCATTATTGTAAAATGATTAGAAATAATTGAAAGTCAGCGGATGGATGCACACTTACCTGAGCAAGTTCTTTTTGTTCATTAACCAATCTACTGCAGCTAGCAATCATTTGATCTAGTGCATACAGCCTATCTTCAAGCCCCTTAATGGCTTTCATGTTCTGATTATCCAATTTGGCAACATTTTGACGGCATTCGGCCAAAAATGGCTGAATTATTCGCGGATCCAGCTGCAATTTTTGAAAAGAGAATGTTAATTTTTAGTAAAGGCAAAACATGATAAAAAAAGTAGGGCATTTCACTTTCACACAAGAATATGTAAAAGGTATATAAAACAACAACATGTGACACAACATGACAGCTTTAATTATTGGTTTTTAACATATTAATAGAATTCAAAATAGAAATCAAACTTTTTTACAATTTGTGATGTTTGTAAATCCTTCACCTTACTTGACTTATCATTTTAAAAATAATAATTGTTTGCTGAGGGCAATGGGGTGACTGCTACCCCAGTAGGCATAGTGTAAATGGTGCATGGCCTACATCACAAAACGTACCAGGAAAGACTAAAAGATCTTAATATGTATACTTTGGAGCAGAGAAGGGAAAGGGGGGACATGATAGAAACTTTCAAAAATATCAAGCGCTTTAACAAGGTACAGGTGTGAGATATTCTTCACAGGAAGAGGAGCAGCAGAACACGAGGATATGCACTGAAACTAGAGGGAGGAAGATTTAGGGGAAATGTGAGGAAGAATTACTTCACAGAAAGAGTCGTAGATAAGTGGAATAGCCTCCCATCAGAGGTGGTAGAGGCAAATACAGTAGAACAATTTAAACATGCTTGGGATATGCATATTGATATCCTTACAAAAAAAATTAGGATCAAATATGGTTTGAGGTAACATGTTTAAAAAGGGGCAGACTAGATGGGCCAAGTGGTTCTTATCTGCCGTCAAATTCTATATTTCTATCTCAAATTAATAAGTACTGTACAGTATGTGCCCAAAACAGGGAGCACAGGCGTATAAGTCCATTCAGATTTGTATAATTCTGCTACTTATGCTTGCTGGTGCTATACCAGTAAGGTTGTACAGGGGTACAAAAGGTGTATGATCATGGCCGCCACGACTAGCTAACCGCTGCAATTGGCTGTTTTTGGACGCTCCGATGACATGCATTGCTACTAAATTCATCACTTAAGCATTGATCATGCTTTTGTAACAGTGTTCAGGCAAATGTACTGTTCTTTTCTTGGTACTTGTTTCCTAGCACGGCGCCCATCACCTACCGTATTTAGTGGTACAGGAGTGCTTGTACAATGAAATATCGCATAGCATTGCATGCCAGCAAATGGCATGTGATGCGATTTTTAATTGTACAAGCACCCTAATGGGTGCTTACAATGTTAAATGCAACCCGATTGTCAATGCCAACCCGAAACGTGGCGAGCGAAGCGAGCCCGCGAGGGGCGGCGGTACGTGTCCTCCGACCTTTTCATACCCCCACTATCCATGTCGAGTTGATTTTAGATAGTGTAGCGAGCACAGCGAGCCACCGGGCCCGAAGCGGAATACATGTAAAGTAATCCATGTCCCCTCGCCACACTATCTAAAATCAACTCCACGCCGATGTGGAGAGTGGGGGGATGAAAAGGTCGGAGGACGCGTACAGCCGCCTCTCGTGGGCTCACTGCGCTCGCCATGCTTCGGGATGGCATTGATAGTGGGGGTGACGTTGACAATGGGGGTGCATTTAACATTGTAAGCACCCATCAGGGTGCTTGTACAATGAAAAATTGAATCGCATCGCATGCCGCTATATTGCTTGCGATGTGATACGATTCTATACGATCAAAATCGGGGGGGCGCCGTGCTAGGAAACAAGTACCCTTTTTTTTGTGCAAGCCAGATGGAATACTTATTCTGCTGTATTACAGACGTTGTTGCAGTGTAGCCGATGCACAACAGCAAACATGTTTCTTGCAAGTAAAAAAAATAAAATGCTTTACAACATGGGCGCAAAGGGGACATAAGTACTGCACTCACCAAGCAGAACACATGCCAAGCTCTGCATATAAGTGAAAAAACACTTTATGCAGGTGTGGATTTTTCAGTAGTAAATTCTGAAAACTTTTGCAGCAAGCTATTCATTAGTCTCAAAATCTCAAGTGCATAAAATGAGAAATGGAACATTGTTTTTCCCCATTTATTGTAATTAGGAAAGCAGCACACAAGAGGAGTTTTTTAATTCTATACTTTGCTAACAGGAACGCCGAGCTATCACATAGAGAACCCATGTGTTCATTCTAGCACTCGCCATCTTTGAAAACCCATGCAAATCCGCTTTACTGCCTGAGGCGTCGCTGTCTGCTGTAGTGCTTCTAGCATAGTGTGATCTCTATATCAGCACTGATTTGCAAACCAGACCTGTGCTAGAAACACCCCAACAGACAGCGACACTCCAGGCAGGGAACAGGAACTGCATGGATTTTCAGAGAGGGCGGGTGCTAGAATGAACACTAGATTCATTCTTGATAAAGGAATTTATATTTAGTACTGAAAGCCATAAAAACTGCATATGGATAATAACACAGGATTCATCAGCAAATAGGGCACAGTTACTCGTATGCTGCACTTAAACCAGAATTTCAAAGAAAACAGAAAAACAATAGTTAAGCCAAAACTTTAATATTGCTTTGTGGTTTTATATTACTCAACTATTTTTGTCCTGATTATTGAACTACAGATGTAGCTATGCTCATCTATCACGCAATGTGTGTGTATTGTGGCATGGATGGCGTGACTAATGTGCCTGCAAATGAGGTGCACGCGCATGTTCATTCATACAAGCATTTAAAAGAGTAGATAAGACAGTAAATGCCAGTTATAACGATTCAAAGAAGAATGAAAGAAACAACCAACGGTAAAACCAGTGGGTTTAGGAAGGTGAGGTTACAAGAGTCGAGAAATATAGTTCTAGAAACAATTATTTTTGCTTTTATAAACAAAAAGTAAAATAACAATGTAACATTTCCTACACAAGCAATTCTTATAAAGTACAAAGCTGTAATAAAATCGGTATTTATAATTAATACATCTTCTTACTGCAATGCAGTATCAGAGGTGAACTAATTATAGCACCTTAAAAGGTAATCTGGTGCGGCATTACTACTTTTAATTGGAATAGGATTTGCTACGGAACTTTTAGAAGTTTATCCAGAGTTAGAACTGCTGATGGCTACATGCACCACTGATACAGGTGCTAATGTAAATCAAAAGGTATGTGTATTAGGACCATTTACAGTGCATTACTGTTTTGACTATCAGAGGACAATTCAAAGTATTATTTTGGCACCCATGTAAGATGTACGGCGCATTGTATCTGCAGTCTGCTGACACTAAGGGGATATTCAATCTCAGGTCACGACTGTCGGGACGTCCGGACAGCACATGACCCTGTCCTGTTCTCGGCAGTCGGGATTCAATGTCCGCGAGAAATGGCCGTGGATCGTCGAGATTCGGGCATGAGCTTGACAATGCAGTACTGAACTCAGCAAAACGACCCAGAGTGCTTTTAAAGTCAAGCTCGTTTTGCCAAGATGCCTGTTCAATACTGTCGGGAAAGACAGCACTTAACAGGAAACTGCCGGAAATAGCGGCGGGGGATTGAACCCCTTAGGTTGGGAGAAGCTGCTTCACACAACTGATCACATTGTTTTCGGGTTCAAATTAGCACCAGCCACAGGAATACACTTGAATACCTTCTGGGTTCTTAGCCCAGGAATTAAAATCCCATCCAATATTTGAATCACCCCCTCAGTGTGAAAGAACACTTTCTTTGCTCTTTGAAATTAATGCACGTCTGTCAAAGGATTAGTGATAAAAATATCACCTAAAGTGATAAACATATGACAAGAATAAATAAACACATAAAAAAATATTTCTTCCAAGTGACACATCTGAACCAAAACAGATCTAAGCTTTATGGGAAAACTGTTGTCTGGCTCCAATGATAATTGAGATCAAAAAGATATGGTTTCATGTAAAAGCCAAAATAAAATAATTGCAATTATCTTGTCTTTTTAATTTACACGTTTTCTCAATCTATCTTTGAACTTTAAACCATGACAAAATAATGGGTGTACACTTCAGATCCTTCATTTGTTCTGGTCGAGTTATTTTATTAGATATAGAGACAATTAATGCCAAATTAAACATCCTGTGAAGAATCAGTTTTAAAATAGTCTTGGAGATTCTTCTTGCAAAAATAATTTCATGTTTAAGTGAATGAGAATAATCTATCTTATTACTTGCCACTGGCTCCTCCTGTGACCTTACACCGTATATCCAACACAGAGAGGAATCCACTAAACTGTTCTGTACTCCGTTATATTATGCAATACTGGTCTCATATTTATTTATGATTATTTTGTAACTTTCATGTAGTGCCAGTGGTTAAGCACATTAGCTAGTCAGGGCCAGATGGAACAAAATAACTTACAGAAAAATTAGAATTTTGAGGGCAAGTCAGGAAACGAGTATTTTAACCCTTTGAGTGCCAAGTAAATTTGTCAAAATAGGTGTGAATTATTCTTCGTAATGACCTGTAATGTTTACCTTTTATGGGAAATATTATCTTTTTTTTATTTATTTTTTTATTTGAATTTATATAACAAATGTGAGCGATGCTGGCATTTTTAGTGCATATTTTCAACATCTCTCAGAGATATGCTGGCACTCAAATGGTTAAGAAATGTGTACCAAATACAGAAAACTTTCTTAAAAAAAAAATTAGAAAAAAAAATATGTAACTTGCTATCTGGAAAAAATACTCCTGTCCCACATCCATCCATCCACACACACACAATTGTATGCAAAGCTGTACACAGAATTCAGTGCTCTCCCCAGCGCAGTTCCTTTGGGCGTTCGACCCGGCAAGGTGCACCCTGCGGCCTAGTCGGGCCACGGCAGATGGGACGGAACCTCCAGCATTGCCACTCTACTACACTGCACTGCGCCAGGGCTCCCTCTCTCTCCAGCATGTCTCCCATCTCATCTGGTGGGGTTCACTCTTTCTGGCGCAATGATATGGGGGAGGGGGTAATCCCCCCCTGGCATCGAGTATGTAGGCAAGCGCCACTTATGTGAAATAATGTGGAATAGGTTTTACAGTATATGTATAGGGCATTATGGCATGTGGTATAATATGGAATAGGTGTTATGGCGTGGCATAATGTGTAATAGGCATTACAGCATGTAATGGGTGTGTGACGTGTAGTAGGCATTAGAAACACACTGTCCTTAATTTTAGTGTGCATTTGGTGTGGGCTGAAAGACATTTTTTACTGCAATGAGGGCCAATAGACGGTGCTAAACATGCAGCTCCCCACTTTTTTTTTTATTGCAAAGACCCCCACCCGGCTACTTCTTGAGGTCTCCCGGCTGGAAAAATTTTCTGGGGAGAACACGAATTATTTGCTGCTGTGCACAATTTCCATTGCTGGGACAACAAAGTGACTTGGCAGAGGTTCTCAAATGCAGTCTTCAAAGCACCCCAATGGTCCATGTTTTAATATATCCATGCTTGGTCACAGGTGACTTAAATAGTACCTCGTTCAATTTGATTTAACCATCTGTGCTGAGCAATGGATATACTTAAAACCTGTACTGTTGGGGTGCCTTGAGGACAGTGTTTGGGTACCTCTGGATTATTGGATTCAAACTATAAAATATCCAACAACTCTATATTTTGTAAGAAAAATAAAGTGTCATGCAAGTTGAAAACACATTTTATGCATAGTTCTTACAAAGCACACGTGAAATTATTTGCAGTCTGTAATCTACATGTGCACTATAAACAATCGCATATGTTTTCATGTATTCTATTATGAAAGATGCTTGTCAGCTAACTTTAACGATTTAGTTTACAAGCCACATGTAATTTAAAATTACTTTTAGCAGGAAGTCATACTTCTTATTAAGTAATTGGCAGATAATAAATACTAAAGCAGCCATTATAAACTATCCAAAAGGCAAAATAAAGTTTTATTTTATTTTCCATTCTTTTTCCAGCTGTTGAATAGGACATGATTTTACTTTTCGAACATTACATACCCGCACTAGTTCCTCAATGTCGGGTGATTAGTTACAAATGAGTAGGATATGTATATCATACAACTATTATTAAATACATTAATACACAATTTATTGTATAGATACATAAATACATAATTATTAAACTATAATCAATTTAATGCTCTGTAAAATTGTAATATACACAAATGGGGGTTTCCAACCACCGGGCGCAAAATGAAGTAGGTAAAAGTCTCTGAGTCTTCCTATGTTCTCCTCAAGAGTTGCTCGACCATATAGGAGAAGATTTCAAAAGAGAAGAAGGTCGTTAGGTCTGACCAACCCAAATGTAAGACAGAGATGGCACAATGAATGTTTTATGAAGAGATGAATGGGCGTACCCTACTTACGGTGGGTAGGGCAGCGTACAGGCACGTAGCGGTTTCTTTTTTTCTCTTTTTCTTCTTTCTTTTATTTTTCTCTAGTGACTCTCTTCCACGTTGTGACCCTCAATAGTCGTTGGTAAACGTGGTGTGGAAAGAAGGTATAATATCTGAGTTTACACTTAGTTGACCATATGTTAAAAATTCAACACCCCGTGACTTGATTTCTTGATAAATGGAAAGGTGCTAGAATCGTACCTTACTCACCGACAATGTAAGAAAGGTACACATATAAAGGTTTCTTTTTACTTAACGGGATTATTTCTCCTTATGTAGACCAAATATTGGCGTACCCCAACTCACGTGGAGAAAGGTGTCTTCATGCACGTAGCGTTTTCTTTAATCGATGGGGCTCGATGTGGATCAATGGACCAGATTTCTCTCCCAATTGTATAGTGAAAAATATATAATAAAATTGTGTCAAATCTTGGGTTTAACTTAATTGACTGTTGAAAATAAACACCCTGTGACTTGTTTTCTTAATAGACAGAATAAGTGCTTAGGATCGTACCTTACTCACCAATAGTATAGGTAAGGTACATACACAAAGGTTTCTTTTTACTTAGAAGAATTATTCTTCCATGTGTAGATCAAATAGAGGCGTACCCCAACTCACGTGAAGAAAAGTGTCTTTGTATACGTAGCGTGTTCTTTATCTGGTTGGGCTCGATGTCGATCAATAGATCATGTTTTTCTCCCAATTGTGTGGTAGACAATATGGAAAAATTGTGTCAAATCAATAATAGATAAAACCTCCTTTGTATTAGAGGTAGGATATGTGATTAAGTGTTTATTAAATTAACGTGACCAGAAGGTACTTTATATCGTACCGTAACTCACACGTGATAGTGCAAATATGCTTTCATAAAGGTTTCTTTTCTATGGAAACAGGATTCTCACCACCACAGCTTCCCTTGTGCTTTGAGAGAATAAGGAGGTGTATACCAAAGAATATGGAGTCCCCGATAAAGCTATGCCAGCGTACCCAACTCACAATTGTGGGGGTATTTCACCACCCATAAAGGTATCTTTGCTCCTTCGAGTAATCAGGGTATCTGATGCCAATCTCTGATTCCAAAATATTCCCGAAATAGAGATCTCTTTTAAAAATGATTTATTGTACAAAAATAACACAGTAAAAATCCTTCATCCCAACAATGAGAGGATCCCACAAAAATATTTAAAGAGCTCTCCACAATGAGTCCCAAGGAAGCCCAAAAATACAACAAGATAGAATCCAGGAAAAAAAATAAAAAATAATAAAAAAGTCACTAAAACATTTCTTTAAAAACTTTTTCAAAAATACATACAACAATCCAGGAAAAGACGTCCAGAGGAAGGAATGATGGCTGCTCACTTTCCACAGGTAATTGTCAACGCGTTTCGGTGCCTACAGCACCTTTTTCAAGACAATGTCTTGAAAAAGGTGCTGTAGGCACCGAAACGCGTTGACAATTACCTGTGGAAAGTGAGCAGCCATCATTCCTTCCTCTGGACGTCTTTTCCTGGATTGTTGTATGTATTTTTGAAAAAGTTTTTAAAGAAATGTTTTAGTGACTTTTTTTTATTATTTTTTATTTTTTTTCCTGGATTCTATCTTGTTGTATTTTTGGGCTTCCTTGGGACTCATTGTGGAGAGCTCTTTAAATATTTTTGTGGGATCCTCTCATTGTTGGGATGAAGGATTTTTACTGTGTTATTTTTGTACAATAAATCATTTTTAAAAGAGATCTCTATTTCGGGAATATTTTGGAATCAGAGATTGGCATCAGATACCCTGATTACTCGAAGGAGCAAAGATACCTTTATGGGTGGTGAAATACCCCCACAATTGTGAGTTGGGTACGCTGGCATAGCTTTATCGGGGACTCCATATTCTTTGGTATACACCTCCTTATTCTCTCAAAGCACAAGGGAAGCTGTGGTGGTGGGAATCCTGTTTCCATAGAAAAGAAACCTTTATGAAAGCATATTTGCACTATCACGTGTGAGTTACGGTACGATATAAAGTACCTTCTGGTCACGTTAATTTAATAAACACTTAATCACATATCCTACCTCTAATACAAAGGAGGTTTTATCTATTATTGATTTGACACAATTTTTCCATATTGTCTACCACACAATTGGGAGAAAAACATGATCTATTGATCGACATCGAGCCCAACCAGATAAAGAACACGCTACGTATACAAAGACACTTTTCTTCACGTGAGTTGGGGTACGCCTCTATTTGATCTACACATGGAAGAATAATTCTTCTAAGTAAAAAGAAACCTTTGTGTATGTACCTTACCTATACTATTGGTGAGTAAGGTACGATCCTAAGCACTTATTCTGTCTATTAAGAAAACAAGTCACAGGGTGTTTATTTTCAACAGTCAATTAAGTGAAACCCAAGATTTGACACAATTTTATTATATATTTTTCACTATACAATTGGGAGAGAAATCTGGTCCATTGATCCACATCGAGCCCCATCGATTAAAGAAAACGCTACGTGCATGAAGACACCTTTCTCCACGTGAGTTGGGGTACGCCAATATTTGGTCTACATAAGGAGAAATAATCCCGTTAAGTAAAAAGAAACCTTTATATGTGTACCTTTCTTACATTGTCGGTGAGTAAGGTACGATTCTAGCACCTTTCCATTTATCAAGGAATCAAGTCACGGGGTGTTGAATTTTTAACATATGGTCAACTAAGTGTAAACTCACATATTATACCTTCTTTCCACACCACGTTCACCAACGACTATTGAGGGTCACAACGTGGAAGAGAGTCACTAGAGAAAAATAAAAGAAAGAAGAAAGAAGAAGAAAAAGAGAAAAAAAGAAACCGCTACGTGCCTGTACGCTGCCCTACCCACCGTAAGTAGGGTACGCCCATTCATCTCTTCATAAAACATTCATTGTGCCATCTCTGTCTTACATTTGGGTTGGTCAGACCTAACGACCTTCTTCTCTTTTGAAATCTTCTCCTATATGGTCGAGCAACTCTTGAGGAGAACATAGGAAGACTCAGAGACTTTTACCTACTTCATTTTGCGCCCGGTGGTTGGAAACCCCCATTTGTGTATATTGTTTGGTATTGTTGATTATTGGGTGATAATCAGGGGTCAGTACATTCTTGAGGCAGCATAGCGCCATCACAGGTCTACTCCTAAAAAATCTGTTTAGCTATTCTGTAAAATTGTAGCTTAGAAGAAGTGTAAAAGACAACACATTTCCAAGCAAATCTACATATATAGAATTCGCACCTGCTTAATATTATCTTTTTTTTATCTTAGGGACTTTTGATAACAAACCATATAACAAATTATCACTGATACCTGTTCATATGGAAACATAATCTCATATATAAAAGGCTGTATCTTTTGGGAACGTTCCATATATTAAGTCAACAGATCAACATTTAGAGGAGGCGATTAAAATGTTTTTTTGGGATACACCCAAAGTCATGGGCGCATATCAGAAAATTTCAATTGTTGCTCAGAGCGGTTGCCCATTACTTTTTAAGTGCCCAAAACCTCTGGGTTTAACTGCATCCAGTGAACCAAGGTAAAGTTTAAAGACGTACTCCACAAACTATAAATACATGTTAGCTTTGGGTGGAATTCGGTAAACTAGGAAGAAGAGAGGACTGGGCAGAAGCATTGATGTAGCATTACATGATTTTCAGCTTAGACTGTTACATGCATTATAGAATCTTCCAAATCGCCAAATCCACCAATCACTGGTAGTTAAACTTTATATTTATATTTCAAGATCTAAATTTATTAATGATAAACCATCACTTTCCTGAGTAATGCCCCATACTACATCAGTGGCAAGTACAAAAAAAATGAAGAGAAATTCAATTTTATTCCACTCTGTGAAATATTAGTGTGTACATGTCTCCTTACAACCCTTACATGCTGTATTGAGTGATGTCACAGCCCTGCATCGCCTACTGACGCAGAGGCAAAGCGACGGAGGATCTCAGCGTGTAACCTCCCGGCACATGCGGCGGACAGGCTCCTTGATAAAGGTCCATGATTGGGGATCGAAACATCGGGGCATGCATACCTAAATAAGCGGACTACACTGGATATTTATTGACTGAAATAAACACGCTTAATATTTTATCACAAGGCTGATTTGTGATATTGGAGAGTGCGCTTCACTTCCCACCTGTTGGTAAGGAGACAACGGACTATTTGGGTGCATGTACATACATGTTCCTGTTGTAGGGCACCACACTGCTGTATTGTTTGGGTGAGAGTGCGGTTTCTTGTGTATCACTATAAATAAATAAATAAATATATATATATATATATTTACATACACACACACACATATAGATAGATAGATAGATAGATAGATAGATAGATATAGAGAGAGATAGACAGAAAGTCAGAGAGATAGAGAGAGAGTTAGAGTGAGAGTGAGAGTGAGAGAGAGAGAGAGAGAGAGATTTTCAAGATGGATAAACCTCGGGCCTAATACCTTCAACCATGGTCGTCAATGATGCAATAGTGATTATGGGACTGTAGATTTGTAGTTGGAAAATTGTGCAAGACCTTCATGTCAATAAGATGATACAGTTAATCAGAAGTTCTTGTTCCATAACATATGACAGCAAGAACAAAATTAGTTTTGATCAAATCAGGTTCAGAGACATCAACAAAAAAGCAGTTCATGAATAACATTAATTTAAAACCCCTTCAAAATTACTGTCTGAAGAGGTAAAGCAACATTTTCAATATGCAACCACAATCTCAGTTGGAGAGAAATGTCACAGTGAACAGATTTTTCAAAATATATTTTACAACAACTAAGAGAACAGGTTAAACCATGGTCAAGGAGCATAGGATTATAATTGCTTAACGTTAAATAAAATATATTATTAAAAGCAGCACAAATAAAAAGGTAAAAAAATAACGAGTGACAGTGCTATAAGAAAAACAACAAATAAAAAAAAAAAAAACATTAAAAAGTCTTACACAAGTCAAATAAATAACCAATAAACTGGTCAGCCAGTTCAAGGATGGTGGCAAAATTAGTAACACAACTTTGGAGAGAGAAGAAAAGTTAAATATTGTAGAGTTGATGTAGAATTTTTTGGTACTTGTGTATTATCAGGGTGCCCGATTTAATGTAAATCGTATACGATATCGCATCCGATTTAGCGGCCGATTTGCGGCCGATGTTTGGCCATTTCCTGCCGATTTGCATGCTATTCCATCCTTGCACACCCCCAGGTACTATGCGCTGTTATGCGATGCGATTTTTGGGAAATTGCCCCTTATTGTACAATTAAATATTGCATAGCATTGCATGCCAGCAAGTGGCATGCGATGCGATTCGCAATTTTGAATACACCCCCATTGTCAACGACACCCCCACTATCAACGCCAACCCGAAGCGTGGCGAGCGCAGCGAGGCCGCGAGGGGCGGCAGTACGCGTCCTCCAACCTTTTCATACCCCCACTATCCACGTCGGCGTGGAGTTGATTTTAGATAGTGTGGCGAGCGCAGCGAGCCACCGAGCCCGAAGCGTGGCGAGCGCAGGGGACGCGGATCACTTTACATGTATTCCGCATCCGCTCGCCACGCTTCGGGCTCGGTGGCTCGCTGCGCTCGCCTATCTAACTTATCACACTATCTAAAATCAACTCCGCGGCAACGTGGATAGTGGGGGTATGAACAGGTCGGAGGACGCATACCGACGCCTCTCGCGGGCTCGCTGCGCTCGCCACGCTTCGGGTTGGCGTTGATAGTGGGGTTGGCGTTGACAATGGGGGTGCATTTAACATTGTAAGCACCCATCAGGGTGCTTGTACAATTAAAAATCGAATCGCATCACATGCCGCTATATTGCATGCAATGCGATGCACTACGATGAAAATCGGGGGTGTGCAATGATAGAACAGCATGCAAATCTGCCGGAAAATGCGAAAAATCGGCCGCAAAATCGCATACGATTTTTGCATGCGATTTTCGGCCGATTTCGCGGGCGACAAGATAATACACAAGTAACATTTTTTTTTTTATTTAAATGTAGGTATAAAAAGGAAATAAATAGAAATCCTGCCAAAAGTCATAAAACACACACATTCTACATATCTATACATACATACATACATACTGTACATACACAGAAAATGGGGATAGGTTCATGCACAAGTAATTATTTCACAAGAATATGAGTGTCCATCTGACGGAGAGTTAAAATTTAGGTGCAGCTTCATCCAACAAGAGTGACAGAACAGCTATCAGGAAACATAGAAGGGGAGCGCACAATTGAGCATAATAAAATGTATTTATATAGTAAAAAATATAGCTCACATACATCACAGTAAATTAATAACAGCTTGCCAGCGTGAAGTATGAGAAAACCCGGCTAAGGCACAGAGCCGCTGCACAATTACCACAGACCCAGCAGAATTCCTCTTTCTATCGGAGACCCCAACAGATGATCTGCACTGGCGGTGTCCCTCATCCACCACAATCAGCACGATTGTCTGTTGTGACAGCCAGGTTTTCTCCTGCTTCATGCTGGCAAGCGGTTATTCATTTACTAAGATGTATGTGAGCAATTTTATTATGCTTAATTAAGCGCTCCCTTCGAATGTTTCCTGATTATATTCACATATACAGGTTGAGTATCCCTTATCCAAAATGCTCAGGACCAGAAGAATTTTGGATAACGGATTATTCCATATTTCAGAATATTTTTATATTTCAAAGATGTATCTTGCATTTATGTTGTACAAACACAACAAACACATGAAACACAAACAAATATATTTTATTTGTGCATAAAACAAGGTTTCAACACATGAAATACAGTTTATGTACTATCTCAGGCACTGAATTTGAATGCCAAACTATCACTCTCTTGCACATACAGTAATTACTGCCAGTTACATATCATGTCCTCAGTAGTGCTGTTACAGATGCCCCAGCAGTGTCAGTTACATATCATGTCCTCAGTAGTGCTGTTACAGATGCCCCAGTAGTGTCAGTTACATATCATGTCCTCAGTAGTGCTGTTACAGATGCCCCAGCAGTGTCAGTTTCATATCATGTCCTCAGTAGTGCTGTTACAGATGCCCCAGCAGTGTCAGTTACATATCATGTCCTCAGTAGTGCTATTACAGATGCCCCAGCAGTGTCAGTTACATATCATGTCCTCAGTAGTGCTGTTACAGATGCCCCAGCAGTGTCAGTTACAGATCATGTCCTCAGTAGTGCTGTTACAGATGCCCCAGCATATATAGGAACAGTATTGTGCGGCACTCGACTCCACTCCACAACCAACAAGTGGTATAAACATGCGGCGGTGCCTTCCAAATCAGAAGGGGATCCCCAAGCTGTATGTACGATTCGGACGGCGGCACTCAACCAGGAATAATCAGTCCCACAAAGGTCTTTTAAACCAACGTTTCAAAGCACTTTACTTGCTTTTTCGTCGTTACCTATATACCATACAGTATGTCCCGGTCCTCTCCCGCCGCCGGCCAGCGTGCGTCCGTGATGACGTCATCCGCCCACTTTGGGGGAGGGCTGGGAGGGCACCGATCAGTGAATATGTACAACAAGTGAATGACAAAAATACATAACATTTACATGATTCAAAGTGTTTGCATTCAGCATGAAGAATATTGGCATAGTAATCGACACATGAAAAACGTTGACACAATAAAATATTAGATAAACTACATGTATCGTTACAGGGACACTTCATGACAGACATTCACAATGCCTGAATCTATTTCAGGAAGCAGGACAACCCAAGGTATTCATTTAACCCTCTGGGTGCCTGTGTGTTCAACCTGAAGATCCATCTACACTCGGCTTGTAAAAGTTTTAACCCCCTATTGCCTCCACGGATATTGGGCAAAATGTGTTCAATGATTCTGTAGCGTAGGGTTGCTAGGGGGTGCCTAGCCTCGGCAAAATGCCGAGCTACAGGGTGTTCACTACGTCCTGTTGCTATGGCCGCTTTGATGGTGGAGCGATGCCCAGCAGCTCGCTCCTTGAATGCACATTCGGTCTTGCCGACATACTGTCGACCGCACGGGCAGCTAATAAGGTACACTACGTATTTAGTGTGGCAGGAGACTCTTTGTCTGATGGAATAACATCTACCTGAGAATGGATGATAAAATTTGTCGCCTGCCACCATATAGTTACAAGTAGTGCACCCTGTGCATTTGAAGCAACCAGGACGGGCGCTCAAATGTCTGTCATGAAGTGTCCCTGTAACGACACATGTAGTTTATCTAATATTTTATTGTGTCAACGTTTTTCATGTGTCGATTACTATGCCAATATTCTTCATGCTGAATGCAAACACTTTGAATCATGTAAATGTTATGTATTTTTGTCATTCACTTGTTGTACATATTCACTGATCGGTGCCCTCCCAGCCCTCCCCCAAAGTGGGCGGATGACGTCATCACGGTCGCACGCTGGCCGGCGGCGGGAGAGGACCGGGACATACTGTATGGTATATAAGTAAGACATTTTCTATGTTTGTTTGTTAAGCACCCTGACGAAAAAGCAAGTAAAGTGCTTTGAAACGTTGGTTTAAAAGACCTTTGTGGGACTGATTATTCCTGGTTGAGTGCCGCCGTCCGAATCGTGTGTATATATATATATATATATATATATATATATATATATATATATATATATATATATATATATATATATATATATATATATATATATATATATATATATCTCCACTCTGACTGCGGTATATATACTTGGATTCTGAATCTACTGCAGAGTTGAGAAAAGGCTCTAATTGGAGAGGTGTAACATTACACCCCCTGGCTTTGAAATCGTGGTACAGATCCACTTAGTGGAGCATCACAGTGCTGGTAAAGCATCTACGGTGACCATCTCACCCAAGTACACACCCAAGAGTGTGTTCTCAGTGTATCTATACTTAATCAAGGTGTAAAAAGTTCATTGATTTTTGTGTACTACCCCTGAAGAAGTCCCTAGGGGACGAAACGCGTAGGGTTTCTTTCATGATCAAATTTACACCTATGATCAAAATTCTGCACTGAACAACAATGATCCACAGAAAAAAAATCTCTGTAAATGTGTCTAAACAAACGTTTTTAAATTGTTTTTACCGTGTGGAATAAATATATTCTGTATTTACCTTTAAAATTGTGGATTGGTGAACAACTTTCTGAGCGCACCTCTACACCCTTTTTTTCTATCTTCTCCATTAGACTCCCACTAGCAGCGGGGTCTTAGAGTAGTGCTGCCCACTTACTAGCGCAGGAATAGGTCACAATCCCTCGTCTTTTCATATATATATATATATATATATATATGTACAGAGTGGATTTCACGGCACTCGTGAGACTTTCAATAATCATTATGATATGATTATTGAAAGTCTCACGAGTGCCGTGAAATCCACTCTGTACCTGTATTGTCAGCCTGCCTGACATCACCGGGCACCTAAACTGCAGAGTATAGGTGCCCGGTGATGTCAGGCAGGCTGACAATACAGGTACAGAGTGGATTTCACGGCACTCGTGAGACTTTCAATAATCATATCATAATGATTATTGAAAGTCTCACGAGTGCCGTGAAATCCACTCTGTACCTGTATTGTCAGCCTGCCTGACATCACCGGGCACCTAAACCCCAGTCGGGGTTCATCATCTGGAGTGCCAGCCACCTTTCTACTATATATATATATATATATATATATATATATATATATATATATATATATATATATATATATATATATATATATATATATATATATATATATATATATATATATATATACACACACACACACACACACACACACGTCTTGATAAAGGACGTAACAGTCCGAAACGTTAGCATCATAACCCATGGGTTGTGTCTTTATTCCTACCATGTTGTAGTGCTGAAATTCATCTGAGTGCATGCTGTTGTTGCCTGGATATTCTTCCTAATACTATTAGGATTGCAAGCACCGGACCTATATATATTAGCCGGCACTCACACTTTTACAGGTACTGTATATTGCCAGGGTGCTCCACCGTAGAGGACAGGATATAGAAGCAATGGTACTTGTTTCCTAGCACGGCGCCCATCGTATGCCATTGCATACAACTAATTAAAGGTATGCGATGTGACGAAGCATGGCGAGCGCAGCGAGCCCGCGAGGGGCGGTGGTACTCGTCCTCCGACCTTTTCATACCCCCACTATCCTCGTCGGCGCGGAGTTGATTCTATATAGTGTGGCGAGCTCAGCGAGCCACCGAGCCCAAAGCGTGGCGAGCCCAGCGAGCCGCGTGTGGGGACGCGGAATACATGTGAAGTAATCCGCGTCCCCTCACGGGGCACGCTGCGCTCGCCACACTTCGGGCTCGGTGGCTTGCTGCGCTCACCACACTATATAAAATCAACTCGGAGTACACGTACAGGTCGGAGGACACAAATACATGTGAAGTAATACGCGTCCCCTCACGGGGCACGCTGCGCTCGCCACACTTCGGGCTCGGTGGCTTGCTGCGCTCACCACACTATATAAAATCAACTCGGAGTACACGTACAGGTCGGAGGACACAAATACATGTGAAGTAATCCGCGTCCCCTCGCGGGGCACGCTGGGCTCGCCACACTATATAAAATCAACTCGGAGGACACGTACAGGTCAGAGGACACGTGCCGCAGCCGCTCACCATGCTTCGGGTTGGCGTTCATAGTGGGGGTTGCGTTAACAATGGGGGTGCATTTAACATAGTAATCACCCATCAGGGTGCCTGTACAATTAAAAAATCGGGTCTGATCGCATCGCAACTCAGTGTTACTTGACCTTTACAACTGCAAGCCTAAGTAAGGTTCAGACTTAAGCCCCATGCACACTAGGCGATATAATGAGTGGTATTGTGCAGGTACAGACGAGGGAGTGCATTATTATCAAGGGCCATGCTGGCCCCCCTCCAATTCCACCCCATTACTCTGAATTTGCAGATGAGCATCATGCCTGATGATCATTAAGTTTATTCAGAACTGTGATCACATGGCTGTTTTTAGGAATAACAAATGCAGGAAGGGTGGCGTGCACATCCTCCTGAATTAGCATTGCTGAGGATTGAATAGTATATACAATACTCGATCAGGCCCATAGAACGCACCACAGCATCTGCTGATTTAAATAAGCCGAATGCCTATATTTGGGGTACGACCATAGCTGTATCTGCATATGAAATGCTATATTACAGTGTTTTTAAGTAAAACACTGTAATGTAGCCTTTCATATGCAGATTCAACCATAGCCCTACATAGAATATAGACATGCTACTGTGTCACACAGAGCTCACACTGCTGTATGTGTAACACCACTTCACGGAGGAGAGATTTATATGGACACATCTGTACATAATAAGCGTAACAGAAACTGAAGGGCCATTAGTCCTCTCAGACTGTGCGGGGAAGCGAGTTCCATAGAGTCAGAGCTGCAAAGCTAAAAGCTCACGATGTAGACATGATGTGAGATAAAAGAACATAGAAGGGTTTGCTGAATTCTTCATTTTTTATATTACGGATTCCACCCTTGTGCTGATTTCACATCAGTCAAATATGAATTGTTATCATTCTGAGCAGAGATAATCTTATTAATTCTAAACACACTGGATCAATAAAGCAAATATTCTCCTCGTTCGAGTATATAATAAATGCATACAGATTTTATACAAGGAAGGTCTGTACCGTCTAAAGGTTTCGCTATGTTAATAGTGACATCAATTTACATAATCCCTAACAGATTAAATAATGCCATCTAGTGTCATAACTATCATATGACTTTTGTGCATCTGCTACAAAATAGGAGTGTTCCAGCTGCTGAAGGCAAGCATGTTCTAATGTGGAAAAGAGGATTATATGTTTCTCCAATATTTAAGGTTATTTTGCATTCAGCGATCCTGATTTGCAATCTAGACTTCTTCCAATAACAATTAATACAGTGCAAGAGGACAGACAAACTTTTAAGTGCATGTCAACGAAAAGAAGTACAGTAGGATGTATGGCTTTTATATAAAACAGTCCTTTATGTGTGTGCAAGTAAGGCGGTAAGTACTGGCAGTTAGCATTTATATGATTCCATTTAAGGCAAGCCTATCATATTTAAGTTCTACACGCATAACCCTCTGAGGCACTTATGGATTCTAAAGCTTCCATTCTGGACTTGTAGCTTGGTGGGACTGCTATGCTATTACTGGTGCCTGTCCTTCTGTTTCCCTCATATATTCCTATAGATTGTAAGCTTGCAGCAGGGCCCTCTAACCTCCAATTCTGTCTGTTATTACCCAGTTTGTTTTATCACTGTCTACTATTGTAAAGCGCAACGGAATCTGCTGCGCTATATAAGAAACTGTAAATAAATAATAAATAAATTTAAATGAATGGTATGTGATTCAGTTCAACAACAAAACAGTAGAACAACCTATTGATACATTTGATGGAACACTTTTAGAACTTGCTAGTGATCTGATGGGAGAATGGCTCAAGTGTGTGCCCTACAGTACACTCTCGTGATTAAAAACATCAGTACCATATGGCCAGTGCACATGTGTAGTTAATGATGGACTTCAACTGCTTTGTATAATACTTTTAAAAACTAAACTAGGGGAAAAGTAATTGCCTGTACAATTCAGGCCAGTCTGTTTAAAAAAAAAAAAAGAAAAAAGAAACAATTTAAAAAGGCAAAACCAGGGTGGATTTGCCTTTTAAATTAATGTCACTTTAACAAAAAAGCCCACAGGCAGACACCCCAGTATTGCATCAATTGTTCTTTCCAATTATTTGTTAAAAGCATCCATTTTTTCCCTTTACACATGCTGTGCAGCCAGCCGCCTACCATCCAGTTCAGGGACTCACACACACAGACTTAATTCAGAGGTGTATGTGTATATCCTCCTTAATGTGTGATCTGTACCGCACTGCGAATGTGCAGATCTCGGTCTGCAAACTCTTTCTCACTGCCCTTAACGGAAAATACAGACTGATTGGGTGCCGTAATCTGGGGGCAGAGTAACAACAGACAGCATCCCTGAAACTCCCTTTTTCCGAGCATGCTGAAGCCAGTTGCTGTACCTTGGACTGGGCATCGGCAGTAGGAATTCTAGGGTCATCCTAAGTAACACGAGGGTTACGCAGATGACCAATGTTCATGCACAAATCCAATGGTGTGAGCTCAAACTCAGCAATGGAAAAGAGGTGGCTTGTCTTGTGTATATATAATCCACTTGATGGCTTGGCGGGAGATGTATATTGCCAGAAGACACCTCCAGCGGCATAATCACACAGGCACAGAGTACAAGGATGCAGCAGCTGTGTGATTTGTGTACATCCCTAAATCCGACCAACTAACAGAACATGTACAGGATTGAAACCATCTTCTCCAAATCAATAAAATGAGGGGGGAAAAATATATCAAGTTTCTTTATGCAAAAAAAAAGGAAATGACAATTCAACAAAACAAAACACAGCCTGAGTATTAACCGCATGTCACACACTAATATATTTCTATTTGTAATCTCTGGGAACATTTGAAAATCAACAGTCACACACACACCACCCTTATTTCTTTCCCTATTGCAATCACACTTTGGAAAACTTAGCACACACTTAGTCATTGGCCCTCTAAGGTTACTATATACCAACGCCACTCAGACTATGCCAGTTTCCACATGCTGTGAAGATGTATGGTGAATAACTAATGCCCCACACGCACACGAAAACCCACTATGAGCTAAGGCGATTTGTCTTACTGACAGTGCCTAAGAAAAATGAGCTGGTAGACAGGAAAAATTGGTCTGTGAACAAAGCTGTTACTAATCATATGAAAATAAAAGTTTTTGAAGATTTCGAAGGAACTTTGCCAGATATAACTGAGGACTGGGATGTAACAACAAGGAAATACTGCATGTCTCGTGTTAGGTAAATGATTACTTAGAATGACTAAATACTTGGGAAAAAAATTGCTATGCTGTAAAATAATCTATTATTATAAGTAAATCTTTTATTTCACACTATTACATAATAAAAAACAATTCTCCTCAGGAAAAAAGAAAAATCTGCCAAACAAAATTAGTTAAGTAACAAAACTTTTTGCGACACTTATAGGACTACAGCGAATACCAAGAAAAAGTTGCAAATGTCAATTGCATTCTGAGTAGTCTTTTTCAGTACCACTGGCAGCAAGACCATCCCTTTAATAAGTGCGCATATGAAGTATACAGGTTCTAGACTTCTCATCAGTTGTAATGAGTTGGTTGGGAGGTGTCAGAGTTCATATCAAATACATTACGTACAAAGAGCAGTCAAGAACCTGTGTAATTCATAAGTGCACTTATTAATGGGATGATCTGGCAAATCTACTGGCAGCCCTCCAATTATTGCCTATTGCAGTGGTTCTCAAACTCGGTCCTTAGGACCCCACACAGCTCACGTTTTCCAGGTCATCCGACAAGTGTGAAAGATCCACAAGTGGAGCTTATTATTTCAATTAATCCTGTCAGGAGACCTGCAAAACATGCACTATGTGGGGTCCTGAGGACCGACTTTGAGAACCTGTGGACTATCGTATTGTGGGAACTAGTTTGGTATATGAAAATGCAAAAACAAAAATACAGAATCGATTCATGTAGGTTCCACTGAAATGAAATGCAAAATGTATTCTGAAACTCATTACAAAAATGAATAGCACAGAAAAATACAAATTGCAACCCACCCCATTTGTATTTGTATTAAATGTAAAGTTACTTACTCTGCTCATAGAGTCAAAACATTTCCTGACCAGTGACTCAACATCATTCGGCCGATCTTGCACATTTATCCAGTCCAGCAGTGAAACATTGAACAATGGGCTCTCATTAGCCAGATGTTCTTCTGAAGGTTCCATATTCTGGCTAGAAGAATCCATAACTCCTTGTTCAGTGCAACTGTCACGTACTTTTTGAGATGCACATTCCCCAGATGTAGAAAGAGAGGCTAGCAAAGCCATATTTTTCAGTTTAGTTTCATTATCATATTGCACCATGTCAGTAGTCTTCTCATTCTCCAGTTCATCAACATCTCTATCCGTAGAAGACATCAACCTATCTAAACACATCCTATAGCTATGACGAGTTAGGCACTCTAGCAGTGGAATCTTGGCCATGACAGAAACAGCGGTTCCTAAACTAGAGAATGGATATTTCAAATATAAGCATTTAATGTTTTCAGAGAAAATACAGTATATTTTACAATTTAGGCAATGTAACAATTCAAACATAGCAAAGACTTGACCATTTCAAGTGTTATATGCACTGCAAAAGGTTTATTAAAAAAAAAAAAAAAAAAGGAAATAAAAGACTTTAAGGGCCATATTTAATATTCCGCATTGTCATTACTGGAAAACTAAATTAGAGGCCAATACCCTGCAGGTTTATATGCAAAATCAGTGGGTTACCAAGCAATTACTGTGTGGAGAAAAGGCAAAAAATAACTGAAAACCTTTAAACCCAGAGCATTCCATCTGCTGTAGAATTCTCTCCTAACTGAATAAGCCCCTAAAACTAAAAAAAAAAAAAGGACACAACTAGCTGATGCACAGGTGTAGTCATTACTAAATCACATTTTGAAACATTCATTCTTAACCGACATATTCTACAAATCCACAAATGGAATTGAAAACATGAACTGCTGGTAGATCAAAGACCGGTATGGCCACCCTTTCTTGGACCAGTGTTTCTTTCTGCTCTACAAGGATGTGACGCTAACAGCACTAATGCAAAGATCAATTTCACAGTAAAAGTACGTACACAGTGGGCGTTTTATTTCCCATAATTGATGTGAAAATTGATGGCTTATTATCGTGAATACACACTGAACGATTTCACCCGGCCCAGTGATATTTACGGGTGTGAACCATTTTCCACAGTAGGAGACTGTGGAAAAGTGGTTCACCTGCCCTGTTTAACAGGGCGACGAGTGGCGGGGCCGGCAATGATGCGGGAGCGTGCAGCAGCGCTCATTGCTGGGTGGTACACACTAGGAGAATTTGAGCTCAAAGTAGTTAAAAACAAGAAAGGTGAGCTACTTTGAGCTCAAATTTGCCTAGTGTGTATGGGATCTGATCGCATCGTGGATCGCATCGCACGGCACACCTTTAGGGGGTATTCAATGTGAGGGTCACGGCAGTCGAGCTTGCTCGACTGCCGTGACCCAGTCCCGTTCTCGGTCAGCTCGACCGAGAACATGCAGGCAGGATTCAATGTCCCGCCTGCCGGGGAGCGAGAAGGGGGCGTGGCCGCGAGTTGCGGCCGGGAATAGGTGAGCTGCAGCCGGCAGCTTGTCACTTCCCGGCTGTTCTCGGCAGAACGAGCCGACAGCTAGTGATGTCAGGCTCGTTTTGCCGAGATACCCTGCTCAATGCTGTCGGGGAAGACAGCATTGAATAGGGCCCGGCGGGCATCTCCCCGGAGATTGAATATCCCCCTTAGTCTACCAAAACGTATTTTGTTTATTATGGTATTATGGGGAAAAAACAAAACACACAGGCCTAGCTGTGTTTTTATTTTTTATACTGTTGAAGGGTTTGACAAAATAAAAACATTGCTGTTGATAGTATTTTAGCCCTACTCATATCATTCCCCCTGATGCCCAAACCTAACCACATATCAAACTTTTGACCCTGGTGACCTATTGACTGACACCCATCTAGTGTTGGCATATTGAGAATATATTTATTGTGTATCTTCTAGTCAGATACTTAGGCAAAGGTTACTTATCAGGGGTTCCATGAGCCCTGTTAATACCTAGTCCTGTAATTATCCTTAATATCTTATTGTACAACTTGCTTAGGGGTCTCAATTTTTACAAAACTCCAGAAACAATTAAAACGATATTATCATTAACTTTATTATTAGCTTCTTGCCTCTAGTTTTATAAACTTGCATCACATTTACCTTTGCATAATGCATAAGCAGACCATAACCATACAGGAAGTCTATGGACCAGGGTTATAACAGTTTCCACCATATAATATAAAGTTCCATTTTTATCCTGATGCTGTACAGTATGTTCTGATACTCCGGTAGTTTTATCTCTATGGAATCACTATTTGTTACACCTGCCATAATGTGAAACCACTGGCAAACTAATTTAACAATCTCAATTAAAATGCTAATCTAAGTTTGGCTTACCTTTAATTGTAACTGGACTTGTTTCTTACAATTACCAGGACTGTTCATTTCATACTGTAATTATTGCTGCTCATGACTAAATGTCATAATTAATTAACTCCCCCGACCCCCATTACTGTATATAATGTCACAATTAATCGCGATGTGAAGGACCCCATGCATGCAATTGAACATGAATCACATGATCATCCACCTGTACCACCCACGTAACTTGGCTCCGAGAGACTTGTCCACTCTTCCTGGCATCAGGAAGAGCCACCTGATTTGCAGGGGCCTCCAGTACAATCCAGGTAGAGTAGGCAAGTATTATGTGAGAAGCTTACATTAGTAAAGCAACTACAGTATATGGTTTTTTTTGGTACTTGTTTAGTTTCACGGCGGCAGCGGCTGTGCGTCTGAGTACCCTTGCGGGCTTGGTTGCTCGCTGTGCTAAATCAAAAATCTAAATCTAAAATCAAGTCTATGCCAACGTGGATAGTAAGGGTATGAACTATCTACGTTGGCATAGAGTTAATTTAATTTATTTTAGATAGTTTGGTGAGCGCCGTACCCGGAAGTTCACGGCGGCCATGCTTCCGCCGTGAAACTAAACAAGTACCTTTTTAAAAAAAAAAGTAAAAGCCAAATAAATACAGAAAATGTAAATTTTTTTGCCTGGAGAAATAGTATTTTTAAAGAAAATGCACACATTATAACATTGTTTTAAAATAAAAGTAATAATCTACTTATCTTTGCATACTTACTTTGTTAATTTCACTTTCATTTCATCTACTGATTGTAGATATTTTGAATAGGCATTATCAAACTTAAAAAGCAGCTTTTGATATGAATGTGTACAATCTTCTAAATTGGCCATAATGGCAGCCCAGCCCTGGTGCTGAAGATGTTCGTCATGAACTAGGCCTTCACAAAAGGAACAAAGCTTCTTGGCTACCTCATACATTTCCTGTTAAAAAGTAATTACAATACAGATGTTAGCAAAAAGTAGTGCATTGACATTTAAAAAAAAAAAAAAAAATCTATAGATTTATTTCTCTTCCTGGTACTGGAAAATGCAGCAAACTTCACTTTGGAGAAAGCAGTGAAATAAAAGTTACCAAATTTACATTCTTGCCCTCTGTTTCAAAATACAAAACACAAGTAATGGACCTGACTGCTAAGATCTCCAGGTTTTCTTTTCACGGTTTAACCAAGCAAGTTTAACTAGACACATGCAGGCAAGTTATGGCATTAGAATGTGGGCCTTCGAAAACATTGCCAGCGAATGTCAAGATGTCAATAACAAAAAGAAATCAAATCATTATTCTGTAATAAAGTAAAGGAATAGCAACAATGGAATTGATCATCTCCTACCTCTATGTCAGTTTGTTACCACCCAGTTTGTTTTATCACTATTTCCAAATGTACAGCAGAATATGCTGCGCTATATAAGAAACTGGAAATAAATAAATTAATTTCTGGCTGTCAATTAAACTCAAAATACTGCAGCTTCAGAGTAAATATACTAAGATGGTGGTTATATTGAAGATGGGAAATTGCCCATAGCAACCAGATTTTACTTCTTATTTATCACCTTCTAGAAGATAATGGATAGAATCTGATTCTGAATCTGAATAGTCCATCTTCAATAGAACTCCCATCTTAGTAAATTTACCCCTTACAATCTAAAATTAAATCAAACTGGTGAATTACTATAGCATGTATGGACTATTCATACTAAGGGGTTACTAATAAATATTGTAAGATCTTAAGTTCTGCTACTTGTCATGCTGTGAAAAAAGTCCAGAGAATTGAAATCCATTCACAAATCTCTTAAATGGCATACCACATAAATTCATATAGAAAATATATTGGATTTTCAGGCTCAGGTTAAAAAATAGATTGTGTGCCCATAACCACTTGTATTTTGGGGTGTTATGTTTTCTAAATTAAAAAGTGTACATTCAATGCATTTACTGCAGGTACCCCCCTAACACTTGTAGAAACATTAATAACAGATGCACTTGTCAGTGGAATGTTTGGACAAGCTTCTTGCTGGATTTCCATAGAGTGCCTTCTTCACGACATTCTAGTTACTCAGGAATCTCTCATTCAATATGGATGGATAATCAATGTGACCAAGTCACAGTTGCTTCCCACTCAGCCATTAGTTTACAGTCTCCTGCAACCAAAATGGGTATCAGTTCATCTTTCTATTCTGTTGCTGGGGAAGAAGCCTTTGAGGCTTTGCCATTTGTAAGGTTCTATTCTTTCATCTGTAACTTTTTCGGTTGAACAGTCTTCTTCAATCAGGATTGGAAGCGGGTCTTTGTCTTAGTTCTCGGTGCTTTCAATATTCTTCCAAAAGACTATTGTTTCTCTTCCAGATGTTTGAACTTTTCTACAGGGTGTTTCAAGGCTTCAGCCGCCTTTTGTACCACCTACGGCTTCATGGTATCTCACTCTTGTACTGCAGTTCCTGCAGTCTCCACTTTTAGAACCACTCGAGTCTACAGATCTCAAGAATCTATCTGGGAAAACCGTTTCGTTACTCGCATCCACATCAGCCAGACGAGTGTCGGAATTGGGAGCCCTGTCCTGCCGTTTACCTTATTTAATAGGATGGTGCCCAATTTCAATTTAGTCAGAATTTCCTACCTAAAGTGGTTTCGGCATTCTACATAAATCAAACTGTTGTGGTGCTGGTGTTACCGGACGACTCTCCAGCTGCGAAGTCACTAGATGTTGTAAGGGCTCTACGCATCTATGTTAAAACGGATGGTTTCTATCCGTAAAACGGATGCTCTTTTTGTTTTGTATGATGCAAATAGACATGGTTGGCCTGACTCAAAACAGACCTTGTCTAGATGGATACGTCTTACAATTCATCAGACGTACACTGCAGCCTCATGGCCAGTTCCAGTATCAGTACCAGCTTATTCCACCTGTTCAGTGGTTCCCTCTTGGGCAGCTGCCCTGGGAGTTTCAATGTTACAGTTGTGTCGTGCAGCTACTTGGGCTGGCAAGAAAACGCTCATAAGGTTTTATCGGTTTGATAAGTTTGTGGCACCTGAATCTCTGTTTGGCAGCACAGTTGTGAAAGACTCTCAGCGCTCTCCCGCCCATGTAAGAGGCTCTGGGGAATCCCTATCATATGGACTACTACTCCAGCGTCCCATAAGAATGAAGAGAAAATAGGATTTTGGAACTTTCTGATAAATCCCCCTTTCTGATTCCATAGGGGATGCTGGACTGTTCTGCAGGAGACTGGTTGTATTTAAATTGTTACTATGTCCTGGGCTGCAGTTGCTTGCCAGACATGTGTGTTTTTGTTTCATGTTTTCTATGTATCTCCTTTTCCATTGTTTGTTGTCTCGTCTCTCTTTGGGTACAGTCCGTAACTGGACTGTGGGATGGGCATAGAGGAGGAGGAGCCAGACACACACACACACATATTAATAATGAAAGTGCCCGGCTCTGTTAGCCACCTGTCTATACCCATCGTACCGACTACTACTCCAGTGTTCCTTTTGGAATTAGAGAAAGGGATTTATCGGTAAGTGTCAAAATCCTGTTTCGAAACAAAGAAGCATATGTACTAAGCTTTGTAGAGAGCTAAAGTGGACAGAGATATTAGTACTAAAAAACAGCTCCTCTAGCATGTCTCCAAGGTTTATTACATAGACCTCAAAGACCTCAATATTGACCGTAAAGGTAAAAAAAAAATGCACCAAAATAAAAAGTTTTGCCAAACATATCCTGTATTAGTTTAGTATCAAAAAGCAGGACATGATTCCCAAACATTTACACATTTTAATAGGGTTAATAGGAGCCCATTTGTATTTGCTAGATCCCTCCAGAGAGCAATCGAGCTCTTGCACATTTTCCCTGGTGTGCCCAATTGTTTGTACAGGTTTATCTGATTTATGCAGCTAAACCTGGTATATTGGTCCAGGTATACCAGGTATATTGGTCCAGGTATACCTGGTCACCACGACCAGAGCTAAAAAGAAATGGGTGCACATTGCTTTTCCTTCTCTTAAACCATCTTTGATGGCACCAAATTCTGCTGTTTTCTGCAATCCTGATACTTATTTCAGTGTTGTCTGCTGATGCAGCTATGTTTATGTACCCTGAACTTGTCCTTTATTGTTGCCAACTGTAAGTCACGGTTTCCTGTTTAGCTTATTCGGGTATGTACACTGTGACTAGGCCCTGTGGAGCCATATACATAAAGAATAATAGGAATTTAATACCTACCGGTAATTCCTTTTCACGTAGTCCTTATGGGATACTGGGGTCTTAAGACATTGGGGTATTAGAGGGTATCCGTAGGAGACAGGCACATCTATAACTTTGAAGCTGGGTGTACTGGCTCCTCCCCTCTGATTCCCCACCCAGGAACCAGTTAATGAAAAACTGTGCCCGAAGGAGAATGAACATATGAGAGGAATGACCTATATGTCACCTATGTAAACATAAGTGTGAATTGTGTGGTGAGATTCATGCCAGCACACCCGCATTCAATCAAAATAACAAACAACTATAATACCACTCACTAAGTGGATTTTTTTGATCCAAGGTCACCGAACTAGACCTTACAACCAGAAGACAATAATATGAACTTCTGAACTTTAACCGCAGAATAAAGCTGCAGCCAGACCCCGCACAGGGCGGGCGCCCAGTATCCCATAAGGACTACGTGAAAAGGAATTACCGGTAGGTATTAAATTCCTATTTTCACTAACGTCCTATGGGATACTGGGGTTTTAAGACATTGGGGATGTCCCAAAGCTTCCAGAAAGGGAGGGTACGTGCGGAGACTGCTGCAGTACCGCCTGCCCAAACTGGGTATCCTCTTTGGCCAGGGCGTCAAATTTATAAAATTTTACGAATGTGTGTTGCCCCGACCATGTAGCAGCTCTACAGAGTTGTAGAGCTGACACACCCCGAGCAGCCACCCAGGATGCACCCACCGATCTGGTGGAATGAGCCTTTAGAACAGAAGGTGTTGGCAGGCCTGCCGTCACATAGGCTTGTTGGATTGTAGTCCTAATCCATCTAGCAATAGACTGCTTAGATGCAGGGTGCCCCTTCTTTTGTGCGTCATACAGGACGAATAGACAATCTGTCTTCCTGATTCTTGAAGTTCTCTGGACATAAACACGCAAGACACGCACCACATCCAGGGATACCGGAATATCCGGTGAACCAGGCGCAGACGGGACTACAATGGGCTGATTAAGGTGAAAGGTAGAAATCACCTTAGGGAGGAATCGCGGGTTTGTTCTCAACTCCGCTCTGTCTGTGTGAAAAATTAAATAGGGGCTCTTACAGGATAGGGCTCCCAATTCAGACACTCTCCTAGCCGAGGCTAGGGCCAAAAGAACCACCGCTTTCCAGGTAATGTACCGCAATTCTATCGACTCCAAAGGTTCAAACAAGGAGGATTGAAGGAAGGTTATGACGACGTCCAAACTCCAAGGTGGTGTAGGTGGTACAAAGGGAGGCTGAATGTGAAGCACTCCCTGAAGAAAGGTTTGTACTTCCGGGATGACAGCCAATTTTCTTTGGAAGAATATGGACAAGGCCGAAATCTGGACCTTTAGGGAACCTAGACGTAGGCCTAAATCCAATCCCGCTTGTAGGAAACACAACAACCTGTTTAGGTTAAATTGTGCTGGGGAAACTTTTTGCTCCTCACACCAACCCACGTACTTCCTCCAGATATGGTTTTTGTTACCGGCTTTCTGGCCTGAATCATCGTGGTGATGACTGATGAATGCAGGCCCTTTTGAGCTAAGATTTGCCGCTCAACCTCCATGCCGACAAACGTAGCCGCCCTAAATCTTGGAAGACGCAAGGGCCCTGTGTGAGTAGATCCCTCCTTAGAGGTAGGGGCCAAGGATCTTCGATCAGTAAGCTCTGCAGATCTGCGAACCAAGCCCTTCTTGGCCAGTCCGGAGCGACCAGAATGGCTTCTACTCCCTGACTTCGTACCCTTTTGAGTACTCTTGTCAGCAGTGGAATGGGTGGAAACAGATACACCAAGGGAAACGCCCACTGAATTGTCAGGGCATCTACAGCCACTGCACGTGGATCCCTGGTCCTTGTGCAATACTTGGCAACCTTGTGGTTTAACCTGGATGCCATCAGATCTATCGTTGGATGACCCCAACGGGCCACAATTGCTGCAAAGACCTGAGGATTCAGGCTCCATTCCCCGGGGTGGAGGGCGTGACGGCTTAGGAAATCCGCCTCCTAATTGTCCACCCCCGGGATAAAGATGGGCAACAGAGCCACCACATTCATCTCCGCCCAAGACAGGATCCTTGAAGCCTCTTTCATGAAAGTCCTGCTCTTTGTGCCTCCCTGGCGGTTTATGTAGGCCACAGTTGTGGCATTGTCGGACTGTATCTGAACCGCCTGTTCATGAAGGAGATCCTGGGCCTGTAACACTGCATAGTATACAGCTCTTAGCTCCAGGATATTGATGTGGAGTCTCGATTCCCACCCAGACCACTGACCTTGAAAGGTTCTGTCCAGGGTCACAGCACCCCATCCCAGCAGACTCGCATCTGTCGTGAGTCGAACCCAATCCTGGATGCCGAATCTCCGACCTGCCAACAGGTTCGATGCCTGAGTCCACCACAGAAGAGACTGTCGGGTCTGATGCGACAGAGAAATCCTCTTGTACATCAGGAGATGTGACCCCGACCATTTTGACAGTAAATCCAGTTGGAACACTCTGGTGTGAAAGCGTCCGAACTGGATCGCCTCGAAGGTAGCCACCATCCTGCCCAGTAACTGGATGCACTGGTGAATCGATTCCTGAGGCTTTGCCAGAATCACCTTCACTAGGGATTATATGGCCTCCATCTTCTCCCGATGGAGGAAAATCTTTTTCTCCTCTGTGTCCAGGAACATTCCCAGAAAGAGGATACGCTGCGATGGCGTCAGTGAAGACTTGGGGATATTTAGGATCCACCCATGCTCGGATAAGACCTGTCTGGTTCTGGCAATATCCTGCAGCAGGACCTGTTCCGACCTCGCCTTGATTAGCAAGTCGTCCAGGTAGGGGATGATGTTGACTCCCGACCTCCTGAGCAGTACCATCATTACTGCCATCACCTTTGTGAATACACGAGGTGCAGTCGACAGGCCGAATGGCAGCGCCCTGAATTGAAAGTGCAAGTCTTTTAGCGCAAATCTCAGGAATGCCTGATGTGGACCCCAAATTGGTATGTGGAGATAGGCGTCCTTCACATCCAATGATGCCAGGAACTCTCCCTCCTCCAGGCTTGCTATTACTCCCCTGAGGGACTCCATCTTGAATTTGTACACCCTTAAAAAAGGGTTTAGAGACTTTAAATTTAATATGGGGCGTACCGAGCCGTCCGGCTTCGGCACTAGGAATAGGTTGGAGTAGTAACCCCTTCCTTGTTCCTCCAGCGGGACAGGTATGATAACCTGTGACGCAAGTAGGCATTGTATTGCCTGTTGCAGGTTCACCCGATCTGCATGCAGAGCCGGTAAACCCGATTTGAAGAACCTGTGAGGGGGAGGCTTTTCGAATTCCAACCTGTAGCCGTTGGAAATAAGATCCCTCACCCAGGAATCCAGGTGAGAGACCGACCACACCTGGCTGAAAGCTGACAGGCGACCCCCCACCTCGCATGTGACTCCAGGGTCGGAACCCGAGTCATGCTGCAGGCTTTGAAGCGGTGGCATTAGAGGCACGATCCTGAGATCCTGTGCTGGCGGGCTTTCTGAACCTACCACGGCCCCCTCTGGCGGCCGAGCTGGAGCCTCTCGCCCTCTGCCTGGGCCTGGAAGGCCGAAAGGACTGAAAGGCCTGAAACGACTGAGACGTCTGACCATGAAAAGGACGTTTAGTGTGAGTGGGAGCAGTCAGCAGAAAAGTCGACTTGCCGGCCGTAGCCTTGGATATGAGGTCGTCAAGTTCACTACCAAACAACTTTTCACCCTTAAAAGGCAAAATCTCCACACTACGTTTGGACTCTGGATCTGCTACCCATTGTCGCAACCAGAGGGCCCTGCGACCCGAAACCGCCATTGCGGAAGAGCGAGCATTTATAGCTTCAAGCTCCTTTTGTGTATCACATAGGATCTTCGCAGTATCCTGGATATGGCGAAGTCTCTCTCCAACTTGCGCCAGTGACATATCGGCAAGCATACCTTCCTGGATCTGAGAAGCCCATGTATAAATGGAGTTTGCCATCCAACAACTGGCGAGGACAGGCCTCTGAGACGCCCCACTTGCTGTATACATGGCTTTAAGGGTAGTATCCAGCTTTTTGTCCGTACTATCCATCAGTGTTGCTGCCCCTGGAACGGGGAGAACCACCTTCTTGGACAGTCTGGACACCGAAGCGTCCACAACCGGAGGCTCTTCCCACACCCCTTTAGTGACGGGGTCAAAGGGGAAATTGTACTTAAACCTTTTAGACAGTTGGAAACGCTTTTCAGGTTGTTTCCAAGCCTCCTTAAACGTCTCATCTAGGTCAGCTTGTTCAGGATAAACAATCTGTTGTTTCCTTTGGGACCCAAAAAATGGATCACCTTCCTGCATGTCTGCTAAGGGAAGGTCTAAAACCTCTCTTATTGCTATAATAAGAGGTTCCAGGCCCCTGAGGGATGATTGTGAATCAGGGATCAGAGCCCCGTCATCCACATTATCATCTGTGTCGTCACACGCCTGTAGATCATCATCTGAATCAGGCAACATGGCGGCCGCAGCACGCTTCCGTGACTGGCCCGTGGTGGGATTCATATTATCCACCTATGCGGCTAGAACTGATAAGTCCTGCTGCACCTGTTTGGTCTGCACTATATTTGCAGCCAATTGAGTTGACACTGTCTGCAGCATGGACTTAATGCCTGCAGCCCACTCAGGCTCCTGAGCGTCTGATTGTGATGTTCCACTGATCTGGGGTGAAACCCCTGGTTGGGTGGACATGCACTCTTCACAGGTAATCTGTGAGGTGGACTTAGGCACAAACTTGGTGCTGCAAATGAGACAGGTTAATTTCCTTACCATGGTGAAGGATATATAACCTCTTTCCACAAACACACCACAATCACAATGAAATATAATATATATAAATCTCAATGTGCAGTGTATAGCAGCTATATATGTGTGAGCTCTATCACTGATTGTGTGTAGCTTAACAAGCCCGTGGGGGAGCGCTCAGATTACACTGAGGAGACCAGCACACCCTGCACAACCTGAACTCCTATTTAGGAGTTGGTACAACGCATAAATTCAGTAAAGAGTGATCAAGTAAGCGATTCAGCGCTAAATAACACTTGCTGTTTTCTGCAGATTCCCTCTGTCCCACACTTCACCGCTGAGGAGTGATCTGGAGACAGTAATGGCGCCCAGGGAGAAGCAGGAAGTAGTGTATGCGCGCTCAGAGCCTCTGGTCTCGCTCCGCTGAAGCCCCGCCCCCTGGTAATGGTGCAGGGGCTTCACTGATTTTTATACTGGCGCTGGCTCAGTTAATGGCGCCCCTGAACTGAGCAGCGGTTTTGGTGGGATCTGCCCTGGTATCCCAGGGACTGTCACCCGCAGCCAGTCTGTGGCGGGGGGTCTGCGCAGCCCCTGTAGGGAGCCGCGTCTGCCGCCGCCGCCATCTTGCCGCACGATGACCCGGGGTACCCCACTGTGGGGACCCCGGTTTCTACTCACCACAGATGTCTTCGGACTGTGTCAGGAGTGTGTGTATCACTGCAGCGCAATGCCCGTGAGTACAACCACCCACTCAGGACGGTGGTCCTGCAGCAGGGACAGCTCGGTACCTTAAGAGGCCTGCAGCTGAACCCTCCTCAACTGACTCCCTCGAAGCAGGGATACTGTGAAGTCCAACACAGTAACCCCAAAATAATAAAAGAAAGTAAACTGAAGACAAACTCTCTGGAGCTCCAGCAGTGTGCATCCTCTCCTGAGGGCACATTTTTCTAAACTGGTTCCTGGGTGGGGAATCAGAGGGGAGGAGCCAGTACACCCAGCTTCAAAGTTATAGATGTGCCTGTCTCCTACGGATACCCTCTAATACCCCAATGTCTTAAGACCCGAGTATCCCATAGGACGTTAGTGAAAATAATAATAATAATAATAATAATAATAAAAATAATAGCATATCAGCCCATCTAAAGTGATCTGCGATATGGTGTGCTAGCTAAGAAAAAAAAATTAACCACCTTAATATGTTTCAGTTGAATCACCCCAATACAAAACACAGGAAACATCTATCAAATAAAGACCTTGTTGGCATGGTTTGCCTGAATCTTTATGCCAGGAGTAAGATCTATAGTCCTAAATAATAATTTAAATTAAATTCCTGCTCCAATCAAAAGTATTTTCTGGATTAATAGCATAACCTTTAGCTTATATAAGCATTTTACTAATGTCTCTAGTAAGGAAATTAAAATGCGTAATTAGTAGCACAATGACTAACTAATTGGGGTGTTATGGCTTTTAAACTTTCTTTATTAACTCATAAAAAATGTATTACAAATATCACGACAAGTAAAACTGGGTACAATCCGGTCCTTAAATATCCACTGGCCACTCAGAGTATAGTTTATGATGCATAGGTCAGGCTTTAATAGGACGTTTAAATCTCTCACCACTGCAAGCTGTGTCCTCGAGGCGACTGTGTGAAATACCGCAGGCATCATAAGTGACTCTTCTACCTTCAATTCCATTTCATTCTCAGCCGAAAACGTGGTTCTCGGAATGACTGGAGGTCGCTCACACAATATCATCTCTTTATTGAACAGGAATATTGGATTGGTGTCCTGTGAGAACCCCCGCCCGGAAAAAAAAAAAAGGATTGTAAGAAAACAGTAATTGTGAATAATAAAACATGCAGCATAGTAAAATACCTTTGGAAAACAGCACTGTAGGATGAAAGGGTTTGTGGTCTGGATATTGACAGATGTCCAAAGTTAGAACAACTGCATGGGTAAAATGCATTAAGGTGCAATACATCCATGTCGTGATGCCAACATAGATGTCCACATACACCCTACATTGCTGTCGATCGCTATTTCATCTACAAACTTTCCTATTAATACAGCATATACCCACAGTCAACAGGCAGTTTACCCAATGCCATTGACCCTATAAGAAGAACTGAACCCTTTGGAGAATGGAGATTACAGATGAGGCAGAAGTTTGACAAGGTGAAATGCTGGCTGCTCTCTCATTACAAAGCAGAAGCCCAAATGTTTGCTGCTTTTCATTAGTCCTCCTGCTCACATCCCCCCAATTTGTCAGCCAGGGCTGAAACTAACTTCAATACTTAAAGAGCATCTGTCTATAGAAACAGTTCACTTAAAAAAAATACAATATACTATATAGGGTAGAAACCAAATAGCTGCAAGATTTAGCCTGCTGCTAATTTCCTGTGCTAGCCAATTCAATTACAAGGTGACATCCCCCCCCCCTTATTCCACAGTTTACATGGAATCAATGGGTTTACAAGCATTAACCCAATGGTTTACTTCACAAGGATAAGGTATGGGATTTTTTGCAATAGCTCCTGGCATGAGACCCAGAGCAAACTCCACAGCTAATTGAATTCCCTCCGCAGTAAATGACCCGAAAGGATCATACAGATTAAATTCCGTACCTACTCAGTAAAGAATCAAACCTTGTTGGGAACAAGTAAAATATTTATTGCAGGCTGCAAATACTTTACAACAAATGAATAAAATATAATGAAATAGTATTACTCACAGTACCAGCACTGTAACTACAGACCCTCCTGTCAGGTGCCATACATTCTCCTCCATTTACGACAAGTATCTGGTGATGAACAGCGATCTTATACTTAGACTGGATAGCATGCTTAAGATCAGTCACCCTGATTACATACATAAAAAAACAAGGTCTTAATTAGAATATCATATTTATCTCATTTATCTATTTATATATATATATATATATATATATATATATATATATATATATATATATATATATATATATATATATATAAATGCTTTAGAGAGCCAGCAACATCAGAAAAAAGATCATTTTATTAGGTATATCGGACAATGTAGCAAAAAAGACTTTAAAAGTAAAGGAGGACACGTCTACTTAGCATGAGAGTGATAAGGCATCTTCACCACGTAAGTCCTCCCCCAACCAGTCATGACACCTGACAGGCTGTTTCGGTGCTCACTGCACCTTAGTCATGCAGTGAGCACCGAAACAGCTCTACTCAGCTCTCATGCTAAGTAGACGTGTCCTCCTTTACTTTTAAAGTCTTTTTTTGCTACATTGTCCCATATGCACTTTATATGCCTAATAAAATGATCTTTTTTCTGATGTTGCTGGCTCTCTAAAGCATTTTTGTATCTTTACCATTTTTGTGAGCTTCAGCACTCCTGTCATTGACCTGTGTGTGCAGCCTAGACTCATGGTCATCCTTGCGTATGGAGAGCACATATGGGAACACCCAGCGTTTAGAAGGCATTCCCATGAGAATGCTGGGCGTTCTCATGCTAATGAGGGCATGACGTGGCCGACGGGGGCGGGCAGCTGACATCACCGGATGTCAGCTGCTCTCCGATTTCATCCTGGAATGTACACACATATGTAAGGTTGACTCAGACCACTCTTACATATGCGTGCACCTTCCACGTCATTCGATGGTCGGTGACCGTTGATTCGCAAGGATGTGTATCAACCAGAATAACCCCCTTTGTGTGTTTCAGTACTGTTTCAGAAAAGATATTCCAGCATGAAAAATAACAGAAATAAACATACTAAAGAAAAAACATTTACAGTATTAGCCAATATAAAGGGAACAATACTAAAGACAGTATATCATCATATTACAAAGTCTGTTGGCTCCAGGCTGAGAGCAAATCAGTCATTGTGGATGCCGCCACAGAAATGTTAAAAACTGAAAATAAGCGTTATCCTTTCCCAATGTAAGAACAGCCAAAAGACACAGAGGAGCCAAAAAGGAACGCAAAGTCTGAACTCGGACAAGACAGAAATTGATGATACTAAACAGTGCGCTCTGATTTCTTTGCACTGGGGTGGGCCACATATCTTTTTAGATTTATAAAAGATAAAACCTGTTATAAAATGCACTGATACAATACAATACACAGAACTCACATATGCATAGGAGAGTGGCCAAGAAAGTCTTGAAATGATTAACTAGTTACACCCTCTGCCCTTATAGCAATCTTGTGACTTTCTAAAAATTATTGTATTGTATACCCAAGTATATATATAATTATTGCCTATTAAGTGGATATTCTGGACTGCTCTTAGTGGCATGTGAAATAAAGCTCTTGTTATGAACACTTTTTAATCTGACACCACATGAGCCAAAAGAAATCACCAAAAGGTAGAATTTAAAGTCCACACACACTGTACAATACACGGTGCCGTGAAAATGAATGACCTGGGGGCAGGGCCGACTCTACCATTACACAGCTGCCTAGGGTGCCAGGATCTTGGGAGGTGCCACTGAATTTGCCTATCAAAAAATCAAGGATGTCTATGAGCATCCTTGTTGTACTTAATGCAGCTGGCTACTGTGGAACTTCTAAGACCTCACCCCCATACTTTCCCTTGAGGCATTCTTCCCTACTTTTCTGCCACCTGCTCCTCACATTCTGTTGTGGGTTTCAAAGGGAGGCCTCCAGGGACATCAGGGGCCTTGCCCACCTTCACTAAGACTGGGAGGACCACCTAACATTTGGGAGCCTCCCAGCCATTTCAGAATTTTAGACATGTATGCCTAAGGGGTTGAAAAGTGGGTATTGGTGGCAGGATTGGGGGGGGCAGTAGATTTCAGTTTTGCCTATGGTGCCTTACACCGGCCCTGCCTGGGGGTAAATCATTCAGTGCCGTTACTGGAACCCCCACTGTGCATGGAGAGTCACTGGCGATATTATCCGGGTGGACTGCATGTTCAGATGATCGAAATTATTGCCAACGAACCGCTGGAGAGCGCATAGTTAACAATATAGTTTTTGTGCATATTCTTCATGCATATCACAGTGTGTTACCCAGCTAAAGGGCCTGATTCCAGAATGGATGTTATGTTGGGTACACACTGGAGCGATTTCCGCAGCCTGCAATATAGTTAATTATATCAGAGGTGCTGCAGGAGAATGATATAGGGCAAGCACACTGATGGATATCAATCACAATATTGGTCAGTGATGTCATCTGCCCCTCGCTCTATACACACAGTCACTGATGAGATTGTCAGCAGTGTTCCCCCCAGCTCTGTTTATTCAGGCACTCCGCACGGCAAGGCACACCCTGCCGCCCGGCATTCCTCTGATTGAGCAGAGTGTTGCGCTTTGTAGTGTGGTACACTCTGAACCTGTCTCCTTGTGGCAGTAGCGGCAGCATCAGCCCTGTAGGCTGTGTCCCTCTGCACTCCCCATGCCAGCAGTGGGCGTTTCCCTGGCCCCACATGCTGGGCCAGATGTGCTAAGCTTGAAAAGTGATAACATGGGGAGTGATAAAGTACCAACCAATCAGCTCCTAACTTTCATGTCACACAGGTTGTGTTTGAAAAATAAGTTAGGAGCCGATTGGTTGATGGTTTATCAATCTCCATTTTTTTACTTTTCAAGGCTTAGAACATCTTGCCCCCTGAGGATGGCACCATTAGTGTCTGCAGCATGTCCCTTGGCTACGGCAGCAAGTATCCCCAATGGAGGGAATTGTCAATCACTGCCAGAGAGTTCCCTGTATGTAGTGCTGCAGCGCCAGTTTCCACCACTCTGCTGGCTCCCTCTCACCTGGCTGAGGCTCCCTCTCTTTAGCGGGGGGAGGAGGAGGGGTAAACCCTTCTGGCAATGAGCATGTACCCCTGGCAAAAAACTTGTGCCCCTGGCAACGAGCATGCAACCCCTGGCAATGAGCATGTACCCTAGCAACGAGCATGTAGGTAAGCGGCACTTATATGGCATAACGTGTAATGGGCATTACGGCGTGTGGTATATGTAATGGGCATTATGGCATGTAGTATAATATGTAATAAGTATTACGGCATGGCATAATGTATAATGGGCATTGCGGTGTGTGGCATAACGTGTAATGGGCATTACGGCAAGTAATGGGTGTGTGACTCACGCCCATATTTGTAGTGTGTGTTTGGTGGTGGGGCTGCGAGATTTTTTCTTTTTTTAACTGCAATGAATGCCAATTGGCGTTGCTAAACACGCCCACAATTTTTTTATTGTGAAGCCCCTCCACCCAGCTACTTCTTGATGCCACCCGGCTGGAAACATTTTCTGGTGAGAACACTGGTCAGATTGAGCTGCTGCATGTACAGACGACAGAGGGTCATTAACGACCCGCGGCAACACGCATCGCTAACTAGATCATCCATATCATTAAGTAAATATCGCCCACTGTGTATCCACCTTTAGTTGTCTCATTACTGCATATTTTTGCATAGATGGATAGGGTTCATTTTAGCATCATACATCTTTCAAAACACTTGCAGTTCTTCTCCCCTGCTTGGGGTGTATCTCTCTGCTGTGTTGCTCCTAGCACAGTATGACCTGTATTTCGCAATGGTATGCAGATCAGACTTGTGCCCAGAGCATGACACACTAGGAAGGGAACAGGAATTGCATGGGTTTTGATAGATACAGGGTGGGTGCTAGAATGAACATTAGATGAATCTGAGAATATTTGCAAACGTCGCAGTAACCAGCTTTTCACCAGCATACAACAGCTTCTCAGATGTGCTGTTTGCACTGCATCATAAGATTGGTTGCGCCACTGGATCTCTGATAAACCTTGGGGTTGCTCAGAATGTCCAACACACCTAGGCCCATACACACGAGGCGATTTTAGGGCTATTAGTCAGATTGCTTAAAAATGGCAATGTGCGATCCCAGTGCACGGCTATTGCCTGACTAGATTTTGAGTGCATGCAGTATAAATCTAGTCATCGCCAGTGTTCTCTCACCAGATAACAGTGGTCCACACGGATCGGTCAGAAATCATCGTAGGTGCAGCCATGTGTGTTGAGCGATCCATGTTTAAGCACATCGGCAGCTCCCTGCACCCGACACCCCGTGTCGCCCCATGTGTATGGGGGCTTAAGCCTCCGGGGCGAGTGAAACTGTGTTCTAAGGCACAGTCAGTGGCTGGGACACATTTGCATTCCACACACCCGTTACCTCTCCCAAACAGTCACCATCTGTCAATAACTCTGCATACGAATCTACACTATGAACGTAGAACAAGACCATTGCGGCACATATGCAGTGCGCCTTTTGCAAAGATATAATTGTGTCCACCTCTAAATCAAACATTAGTGTCACATTTACTTTTTAAATTATGAATTTCCCTTATAGGCTAGATGGAGAAGCTAAAGTTTATCTGCAATTATAGATTTGGATATGTAAAAGGGTCAGTACACTGCAATGTTGGAATACTACCAGCCAGGAGAAACTAGCTTCTGCCTTCCTTTTCCCTTTCCTCACAAGTAAACCCATTAAGAAACTTCATCCAAAGTCTAAAATATAGTACTGGGTAAAATATAAGATTACATTTGTTTTATTATATATAAAAATGCATCTTTAACCCAATCCTTGGGCATCGAAATGCCACAACTGCTTCCTCCTGTACACCGCTGTTGACTCAGGTGGGCAGGAGTAGCAGAAAGGGAAGATAGTTTTAGACCACTTGGGTTTCAGAGGCATGGATCAGACGAGCCGTGCATCACAGATAAAGGCAACTCAGATTTAAATGATAACTAAGTAAACTGTATCTAATACTAGAGGTTTTGGGCACAAGGCCAGATGTACTAAGCTTTAAAAAGTGATAAAATGGAGAGTGATAAACAACCAATCAGCTCCTGGCAGTCAAGATAAATAATGGACATCTAGCATATCAGAAGATCAAATACGATGAAGTCTATTTAGAGGTCAAAATGATGTTGCTTGGATTAAAGTAAAAAAACTAAATGTCTACTCTTCTAAACTTTAGGAAATCGTAATCACCAGCATTAAAACTTAATTCAAATGCAATTTCTCCCTCTCGCCAAAATAAAGAAAACACATAGCCACTGCTGGAGACTAGTCCATTAAATAACAATACAGTAAATACTTAAAGTATTTTTAATTTCCTCCCCAAATGTTATTTTCATTGTAGCTTTAGTGCTGCTGCTTTTGCATACTTTTAGTAATGAGGTCACTACATTGGTCCAACAAATTAGATGTCAGCATCTGAAATGTTATTTATTGAAATACCAGGATGCACACATAGGGTGAGTTACTATGTAACCAATACCCCTTTCACACTGAAAAATATTTCCCGGGTTATTGCACATGAACGCACAACAACCCAGGAAACTGTTCAGTGTGAAAGGGTCCAGGAAGACTGTACCGGGTCCAACGTTCCGGGATTTCATCCAGGTCTTAACCACGGTTGTCCTGAGTCAAGGCACCACTGGGAGATGCTGACATCTCCCCGGCCCTGCCTCCCGATTAAGTCACCCGCCAAGCTTTATGCCGGGTCTGGTGGCTAGTGTGAAAGTGCTTGCAAGCAAGCTTTCCAGTGTGAAAGGGGTATAAATATACTGTATAGCTCTTCTCTCTCCTTTCATTGGGTATGGATCATAGGCTAGACAGACATTAGCTCTACAAGCATTAGGTCGACCACTGAAGGTCAACATGCATGAAGGTTGACATGGATTAGGTCGACAGGGACATTAGGTCGACATGGGAATGGTGGATAGTCAAAGGTCGACATGGGGTTTTTCACCTTTTTACCAGAGTTTTACACAGTCGACATGGACACTAAAAAGTGCCCCTCTGCGCTCGCCATGCTTCAGGCTAATTATTTTATTCTCCCACCACGGAGTGATAAATTTACATTTTTGACTTTGGCAATTGGCAGGAAAACGTCTGATGCCAAAGTGTTCAATACCAACAGTAAAGCATGGAGGTGGCATTATGCTGTGGAGCTGTTGCAGCAGGATTGGAATGGGTCCAAGTCTTGTAATGCATGGTCAAATTAACTGAGAAGTATTGAGATGTTCTCAATAAATCTGTCCTCCTTACATTGCGGCAATTCTACAGAATTGGAACCTCATATTTCCAGGGTGACGTTGGACAGGTATAAAGAAAATTCAATAACTTCGATGGACTGGCTAGATCAGTCCAGATCTTAACACCACTGAAAACCTCTGAGACATATTTGAGCGACGGGTGCATTCAAGGCTAACTTGATCTTCTTCAGGGTCACAGTTGGTCATTGTGCTTAAGGTAAAATGGCAAAACATAGCATCTGCTGTTGTCCAGTAACTTGTGGACAGTTTGCCAAGAAGGGTGTCTGCAGTAATCACTGCACGTGGTGGACAGGACATCAATAAAATCTTGTTGATCTATTTGCTCTCAGTGCCTTATCACTTTTGTCTACATACTGCAGTGTAATAAACATACAGATGGAGCCACTGTCATCTATCCCTATAATAGGATTAAGTGAGTAATTGGATTACCCTACTAATGCCCTACTGCAGTGGTTCCCAAACTGTGCGCCGTGGCTCCCTGGGGTGCCTCGGGACACATGCAGGGGTGCCCTGGGTTGGTAGTCCAGGACCAACTCAAATTATTAATGGTTAATTATTTAAAAGCAAAACCAGTGCTGGTGGCTGCCAATCATAAAATGTGTACAAATAGAAGCAATTCCTGCCCTTTTCCACATAACTGACCCTAAGAACCGCATATAAATCCAATCTAATTAAAATAAATTTGGCCTAGGGGTGCCGCAAAAAAAATTGTTATACTCTAGGGTGCCGTGATTAAAAAAAGATTGGGAACCCCTGCCCTACTGTATTGTTCTATGTATTGTATTGCAGCTGAGAACAATAGGATAGCCATGGCTAGCCATGCCCTAAGGAAGATAGATGAGATGGGCTCCTACTGTACATGTATTTTATTGTACTGTCCTAGGCATGCAATGGACTCTACTTAGCAGTTTTGCTTAGGTTTCATGACCATGCAGACTGAATATCCATGTAAAATACTCCTCAGATTTTCATACTCAGGGCAGAGAAATGGCATTACTTTGCTGATCTATCACCAGATGATAACCTTAAGCTGGGTAAACACTATAACCTTAAACTGGGTAAACACTAGCGACTATGCAATATATACACATAGCAAAATCAACGCCGACAGATCCCAGCAGGGTAGCCGGCTTCAGTAAATGCAGAAATACTTGCTGATGCAAGTAGCGACGGAGCGCCGCTGCGGCTATGCTGCTGTTGGCAGCACTGCCCTTGCTATCGACATCTTCCATTGGTAGAACCATGCATCGTCATCGACATAGCATAGGTACACACTGGAAAATGTGCCTGGTAAGAGCAGACATGTCCAAACTGTGGCCTTCCAGCTGTTGCGAAACTACACATCCCAGCATGCCTTGCCATAGTTTTAGTATTCCCTAATAGCAAAACTGTGGCAAGGCATGATGGGCCACAGGTTGGACATGCCTGGTCTAGAGCAGTGGTTCCCAACCTTGGTCCTCGAGTACCCCCAACAGTGCACGTTTTCCAGGTCACACGGCAGGTGCACTCATTATTCAGACACATATGAAAAGATCACAGATGGAGCTAATTATCTCACCTGTGATTCTGGGTGGAGACCTGCAAATGTGCACTGTTGGGGGTACTTGAGGACCAGGGTTGGGAACCACTGGTCTAGAGTGTACCCAGATTAACATGCGTGCCATTAGTTAGTCGATAGACAGGCATTGGTTGTGCATTCTACATGAGCTCTGCAGACCAAGAAATGCTGTTGTCTGAATTTTTTTGTTTGTTTGCTTAAACATTTTTTTTGGGTGGGGGAAGGGGGGGTGTAACTTAATTCATGTTTTAATGAAAGAACAAAATAGTGATGCATTAGAAACATTGATCAACCATGTTTTGATACTTTCTAACATTAATATTATTATTTTAAGATTTATTTTACATTTTTCAGTAAAACTAATTTTTTACAGATTAGTGTTCATCTTGGAATATATGTAGATAGACTGGAATGGGATCATTCGTCAGACTGCATTTAGGTCTACAGTCATTAGTTCGACCCCACTAGGTCGACTGGCATTAAGGTCGACCTGACTTAAGGTCGACATGGGCCAAGGTCGACATGACTTAAGGTCGAATTTGCATAAAGGTCGACATGAGGAAGGTCGACTGGTCATAAGGTCGACATGGGTTTTTCACTGTTTTTTGATCCGAATGTCGACAAAGTCGACATGGACACAGTTGGCAATGAGAATCGGACCCTCGCTTCGCTCGCAATGCTTCGGGCACGGTGCCTCGCTGCGCTCGGCACACTATTTTATTCTCCCACCACGCCCTAGTGGATGGTAGGGCATGAAATACCGCCTGTCGGCTCAAAAAACAGTGAAAAACCCATGTCGACCTTATGACCAGTCGACCTTCCTCATGTCGACCTTTATGCAAATTCGACCTTAAGTCATGTCGACCTTAAGTCAGGTCGACCTTCCTGCCAGTCGACCTAGTGGGGTCGACCTAATGACTGTAGACCTAAGTTTATTCTAATAGATGACCGCATCCCGATAGACTAAACATGTTAATACAAAGTATGATAAGTACTACAAGTTAATTTTAAGCATTAGTCCTATTTATTACTTTATAATTAAATACATCTAAAATCAAAATGGTAATTCCAACTGGAAATGAAAAACACTTTTCAAAGAAACACACACAGAGTTTAATATTAGCACTGGGCATACCACTGCCATTAAACATTTTGAATAAAAACCCTACTTTTCTTTAGTAAAATAGGGTGTGTTTTTGTTTAATAGAATACATGATGCCAGTACTGACAGCATAATAAAAAAAGTGTTTTTTTGTTTTGTCTTTTATAAACAATCTAGGCCATAAACCTGTAAAAGGTTCATTGATATTTATCTGATACCTAATGTATGCTAACGTCACACAGACTATCCACAGCATCAGGAAGTACTTGTGCATATAAAATAATATTAAATAATATAAATTTTAATTTTCACAATTTACCATTACTGCCATCGGGGATTCTGCCTCAGTTAAATAAATATATAGAAATATCCATGTATAAGAGTCCCTTTTGCAGCAAAGCAAAAAATATAATAATAATCTACGGTACTTGTTTCCTAGCACGGTGCCCATCGCATTGCATACCATAAGGCATACAATGCGGTATGGTATGCAATGTGATGTTAGCCGATGTTATACAATTTTAAATTGTATACCATCGAATTGTATGCCATTGTACGGCATATACAATGATATATGATTTTAAATTGTGTAAGCATCCTAATGGGTGTTTTCAATGTTAAATGTGCCCCCTATAAGATAAATAATTGTATAAGCACTGTAATAGGTGCTTACAATGTTAAAAGCACCCCCACGCCACCCGTAGTATCAACGCCAACCCAAAGCGCGGCAAGCGCAGCTAGCCCGCGAGGGGCAGGGGTACGCGCCTCCGTCCTTCATACCTCCACTATCCACGTTTGCGTGGAGATGATCTTATATAGTGTGGCGAGCGCAAGCCACCGAGCCCGAAGCGTGGCGAGCGGACGCAGAATACATGTGAAGTAATGCGCGTCGCCACGCTTCGGGATCGGTGGCTCGCTGCGCTCGCCACACTGTATAAAATCAACTCCACGCCGACGTGGATATGAAAAGGTCGGAGGACGCGTACCACCGCCCCACGCTTCTGGTTGGCGTTGATAGTGGCGGTGGCGTGGGGGGTGCATTTAACATTGTAAGCACCTATTAAGATTGTATAGGAGGACCATTTAACATTGAAAAAAAACATTAGGGTGCTTATACAATTTAAAATCGCATCGCATTGCATTGTATGCCATTGTATGCCACATACAATGGTATACAATTTTAAATTGAATACAATGCCATACGACTGAATATCGTGGGCGCCGTGCTAGGAAAAAAGTACCTAATCTTCTTTTAAAAGTAGCAGAATACCAAAAGGTGGTACACAAAATAAATCATTAATCCTTTGAGTGCCAAATGAATTTGTCGAAATAGGTGTAAAAATTGACAAGTAAACATTTTTATTCATCACAATGACCTGTAACGTTCATTTTTTACTTGAATTTTTATAACAAATGTGAGCAACGCTGGCATTTTTAGTGGAAACATAGCACATCTCTCACAGAGATTTGGCATTCAAAGGGTTAATGAACCCAATGAAATAATAAATGCATTTGATCTTTAAATATTCTTACGTTTGAACTGCAAGCTCTGTGTCAAATGTAAGGGTGATTCCAGTGTTCACCAGAAATACATACAACTTCATGATGACTGCTCTATGTTCCTCTGCACCCTCCTCTGCACTTTGGTCTGCTCATTTAGAAACTGTGGAGAAAAATAAGTGATATGTAACATATGGAATAGCTTGGTCTTGTTATATATAAAAAAAAAAAAAAAAACACACAAATAAACCCATAATACTAGACATAAAAGTCACTTCAGAATTATACTGGACATAAACCACACTTTAGAATTGTCGATACAAGCATAGCCTAAAACGTGAAAGAAAAAAAAAAGAAAACAAACCTAAAAGGAATTTTTTACCATAGTAATGGATTCCAATCGTCTGCATATTGCATATGACCGGGTTGGGTCATCTGATGCAACGTCAGAAATATTTAACATGCCGTATTTTGCATATTTGTTGAAGTCGATCATCTGCAGATTGGGCCAGCAGAACGGGAAATCTGACGGTAAATGTATTGCTCAAATATGATTGAAGACAAAAGACATTTCTGAAATGTTGATAAATTCGCAAAGAAACACAATAAATAAAATATTACGCACTTTTAGGGGGGTATGCAATGTCATTCGTGCTCCCGCAGCCATCTCCCGATGGGGGAGACGGCTGCGGGGCCCTATTCAATGCTGTCTTCCCCAACAGCATTGAACAGGGGTTTTGCGCAGAACGAGCCGACATCACAAGCTGTCGGGCTCGTTCTGCTGAGAAAAGCCGGAAATAGGCGAGCTTCCGGCCTGAGCTCTTCTATTTCCGTCATCAACTCGCAGACACGCCCCCCTTCTCGCCGCTCGGCGGCCGGGACATTGAATCCCGACTGCCGAGCTCCAGGCTAGCCGACAGAGAACGGGACAGGGGCACGGCTGTCGCGCTAGCTCGACAGCCGTGCCCCTGACATTGAATACCCCCCTTAGACTGTTACTACACAGAATAAGGCCTGCATACGTTATGTGTGACAGTAAGCATATCCAGTTATTGACACACCTTTCCACCCCTACAACAGGGTAAAAAAATTACTAGCAGATCAGCGGCAATGAGGACAGCATTGCATAGCTCTGCGCTATGCAAAGCCTTCCTCCCCCGCAGTCGGAAAGTGACTCAGTGTACATGCACTGAGCAGCTTTCCCCCCAGCGATGAACACGATCATCGCTGTCCATACATGCTGTGCAAAGTCGCACCGTGTGTATGGACCTTAAGGATTTTGATTGAAGATTGAAACGTCGACTGAACCATGCACTTTATTCTGCTTGGTAACTGATTCAATCAATATTACAACAAGCAAGTCCGGTGCGTGCTCAGAGTATAAAAGCTTTAGATATTTTTTTTCTTTAACACATGAAGAGTAAGCAATTCTAATTTTTGCATTAAATAATGACAGGAACACCTCCCTGGTCTCATTGGATTGCTAGGCTGGTACAAAGATTATTGGAGAAGGGTGAAGGTTTCTAAATTTGTTGTAAAATTATTTTGTTACCATTAAGAAGAAATCACAACTACTTTGCTCTATGGTTACCTCTAGAACAGTGGTTCCCAACAGTGCACGTTTTCCAGGTCTCCACAAAGAATTGCAAGTTAACCAATTAGCTCCACCTTTGTCAGTGAAAAATGAGTACACCTGTGCACCTGCCAGGTGATCTAAAAAACGTGAACTGTTGGGTGTACCTGAGGACTGAGGTTGGGAACCACTACTCAAGAACAATCCTTCCCTTACAGATTTGGTACTTGTGTACTAGCACGGCGCCCACGATATTTGGTCACACAACTTTTAATCGCATCGCATGGCATACACCCGATACGACTTAAAATTGTATAAGCCCCCTATACGATGATAAATAGTATAAGCACCCTAATGGGGGCTTACAATGTTAAATGCACCCCCACTATGAACGTGAACCCGTAGCATGGCGAGCGCAGCGAGCCCGCGAGGGGCGGCGGTACGTGTCCTCCGACCTTTTCATACCCCCACTATCCACGTCAGCGTGGAGTTGATTTTATATAGTGCTGCGCTTGCAACACTATATAAAATTAACTCCACGCCGACGTGGATAGTGGGGGTATGAAAAGGTCGAAGGACGCGTACCACCGCCCCCCGCAGGCTCGCTGTGTTTGCCACGCTTCGGGTTCACGTTCTTAGTGGGGGTGGCGTGGGGTGCATTTAACATTGTAAGCCCCCATTAGGGTGCTTATACTATTTAGCATTGCACCGCATTGTATGGCATTGTATGCCATATACAATTTTAAATTGTATACCATCAGGTGCCAATCGCGTAACATCGCGTCGCATTGCATACCATCGCATGCCTTATGGTCTGCGATGCGATGGGCGCCGTGATAGTACACAAGTACCACAGATTTTTCAAATTGAAATCTCCAAAATGTTGAATCTACTTTGCTATGAGTCACTGAGCACAGCATACTGTATATGTGTAATAAGTTTGAAAACAGGAAACATTGAAATAGATACTCATGGCAAGTATTTCAAATATATGCAGTAAATCATTATAAAATCAGTGAATACTTTATTTCCAGATTCCTCTATTCTTATAGCAAGCTTGATTAGGCTCAATCAGATATCTGCCAGATAGATATTTAAAAGAATCAAGTGCGGAAATGAATAAAGACATAAATAAAATACTATTCACAGTGAAGCTTGATAATTCCTCGCCAGTGCCACCACCACTCATTATAACAGAAATGTCATTAAGTATTAACAGATTCAGTACAAAGTAAAGATACTTCAAAGCGAATATTGCAGTAAAGCATTTCAAATATCATTAAAAACATGTAACAGGCTGTTGGAATTAACACTTTTTTTGTTTAAGGCTAATTAAAATTGGGCTGACTAGATGGGACAAACACTATTCAGCTGTTGCCACATCATATTTTTTACTGTTCAAAACCACTACAACATGAACAAATTGCCAATGCCATATATAACACTGCATAATTCAGATTGCTATGCCATAATTATATGGTATAGCAATGGGCGACTGGGCTGAAAGCCGCTCAGTTTACTCATGTGAGCTTCTTTCAGCTCCAAAGCCGCCAGTGTGTATGGGGCAGCGGTGAGCGCTGATCCACGAAAGTGGGGGTAGCTGAGGGAAGCAGAGAAAAGGCGCAACCAAACACGGCCACTATAGAAATTAAAAAACAAAATAAAACACACATTACACACACTACATTCACTAAATGCAGGTAATGGGTGGAAAATATAGAGAATAAATATTTCTGTGATTTGAATTTTTTTTGTGTGTTAGGATTGAAAACCATGCCTGAGAAGCCACAGGTCTGCAGTCCATCCCCACAATACGATGTAGATCTTATTTAAGGGGGTCTCCCAGCCATCGGCAACCACATGGGTCTTTAACCTGCGGTCCCTAGCTTCCGAGCACGGGCATTAGCACTGCACCGAAGTGCTTGCCAACAGCTACACACAGCTTTGAGACTAATGAAGGTCATTTACATTATGACATCACCCAACAGCACCACCTGTGGCAGATGCTGGAACTACCTGCTTAACATAAGTGAATGCCTTATAAGAGTAGGGAGCCCCATATCACCTTATTTCCCACTCAGGTGACTGGGACCATTGCCAATCTCCTTTTATAGGGTCAAAGTATTTAGCAATTGGGCCTGATCCCTTGGTATGTCTTTATGCACAAGGCACCATTTTGCTGCTAAGAAACCATTCCGATCTGGTGGCCAATTTTGGATTACCGCAGGGCTCAACAAGCCACGGCGACCAGTTTCTGCTTCCTGGTGACCAGATTTTTTGGGAGGGAGGAATCAGAATCTGGTCGTGGCTAGGTGCGATTGCAGTAACTGCTGGGTAGAGCCGTTGTCCATAAACCCAGCTGTATGAGAGCAGGTCCATGTGGCTATTTCAAAACTCAAGCCGGCATCAGGAGCCAATCACAGTTTGTGGTTCGGCAGCCAATCAGGAACGGCAGTGGTAGCTCCTTATTGGTTGTCGGATTGTGAGCTCCAAATGGCTCGCGATCATTATCTTGGATGGTAACGGCACAGAGGAGGATAGATAATCCTCCATGGCAATGAGAAAGTACCCCCATGGCAATGAGCAGTTAAACTCCTGGCAGAGCATGACAGCCCATGGCATTGAGCATTTACCCCTGGCAGAGCATGTAACCACAGGTATCAAGCATGAAGCCCATAGCAACAAGAATGTAGGTAAGCGGAACTTATGTGGCATAGGGGCAGATGTATTAAGCCTAAACAAGAGATAAATGCAAGGGTGATAAAGAGACAAAAATGTCCAGCCAATCACCTGCCAACTGCCATGTTACAGGTTGTGTTTTATGTGTTTTAAAAAAGTCAGTAAGGAGCTGATTGGCTGGACGTTTATCTCTCTTTATCTCCCTTGCATTTATCTCTTGTTAAGACTTAATACATCTGCCCCAAAATATGCAATAGGCATTATATGTAATGGGCATTACAGTGTGTGGCACAATGTGTAATGGGCATTACAGTGTTTGATGTATGTTATGGGCATTATGTCATGTGGTATAATATGCAATAAGTATCACAGTGTGTGGCATAACGTGTAATAGGCATTATGGCATGTGGTATAATATGTAATGGGTGTGTGACATGTGTAATAAGCATTATGGTGTAAATTTGTGGCACACACTGTCCCTTTTTTTTAATTTGGCTCCTACATTTTCATCCTGGCTCTTATATTTTAAAGAAATTTGTTGAGCCCTGGATTACCATGTTATGCATGCTCACCCAATTTTTTATTTACAAAGCAAAAAGGTATCTGCTTAGAAAACACAGTGGTACAAAGAAAAAAAAATGAAATCTGCAATTCTGCAACCTTCAGCTTAAAGCAAAAAAGTCACAAATGGCAGTGTGCCTTATATGCATGTGAAGTGGCAAGTTTTCCCAGTACCATCCCCTTTTTTGAACACAGTCCCACGTCTTGCCCAGGCCTTGCAGTGTCCCCCTGTTAGGGGTGCGGTGGGGCAAGTCTCTCTTGCTCGGTGCTGCTCTGAATGCGCACAGCGTCTATTCCTGGAGACAGAGGGTTGGGGCCATGGTCAGCAGCTCACCGAGCTGCTCACTATGCTCCCACAGCAGCAAAACAGGGGTGTGGACTCATGGGAGTGACACAATTTGTAGGCCACGCCCCCAAATTTAGGGCAGGTGCCGGTGTCTCGATTCCCTGTATCTAAAGTTGGGAGGTATGGTACACTACTGCATTATTCTTTAACAAAATGGTCAGTTATCCAAATTCTGCCAACCTTATTGAACATCTACATCACACACATCCTATCAGATGACACCTGAATCATCAATAATGGTGTTGTCATTGCAGAGTGGTTACTCTCACACAAGAAAAAATGCTTAGCTGATAAATTCCTTACATAATGGCTTTATGGGAGTAAAAATCAGATGATGGAAGAAGCAAACTTCCTGCTACAACCAAATTACCAGCTTTTATTACATTAACTCTGAACGATCACATCAAAAGTTTAATAGAACTTTTAACCACACACCAGTCTATGTAAATAACGCCTAAAGCCTTTATAAGGGAGAGGAACCTCAAGACATGCAAACAATAAACACTGCAAATAGTATTTTGTTAACTTTCATTTTGAATAGTATCTGGATCTCTGACCATGTCTAGGTTGACATGGGACACAGGCAAATCGTTGACATGACTATGGTTGACACTAAAATCACTACTATGCATTCAATACTTTGTATGACCTACTTCCAGCAGATTTAAACTGGCCATACATCAGAACAATTCTAGGCCTCAATGCACGATTTCAACGGATCGTGCAATCGATTGTGTGCATTGTGAGGTATTTCAGTACGATGACGATGCGATGCGCAGTCTCGCAGGTTGAGAGCTCGCTCCACTGATCATATGTGCTACACGCATGATCAGTAGGGATGGCATATGGCCGTAAGCATATCAAATGTGTTTTTAGCACATACGATCGATAGTTTCACAGATCATACGTTCACATAATGGCCCTTATTCTTCTTCACCCGCAAAGGCAAATTCCTTCTCAAATGGGCAAAACCATGTGCACTGCAGGTGGGGCAGATGTAACTTGTGCAGAGAGAATTAGATTTGGGTGGGGTTTTACTTCAAAGTGAGATCTATAGTGCAGTGTAAATATAAAGCAGCCAGTAATTACTCTGTACAAAAACAAAATAACTCACCCAAATCTCATTATCTCTGCGCAAGTTACATCTGCCCCACCTGCAGTGCACATGGTTTTGTTTATTTGATAAGGAATTTGCCTTTGCGAGTGAATCAGAATAACCCCCCTTATGCGGGTCTTTCTAATTTATGGACAGCTTTAGGAATAAGAGGGGTCTAGCGAGCAAGAGAAGAAAGTTAAGAACGAATTAATGAAATAAGAAATTTGTGGAAGCAATTACATGGTTTATGTGGATTGTTTGGAATCTTTTTATTTTGGAAATACTCATGATTTACAGCAATACAGCTCAAATTAAGAAATTGCAGTTCTCCAACATATAAATGTCAGAACATTTTGGAGGTTTTGTTTTTTTATTTCTTGCTGCTTGGAAAATATGAAGTCATTGAGGATAACTTGCATCATTTACCACTTATGCTGCTTTCCCACTGCAGACCAGTTTAAAGTACTGGTAATCTTAAATGGTATTTAAAACGGTATTAGCATTCCCACTGCAGCAGATTACCGTTTTAAATACCATTTAAGTACCATTCCCATTGCAGTGAACCGTGTAAAATGTAGAGTGCCTAACCCCCCCCCCCCCAAGTGTAAAGAGTGCCTAACCCCCCCGTACCTGCCCTGAGCCCCCACCTCCCCTCCCCTTGTACTTACCTGCACGGGGATGCAGGGCAGTGGGGAGGCAGCGGGGGTCCATGCAGGGTACAGGCAGTCACAGTGCCTGATGAGAACTAGTAGTTCTCACTTTGCGCATATGTAATGACTGCATGTGCATACTAATGAGCCGCTCATTACATATGTGCATATTTAATGAGCGGCTCTTTATTATGCACGTGCACTCATTACACATGTACAAAGTGAGAACTACTAGGTCTCATCAGGCACTGGGACTGCCTGGAGGCTAAATAACGTTTAAGAGGCATTCCCACTGCCTCTTAAACGTTATTTTAACATGTAGGACTCTGCTTTAAAAACGGGTTGAAATACCATTTACATTTAAACGGTATTGCAACTCTGGCACTTTCCCACTGCAGCCTTAAAACGGTAAATTGCGCTGAAAATCGGCAATTTACCGTTTTTAAGCTGCAGTGGGAAAGGGGCATAAAATAGGCAAGCTAAATTAGCACTGAACATGTGTGTTGACATGTGTAAGTAAATACCTGTGTACCAACACTAAATAATGCCGAAGATATTGTTCATTGTAAGTATGGTGATCAGTTTGTTGTGGTATTTCCTTGTATGACGCCTACTTCATGCTGATGAAACAATGTCTACATCAGTCACTAATAATTTCTTGTTCGAGAACATCATTTATGATAATATTATTTTCAGCCAATGCCAAAAACTGAATAAAGGTATGTAGTAGTAAGCTACAGTGAAAGCGTTATAAAGACAAAGGGGGGTATTCAATCCCAGACAAAAAATTTTTGAGCAAAATAAAGTCAGAGATTTGCCTTTTTAGTATTTAATCATGGGCATTTTCACCCTTTTTTAGTACAGTTTTGCCCATGCTTTTGGGGGGAGGGGTGAAATGGCATGGGCAAAAACAGCCACAAAATCTTTCGCCAATAATGGATGTTTCACCCAGGTGAAAAATCAACAGTGGGATTCAATAGGCAATACGAAGTTAGTCCGGATTGAATACCCCCCAAAATATGTCACTGGGACTCAACATAACCTAAACTTTAGAATGAAACTGAAACTTAGTGGTTATATTTTTATGGAAGAAACACTTCAAAACACAAGATCTATATTTACAAGCATAAAACACTCAATTTCGTTAAAAGTACAGTGTGGTAATGGTGTTTTGTGCTAACACAAAATAATGAAAAAAACATGGAAACAGTTTAACAATCGTCAGTATCATTATAACTCTTTGGGGTGCAATGAAATTATAGGCTATGCTAGTGATTTAGTGGTGCACTCCTATGCTGCACTCACGGTGGACCCTTAATTGTGTATTTTATTATGCACAGATATAGGTCGGTGAACAAAATGCAATTTTTAGTGATCATCACCTGCAATTTGCCCCTAACTGAAATGACCCCATTGACTTCCTTTCCTCTATCATAGCTACATTATATTCTAGACCAGGCATTCCCAACCACGGTCCTCAAGGCACACCAACAGTGCAGGTTTTAGTAATATCCAGGCTTCAGCACAGATGGTTTAATCAGAATCCCTGAGATTCTAATTAAGTCACCTGTGCTCAAGCCTGGATATCTAGAAAACCTGCACTGTTGGTGTGCCTTGAGGACCGTGGTTGGGAATGCCTGTTCTAGACCTTAAAGAAGGGTAACTGAAAATACTTCCTATATCCTATTAATGTATAAAAAAATATAATGGTGACAGAGCGATAATGGGAAAAAAGACCACTTACATATATCGGGTGCTGGATGACTGGATGACTGTCTAACAGTCGGGATCCCGACCAACAAGGACAATTCTCACTCGTGGGGGGTCCAAGACCCCCATAGATGGAGAATAGAACCTGTGGTGACTGCAGCGAGCCACCAAGCCCACAGTGTAACGAGTCAGCAAAGAGCTTTTTGCACTCACTCCACTGTTGGAGTACCAGCGACCCAGGATTCAGATGTTGGTCTACTTACCTTCGTGATCCTGACCTGTCATACCACACCCCATATACCTTTGCTCTAAAAGCCCTTTCACAATGGTCTGGTTCATATTTATCACCAAATGGAGCACAGTGATGTATAAAGATCACTGACAGAGGTGTAAATGGGTGTGCGTGTGTCCCCTCCCTACCCTGCCGGGTTCCGTCAGTAATGACGACGTGCTGTGGTTTATTTTTCAGTTACCCTCATCCTAGCAATCTCCTGAAAACAATTAAGTGTGCAATGGAATGTAACATAGTGATATAAGCTATTGCTGAACGACTTAATGGGAAATGGTATAAATTGGTTTATTTGACTGCTGTAGCTGGTATTTTATTTTGTTTTGGCTTAATTTAACCAAATCATGATCAGCCCTGTGTAAAAACGAAAATTGATAGTTGATAAGTGGCACATTGAACCAGTCAATCATGCCATTGTCACCTATAGCAGGTAGCCATAACTGGGGACTGTTATTGGTCTGAACTATCAATGAACTATCAATGTTTTCACTACAGAGGAGTGTATTATATCCCTTTTACAACACACATCAGACCCGGGTAATTGCCGGGTTGGTGACATGTCGGTCTGCATCGATGTGGGGTGTTAAAGTACCTGTTGCGGCAGGTTATCTTCCGATAACCCTCGCTTGTCCCGTGGTTCTCCATCTAGCGTAATAAAAAGGATCATAACAGTGCTTACTCCTAGCAAGCAGGGAAGTGTGATCACCGCCTTAAGTTACAGTACCCTCATCATTATCATATTGCAGATTTGGGGCCAAGACCACTCTCTGCTCTGATAGAGAAATAGTAACACAATGGGGCCAGTGACTGGGCTGCCAAAGCGCAGTAGCCGCAGTCGCCTCTCCACCTGGAACGTCTATCAGCCCTTTATTAAAAAGCTGGAAGTCAGAACTGATAGCATAGGGCCAAAGATGGTCAGAGTTCCCATCACTGTTAAAAAGGAAAAAGTTTCTGAGTGCTGAATCGTATCATCTGCAAGAGCATAAAGGTTACGCAGATTGGTAAGCATTGCTCCATCGTCAAGGCCTCGCAACAATGCACCCCCATTTTTGGGAATGCTGCCTGTCACCATCCTGCCCCCAAATGGCCTCAGCCTGTCAATCAGGGGGCACTGTGTGTGACTACACATCACCATCAGAGATATATGCAAACCATTGTGTTTACATACATTAATAAAGTAGACCAACAGTGTTGTCAGCACACCAAAGAGTCACTCCAAAGACAAGTATGTCAGAGTTGTGTCACCTATGAACTGTCTGACAGGGTTCCATAAACAGTGACATCCATCAATGGAAAAGTAAAGAAAAAAGCCATCATCAGTACAAGACTAGTGTTCATTCTAGCACCCGCTATATTTGAAAACCCATGCAGTTCCCCTTCCCTGCCTGGGGTGTCGCTGTCTGCTGTCATGCTTTTAGCCCAGTGTGCTCTGTGTATCAGCACTGATATGCAAACCAGACCTGTGCTAGAAACACCACAACAGACAGTGACACCTCAGGCAGGGAAGAGGAACTGCATGGGTTTTCAAAGATAGCGGGTGCTAGAATGAACACTACAAGACTATCAATGGTCTAAACAGCTTAACCTTGAGAATGGGGCCCTTATGCCCTCTTAGGGGGATTAAATTACGGGCATCCACTTAGCTAAATATGGCGTACTTTTGGGCAGCCCAATCTCGCACAAAACTGTTCACTATCCTATAGGATAGAAACACTTTTGTGCGATAGGCGACACACAATTTCTGGCTTTTAAATGCCGCGGCAACGGTAAGCCGCACCCTCTGTGCAGAACTGAATTCCCCTATTAGTCTGTTTGGTATTACTCAGTCTGGTTTTAATAAAGCTTTCTTCCCATATGTTAATCGCAACATAGTATGTTGTTACTATTTAAGTAAATATTGATAACTACGGTAAACTAATACAATGGAAGTGTAGCCAACAGCAGCTGTGGAATGCATGATGCTCTACAGGTAACATTTTGCATTCAATAAAATTAAATAATGTATACGATAACAAATCTTATAAGAAGATTATAAGCAAGCATAATGGAGTAATGCTGTGTCCAAAGTTTTGGAGAAAATAACAATTGGTCATTTGCTCCCAAACAACGGCAAACAATGCTGAAATAATTGTTTTTGTCCATTTTCCAGCGTGTGATTGCATTTCAATTGGACAGATAAATCTTTAGATGTGTACGCACTTTAAGGGTATGTGACTACATATTATAAACAGTATACAGATTACAGACCTGTCTGCATAAATCTTTGCGGCAATCATGCCAAACAGCCAGTCTTGGCATGCCTAGCTGCATGAAAATTTTCTAGTGATGAAAATGCATCTTACACCCCTTTTAAAAATGCGATCTAGCATTTACCCAGCCGGGCGCAGTCTGACCCCCTTTCACACATAGCAGCAAATTACTGGGTTAAAAACGGTCAACCCGGTAATTTGATGAAAACTTGGGTTATTTGTGTAGAGTAAAAGGGTCTACGCAGGTATCAAATCCCGAATCAGTGACCCTGCTAAAAAGCAGGGTCGTTGACCCGGGTAGACCCTTTCACACTACACAAATTACCGGAAGTGACTAGAACGCACAAGGAGACCATGCTGATTAACTTGCTTAACTGCATAAATGTCCATACACACCGGGCGACTATGCCCAGCGTGTATGGACAGCGATGATCGCGTTTATTTCTAGGGGGGAAAACTGCTCAGTGCATACACACTGAGGGTTTCCCCCTGCCCTGAGCTGACGGCGTGGGGGAGGACGGCTTCATATCGCTCATCGCCAGGGCATACACACTGAGCGGCTTTGAGCTGAAAGCCACTCAAACATGCTGTTTTGAGCGACTTTCAGCTCAAAGTCGCCCAGTGTGTATGGGCCTTAAGACAGCTTCTCTAAATATGTATACAAAGAAGTACAATGTACCAGTCGCAGCTCCGTTCCAATATAACTTATTTTCGGTTTGTATTCAGAGATACATACAGACTTGACAAGTGTCATGTATCAAATTAATCAGCACAGTCTCATAAGAGTATCACTGCACCTGGTGGCTCACACTTACCAGACATCTCTCACTGTATAGCGTATGCAGGCTAGATGTCGGAGGACACAACTGAGTAGGTTCAGCTGATGCAAATTAATGCAATGGATAGAACAAAGTTCCATTGAATGTCATAGACAGTGTATAGGTAGACAGAAAACATTGTGTATAAAACACAAAAGGTAGTGTCCTTTCCACTGGCACTTTCAGATATACTATACGCCGAACATCCCTATTAGGAGATAATTGTCTCCTCTTCTCTGCCTCCAAATATGTGTATAAGGTCAGTAGAGATCAGATGTTAAAATCCCAATGAGATAAATTCATATATATGGACCCTCCATCATGTGAAGACCGCAGAAAGAAACACCATACATCCCTGTTAAGCGATATGAGTCTCCTCCGTTGTCTCGGCCAGTAAATAGAATGTAGAAGGTTGGGAATCCATTAACCCAAATGATGTCCAAAAGGGCGTGTTTGAATAAATTGAGATAAACAAACCGTATTTGATCTGTCCTGACCTTATATACGTATTTAGAGGCAGAGAAGAGGAGACGATCATCTCCGAATAAGGATGTTCGATGTGTAGTATATCTGAAAGCGCCGGTGGAAAGGGCACTACCTTTTGTGTTTTATACACATTTTTTTCTGTTGCTCTTGTGTATGTTGTGGGGACACCAGTATTTTTCCATCAGCTGCTACAGAGTGCATTTGTGTCACCAGTTTACCACGTCTATATTTTAATGGTAGTGTCTAGATCCCCTTCAGTTTTGACAAATTTCCCATCATGCCCTGGGTCCACGTATACCTGGAGGGGAATATAAATCTGTAGCGAGGTAAGCGAGCCACCGTACCCGAAGCGTGCGAGCCCGCGAGAGTACAATGCAACTAAAATATAACAAAATAACCTACACCTATGTGAATTACAGATGAAATAAAAAAAAACGTTGTGAGGGCATCTAACAACCTCACTGAATGTCACATCCTGTAATCAATACTGAAGGGGATCTAGCCTCTACCATATTGTAATGTACAGGTAGAGCTTGCATATGTTGTGGTACCTGACTACACTGCAAATGCCATAGCTGCATCAGGTGGCTGGAACAAGCTGCAAATAAGTGATTCTGACAGAGGTAAGTAGAACTAAAGTAAAACCAGTTTACATACCTCCCAACATGACCCTCTCCAGGAGGGACACAATGCTCTGTTTCTGGACTTTACTCTTAATGTATGACTGCCATCATCTGTGTTGAACAGGTTAAGTGATAAGAAAGGTGTTTCACCATAGGTGATGGTAATCATACTTTAAGAGGGAAGTCCAGGAACAGAGCATTATGTCCCTCCTGGAGACGATCATGTTGGGAGGCATGAGTTTAGCCGACTGTGGCACAGAGAACAAGTTGGAACCAGATATAAGTAAGAAACTGACAGTTCACACTAGATAAACAAGTGTAACTAAGGTATATGGAATGAGAGATGAAGCATACGTTAAGGCCTTTGACAGGAGCAGCCATTAACATTGCAGCAATATAGATCATTAAATGTCTGCTATGGGGATCAAAACAATAAGGATTAGAGAACTACAGATGTGACAACATACATCTAACCCCCTTTGCACATTAAACATTCCTTCTAGTCATGCCAAGCTGTGGCTTGGTACCACAGGGTGTTTTTCCCCTATAAAACATTTGATAACCTCAAAGTGATGCGAATAGGAAGCACAAGCAGCTTATACTAAAAAGCACTGTAGAATAATAGGTACTTGTTTCCTATCAGGGCGCCCACGATTTTAATCGCGGGCATCGGGGGTAAAATCGGGGCCATCGCGGCCGATAAAAAATCTGCTGCGATGGGCCAGACGCGATGCCCGCGATTTTCCCATAGAGAACAATGTTAAATGCCTCAATTTACCCGCGATGACCGCGATTTACCATAGGAAACAATGTTAAATGGATCAATTTCCCCAAATTATCATAGGGAACAATGGGAAATGGGGCAAAAACACCCCTGAACATAAAAATGTCCCCCCAAAAGTAGTTGACGCCACCCCGCCATCAACGTGAACCCGAAGCGTGGCGAGCGCAGCGAGCCCGCGAGGGGCGGCGGTACGCGTCCTCCGACCTTTTCATGCCCTACTATCCACTAGGGCATGGAGTGAGAATAGAATAGTGTGGCGAGCGCAGCGAGCCACCGAGCCTGAAGCGTGGCGAGCCCCGCGAGGGGACGCAGATACCTTCACAGGTAAACGCGTCCCTTCGCGGGCTTCCCAGGTGTCCGCGTCGCCATGGACACCTGGGAAGCCCGCGAGGGGACGCGTATAACTGTGAAGGTATCCGCGTGCGCTCGCCACGCTTCGGGCTCGGTGGCTCGCTGCGCTCGCCACACTATTCTATTCTCACTCCACGCCCTAGTGGATAGTAGGGCATGAAAAGGTCGGAGGACGCGTACAGCCGCCCCTCGCGGGCTCGCTGCGCTCGCCACGCTTCGGGTTCACGTTGATGGCGGGGTGGCGTCAACTACTTTTGGGGGGACATTTTTATGTTCAGGGGTGTTTTTGCCCCATTTCCCATTGTTCCCTATGATAATTTGGGGAAATTGATCCATTTAACATTGTTTCCTATGGTAAATCGCGGTCATCGCGGGTCAATTGGGACATTTAACATTGGTCCCTATGTAAAATCGCGGTAATCGCGTCGGTCGCATCGCATGTCATTATAATGGCATACGATGTACCCGCGATGCCCGCCCAGATAGGAAACAAGTACCGAATAATATTTCATATGCAGATAACGCTGCGGCCGCACACAGACTAAAGGCAGGATGTATATTATTTTATTTAGAAGCATCGCTTTGCGAATAACACTTTTTTAACAAAAAAAAGTCAAATGAAAAGATGCCAGGTGCTACCAAGTCATACGGCACTCGCTCATTATGTGTCATGCGACTTGTAGCGCACTGAAGATAGATGTTTGCGGACAGATCTGTATATAACAAAATCTACAATGGCTCGAAATACTTTACCTCAATGATTTGTCACATTGGGGCAGATGTATTAAGCCTTAACAAGAGATAAATGCAAGTACCATGAGGAGAGATAAACGCCCAGCCAATCACCTGCTAACTGCCATGTTACAGTTACAGTTTGAAAAAAGTCAGTAAGGAGCTGATTGGCTGGACATTGATCTCTCCTTATCACACTTGAATCTATCTCTTGTTAAGGCTTAATACATCTGCCCCAGTATAACTTACTATTTTAAAAGTATGTTCAAAACTAACACAATGAAGTAGGAAATAACAAATAAGTAAGTAGTGACTGAACTGCATAACATGAGTAAGCAGGACTGATAATGGGTGTAATATTAGTCATAGCAGGAGAAAGAAAGCTGTACACCCCTGACACATCACGATTATGAATAAATCATGGGGCAGTGGTGTGTGTGTGTAATCATGGGGCAGTGGTGTGTGTGTGTGTGTGTGTGTGTGTATATTATATATGAACTAGGGTTTGCTGTCACCGCTAACAGAGTGCAGGCATGCTGTGCTTATGTCACACAATGCAGTGACAGGTGTAGTGGGCAGCCATATAAGGAAGGCTCTATGGCCCTTGGCATACACCTCTGGTGGCCCTTGGCATACACCCCTGGTGGCCCTTGGCATACACCCCTGGTGGCCTTGTACACACGGAGCTGACAGGTCTGGCATAGGGCTGTGATACTAGGAGAGGATGGTGGATTGCAGGCCTGGGTCTCCTATCCCAGGCCGGGGAGGGAGCTGTCAGCTGTCTGTTCCATCCACACAAATATTCCAACCGAAAGCCGCTCAGGTTCCCCCCGTGGCGTTTCCTCGTCTACCCCACCCGTGATCCCGTCATACCAGGGCAGAGTCCGTCCGGCAGTCTGGAAGCAAGTCCCTTGTTATTGTTGTTGTTGACGACTCAGCATCGCTCAGGCTGCTGCCTGTTTCCGGCAGCGTTCTGACATCGCGAGAGTGCCCCGAGATCTCGCGTTGTGCTGAAGTCTGGGGCTCTGGGAGCGAGCGGTGCTAAACACAGGGGCGGAGGCTGCTGCTGCTGCTGCTGGCTGCCCTGTCTGTCATGTTTGATCGTCAGTATCTAATCTAAGCTGGTGACAGAAATGCTTTAAGGGGCACTGCTACTCTAGGCTTCGGTTATCCCCTAATAGTGCAGGGAGCTGCACTGTCCCAACAGTGGGGAGTTATTTATATCTGATTGATGTTTTATGCGAATACATAAGCAGATTGATTATCGAGCGACTGCGCATGCGTAGATTGCATTGTGCATGTGTGAGGGGTGGCGGGGGTGTGGTGCCTGCTACCATGCAGGTGTAACTTTGCCTATTACCTGCCGCCGCGCCCTTTCAGGCCGTAACAAACGAATGGTCCTATCATGTCTGGACCCAGACACGATGATGACCAAGAAGGAAGGAGATGAGGTGAGTATCGTCCACCCTGGATGCAGACCATGAAGGTCATCCTTGGCACTTTTGGCCTCAGAGACCAAATTATCACCTAACGGTACTCACGCACCAGGTGAAAACTCAACCTTGCACTGGAATGCAAGGCCCACAGTCCGCCCAAAAGAAAGGAAGACAGGCAGAGATAGACACATAAAAGACAGATGGACAGAGACGATACTCACCGACACTAAACTTAAACTTCCTCCGCAACTCTGCTTAGAGGTCCCTGCAAGGTGACAAGACAACCTTGCAATGCAGAGCTTAATGCTACTAAGTGTAACAGGCAACTACGTGAACTGTAACACCTAGAACTGACTATGCAGGCCAAATTAGATTTTGGGAGCGTTTTTGAAAAAAATTAAGACGGCAATCAATTATGTGGCAAAATCAACCTGGTTTTGTAAGTGTAAATGATTGCTGCTTTTAAAAAATGGGAAAACTCTCCCAAAATCTCTCACTTTCTGATTTCACACCCTGTTACATTTGGCCCTGTGTGTTTTGTGCGTCACAAACTCCAACATGTCTAAATAAATTGTGCACTGCATGGAAAACGACATACAGCATCAAACATCAGTGCATCAGTGTCGGGACTGACCTATAAATCTCTCCTATTCCACCTCCCTACCTGGAGCATGCCAGCCCCTGGATGCAACTGCTACTCCTACTTGGGTGACGGAAAAGGTGACATCTGCACAACCTGTTCACCTCTTACCCCAACTACCCACGAGGCAACTGGACACTCCATCTTTCAACCAATACACCCGGGGGAAAAAACTCCTTAGCCCTGCAGCCTATTGCTCAGGGTCACCTTTTATTCCACTAGGGAATCTACTACCGGGCCTAGTGCTTTTACCTGTAGGCATAATGCCTTTACTTGACCAAGGACCTAGTGCCCGATCAGTGCCCACGGACCAAGGGGGTCCACTTATCATGCCCACAAACCAAGGGGTTTGGCTACCAACTCTTGGGCCAAATTCTTGGCTTTATGCACCTTGGGCCTAATGTCCACGATTAGGTCCTCGGGCCTAATGCTCATGTTTAGGTTCTCTACTGTGACCACAAGCCAAGAGGGCCTGCCTATGTCCATAAGCCTAATACCAAATCACCCAGTGGTCTAGGGAAGGGTAGATGGCCCCTGCAGGCCACCAACTTCTTTCTTATGCTGCTGGCCAGCAGCAGTGCAGCTTTCCATTCTTATCCAGTTGGCATCAGGAACCTTCTTTGTTGATCTTCTGGCCTCTTCTGTGGCCGGCAAAACTGTTCAGGCTGTCTCCCCCATCTTTCCCTTTGGGAGCTCTTCAGTGCTCCCTCTGTGCTGACATACCTTCACCGCCTCCCTGGAGGCGGAGCTGAGTACAGTGCAGTGAGCGCTGATTGGCTGCAAATTCGGGAGCCAATCACAGCACCAGATTCAAACTGCCGCAGGCATGCGTTCATTATTGGCAGCCGGAATGGCACCAATTTTATGCTGCGGCATCCGCGCCACTCCCCACAGCCACACAATCAGCACTGGGATCGGACATTTATTCCCAGTGTTGGGAGCAGAGAAGCTGTCCCAGCACTGGAGCACATAACTACACATGAGCAAATCCAAACTGACAAAAAAACTGCAATGAATCTATTCACAATCATACCACAGTTTGATTGACAGAAAAGTGTTGGGAAAAACACAGGTGTGCCCAGGCATATTCAGGAAGTATGTGTGACGTTAGCGCCAGCATCAATCAGCCTTTCTCTGTTGCAGAGTTGTGGAAGGGTCAGAGTTACACACACTTGCACAGTGTGGGAAAATCAATCGATGGTGAATGAGTTGCGAATTGATTTGCAGATCAGCGATCCATTCGTGCATCATTCGCAGACTTGCACAGGGCGGGATTTCACTTGGTGAAATTTTGCACAGCAGTGATCAGGTCTAAACCTGGTCTAATCTAACTCTCTCTGCACAAGTAACATCTGCCCCACCTGCAGTGCACATGGTTTTGTCCATCTAAGAAGGATTTTGTCAGAAAGCGTGAACTAGAATAAGGCCCTGTATTCGTATTTTTACTACGAATGAATACGACTGCATATGGCTGTTTCAGCCGTATGCAAAGTCGTGTTCCGGAGGGGAATTTACAAAGCAGTCAGACAAGACTGCTTTGTAACCCTCCGATGTCGTATTAATTCGTATTAGCGGCCGTATATACCGAATTAGTACAGGCAGTCTGCATGGATCAGTCAGATCCGTGCAGGCTGCAGTGTGTAAAAAAAAATTGATAAATAAAAAAACAGCGTGGGGTCCACCCCACAGTCGTAACCAGCACCAGGCTGAAAGAGCCGGGGCCGGTAATCTGAAAGGTAGCGAAACTTCACTACCTTGAAATCTAACAATTAAAGCTGCATTTCTTTTGTTTTGTTCTGATTTCATCAGATCGGGCCAATATATCTGATGTAAATACTGTAGGCCAAATCGTATGCAATGTGCATCATATCAGAGCGTACAGATTATACAGTATGTGCAGCACATATGATCTGTCAGATCATATGCATCAGGAAAACTTTTTAGCACCTGCGATGTATCGCATCCGATCTGTAGGTGTGTGCTGGCCACCTATAGCCTGCAGAGCGGGGAAATGCCCTCCCCGCTCTGTGCCTACAAGACTCCCCCCCTTTTCTCCCCCCCACTACTGCACTGTGGCGGGTGGACAGGAGATTTGAGAAACTCCCAAATGTGTTTCCCAAATACTTTCTCATGCTTTACTCTTTCTAGCACCAAATGTCACATTGAAGTAATCAGTGCATGTGATTCATTTCTAAATAAAATAAATGGGAAAACCAGAACTACTGTATAAAGTGCGCAGATTTCTACTAAAATAAGTACAACATTAGTTGGAAGTTACCCTGTAGGAGTGGAAACAAAAACAAAGCTAAACAATTTTTTTTGTCATTGTAAACAGGTTCCACCGACAATTGGTTCAAAGGTTACGCACTGTATGTACTCCTAAATGTAAGACTGTAAGCATCTATATCAAACAGTGATGTTTGGAGCAGACAAGGAAATGGGGGGATATGATACAAACTTCCAAATATATCAAGTGTTAAACAAGGTAAAGGATGGAAACATTCTTCAAGATAAATATTAGAATACAAATGCATGCCCTGATACAGCAGAGATGGAGGTTCCAATGAAAGCTGAGGAAAAATACTTCACAGAAAGGTTAATGCAGTGGTTCCCAAACTGTGTGCCGTGGCACCCTGGGGTGCCTTGGGGGACTTGCAGGGGTGCCCTGGGATGGCGGTCCAGAACCAATTCAAGTTTTTTAATGTCCATTATAAATCAAATTGTGGACAAACAGAATTGAAACCTGTCCATTACCACATAACTGATCCTACATATAACATATAAACACAATGTATTTAACTTAATATTTGTTTCTGACTTTCTCAATGAGAAACCTTTAGCCTAAGGGTGCCGCGAAAACATTTCTGATGTTTTTGGGGTGCCGTGATTCAAAAACTTTGGGAACCCCTGGGTTAATGGATAAGTGGAATAGTGTAAAGGTCAGGTGACAGAACTGGAGTCCCATTACAAAAAAGGAAGGCAGGACACTTGAAGGTAGTGTTAAAATGCAGTCGAAATCCCGAATGGGTCATAATACCGACAAGGACAAAACCCCGACATTTAAAATCCCGACAGGGTCAAAATACCGACATATAGAATGTACAGGTCAAACAGTCAACATGAATTTCCGTCGACAGGTCGCAAGGTCGACATGGTTTTTTCACTGTTTTTCGAGACGACATGTGCCGACAGGCGGTATTTCATGCCCTACCATCCACTAGGGTGTGGTGGGAGAATAAAATAGTGTGCCCCAAACATTGCGAGCTATGCAAGGGGCTGCAGTTCACTTCCAACTATGTCCATGTAGACTGTGTCGACATTCGGGTAAAAAAACAGTGAAAAAACCCATGTCGACCTGTCGACAGAAAGTCATGTTGACTGTTTCACCTGTACATTCAATATGTCGGATTTTGTCCTTGTCGGGATTTTAAATGTCGGGATTTTGTCCTTATCGGTATTATGACCCATTCGGGATTTCGACCCTGTCGGGATTTTCACCATCGGGATTTCATACCGAATCCGGTTAAGGCAGAGTCTTAGTTGAGGGCAATCCAAGGTTGGTACATGAGTACTAGATATACAGTATAAAGCAGGAAGCATCAACAGGAACTAGATCACTGGCAGAAGCACAATAATCTGGCAAAGAAGGCAGGAACAGGCTGGGTTTATATAGGAAGCACAAGGGGTGGAGTTAGAACATCAGGAAGCCAGATAAAAAAATAGTACACAAGGTGAAGGCAGGTAGCTGTCCAGCAGCCAGAATGGCGCAGACTGTTATTCTGACATGTTATTCTACTTCACATGTGATGTTGCTATGGGCAACCAATCAAAATCTACTTCTTATTTATTTAGCACCCTCTAGAAAATAGTAGACAGGATCTGATTGGTTGCCCATAGCAACATCACATGTGAAGTAGACACATCTTAGTAAATTTTCCCCATAGCCTCTAATCAGAGGTAGTAATAGTTAGGACCGTAAAGGAACTTCAATATTCTTGGCATGGGCATAAGTTTATCTAAACAAGCAGGGACGATCGAGTTTAACCCCTTGAGTGGTGGGTTTTTCTGGGGCAGGACAACCCTAGCAGGACAGGCTTGCCCTGCCCCAGAAATAACCACCACAGACTTTAAGGGCAGCCCCCCTCACCTGCATCCTGTCCAAACTCCCCACCCCGGATCACTGGGGCTCCCGAGCCGCTGCCCCGGCCACCATTTACAGCAATGACCAGGCGGCAGGCTCGGGGATGTTGGGTGCAGCCCAAAACTTTCATAAGCAGGGCCTGCCACCAGCACCTGCTCACTGCAACGAATGGCTGGGGGGCAGTGGCAGGGGAGCACCTGCCGATCTGGGGTGGGGAGTCAGAACTGGATGCGGGTGAGCAACAGGGGGGTGCCCCTAGAAGTGGTCCGACAGTGGTGCACAGCTGGAGGCACCACTGACGCGCACCTACATATGGTGGTATGCCCGGGAATTTTCCAGGACAGCTCTCTGAGGCAGCGCAATTGAGCCCGGAAAATTTCTAGGCATACCACCACAGTGTTTAATAGAAAGCAAATAGCACTATGTGCACTACTTTATAAACTGTTGTATTCTCTTCCAGGCTGATTAGCCACCTGAGAGTTCTCCGGTTTGTGAATAGTCTGTACAATTCTGTCTCCAGCAGTGTTATCCTTGATTAAAAAAAAATATATCACTGCACAAGGGAACATGTATCCGTTGTTAGCATACATACATTTATTACCATATATTTCCCTAACAATACATGAAATAGTAATTGCATATAACAATAAAATTTATACAATCACCTACAATTATATAAATTAATACTGTTAGTGTTGGCTCCATCGGTATGAGTTGGCTGCCACAGTTCCTGAATAGGATTAAATACCATAATTACCAGTAAAATCAAATGGTAACCACACTTCCCCTTCTAACTTGGTTAGTATGATGAAAACAGAGTCCTATAAAGCCGTACATCAAAAGATTATTTGCAGTATGCTGCTGTGTTAGTACAGTCAATAGGATTTCCTGTCGGTAGTTAATAAAGCATACAGTAAAGGTGCAGTCTTCTGCCGGAGGTTAGTAAAGCATGCAGTTAAAGTTAAAAGTTTAGCCTGGACAGTATAAGAGGTACCTTTAATGGGTCTTGCAAACCCCCCAGAACATCAGAACTTTGGTGGTTATTCTAGTTCACTCTTCTGAGAAATTCCTTCTTAGATGGACAAAACCATATGCACTGCAGGTGGGGTAGATGTTACTTGTGCAGAGAGAGTTAGATTTGGGTGGGGTTTTACTTCAAAGTGAGATCTATATTGCAGTGTAAAAATAAAGCAGTCCGTATTTTCCCTACACAGAAACTAAATAACTCACCCAAATCTAATTCTCTCTGCACATTTTACATCCCCCCACTCCTGCAGTGCACATGGTTTTGTCCATCTAAGAAGAGATTTGTCAGAAAGAGTGAACCAAATTAACCCCCTCTATGTCTTCCAGCTGCTGGTGCTAATAACCAATAATGTAGCTTTTTCTAGAGTCCACACATATTGATACCTGGGTATTCAGCCTCCTTGTTGCAAAATGTTAAATTTCTATATATACGACCTCCCAGATGCATAAATTTGATCACTTGCGCGTTTCCCCATCTGCTCTTAGCATCAGTGGCTTCATCAGAGAGAATGTATCGAAAAGGGCAGAGCACCCCATAATATCGCAGCAGCAGGGAACACTGTAGTTTAAAAAAAAATACAATCTTGATTACTAAAATAAATAATTCTGAATATATGGGCTGCAGCGCTAGGCTGCTTTACATTAGGGCCGATTCCGGTTCATTCGCAATGAACCAAAATTGGCCCCTGCCCCGTTGGGCGGGGTTTGCGCATGTGCAAACCCCGACTGCGAACAGCCTTGGAAATTTACAATGTCCCAAAGTAAGAGAAGAAAAAGTACTCTCTTTTGTTTGGGGGCACTCTTTAAATTGTCAATAAGATAGTGTTTCAAGGAATATTTATAAAATGTAACTTTTAATGATCATTTAAAAATGGGGATTTTTAGACTGACAGACACACAATTTCTCGAAACGATAACAGAAACAGGTCTCTGTCTGTATTTCTTCCAAATCGCCGGAGTGCCGCCTTATTCGTGTACTATATATATATATATATATATATATATATATATATATATATATATATATATATACTGTGTGTGTGTATATATATATATATATATATATATATATATATATATATATATATATATATATATATATATATATATATATATATGGGTGTGGATCCTTTGGTCTACAACAACTAGGTCGACAAGCATTGGGTTGACACCACTAGGTCGACATGCAGCAAGGTTGACATGGGTTAAGGTTGACATGTGTCAAGGTCAACATGGGTCTAGGTCGACATGAATCTAAGTCGACATGACAATAGGTCCACACAAGCATTAGGTCAACATGGGCTAGGTCGACAGTCAAAAGGTCGACATGGCCTTATTACAATGACCATCAGACAAAAAACCTGGCATCCATCCTCTGGAGAGGATACCCTCCAGAGGATGGATGCCAGGTTGTTTGTCTGATGGTCGTTGTAATAAGGCTGTATTGAATCCTGATGATGGTCTTTTTAAGACCGAAACGTCACGTCGATGGTATGTCAGCTTTAATTGCCTTGATGGAATAAACCCTACTTGAATATTAACAACGTAGTGAGTGCCCTTTTCATCCAATATATACCTTGATGTTTAGTCTTCTGTAGGAGCACCCCGTAACATGGATGGATACTTGAGTGCGGATTATTTGTAAATTGTGTATATATATATATATATATATATATATATATATATATATATATATATATACAGACAATCCACTATGAGAAAATTGTTGGCAGATGACAGCATTTATATCTATAATTCAGCACTTTTGAGACTACAATACAGCTGATCCAGTTCAGCGCATTATACACTAAAGGCCCCCATACACTGTGCGATGGCATGTGTGTTGCACATACTTTTTATACTGCCCTCAGATTATAACATTTAAGTGTATATATTATCTAGAATTTGTGCTGCAGACTAATCTATATATATTATCTAGAATTTGTGCTGCAGACTAATCTATATATATTATCTAGAATTTGTGCTACAGACTAATCTTTTGCCATATGAGAAATGTGTGATAGACATACATGCTGTCATCTGTCATTAATATAGCATATTCTGTCTGATGATTGTCTCTATACTGTGTATGATGAAGCACAACATACTTTAGATTTTATGCTCGAGACTTATCGTCTGTCATATGAGAATACCTTTGACATCTGCTGGTCTTTTCAAATGATGTGCCTGATATATAATGAAAATATGTGCTTAAACTCTAAGTATTTATCATCACATTGATTTTTACCAGCAGTTCCCATGATATTTTTGAAATTGTTGGATAAATGCACACAAATGGGGTTATTCAGACCTGACTGCAACCCTGCTATTTTGCAAGTAGGACGAATATCGATAGACTGTGCATTATACATAGGGATCTTAGCACAAATGCACAAGGCCATTTAGCAAAAACATCCAGGGCGAAATTTAATAGGGGGCGATTTTTAGGCATGTTTAAAAATCGCACAAAATCGTACTTTTTAAAATCACATTATTTGGCCGATTTTCGCATATTTAATGAGATAAGAATTTGCTGCAAAATAGCGCGATAAAGTTCGATATAGTGCGATTTTTAGTCATGAAAATTTTGGCTTAAAAAAAAATGAAAACGGTCTCCCCTCCAGAGCATAACCAGCCCCGAGCTCAAAGAGCCGGTCCTGGTTTCAGAAAATCACGGGGCAGAACAAATAGGGGACCCCTGGATTTTACAAAACCAGCACCAGGCTCAAGGGCCGGTCCTGGTTCCCAAAATACGGGGGACAAAATGAGTAGGGGTCCCCCGTATTTCAACAACCAGCACCGGGCCCAACCAGCCAGCAGGGTAATGCCACAGCCGGAGGGAGACTTTTTATACAAGTCCGCCCGGCCAAAGCATTCATCCCCTGACCGGTCAGCATGGGCAGGGATCCTGGGGAAGTGGGGACCCTCCCAAAGAAGGGGCCCCCCCCCCTCCAGAACTTACCTGCTCATGCTGAGACTCGGGGCTGTCCTCGATGCCCCTGGCCGGTGGGCATCGAGCTGATTCTGTGCAAAAAATAGATGAAAAACTATTCTCTTATACCGTGGAACTATGAGTCCCAGCAAGACTTCCCCTGCATGCTGGGACTTGGAGAACCACAAGTCCCAGCATGCGGGGCATTAAAGGGCCCGCTGGCACTTGTAGTTCCACAGTAAAAGAAATTGTTAAATAAACACACTGACACCCATTAAAAATAAAACTTTAATACATCCAAAACTCACACATATTTGATACTTACCTATCTTGAGCCCGTAGGTAGGTTCCTGGGTCCGTTGCTCCTGGGTCTGGGGCTCCAGGGTTGTAGAGTCCGGGGTCCGGGCTCCAGGGCTGAAGAATCCGGGGTCCAGGATCCAGAAGAAATCCATAGGGGGACCTGTGGAAGAAAATCCTACTCACCAAGGTCCTCAGGCGAAGATCTGTCCTCTTGATCCGACGTAGTCCAGGTCTTCTTTAAAAAAAAAAATTGCTTCTACTCCCACTGGTACCCGTCTGACGACCTAGCCGGAGAGATGTTGATGCTCCATCTTCAGCGTCTCTCCTCCGAATGATTTTATGGGCCGCCTAGCAGCCAATCAGGAGCCGAGTTTGGTGGCCAATAGAATAATTTATATTGCACAGGTTCTGGATATCGCAAAGCCTGGGAAATTCATTTGATGGTGAATGGTCGCCGATCAGCATAGATTTTGCCATGCCTTTCACAGCATTGTACAGTGCAGATTTTCACTCTGGTGGAGCAGAGACTATCTGATCACAGGGCTCTGCAATTTTGCAGATCGCGATCAGGTCTAATGTCCCATACACACGGTTCAATTTATTCTATGTTTCTATTTTATTTTGCTTATATAAGCAAAACTAAATCGAGTTAAAATCAATGGTGATGCACCACCTCAAAATCGAAAAGAAAAATAGACTGCGCAGACAAGACTATAAAGTAAAGATCTGTACTCTATAGTCCAAATCAAATGCGTTTTGCTGGCCGTTCGATTTGATCCTGATTTGGAATGAATCCCAAGCAAAAAATGCACTGTGTGTACATGTATGTGTGTACATGTGTTAACCCCCGAATCCTGCAGAATGATGTGCTACCAGTGTTCAGGGGCCACAACAGGTAGTTCTGCAGAAAATGAATCTATGTTACACCCAATTTACCTCCTGAGTAACTTGGAGGTAAGTTTGATGGCCAATGTTCACTACATACATGATGCATTTGCTGTGCATTTCTCTTCATGCCCCAGGTTTACAAATGCATGAAAGAGAGATCTACGTAGACTTCTTGTCATGACCCGGAGTATTAATATTTACATTTGCAATGGCTCTACTGGCTGGCACTGCAGTCCGTTCACAGTGTGCCTGCATGTTGTTACTTGGTAGCTCAAGTATTTGGGCAATGCCTCCAGTAAGCCATGAGGTCTGTCCTCTCTACGGCTCCACAGTGCTCTTCTCATTGACAACTAATTCTTCTGGATGCAGGGCGTCACAGTGGCCTTCTCACTCTATGCTTTCCCAGCATTCTGGCATACTTTCTCCACTGTGAAGTCATGCTTGGAGTGATCACATGTCTCCAGCCACTCTGGTTACTGTCCAGAGTAGCAAATTGCAGGACATTGCTCCCTATAAAGGGAGCCAACTGGTCACTTCACAATTGTGAGTACAATGACACTATTTAGTTGTAATCAACTCTGTGCAGTTACAGTCTATTCCAGTTTCAGTGTAGTTGTCTGCGACTTTATTGCCTAACAGTCCCACTCCGGATAATACAGATTCCCAGTACCCTAAAGCCTGCCTGGTTCCAGTCCGTTCACCTTGCAAGTTCCTGTCCGGTCTCCTGATTTCTCCAATTCTGCTTCTGGTCCAGAAACAGTTCCAGGAGTTTTCGACTCCAGTCCGTTTCCAACTAAAATACGGTTGCCGTACTGGATCTTTTCCAGCTGCCTACTGTTTTGAATCTGGTTACAAGGCTTCACTGTTCAGTAAATACAAAGTTTGCCAGTGAACTTGTTGCCTTAATATTAGACCAGCTCGGAATCTATTTCCATTACAATTGTTCCCTAAAATCTGCTCTAGCTCTGCTCCAGTAGTTCCAGTCTGTTCTTGTTCTCAGCCTCTACCAGCTAGGTAGCCAGAGACTTTACTTTATAATAAAGATTATTTTATTTCTTCTACACCTTCTGCTCCAGACTCAATCTCACACACCTGCCCAAGCCAAACCCAACCCCCAGAAATGACACCTCCTTATAAGTAGCAGTGGTTAAATGTTTAGTTATTACTCAATAGTATGGATGTCCTTGTGATTAAGCAAAATGTGGTCTTACCAGATATGGGAGGAAGGGTCTATTGCTTTTTGTCAATCCAGACCTGGATCCTTGACTGGTACAGATCCAGGAGTTGGTGACTTAATAGTGACTGGCTTGGAGTTGTTCCTGTTTTCAGACTATAGGGAACTTTAACTAGTACCAGGTGGATTACGGACCCCCAGTACAGCACACCATTGGTTTTCACCAGGGAGTTTGGGTTGTGCTGCACCCAACATGCAGGTCACACCCTCCTGACTGAGTCACCTAGTTCTAGCACTACACAGACTCTGGAGTAAGAGACCGGAGAATGGGAATGTTGCTACTGAGAGATCTGGAGATATTAATGTCCAACTGGAAGCAGAGGTACAAGGAACAGCCTGTAACTGTAAATGTATTTATCGGCCTGGAGCTGAAGGGGTGATATCAAATTGGAACTGATGGCCTGAGTATCGGACAAGAACTGATGGATTGACTATTGTATAACAATGGAAAGCTTGGCTATCGGATGATAACAGATGGCTTGAGTATAAGTTGCGAACCAATGATTTGAGTATTGGTCAAGAACTGATGGTGCATGATTATCAGCTGGAACTGATTTATAGTCTGGAATGGATGATGAGGACTTATCATCTGGAACCAATAATGTCACCAGGAGTGCATTGTGGTTGTAAATACATTGTATAGGATCCATTTCCACGTGACATCAGTGCACTGGCAGCTTGAGACTTCCTTGGCTGTCTCTTTTAATACCTGATGGGAAGCAGAGATTGTCTGTTGCAATCAGCTGAACAACTGGGGGATTGGCTAAGAACTGTTCACATTGGTGTAACCAATATGGCAGCATCCATGTCTAAGTTTTGGAGGGAATTTTAGCATTTAGTCTGTGGGGAAGATTTACTAAGATCGACTGGGTACGAATGCACATCTTATATATGGATGGGATCCGCTGTTCAGCTGATTGTAAATCAGCTGAACAGCGGTTCCCAGACGTATTTAAGATCCAGTTGCTGTCTATTTGAATAACAACTTCAATCGCCTTCGGCAGTATGAATGAGTACACCATCAATGGAACACATGGTCAGCTCATTTATTATCATGTATTCTGCTGTAATTTGGCGCGAATTCAGCAGAAAATACAACTGGAAAATAGACCATATTTTCCAGTCAAATTTTGATGAAGCATGCCCAAATCAGTCAGATCCCCTGTGTAAAATAAATTAATATATAATTTAGAAAATCGGTGTGAAGTCCCCCCCCCCGTATAACCAGCACTGGGTCCGGTACTGGTTACAAAAGTATGGGGGACAAAAAATATGGGTCCCCTGTATTTTTATAACCAGCATCGGGCTCCAACAGCTAGGGGAAACTTATTTTTCAAGATCCCTGGCGAAAACATGATTACCATGGCTGTTCAGCCCTGGCTGGGTCTCTGGGGGAGTGGGGACACCCTAATGAAGGGACCCCACCCCCCCTCCAGGTCACTGCCAGCCTGGGCTGAAGGTGGAGCTGTCCCAGGTGCCCTTGGGAGGTGGGCACCAAGCTGATATTTTTTTGGGTGTAAAAAAAGAATAAAAAATTGCATTGCATTTAACAGTAGAAGTACAAGACCCAACAAGCCTCCCTCTTGGTTCCCCATTCCCCCAGGGACCCAGCCAGGGCAAAACAGCCACAGTCTCTATTTTTTTTTAATCCCCTATATTTTTGTAATAAGGTCCAGTCCAAAAGCCTGATGCAGATTTCATGAATACAGAAGACCCCAGTTAATTTTTCCTCCATATTCGGGACACCAGGACTGTCTCAAAGACCCTAGAGCTGGATATACTAGTGGTCTGTGTGTGCATGTGGTAGGGAATATAGATTGTAAGTTCTGTAAAGCGCTGCAGAATATGTATGCGCTATATAAAAAAATGGTTCTTGTGTATTATCACTGCGCTAGCCTACGCTATGTTTTCAGCGTAGGCTTAGCTACATTGTCAGCATAGCCCAAAATCTGCCTAGCGTAGTCAGCGTAGTGTCCCCGTGGCAGCCCTGTGTAGTCAGCATAGTGTCCCCATCAGGCAGCGTACTGTCCCCGCGAGCTGCAGCTCTGTCCCCGGCATCCCTGGCAAGCCTAGTGAGCGCCTCTCACACAGCGCCGGTAACCACCAGATTGCCTGTGCTGGCGGATGCCGGCGGAGAGGCGCTCCATATGCCTGAGACACTTGAGCGTCTCAGACATTGTTTCGGCAGGGTACGGCAACCCTGCCCGTGCCAACTTCAGGGAGACGGGGTTAGGGTTTCGGTAGCACGTGTGTCTTGTGCACAAAGGGGAATGCGGGCGCAAGTGCATCTCATGTACAATAAAGGATGGATTTGTCAGTGCTTCATGTTACATACTGGCAAATGCCTCCTTTTCAAACCTCCGCTATCCACGCCAGCCTGACGTTACTCCCGACCTGTTCATACCCCCACTATCCACATCAGCGCGGAGTTCATTTTATAAAGTGTAGCAAGCGCAACGAGCCACCGAGACCGAAGTGTGGGCAGCGCAGCGAGCCCCGCTAGGGGACGTGTAAAATAAGCCTGAAGCGTGGCGAGGCTGGCAAGGGGACACAGAATAAAGGTCAAGTAATCCTCTGCACTCGCCACGCTTCGGGCTTGCTGTGCTCACCACACTGTATTACAAAGTTTCCTAAAATGTGCAATGGAAATTACGGTGTGTGGTATAATGTTAGGCCGAGCCCACTTTTCAGGGCGCAGGAGCCTCACCTACTACAAATTGTGGGGGCACAAAACATGCCCTTGCTCCGGGCGCTGTGACACCTAGCTGCACCTCTGCCGCAAAGGGCCCGGCGACATTGTAAATTGTATTTGATAAGGGAGAAGGGGATGGGAGGGGATTTTGGAGAGGGATGACCTGAGCACAAGTGACACTAGAAATTTCTGTTTATAGTGTAATAGCAAATATTACAAAAGAAAAATATAACAGATGTGATTACCACTATGAAGTAGTGAACCGCTGGTACGGTAAGTGATGACGTGGCGGTGCTCCCCTGAGAGTAAGATTAAGTACCAAAGTAAGAGAAGAAAAAGTACTCTCTTTTGTTTGGTGGCACTCTTTAAATTGTCAATAAGATAGTGTTTCAAGGAATATTTATAAAATGTAACTTTTAATGATCATTTAAAAATGGGGATTTTTAGACTGACAGACACACAACATCAAACATATATGTCATAAGTAGAGTAAGAATAACCTTATAGAATAATGGGATACAATCTTATGAGTGTAGTAGACTCCTGAGATTAGTCAAGTGGGAGGAGCAGTTAGCGGCTTATAGCAGTCCCGGAATTTAGGCGACCGAGACCAAGACATCTCAGGGTAAGCGGCGGTAACCGTCACCTTCTACAAATGCGCACTGGTTAGCATAAGTCTACTAATTACTAACAGCTCAGCGCACTCTTTTTCTTTCCTCCCCACTACCAGGGGTTTTCTATCCTTCACGCTGACTTGTGGCAGGTGTCGCTCACCCGCTATCAATGTTTGGTATATAAACACATAGCGGAAAGCAGCACACCTACCCCTAACAGTAAGACGTTATCTAAATACTTTTGTAAGCACATCTATACACCTGTCAGTAAGGGCACTCTCAACTCTGAAAGGTATTACAACCATTTAAACCCTGCACTGACCTCGGTACATCAGGGTTTTGGATCAAACCTAAAGAGACAGCAGATGCCCTAATTTCTCTCCTTCTGACATTAATCTCATCATCAGGATTTCTCGAAACGTTGATAACAGAAACAGGTCTCTGTCTGTATTTCTTCCAAGTCGCTGGAGTGCCGCCTTATCCGTGTGTACTACATAGTGGAATCCTGAGGGGTTGCCAGAGGAAGGCACCCAGTGCCATTACCAGGAGCTGAGCAGTGGAGTGCCGGCCTAACATTGTGTATATATATATATATATATATATATATATATATATATATATATATATATATATATATATATATATACACTGTATGAAGAAGCACAACATATACATACTGTTTTCTGGTTTTATGCAGCAGACTAATCTGTCATGCAAAAATACCTTTGACATCTGCTGGTTTTTTCCAATGACATGTCTGATGTATATGAAAATATATGTTGTAACTCCATGTACTGTATTAAGCACCACATGGATTTTGACCTACAGTTCCTCTGTGATATATATGGAATTGATAGATAAAGCTATTGCCATCATGCGCACACTGTATGTATTATAGGTTTTGTTAAATGACTGCTTCCAAACCATATGATATTGCTTTGTGCAGAAATATGGTTCCAGATCACACATTGTAAATATTCACATTATGGGGGACATTTACCAAAATGGATTCGTATTTTAAAAGTGAAAAAAGTCGTATTCTTAGTCGTATTGGCGTGAATTTCTGGCGTATTCGTGAAATCGTAATTTAACAAGTAAAAAAATCGTACTATCGTGGAAATTATCTTGGCGTGAACTTGTCATATTGAGGTCGTATTCGTATATCAAAATACGACTACGCATGTGTACGAAAAGTCTACACCATCGATAGAATACGAATGATTTTTGCATGGGCTAGGCGTATTTTCATCATGTACTAAAAATTCGTATTCGTGAAGTTGTAAAATATGATTCGTAAACAACTCAGAATCGTAAAATAATTCGTGAAATAAAATACACCCTCCTTGACAAGGTCTATTTTAAAGTGTATTTCACCGGCTTCAATGGAACACATGTGTTATCATTTTAAAAACACATCACAGACCTTAGAAATCACACATGTGTGCCTTATAAAAGCCAAACATCCACCTACAAACACTTCCTGACTTCTAGCATGGCAGACTATATGCTATATCAGGGTGCTTCAGTGTGGGTCTTGGCTGTGCCAAGGAAGAGGACGCCGGCGTCATGAAACTGAGCATGACCAGCAGGTCCACTCAGAAATCACTTTTCACAATCTCACCAAAAATCACCAAACAACTCTCCACTGCACCTCTCTCCTACACACTCCAAACTACACCCACAACAAGTTTTGGCGCCTCCACGACTTATATATGGGTGTGAGAGCCCTCCCCAAGTGTAAAAGAGATACACCAATCACGCTTGTAGTTTCATTTTCATAGTGAGCCATGTGGTTGAATATATGAAAATTCGTATTACATTTCCTGACAAATTCGTGAAATAACGGCGTTTTCAGACAAAAATCTCTACGCCATTCGTATTTCCCCTACGAATCTACGACACTACGAAAACATGCGTAAACCAACATACGAATGCCTACACCAACGGAAAATACGAATTTTAAAAATACGACTTTGTAGTAACTTAAACCCCGGAACACGACTTTTTTAGGATCACTATCATTCGTACTCATTCGTATTTCCTACTAATACAAATACGAATACGAATTTTTAGGAAATCCATTTTGGTAAATGTCCCCCTATCTATCTAAAATGTAACATGGACATTCTAGTTTAATAATTCTTTTAACACGTACACCACCTATGGGGAAATGTACTAAGCTTAAATGGCTACAAATATTTGTAGCGATTTGAGCCCATATACGGCAGTAAATATGTATTTTTGGTATTTACAAAGGCCGATATGAAGGCATTCGTATTTGTATTTCTGGCACATTTGTATTAGTATTTACGCCATCGATAGAATACAAATCACCGTTCATCCGAATGGAGATTATACCCAGAGATTTCCATAAGGTCATTCATGACCAAACAATCGGGAAATTCTGGGGTACTTGTTTCCTATCTGGTCGCCCACGATTTTAATCGCGGGCATCGGGGGTAAAATCGGGGCCATCGCGGGCATCGCGGCCGATAAAAAATCGGGTGCGATGGGCCAGACGCGATGCCCGCGATTTTCCCATAGAGAACAATGTTAAATGCCTCAATTTACCCGCGATGACCACGATTTACCATAGGAAACAATGTTAAATGGATCAATTTACCCAAATCAGCATAGGAACAATAGTAAATGGGCCAAAAACACCCCTGAACATTGAAATGTCCCCCCAAAAGTAGTTGACGCCACCCCGCCATCAACGTGAACCCGAAGCGTGGCGAGCGCAGCGAGCCCGCGAGGGGCGGCGGTACGCGTCCTCAGACCTTTTCATGCCCTACTATCCACTAGGGCGTGGAGTGAGAATAGAATAGTGTGGCGAGCGTAGCGAGCCACCGAGCCCGAAGCGTGGCGAGCGCAGCGAGCCCCGCGAGGGGACGCGGATACCTTCACAGGTAAACGCGTCCCTTCGCGGGCTTCCCAGGTGTCCGCGTCGCCATGGACACCTGGGAAGCCCGCGAGGGGACGCGTATAACTGTGAAGGTATCCGCGTCCCCTCGCGGGGCTCGCTGCGCTCGCCGCGCTTCGGGCTCGGTGGCTCGCTGCGCTCGCCACACTATTCTATTCTCACTCCACGCCCTAGTGGATAGTAGGGCATGAAAAGGTTGGAGGACGCGTATCGCCGCCCCTCGCGGGCTCGCTGCGCTCGCCACGCTTCGGGTTCACGTTGATGGCGGGGTGGCGTCAACTACTTTTGGGGGGACATTTCTATGTTCAGGGGTGTTTTTGCCCCATTTCCCATTGTTCCCTATGATAATTTGGGGAAATTGATCCATTTAACATTGTTTCCTATGGTAAATCGTGGTCATCGCGGGTCAATTGGGACATTTAACATTGGTCCCTATGTAAAATCGCGGGCATCGCGTCGGTCGCATCGCATGTCATTATAATGGCATGCGATGTACCCGCGATGCCCGCGATGGGCGCCCAGATAGGAAACAGGTACCAATTCTGGCATCAGCAGAGTCAGCGGCTACTGTCCGATGAGTGTTTGGAAGCCAGCAGCGGGCATACAGAGATCTCTGGAGCAAATATAAACATTAAAGACTCTGAGTAATCATGTATGAGTGGTTATAATTAATCAGTGTTGCTTTCTGTTTTTCTGTAGTTAAGCAAAGTACAGGCTCGGAGCAGATACTGGAACACTAGAAACATCTGATCGCTCTGAGGAAATGTTTAGCCCATGCACTCAGACCTTCTTCACATAACTCCAGATGGGCATGGGAGAAAAATGGCATGCAGAGTTTAATGTGATTAACACTGACCTCAATTTCATATTAGTTACAAACTACAAATAATTTTCTAGTTCATAAATATATTTTGTTTTCATGAGTCCATGCTCTATAATTTATAGTCCTTCCCTGTTTTATCTTTAAAAGATCTTTGAAGTTTGTTCAAGAAAATTACAAAACCAAAGGGAACTAGATTTATTACACAGCTTCTTGTCAAATTGCAATAGAATTGATGCAATGAAATATATTAAAAAGAAATCTGATGGTAGAGAATAGGCTACTAAACCCAGAAATCACCAGACCGTGACCTATCCAGAGTGGTACTAAGAAAAAGAAGAAAAAAAAAAGAAGAAAAAAAAGACTCTCTCTTTGTTGGGGCACTCTTGAATTATTGAGATTTTAACAGCAATAAAAGGATATCATATATTAAGAGGTGGGGGAAAAAAACCTACAGACCACTTGCCTGTATATGGTCCAGAGATAGGAAAAGTAACTGGTAGAAAAGTACTAGACAACAAGGTTCAGGAAAGTGGAGTTGCAGTCCCTATGAACGGGGCTGTCTCCAAATCCTATTTATGAAAGTGTTGCAAATATTAAAATATAACTTTTAATGTAAATTCTTTAAAATATCCTAGACAAACATGTAGACAGAACAAAAACATATATATAAATACACAAACATGTGCAGCAGGTTAATGCGATGCAGCACAATCTGAGACCGCTACAGATAACCATGCACAATAGGGCTCATATGTTGTAACTTAGTACAGAAATAATTGCAACACAGTTGCTTTATATCTTAAAGGCTTGGTGGGTGAAAATTACACCCGTCACAGTTGCACCCAGGAATGGTTCCTTTTCCTGAGTGTGAGGTAGGTACTGCAGAGGCCTATAATTGTGCGCTAAGGGATTTTTGTATCAATTATTTGGACATTACGGCATCCATTCTTTGGACACTGTCTGCATTTACACAGAAATTGACAATAAAGATTGTTCCAAATGACTGCAATTGGTACAAGTGTACAAATCAAAAAATTATATTGATTTGTCTAAGCTAAAGCAAGCTCATGTAGGTTGTGTACTGCCGACCACTGTTGTGTCGACATATAACGCCTGTCATCAGCAGTATATTAGTCGGTGAGCCGACACCTGATTGTTTCTCATGCACAGTAACCAACTAGTCAATGAGTATTGTAGCTAGCACATACAATGTTGCCAAGATCTTATCACAATCTGTCCTCCACTGTGTCGGCAGTTACACAAATGTTGGCATTAAAAATCAATATATAGTAGTGGTTAGCACAGATATGCAGACAAATATGTATATTCAGCCGACCATTCTCGTGTCGACAGAACAGATTATCCTGTGCTGTCCTTACTGATGCACTGCAATCAAGTAATATCAAGATACTATCACAATCTGCCCTCCACTGTGTTAGCAGTAACACCAATGTTGGCATATGAGGATTGATATACAGTAAGGGTCAGCACAAGTATATAGGCAGATATATAGCAGCCTACTGTTGGTTATCCTCAGCCAGCAGCTTTTGTGTCGACAGAGCCGGTTATGCTATCTACTTTTTAAGAGTATGTCCCAAACATTCTAGCCACAGTGAGCGTGATATCCGGTAGGACATGCAGGATTTACAGAGAACAATTTTTAACACTGACAGACAAATTCACCAGATAGCTTGAAGGCTGTATAACTGTTCAATTATCTGAGTCACACATCATCTAGAAATGATATAGGCGTTCCCGCAAAGTAATTGGATAGGGATTAGGAATGTGTGGGTAGAGGATTGGGAAAGGAGTTGGGGTATACACCAGGAAAAGGGTAGAGGAATATGACAAGGGAATAAAAAGGGGGGGGTTTTTGGAAGAAATGAAGAAAAGAGTGGAAGTAGAAAACAGATAGAGAAAAGAATCTGACTGTATCCACCGGGTATGAGTGATCCCACCAACTTTATATACCCTTGACAGAGGTGGGGTAGTCTGGTTGGAGGATTGGAAAGTCTCCTTTTCCACTCTGGCAGGCCACCCCCGTCCAAATGTCAGCTGCCACTTAATAGTTGTGGGCTTTTATGGGTATTGTGGGGGAAGAACTCTGTCCCGAGTGGAGTCAGAAGAGTAAAGAAAGGTGCTACCCTTATAGTGTAAAAGCGGCTGCTGCCCACCTGATATACCTATCACTAGGGGTGGAATACTGTATGCAACTAGGAGAGGTCTCCCTTCTCCTGTTATACCTTCATACGCCCCCAGTAGGCTACCATCTGTGTTTAGATGGGCTTTTTTAGGTATGGTGGGTGAGCGGGCTTATCGTGACACCAGGGGATTTATTACACCTACTGGAAACAAAGGAGGACGGGGGGTTTTGGTAAGAAAAAGGGGGGAATTGGGGGAGAGACAGAAGGTGGCGGATAAGGGGTAAGGGAAGGAGCCAGGGGGGAGAGGAGGTTATAGGGACGCGGGTAAGCGAATACCTGTGAGTGCACACACTGCACTACGCTGAATGGCTCTGTGACTGCCCCCAAACGGGTATGCTGTGACTGTCAGACGGCTGTGTCCACGGAATCTCGTGGAGAAGACTATCAGGGTTGCTGAGACGATACTCTGGCTGCTGTTTGTAGCAGGTGAGGCAGAACTGATGCTATAGGTGTCTGCTTCTGATGCCGTTAGGTCAGTGATGGGAGCGCTGTGCTGGCACTAGGGCCCGTCTATGATGCGGTTTGCTGCTGCTGTTACTGGTGAGATAGAGCTGGACTGTAGATATTCAAAGCGCTGGAGTTGCGCTAAGTCAGGTCAGCGGCGCGGCTGCTGTGGTGAGACAGAGCTGGACCGTGGATGTCCAAGGCGCTGGGATAGCGCTAAGTAAGGTCAGCGGCGCGGCTGCTGTAGTGAGACGGAGCTGGACCATGGGTGTCCAAGGCGCTGGGATAGCGCTAAGTCAGGTCAGCGTCGCGACCGCTGTGGTAAGACAGAACTGGACCGTGGATGTCCAAGGCGCTGGAATAGCGCTAAGTCAGGTCAGCAGCGCGGCTGCTGCTGCTGCAGTTTGTGAAGCAATGATCAGGAGGCGCTCAGTGACTGCGTCACTCCCACTAGAAACCAACGATCGTTTCACCTGTGATCAGGCTTCTTCAGGGTCAGTGTATAGTAGGGTAAGGCGTGTAACCGCCTTTTAACTGGTTTACATGTTGTCAATCAACACTAATTGGATCAAATTAATTGCTGGTGTTGTGGCTTGCGTGCACACTATAATTGTTTCTAAAGCCCTTTGTGTATTTAGAAGGTATGGGTACAATGAGTCAAAAATTCACATATTGGGCTATTACAAAGTTTGGGGAAGAATAGGAAAAATACTAATAATATAATACCTCTATAGAGGGGGCGTTATTTGTGGGATCAAGGTAAGACTAAGGGAAAAGGAAACAAAGCGGGATTGAGCATAACAAATTCACAATTGGGCTATTACAAAGTTTGGAGAAGAATCGGAAAAATACTAAAAATATAGTACCTCTATAGAGGGGGCGTTATTTGTGGGATCAAGGTAAGACTAAGGGAAAAAGGACCAAAGCGGGATTGAGCATAACAAATATTGTATTGGACCCATAACACATTCAATCAGATCATGGTCACCCCGAGTACAGGAATAATAGGGGTTGTCGTCTTATGATGTTCGCAGTAAAATGTTTTGTATGTCAGACTGCGATATAAGACATATTGGCTAATTGAAAATGGAGAATGGATATTATAAGAGCTAAAAAAGGCAAGGCATATATACAAGACCCCTGTATGAAGGGATAATAAACTGGTTCCTATGGTGGCTGGAATGAGAGAAAGGGGAATAATAAGAGGGGAGAGGGGGGGGGGGGGGGGAGGGAAAGCATATTATTGTTCTGATGTGGAAGGGGTGGGTCACTTGTGTCTGTGGTTGGTTTGACACTCTAATGGTAAATATTGTGACCACATATTCCCACCGGCCAGCTTTTGTACATCCGTGTGTCCTCATTGATTATGTCAACGGGTTGTCATATTCAATCTGAGGGGCCAATATCAAATGCGAGTATGCGACTGACTTAGGGAAAGAGAGTGACTTCAATGAAGTCCTCTGACAAAATAGGGCGGATTTCTATGTTATCCAAGCATATCGTGGTCCCATGTAGGTGGGTGCATGGTTATAGGGTGAAACCTCTACAACTTGGATATATGGGTAAAGTATGTCTTGGATATATGGGTAAAGTATGTCGTAACATCTGTCATGTCATGCCGGGTCTTTAGGTCTTGTCAGTCCATACCGTATTGGCGAGATGTCAAAGTTGGGGACTATATAGGTCAGTTCGGAGCCATAAGGTGTGTGTGTTTAGGCTGGAAGGGGGATGAGGTTCCAGTCAAAGGTGAAATAGTGTTAGGAATATAGGGGGGCTGGCTTAATTATGAGCCCCTAGTGCCTAAAGTGATAAATGTGCCTACTATATCAGCTGTGTGCTGAGTAGGAAACTGAGAATAAGTACCATGTGTCAGTGCTGAAAAAAACCAACAAACAAAGACAAAAAGCAAAACAGGTGAAAAATAAGTGAAACTCAGTACAGTTTACGTGATACCTAGGTATAGTGGTAAAAAGGGCCTCATTATGTGAGGTCCAACGTTGTCCTTTGTGTTTATGGTGGGTAGGGGTGAACCAAGTGGGGTACTGCTGACAATATGCAGATTGGTTGTAGTGATGATAGATATTGTTCAATGACAAGGTAGTGTACTATCCGAAATGGGGACAGAATTCCCTATGTAAAGAGGGGAAGAAAAGAAAAAAGAGGAGAGAGAGCAAGAGGAAAAAAGGGGGGAGGGCGCCAGCTGGGGGGGGGGGGGGGGGTTTTGGGGTTACATTGTAGAAAAGGAAGGGCTGGTAGTTGGAAAGGCCTAGATAATGTTTTACAGAAAGGATCCAAAGCTATTATTCTCGTTCAGGCCATGTGGATTGACAGAGTTAAGGTAGAAGATCCATTTGCTTTCTGCTCGTTGTAATTCTTTACTAAGATCTCCTCCTCTGATCCCCAAGCGGATGTTTTCTAGGCCGAAAGCCTTGAGTTCTTGGGGTGATCCTCTATGTCTCATCAAGAAATGTCTGGCCACTGAGGTTAATTTTTTAAATTTTTTGGTGTCTGCCTCTGCATTGCGGATATTGCTGGCGTGTTCTAGCAGGCGGAGTTTGAACTTACGGCCCGTCATCCCCACGTATCGGAGTCCGCAGGGGCACTCCAAGCAGTATATTACTCCTGAAGTCTCACATGTGATGAACAGGTTTAACTCCAGTGTCTTGCCGAATCGGTTGGTTATTTTGCTGTTTTTAATGATGTATGTGCACGCCTTGCATTTTCCGCATGGGAAAGTACCCGTAACTCTGGGTTTAGCTCTGGGTATTCTTTGGAAATGACTTTGGGTGAGCTTGTCCCTCAAGTTCTGGGCCCGTCTCCAACTGTATTGTGGTCCGATGGATGTAATATCTTCAAGATCAGGGTCCATCTCAAGAATGTGCCAATTCTTGCGGATTATGCCCTGTAGATCTTGCCATTGGTCACAAAAGTTTGTTATAAATCTTGTGACGGGTTTCTTTCGGTTGGCTCGTGTGTCGGGATCTGAGAACAGGAGATCTTCTCTGTGACATTTCAAGGCCTTGTATTTGGCACTCTTAATGGATCTTTTACTGTATCCACGTATCTGCAGTCTATTGCAGAGTTCCTGACTTTGGATTTCGTACATCTCTTTCGTTGAACAATTGCGTCTTAGACGTAGAAATTCCCCTTTGGGGAGATTCTTTATGGTGGGCGGGAAGTGTGCACTGCTGCTGACAAGTAAACTGTTGGTGGCAGTCTCCTTCCTGTATAGTTTGGTCTCCAGCTTGTTGTTATCTGACCGGTATATGGCTACATCTAGGAAGGTGATTTCATCATGGTGGATATTGTATGTCAGTCTTAAATTCAGGTTGTTACTATTCAGTGTTTTGATGAAGTCAATGAGGCTTTTTTCATCTCCCTCCAGAGTGGTGTCAGAAAGTAGGGGTCATAGGCGTGCGCACGGGGGGTGCCGGGGGTGCACAGGCACCTCCTAATGCCCGTTGGCACCCCCCATGCGATTGCACGCAAAATGTTTCAAATGCAGCACATTTTCACTTGCCAGCCACGGCCGCTGCCCGCTGCCGTTCTCCAGCCTGGAAGCACTGCGCTGGCCGGGACGTGGGCTATGCAGCTCAGTGAGCTCCATTCACATAAGTGTGGCACCCCGACCTGGACCAATTTGTCCAGCGGGGGCCGTGTTAATAGGGTTGCTGAACAACCATGTTTTATATGCCGCCAGGACCGCGGACTTCAAGGGGTTAATACCCCGTTCAGCAGAGGGCACGAAAACGGGTCCCCAGGCTGATTGACAGCCAATGGGGGACCAATAAGGAGGAGGAGGAGGTACCTGTGGGGTGCAGAGGTCGAGGAGCAGGAGGACGCGCGGCGCTGGTGTTCGGGAGAGAGAGAGGAAGAGAGTGGTGACGCGTGGCAGAAGAGGAGAGCGGAACGGCGCTGTTCCGTCGGCGAGGCGGGGACAGAGCCTCAACACCGCCAGAGAGCCAGCTGACGTCGGGGGAAAGAAGAGGAGGCGCCGGGCGAGTGAAGCAGCCGGCAGCAGGGAGAAGCCAGCGCGGAGTCCAGCGGTCAGGAGAGGCGCAGCTGAGTGCGGCAACGCTGCATCCGCAGTGCCCACACTAGCGTGCCCTCCTGCAGAAGATTGCACCAGTCGTCCAGACGCCAGGGGACCCTATCGTGACGGGCAGGAGCCTGCAACTTGTTGCTGATGCCAGGTACCCCCTGCGCTGGTCACCCCAGGCCTGCCTCCCTATCCACTCCCTATCCACTCCCTGCCACCAACGCAGTATACCCGGAAGGACACCCCTTTGCCCCCCATGAGCGCACCTACTCCTGCCCACACCCCATGTCACTCTCAGCACCCCACCAGGAGAATAAGGGGTGACAGCCATGGAAGCACCAGAGCCCCTGTAACGCCGGGCACCCAGGGAATACCCCAAGCAGGGCGAGGACAGCCCCACGGGATCCCCACTAAACTAATCTGCTGCACTATATAAGACACTGTAACGGAATCTGTTGCTCTATATAAGACACTGGGGTTTATTCTAGTTCATTTATGCGCATTGATGCCCAGTAGGCGGTGATAGACACGCCCAGTGGGCGGTGATAGACACGCCCAGTGGGCGGTGATAGAAATGCCCCTCCAATTGTGCACCTACTAATAAAATGGGCTGCGCACGCCTATGGTAGGGGTTCAGGTTACTCGGCAAAGTGACTGAAGAGTGGATTTTAACACATGGTTATAAGTAGCTTCTGGAAAGCACATATATCATCCACAACATATCCACACTTCTGGTCTGTCACCGTCTCGGGGGTGGACATCGGTAGCCAGCCATCAAGCGGTTTGCGGGCTTCAAACATCAGATGAAAGTGATGTGAGCAGGGCCTCACTAAAGGTTCCAGGCTAGTACACATGTAGCTCCCCTTGTAATGCTGCTAAACACATGTGTATGGGCGTGCAACAAAGTTTATACAACTGGCATGTAGAATCTAACGCTTGTGGCTTGTGAAGGAGACTTTGGCTTTAGGCTGCCCATCTGGCACTGTAGCACAATGTACATAAAGTAATGGTTCCATCAGTAAATTCCATTGGCACAGACATTTGGCATTCACCTTAATAACGTCACCCACCACAGTACATCCAGATAGCTAAGAAGCATGGAATAAATTAGGCCTTCCTTTATTCCTGGGATGTCACCTGCGATGTTGTTCCTGGATTTAGCGGTACGTAGGTGGAGCTGCAGCGCGCAGCTCCTCTTGTAAAAAGCAACGCTCGCCACGGGAGTGTGCATCTCTCAGTACCCGTACCATTGTACATCAGCCACCTCTTCACTGCCTTTCCCCTGGGCCCCGCCTACAGCCCCACGTCTCCTTTCTGGAGAGCTAATGCAGGTTACATCCAGGTTACTCTGTCTCTGGGCACCTCACATAGGCCCTTATTCTTGTTCGTGCGGTACGGTCCGCGTGCGGCCGTACCGCCGATGTTTTTACACTGCACATGCGCAGAGGTCAATCTGCGCATGTGCAGCCCCCTTCGCCGCAGACGTATTTCGTCCGCCGCAAAGGGGGCGTATAGGGGCGTGAGAGGCATCATGCCCTCATTTCCCTATGTGTACGCCCCGCGTTTCATGGGCGTTCCCATGCAAACGCGGGGCGTATGCATGGTAATGAGGCCATGACGCAACTCATGGGGGCGGAAAGCTGACGTCGCCGGATGTCAGCTTTCAGCCCCCATACAAGCTACCACACGGACGATTGCCCGTGTGGTCTCAGCTTGCGGGAGCTGCCGCGGCGTGCGGACCTGCCTTCGATGGTCGACGACCATCGAATGCAGGGGGCAGCTCCCACCATGGTGGAGGCGTAGCCTCCACCATTTTTATGCGGATCGCCAGCCGTCCGTGTACGGACGGCCGTGGCGATCCGTAGGGTGGGCGGGGATTGGTTTGTGCGGCTGGAGCCCCGTGTGCGGCTCTGGCCGCACCAACCAGAATAAGGGCCATAGACATTCTGGTTGAAATTTACTAAAGGAAATTTGTAAAAAAAATAGGTGTATTTGTATCCAGAAATACACTTATTTTTCACATTTACTATCCCGAAAATACGGCAATTCGTATTCGTATTGCTGTGCTATCAATACGAATACGAATTGCCGTATTTTTGGCATAGTAAATGTCAAAAATAAGTGTATTTCTGGATACAAATACACCTATTTTTTTTACAAATTTCCTTTAGTAAATTTCCCCCTCTGTTGCTGCTCTCTTCTTTGTAAATCTCCTTTTCTGTATTTTTTTCTCCATTTTTCTCTTTCATGTTCCTCCATGCACCCCCTCCCCTTTTCCCCAAATCTACATGTCCCTCTCATCAGCAGAAGCATATGCATCAAATAAATCTTATGCATTGTGCATAAGATGCATTTGATGTGGAAAAAGTGCAAACATGATGGGGGACATTTACCAAAATGGATTCGTATTTTAAAAGTGAAAAAAGTCGTATTTGTAGTCGTATTGGCGTGAATTTCTGGCGTATTCGTGAAATCGTAATTTAACAAGTAAAAAAATCGTACTATCGTGGAAATTATCTTGGCGTGAACTTGTCATATTGAGGTCGTATGCGTATATCAAAATACGACTACGCATGTGTACGAAAAGTCTACACCATCGATAGAATACGAATGATTTTTGCATGGGCTAGGCGTATTTTCATCATGTACTAAAAATTCGTATTCGTGAAGTTGTAAAATATGATTCGTAAACAACTCAGAATCGTAAAATAATTCGTGAAATAAAATACACCCTCCTTGACAAGGTCTATTTTAAAGTGTATTTCACCGGCTTCAATGGAACACATGTGTTATCATTTTAAAAACACATCACAGACCTTAGAAATCACACATGTGTGCCTTATAAAAGCCAAACATCCACCTACAAACACTTCCTGACTTCTAGCATGGCAGACTATATGCTATATCAGGGTGCTTCAGTGTGGGTCTTGGCTGTGCCAAGGAAGAGGACGCCGGCGTCATGAAACTGAGCATGACCAGCAGGTCCACTCAGAAATCACTTTTCACAATCTCACCAAAAATCACCAAACAACTCTCCACTGCACCTCTCTCCTACACACTCCAAACTACACCCACAACAAGTTTTGGCGCCTCCACGACTTATATATGGGTGTGAGAGCCCTCCCCAAGTGTAAAAGAGATACACCAATCACGCTTGTAGTTTCATTTTCGTAGTGAGCCATGTGGTTGAATATATGAAAATTCGTATTACATTTCCTGACAAATTCGTGAAATAACGGCGTTTTCAGACAAAAATCTCTACGCCATTCGTATTTCACCTACGAATCTACGACACTACGAAAACATGCGTAAACCAACATACGAATGCCTACACCAACGGAAAATACGAATTTTAAAAATACGACTTTGTAGTAACTTAAACCCCGGAACACGACTTTTTTAGGATCACTATCATTCGTACTCATTCGTATTTCCTACTAATACAAATACGAATACGAATTTTTAGGAAATCCATTTTGGTAAATGTCCCCCGATATGTACAGTACATGAGCTATTTTGATTCATCAAAGTATATTTTGTATTGTTAAGGTTACAAATTATTTTAAAAATGTATGTTGTCTTTTCCTGTTGACCCTAAAGTGCAGGGTCTTCTGTCGATTCTGTGGCCACATCAGTTCATATTCTTTTATGGGTTGTCTTCTGCTTTCACCTCTGTCAAACTAAACTAGTGCTGCTTGCGCCACATAATATTAGCCTGAGCAAGTCAGCAGAGTTATGTAGTATGCAGCTGTGATTGGTTTGTGACTGCAAGCCCTGATTGACCACTGGTTCAAGAGCCGATATTGACTCGCAGCACACAACAAGTCTGAAAAGTCACCACAGCTCCTATCTAAATAACATAGATTCAATGAGAAGATATGAAGATCAGACAGTTTGCCCTGTATGCATTAATCCATTATGTAAAGTATAACTTTCGAAACATTACTAACTCTGGAGTATCCAATTGTAACCCTAACTTCTAATCCACAGAATGGGCGTTATTCTTTATCATTTCATCATAGTGCTCCATGACTAGCAGCTTTGTGAATACAGTAGTACAGCACAAAGGTGGCCCTATCCAATTTGATGCCCTAGGCATCAGTGCCCCCTAGCACTGCTACTAGCTCTGCTTCTGATACAGCACCCATCTACAGGCACAGCACCCACAACCCAGAAGTACAAATCACAGCAGCAACCAGCAGCGCCTAACACCCCTCAACCATAGCAGTTTTAATTTTGGTGCCCTATGCCAGGAATTAGTGTCCTCACCTCTTTGTCCATACTGTATATGAAATGGGTGCCGGATGACTGCCCGACAATCAGTATACCGACATCGGAATCCTGACTGCCGGTGCTCCGACAGAGGGGATCCTAAATGACAGGGACTATTCTCCCTCTTTTGGGACCACGACTCCCATAGGGGGAGAACAGAACCTTTGACGAGCGAAGCGAGCCACCGAGCCCACAAGGGGCTTCTTTGCGCTCGACGGATCCCGAATGTTGGGCAGACATAGCACACTCATATGAAATAGGGAAAGTGCATGCTGAAGGCACATGTGCTAAAAGACGATGTTTTCTTGTTGAGTGTCGCATTACACTACACTATATTGACCTTATATTGATCCTATTCACATTACACCTTATCTCTCTTTATTCAGATTATGCCACACCATATAGATCCTTATTCATTATGCCTTATTCATATTATCGCTCCTTATTCACATTATTCAACACTGCTGCTTTATTAATGAATGCTCCTTCTGGTAGTCAGTTACAAACTTCTATAGGGGGATTTAAACCTGCTTTTTTCTTCAAAGTTTCTCTCAATGGTGTGCTGACACAATTGTACCGAAATATTCTATGAGAAATATAATTATATGATTATATTCATTTTATCAGTTCAAAGGACAAATTTCTCATTGTTTGGTCACCAATGTTTTTTATGAACAATTGACTGAGTTGAAGGTTATAACTTTTTATAATTGCAGTACATTGCATTATGCATTTTTTTTTTTTTTTTATAAAGGCTAATGATTTTATGATTATATTCAATATATTTAGAATGTATCTTCACATTAATCATTAACACATCTCCTGGTTTTACTTTCATGTAATTCATTTATGTGAGTGGGTGTTTATTAAAAATTGTTTTATCTATTTATTTTTTCTTACCTTGAGCATGTCTTCAAATGCACTCGTTAATTTCCTTCCTTATTATTTGTTTTACACTGTTTTTTTAACCTCTGTGAGATGAGCGCAGCGCGCCCAGCGATACACGGCTGGAGCGGGACCTGCCCTGTCTCCTCAGTGGCACCATGGGGGAAGCTACACCTCCCTCCCTCCGCAGCAGTGCCATGGAGGAACTGCAAATCTGTTCCTCCAAATCCTCCTGCGCAGGGCTCACATGTACCTTCCTCAAGCCAGAGCCTCTCGGGGTGCACAGCCTGGATTCCTCCTGCAGCAGGCCTCCCCTTCGCCCTGTCTCTGGATCCACTGGCAACCCTGACACCCTGCAGCTCCCCCCACATATTTGTGAGTGCCCTGGGATCGCTGTACCCATCAACTCTTCTGTGTGTGTGACCCCCTTCTTTTGTATGTGTGACCTTCTGTACACTGCTTTCCCTGTGTGTGTGACCCCCCTGTACCCCCCCTCATCTCTGGTGTTTGACCCCCCTGTACCCCCATCACCTGTGTGTGACACCTTGTCCCCTGTTACCCCCTTCCTCTGTGAATGTGACCCTATCTACCCTAATTTCCCTGGTGTCTGATCCCCTCTTACCCTTATGTGTGTGTGTGACACCTTTTACCCAAATAAAAATTTGTAATGAGCATTATGGTGTGTGGTATAATTTGTAATGGGCATTATGGCATGTGATATTATGTGTAATAGGCATTACGGTGTGTAATATTATGTGTAATGGGCATTACGGTGTGTGGCATTATGTGTAATGGGCATTACGGCGTGTGATATTATGTGTAATGGGCATTACGGTGTGTGATATGTATAATAGGCATTACGTTGTGTGGCATTATGTGTAATAGGCATTACGGTCTGTAATATTATGTGTTATAGACATTACGGTGTGTAATGTGTATAATGGGCATTACGGTGTGTAATATTATGTGTAATGGGCATTACGTAATGTGGTAATATGTATAATGGCATTACGGCGTGTGATATTATGTGTAATAGGCATTACGGTGTGTAATATTATGTGTAATGGGCATTACGGTGTGTGGCATAATATGTAATGAGCATTATGGTGTGTGTCATTTTGTATAATGGGCATTACAGTGTTTGGTATAATATATCATGAGCATTATGGTGTGTGTCATTAAGTATAATGGGCATCACAGTGTTTGGTATAATGTGTAATGGGCATTACGGTGTGTGATATTATGTGTAATAGGCATTACGGTGTGTGATATGTTTTCACTGCCCCACTCGCCATTTCCACCTCGAGGTGGAAACGGCGACTGTGGTGGTGGTGGTGGTGGTGGTGGTGGTGGTGGTGGTGGTGGTGGGGGGGGGGGGTGTCAGTTGAATATTTGGTGATGGTATCATCTACTCTGCGCTCAAGTATGAAATATTAATAGTTTAAAAACAATTTATTATGATCAATTGGGTATCACATAAAAGTTGGGTGTCACATAAAAGTTTAATAATTCTCATATAATGAGATATAAAGCAACACTGTAAAATAATGACATAGGACATACACTTATAAATAAAAATGCTCGTTGATGTCAAGAATAAAGGACAAATGGAAATATACTTAGACAAAGTCCTGCTTGTTCCTAGTGGTACTCTCCTGCCGACAATTGAGTGTAATGGGTCACATTAGGGTCCATGGTAAACTGGTATGGTGGGTATCCATAAACCTGGCTGGAAACCTTGTGAATTTTTGTATCCTCTCGTGAAGAACAAATGGTTTAGTTCACGTTAGGGATAGAATCCAAGAGTAGGCCTGGTGGTGGTGTCCCAAGTTGATATGTACAGTTTGTGACCAAATGTCAGTTAGGAGGAGAGCTGTTCCAAGTGGGATATTCCAATGGAAGAAGCCCAACAAGAATAAATGGCTTGGCAGTCCCCCACAGCGGTACCGCCGTATTAGTGCAGATATAGGGGGTGACATTCTATGGAGTGAGATAAATGCGCCGCAAATCGCACCACATCGCCGCTATTCGTCCTTTTTAAAATCGCATTTTTGGGTAATAATTCGCATATTTAATGGGATGCGATTTGGAGGCTGAAAAGTGCGAAGTGGTGCGATTTGCGGCGAAGTGGTGCGAATTTAAGTCACAAAAAAGTGCGATTTATTACGCCGGTCATGTGCGAATTTTGGACCAACCGGAGTGCGATTTACAAAACTGTCTCCGCATGACTAAGAACCCCCCAACCTATTGGCCCACCTCTGTCCCCTCCATTATGCATCACACCCCCTATATAAAGGGGCACTGGCGCCATTTCACTCTTTGATAGGAAGTAAGGAGCATGGAGAGGAGCAGTGGCAGTGTGAGCAGAGGAAGAGGTGTTGGTGGCAGAGTGAGGAGTGGCAGAGGGAGCAGTGGCAGAGGGAGCAGTGGCAGAGTGAGGAGTGGCAGAGGGAGCAGTGGCAGAGGGAGCAGTGGCAGCAGCCAGCCAAGTGGGAGAGCCAGCAGTGTGGCAGGCAGCATGGCCACAGCAAGGCCAGCCCCAGACCAGGCCCTGGCCGTCCAGCCCCAGCAGGAGGTGGTGGAGGATCCGCTGGCATCCCCATCCTATAGCCAAGACCTTGACCATACCCCACAGCAGCTGCAGGAGGGCCACATGTCAGAGGTGGAGGAAGATGGAGGTGTGGAGGAGGAAGACACTGGCATGGAGGAGGAGGGGTACATGGCTGGAGTAGAAAATGAGGAGGAGGAGGAGGTAGAAGCTGGCCGCACAAAAAGTGTCCGAAAGGTCAGATTTTCCTACGAGGAAAATGCTGCGCTTGTCCAGGCTATCATGCCTGTGTTTGACCGGTTACTTGGGAAAACTCACCACAAGACCACTGCACAGCGGAAAAGGGCTATGTGGAAGGACATCACCCAGGCGGTGAACGCTGTAAGTCAGCACAAGCGCCTGGTCAGAAATGTCAAGAAGAGATTCAATGACATCAAAAGGCAGCTGAAAAGTAAAATGGCCATGGAGTTGGAGGAGGCCACCAAGACTGGCGGAGGAAGCCCCACCACTGTCTGCTACACGTCCTATGAGGTCAAGTTGAAGCGAATCATACCCCCTGAGGTCCTGCCTGGCATGCACGTCGCGGATACCGATAGGCCGCAAACGCCATCCAGAGCTGGTAAGTGTGACCACATGCAACCTTAAACATACATGCCAATGTTTTCAAACTGTAATGTTCACTTGAATTGTTATGCTAAGTAAAGTGCTGCTGTGGAACTACATAGCCCAGCAAGGTCATGCACAAGAAATTGCCTTCTCCTACTTTCAAATTGCTCATAATGCTGGGCCTTGTAGTTCCACAACTGCTGATATTGATCAACACTGTAACATTCTTTCTAGCAGCCTAATGTATGTGGCCAAAAACACATAGGTGTACTGGTGGTTTAGCTGCCATGCCTACATACCACAGATTATCCAACAGTTGTAATGTGTCCAATAGTTTAATAATAGTCTAACAAAATAATCAGGTAAAAAACAGATGTCAAATAATGTGGGGACTAAATAATGTAGTCCTTAACCAAAGGAAGTATTGTCAATTAATGTCATTTCAATGCATGTTTGCTGTAAATGCTTATCCATTGCAAGGTACATAATGGCTGCCCATCTTTCCTTTCACAGATTGTCCGTCCTGAAGTGCTCACGCATCCAAGACAAGAAGGGCCGTTGCTGCAGAATCTGTGGAAGCAGGTAAATGAACAAAAAACACACCATTACACATACAGTACACACACCCATGTTACATCAACAATATGTCACACTACATTCATCTCCTGCTGCTACATTGCAACGGAAATGAATGTAATCTGACCAAGCCATCTCACTTATTATTAATGTCAATGTTACATGCTGTATCGGGGTACATGTGTAAGTACATAAGACCCCTAGTTATGTGCGTCCAGCATCTCAAGCCCTTTCTAAAACAGTACTGAAGAGAGTCTGGCCTATATATGCATCAGTACTTACCTCCTCATCTGTATCCACAGGTACTATACAACTAGGAACACATCAAACAGATTCTTCGATGATGGTGTTGGACGAAATGGACATTATTCTTGAACCCGTGGACACCTTTGCGGCAGAGGAGGAAATACAGACCTCATCACAGAGTGATCTTCCCCCAAGTGGGGTGTCTCCCAACCCACCCCCACCCACAAACACACCCCATACAGCAGCTTCTGCTTCCCAAGTAGCTAACTCCTTGGTCAATTTCAAGGACAAACAAATAGAATTTATGGCCTCCCAAAGCCTGCAAATAGGTAACATCCAGGGGTACATGTTTCTTCAATTACGAAAAATTGCACGTAGTGTACGGGTAGGTGTAGGTACTCATGTGCGCATTGCTAGCATTGACACCCGTTTTGCAGATCTAACTTCTGCTGTAAGGGAACAGAATAGCCATATTGGCAGCCTTGCGCAAAGTATAGCTGCACTAAGCCAATCATGCACAGCGCAGACCAATGCCTTAATAGGTATGCAGGCCCAACTACAGCAGATGGAAGGCAATGTCGTAGGTGCAGCAGCATCAACTCTCAGTAGTGTATCTAGCTCCCCAATAAGTGGCTCCCCCACTTCCCCACCCCGTCGGAGTATTAGGACCCGTGGTGGCCTGGGTGCAGGTTCAAGAAGTGGTGTAGGGTGGCCTGATGGTGGGAGAAGATAGTTCATATTTTTGATACTTTTGTAATTTGCATCTAATATGCAATACATCTTGTTACATCCCCCGACAGTTTTAATGTTTTACTGACGAAAAAAAATGCAGATTGCTTCTGACATAGTATACTGCAGTAAAAATGTCTAACCGCATACCATTTTGTCAGTGTATTATTTATGAACCAATTGTTGTGTGAATTATGACATAGTGTAATGGTATATGACAATGGGATTGCTGTAAAGTAGTGTTGGGTAACTTCTGGCCCATCAAAGGTTGTGGAACTACATATTCCAGCAAGCTCTGACACTCATGGTTTGGACTATAATGGTTATAGTGTGTCAGGGCATGCTGGCACGTGTAGTTCCACAACACCAGTGAGCCATGTTTTACAGCAAACTTAATTCATACATGTATCAAATGTACTTACAAGGTTGATACCAGCAAGGGATAGGTCAGCACCACCAGCTGCATCCGGCTCTGTGTATTAGGCTAAATGTGGGTGGAAACAGATGGTATTGGTAAATAATTTGTTTATGAGTACACTTACAGCAAAGGTACATTTTGGAATACAGGGCACATGTGCTTACCAGAAAAGTAACGGCTGATGATGTGTGTGCGCACCAGATTCCCCCTCTGCGTACCCCTCACTACCCGAGGTGTGGTAGGTTGGGCTTCCTGCACGACTACTGCATGTTCCTCCTCCACATAGGCATGTTGGGACAGGGCTATGTTGTGCAACATGCAGCAAGCCTGGACGATCATCACTACTTTTGCAGGGTGGTAAAGCAGCGTACCCGATGACCAGTCCAAACACCGGAATCTACTCTTCAAAACGCCAAATGTGCGCTCCACCACATTGCGGGTTGAAATATGGGCTTCATTATACCGGTGCTGTGCAGGGCCCTCTGGGGAGCGCAAAGGTGTCATGAGCCAGGAAACACACCCATATCCTGAGTCACCTAAAACACAGATAGGAAGTGATTGCCTTATATGGTAAGGTATGTGTTTTTTGCAAACAGGAGACACTGGTAGAAGAACAATATGCTTGTGAAACAGGAAACACACACATTAGAGCAGGTACAAATAAGGACAGACAGGGTAATATGTAAAAAGGTACTTACCTAGTAGCCAGCCCTCTGGCATTTGGTGTTCGGTAAATCGGTTCCAGAGGGCTGAGTGTCTCAGAATATAGGCGTCATGGCAGTTCCCAGGAAAGCCTGCAACCACACTCAGGATTTTGAGGTGAGCATTGGAAACAACCTGCACGTTCAGGGAGTGCCGCCCACGCCTATTGACGTAGACGTGGCCCCGTACGTGCAGTGCCCTAATCCCAATGTGTGTGCAGTCTATAGCTCCCAGCACGTGAGGGAATGCTGAGAGTCTATAGAAAGCAAACTTGTGGTCCTGCCACTCCAACTCAGAACTGGGGAATCTGATGTATGTCCGCCACAACTTCTTTAAAGCAAGTAACACTTGAGTAAAATGCTTAGAGAAAGTGGCCTGTGATACCCCCAAGGACCATGAGGTCACAGACTGAGTGGAGCCTGTGGCCAAATAGTAGAGGGCACACATTAATTTGTGCAGCCCAGACACTGCATAGTTGCCTCCCCCAAAAGGGTCCAAATCATCTCTCACCTGCTCATATAAGTCCAACAGGTTAATGCGGTTCAGCCTAAACATCCCCACAACCTGTTGATCCGAGAGGGAGTCCAGGTACAGCCGAGCACGATACATACGTGGGGTACGCAGTAGTCGGGGGGCTACCTGGATCTGGCGCGCAGCTTCCTCCCTCCTGCGCAGCTCCTCCAAATGGGCCACATCACAAATAAGCAACTCCAAACCACTCTGCAAAATCTCCATGTCTCAAACCCTCACAGGTGTCCTTAATGATGTTGGGGTTTATGTAGGGGTGTTTCTGAGTGAAAATGAGGGCACCTGTGCTGAAATTACCCATGTGTGCACTTGACCAAAGTGAGTTCTGGGCCAAATCGCCAAACAGAACCTGGTCTGAAATAAGTGCGAATATTAGACACCTAAAAAGTGCGATTTGAGAAAACGCATTGCATTAAATAAGCGATTTGTATACTTTTCTGTACGAAAACATCTGGATGCGATATAAATGCGATTTTATCACGCACTTTTGGTCCGCATGCGTTAACGCACATAATATGCGATATCCGTCCCTTAGCGCATCCTATTAAATAGGCGAATTGACGGAAAAATGCGATATCGCCATTTTGTTTACTAATTAACGCCAAAAAACAGAAATCTCATCCCATAGAATGTCACCCAGGGTCTTTACATGGTGAATAACAGGTAGCGAGTGATAAACGCCTTTTCATCCATTGTGTTTCACTGTAGTGTTTCAGCTGTTTTGCTTCTTAAACTTTCACCAAAAAAAAAAGGGATCATAGGTAATATACTGCATGAGCATAGGCGTGTGCAGCACATTTTATTAGGGGGTGCACTGTCAAAGCGGTGTGCCTAGCACCACCTATTGGGCATGTCTAACACCACCATTGGGCATGTCTAACACCGCCAATCAGGCGTGCACTCACTACAATATAAAACGTCTCTCAGCCACACCATTATATCCTGCTTATTTCAGTTTTAATCTTCTAATTACTCTGTATAACTGTACATGCAAATAAAGTCAAAATCATATCTGGATGACACAGACACTGTATGTAGTGATATGACAATGGTGTAATACAATTAATAATGCAAAACACACATAATTGATTGATGGTCGCTTATTTTAATGGAATACAGGTCTAAAAAGCAAAAGTCTTTGGTAAAAGGTATTGCTGGTATTACTAGTAGCAATAAGTGTGGTATGGGGGCACATCATTAGGGGGTGCCTGTGCACCCTTAACACGCCTATGTGCATGAGCGATAAAACATTGCAGAGTTATTATAACTGACTGTAGTGGCAAAACGTGTAAGTGTTGGATCCAGGTGAAAAAATATGCTCTGGACCCTCCTCCCCCGCCCCATGGCAATATGCAGTGGGGAACTGGAGAGAAGCATTAGGTGAATGGGTTGGCAGGTGGTGACTTGGAAGTCAGAGGGTGAAGGAGAGGTAGAGGGTGACAATGAAAAGCAGTGTTTAACTGGGGAGTCTGTGGGTAATGAAGCGCTAGAGGCTGACAGGGAGAGTGTGATAGGGGGATGGTGGCTGGGAGAAACAAATGATGGCTGCCAGGGAGAGGAAGTGGGTGAATGGGGAGTCAGTGGATGACAGGAGAAGCAGAAGGTGAGAGGAATAAGGTGACAAAGAGCTAGTTTGTAACAAGGGAATTCGGAATGGGGCAGGGAAAGGAAGTGGTTGCCAATAGAAGGCAGAGGGTGACAGCAGAAGGCATCAGATGACAGGGAGAGGCAGTGAGCAACAGTGGAAGGCAGAGGGAAACAAGGCAAACTGGAAGGTAACACCTGGGAGCAGTAGGGCATAATGCAAGGAAGTGGGTGGCAGGGAAAGGCAATGGATGAAAGGGGCAGAGGGTGATGGAGCATTTGACAAGGATATAATGTGTGATGGGGAAAACCAGAGACTGATAGAAGGCAGTGAGTGACAAGGAGAGACAATAGATGACAATGGAATACAAAGAGTAACAGGGAGAGCTACTGTAGTGGGTGACAATGTGATAGTAAAAGGGTAACAAGAGATATGGATGATAGGGAGAGGCAGTGTGTAACAGGGCAAGTGCATATAGTGTATGATTAAGGACCTCCATAAAAACGGTGTGTCCATTCTGTGCAGTCAGAGCCAGGTGTAAAGTAATCCCAAAAGTTACTGGAAGAGCCTGGCTCAGCTCCTGCATGAAACAGCAATCCGACAGTATAAAGCGTTTGAGGTGTATTCAATGCGGGCAGCGAGGGCGATTTGTACGGCGATGATGGTTTTTTTGGGCAAGGAAAAGTCATCCTCACCGTAAACCCCCTTGCCGTCTTCAATGTTTGCCCGGAATCCTCGCCATTAGAGGACAGTGAGGATTCCCTTAAACGGCAAGGTTTTCCACAAATGCAGCGAGCCTGCTACATTTTGTGGTGAACCCTGCCATTTTAATGGGCACACTCATTGTTTCCACCTCGCTGAAAAGTACCAGCCAGGTGGAAACAGCGAGTGGAGGGGACAGCATTTAATACAGATGAAGGCGAACTATCGGCACTGCTCGCCATATAGCTTGCTGCCAGGGCCATTGATTACCACCCTTTTGTCACCAGTGAGATTGACTGGCACTGCATAGGAGGCAGGAGCAGGGCAACTTTCATATTTGCTCTACCAACAGTGAGACATGATCGCCCGTGGCACCGCCTCCCTCTTGGCAGTCAGACAGTCAACATCTCTGAGAGAAATGAGAAGAGAGCCCCTCCTCACCCCATCTCCTCTGGCTGGAACACACCCTCAGGGTACACTTGGTCATGGTCCATGGAGCAAAGCACCGCTAGTTCTGCTACTGACTGATTGTTATAGAAAAACAGATTCAAATATACAAGCCTATATAAAATACCTTGCACCTAAAATGTAATTAAGGGTCGGATGCAGGGCCTAATTCAGCATGGATTGATAATTAGAGAATAAGTAACTCAAGCGATTATCGAACGACTACAATGCGTACCAAAAAATATTGTGCATGCGCTAGGGGAATTAGCAGCGGATGCATATGGATTATAAACACAATGGAGCTGCAATTTGACTGACCGGCGTTTGGGGGTGGAAACCTTCCATTTTCTGGGCGTGTTTGAAAACGCAGACATGTTTCTCTGCACAGCAACAAGAAAGAATGGCAGCGCTAAATATAATTAAACATATGGGATTGCCTGTATTTTCATTTTTTTTAATAAAAAAGTAAATAATTACACACATTTTACACAATAAAAATACTTAAAATTGAATTACAATGTATTCTCCCCTAAGGCTGGCGTATTTGTTTGGAACAGTCCTCCTTGGAACAAAACAATTGGGGCAATTGGCAATGTCAGAGTTTATGAGAAATGAGTGAATTGGCTCTCACCACTTTGAATTTGGGATTTTCCGGGCTTGGGTCCGTGGTCCTCACTATTTTTGCGGGGTTTGTAGATGGATGTATGATGTAGCCGCTGGAGGATGATCAAGAACCTTGTGGAGCTTTCCCAGTTTGTGGTATCCAAAAGGGGATTCTTTTTCTCGGATAGTGACAACTTGCCAGATGAATTGGAGCAATTTTTCTGAAGGTCCCCAATGGAAAGTGGGGGATCGTATTGTCCTTAGAAGAGTGCCGGGGGGGGGGGGGGAGGGAATGACCTACCGACGCGTTTCGCTGAGTGTTTAGCTTTTTCAAGGTGATGTTTCTCCGCACACAGTGTTTTTCTTTCAGACTGGTCAGTGGCTTTCTCCTCGCCCTTCACTGTGAATTCTCCGATAAGAGATCCATGCTGAATTAGGACTGTAATGCATTGCAAATCCATTGGCCAGACTGATTTGTGGGAGCAGTCCAGACAACGGCTGTGTAGCGAAGGGCTCGTATCGATGCCCCCACAAAATCTTAAATTACCATCAGTGACTGCTTAATTCCATGAACAACAGCTTCTGAGTGAATCTTCACATTCACTGGGAAATGTTATGGGACATTCAATTCAGCATGTATGTACTCTGCCCCTAAAGGGTTCACTCTCCCTTCTACCAGCACCCAAGAGGTTCATTAGTTTGGTGGACATCGCTTATTCAATATTGAGGTGTACCAATTGCCCACACCCACGATCATTTCTCAGGTCTATACTTTCAAGGTGCAGTGGATTTGAGATTATTGGACTCAACACATTGAGAATTCATACTTTTATTATGAATTGTTCTTTTTTGATTTCTTGATTAATATATGTGTTTTTAATATGTTTTTTTTTATTTTTATAAATGTTATACCTTAATTAAGGCACACAGAGATTATATTGTCTTATTTCAGTGAAATCCAAGTGCTGTATATAACTTTTACCATCTCAGTTTTACTGTATGCTAAATGTCATAGTTTTCTGATTATCAGTTCTTAAGCTGGATACACACCTAAAGATTTATCTGGCCAATCTATCTGGTGGAACTTGGAAATGTATAAGAGCAAATGACAGTCAAAAATTTGCTCCCAAACATTGAAAAACAGACAATGATTGGTCATACAAATTGTTCAAATAATTTTTATATAAGAAGTGCATCCAAACAATTGCTTTTGTCTGTTTTCCCACATTTGGGAGAAGATTGGGATTTGCTTATACAGTATACAGTACATTTCCAGATTTTTGCTCCCACCAAACAGATTGGACAGATTAATCTGTAGGTGTGTACCGGTCCCCATCCACTAGTCAGATTTGGACTGTTTTCGTCAGATTCAGATGGATCTGGCAGACGATCTGAAGAAAAAACGGCCAAATCTGAGCTCCCTCATATCAGATGTGCAGCTGAGTCTCAGATCATCTGGAAAAAAAACCTTGCTGCACCAATGATCCACCTGAAGCTGTCATAGAATTGATCAGATGTATCTAAAGTTAATAGAGTGAAAATGTAGCCAAGGGTCAGATCAGATTCCTGGGAGAGTTCAAGGGAAATCTGAAGACATTAATGGCTTCAAGATATGTCTGCGTAGTGGTGTAACAATCATGCTGCAGACTCTGCCGTGGCTTGGGGGATCCAGCGCCGGCAGGGTCTGTGGGGCATGCTTAAAAACATGTGCTGCCATCAGTGATGAGCAGCGGGGTCGGCTGACATTGTGAGGCAGACCATCCGCATCCTGAGAGCCATGACTCCCCCAGCTCCATGCTGCACTGATGATGTAACGGTCCTCCTGTTGAAGGGGATCTAGCTACTACTAATTGGAGGCACCGTGTATAGCGCCGATCAACATAAGTGGCATTCCTATTCTGTGGTCTGCTAGGTGGTTTGCTCTGGTCATGGACGTGACATAGCGTCCCAACATCCACAACCCTGACTGAGGAGCCGAATAATGGAAGGCAGTGCACTATGTGGAGTCTTCAAGCTGGACTAGGGAGCACCTCAGGAAGCAGTAAGCAGAAGTGACTGAGCCTGTGACTCTAGCTGCAGTGCTTGGTTCAAAATTACAGATTTGTAACCCCCGGCAACAAGCGTTTAAGCCCTGCCAACGAGCATGTAACCTTTGGGAATGAGCAAGAGACCCTTTGCAATTAGAAAGAAACCCCTGGCAACCAGCATGCAGGTAAAAAAAATAAAAATATTTAATGTGTGTGTGTGTGTTTGGTTCAGCATAGACTTTTTGGCTTGGGGGTTCAAAATTTCAAGTTATGCAACTGCACAGGCATATTCCTATTTTTTTCTGTGTGGAACCAAGAAACCATGCAATGTTCTTGGGAACAGCCTAGTTCTGGTGATATAATCTCTGAGTTCTGTTTTTTATCCTTTTTGCATGGATTGGAATTTTGCACTGTATTCGGTAGATTAATATAATTTGCTGTCTGTAAATAATAGATTCGGTGACAATGATCTCAATAAATTCTGCTCTGTGGTGTCCAACAAAATAAAAAGGGGTCCTTCAGAGATAATAAAAACTTTGATACAAAACACTTGGTCAAATTTCTCCATAGAAATTTTCTAATCCATACCGAAACCTTGTACAGAATCGGGTACAGTAAATATTTGCAGAGCAGTTTTACAACACGGGGAAATATACTAAGATGGGAGTTCTATATCACATGATAAAGAAAAGAGGTAGCACTACTATACCAATGAGCCTTCAATATTAGGACATTTATTGTGCACTTCAAAAATAAAAGTAAGAAATTAATAAAAATATGCATGTTACAGTGAATTAAAATCAACAATGGGTGGGCACTGGCATCTGAGATCCATTGCTATATGGCCATCCATTCCTAGTTATGTCGCCTGTTAGGAAAGGTTCCTAGTAAATGTCACAGTCTTTGGTGGGTTTCTCTGGTATAAATGGTATAATTAGCAAACAATGTCCTCCAGGGGAATTTATTCACTTCTAGGAAAGCATAGCAGCTGTATCCTTCTGGGTGATGTTGAAAGAAAACACTTGGTGATGAAAGGTGGCTGTGGCTGTATCCCACAGGGTGACTGGTCTGGAAGGAAAAGTGCAAAGTGCTGTGCAAATATGGCAATGGCAAAGTATTTGGCCAGCAGACTGACGCATTTCTCTGTCTGAAGGACAGCTTTTTGAAAAAAAATATTTTCCTCGCTCTCCAATACATGCTGGGCGTAATCGCCCAGTGTGTAGGGACCTTAAATGTCTTTTGTGGTGCAAAACAACAGTTACAGTACATGTGTTATACATTATTTATTTATACTGTAGTCAGTGGCATAAGTTCATACCAGGTGCCCGGAGGTGAAATTAAAGATGAAGCCCAACCCCCTCAGTCCTCGTCCCATTCCCCCAATTGTACATGTGCTAACTTTCCAGGGTACTCTTTATCTAGAAGGGCACCATCGCGGGCATTGCATGCACTAAAAAATCGGGTGCGATGCGACCGACACAATGCCCACGATTTCCCATAGGGAACAATGTTAAATGTCTCGATTGACCCGATTTTCCTGTTCAATGCCTCAATAGACCCGATTTTTCCATAGGAAACAATGTTAAATGGGCCACAGAGGCCAAATAGGCACCCTAAAGTGTGAAATGGCCACCCCAATTGTTAACGTCACCCCACGATTAACGTGAACCCGAAGCGTGGAGAGCGCAGCGAGCGCAGCGAGCCCGCGAGGGGCGGCGGTGCACGTCCTACGACCTTTTCATACCCCCACTATCCACGTCGGCATGGAGTTGAGAATAGAAAGTGTGGCGAGCGCAGCGAGCCACCGAGCCCGAAGCGTGGCGAGCGCAGCGAGCCCTGCGAGGGTCCGTGGATGCCTTCACAGGTATCCGCGGCCCCTCGCGGGCTTTACAGCTGTCCGCGTCCCCTCGCGGGGCTCGCTGCGCTCGCCACGCTTCGGGCTCGGTGGCTCGCTGCGCTCGCCACCCTTTCTATTCTCAACTCCACACCGACGTGGATAGTGGGGGTATGAAAAGGTCGTAGGACGTGTACCGCCGCCCCTCGCGGGCTCGCTGCGCTTGCCGCGCTTCGGGTTCACGTTGGTCGTGGGGTGGCATTAACAATTGTGGGGCCATTTCACACTTCAGGGTGCCTATTTGGCCTCTTTGGGCCATTTAACATTGTTTCCTATAGAAAAATCGGGTCAATTGAGGCATTGAACAGGAAAATCGGGTCAATTGAGACATTTAACATTGTTCCCTATGGGAAATCGCGGGCATCGCGTCGGTCGCATCGCACCCGATTTTTTAGTGCATGCGATGCCCGCGATTTTTTACTAACGATGCCCACGATCAAAAATCGTGGGCGCCCTTCTAAGTAAAGAGTACCCTTTCCAGCAATGGCATATCAAGGAGAATAATGAATACTTATTGCAGCTAAATAAGATAAGGAATGTTTAATTTCATGTGCTGGCTGAAAGTGATATTTTCTTGAGTTTTTTTTTATTTTTTTTATCAAAGTTCAGACTGTGATAAAATTGTAAGAGATAAAGTACCAGGAAATCAGCTTCTGCCTTGAATGTTACACACATAATACCCACAAAGGCATTTTGTGAGTCAGTAGAGGCTGTTGTACTTAATGCAAGTGGCGCCTGTGGAACTTCTAAAGGTGTGTACACATGGTTAGATGTGGAATTTGATTTGATTTCTTCTATAAAGTCTTGCCTGGCAGAACTATTTTTCTTTTCGATTTACACTAAACGTGAACGCGCATCGGGATCGAATTTGCATCGAATGTTGCTAATAAAAGCATTTGATTTTGACTATACAGTATAGTCAAAATTGAATGTTATAGGTAAAGTGTGTACACAGCGTAAGACCTCATGTTTTCCCTTGATTAATACTTCCCTACTTTGCTGCCCCCTCCTCCTTGTACTCTGTTGTGAGTGGCAAAGGGGAGGTGTGGGGGGCCTCCGGGGAAAGCATGGGGCTTGCCTACCTTCCTGAGGGGCTGGGAGAACTACCCGATTTTTGTGAGCCTCCCTGCCATTCCGTAATTTTAGGCAAGTATGATATAAGGGGTTGGAAAGTGGGTATTGGTGGCGGTATTGGTGGCAAAATGGGGGCAGGGGGCAGTAGGTTGAAGTTTTGCCTAGGGCGCTGAGAAGCCTCACCCAGGCCTTGATCTTACCTCTGGTACAATGTAATCACCAGATGCTCTTCTGCATCAGGATTGTGGGACCTTCTTGGGTGAGTGAATGTAGTCAATTCACAGGACCTTCTGAGGGGCATGTTTGAGACAGGAGTTTCTCCTCCTGTATAAGGGAACTCTCAGCAGGGGGCCTGCATGTTTGCTGTGCTGCACTGTATCTGTCCTAGACCAATATTAACAGAGCTGTTCCCACACAAGATCATTAAGGTACACTTAAAGGGGTGCCGGACGGGTTCCCGACAGTCGGGATCCCGACACTCGTTTCCCCGACGCCAGGATCCCGACTGTCAAAACGCTGACAGCCGTGTGCCTGATGGCCACCCGCTATTTTCCCTCGTGGGGGTCGCTTAATGAGCCACCATGCCCGCAGCGTGGCGAGCGCAGCGAGCCCGCAAGGGGATTTTTTGCGCTCGCCATGCTGTCTGACTCCGGCCAGTCGGGATCCCGATGTCAGGATAATGACTGTCGGGATCCCGACTGTCGGAGTCCCATACCACACCCCATTTAAAGTCCAGGTTTTAAGGCTAACCATATGTGAGCATAGGGAACTTCATTAGCACCTTAATTATTTTGATTAAGCCACCTATGCTCAAGCATGAATATCACTAAAATCTGGACTATTAAGGGTATACTGTCTTTACTAAAGTGCAGGTGGAGATGCTGCACATCATAGTTATATAGTTACATAGTAGGTGAGGCTGATTAAAGACTTGCGTCCATCTAGTTCAACCTATGTTTATAGTAGCTAATCCCTTGTTGTATAGTATGTTCCGATATTTTAAAGACAGATTGTTACTTATTCATACCCGTGGATGTTTTTAACCAATAAATGTTTATCCAGCCTTATTTTAAACGTATTTATAGTGTCTGCCGACACCACTTCTTCAGGAAGAGAGTTCCAAAGTTTAACTGTTCTGACTGTAAAGAAATTTTTTCTTCTAGATGAACAAAATCTTTTTTCGGTACTCTTTACCTAGAAGGGCGCCCATCGCGGGCATCGCGGGTACATTTATGTCTGGCCGCGATGCGACCGACGCGATGCCCGCGATTTCCCATTGAAACCCATGTTAAACATGGAAATCGCGTCGGTCGCGTCGCGGCCGGCCATAAATGTACCCGCGATGCCCGCGACGCGATGCACCCGATTTCCCATAGCAATCAATGTTAAATGGCCCGACCGACGCAATTTTACTGTTAAATGCCTCAATGGACCCGATGTGGCCATAGGAAACAATGTTAAATGGGCCTTAGAGCCCAAATAGTTACCCTGAACTCTGAAATGGCCCCCCCAATTGTTTACGCCACCCCACGATCAACGTCAACCCGAAGCGTGGCGAGCGCAGCGAGCCCGCGAGCGGCGGCGGTACGCGTCCTCCGACCTTTTCATACCCCCACTATCCACATCGGCGTGGAGTTGAGAATAGAATAGTGTGGCGAGCGCAGCGAGCCACCGAGCCCGAAGCGTGGCGAGCGCAGCGAGCCCCGCGAGGGGACGCAGATACCTTCACAGCTATACGCGTCCCCTCGCGGGCTTCACAGGTGTCCATGGCGACGCGGATACCTGTGAAGCCCGCGAAGGGACGCGTTTACCTGTGAAGGTATCCGCGTCCGCTCGCCACGCTTCGGGCTCGGTGGCTCGCTGCGCTCGCCACACTATTCTATTCTCAACTCCACGCCGACGTGGATAGTGGGGGTATGAAAAGGTCGGAGGACGCGTACCGCCGCCCCTCGCGGGCTCGCTGCGCTCGCCACGCTTCGGGTTGACGTTGATCGTGGGGTGGCGTAAACAATTGGGGGGGCCATTTCAGAGTTCAGGGTAACTATTTGGGCTCTAAGGCCCATTTAACATTGTTTCCTATGGTAAAATCGGGTCCATTCAGCCATTTAACATGAAAATCGTGTCCATCGGGCCTTTTAACATTGATTCCTATGGCAAATCGTGGGCATCGCGTCGCGGCCATCGTGTGCACATTTATGGCCGGCCGCGACGCGACCGACGCGATGTCCATGTTTAACATGGTTTTCAATGGGGAAATCGTGGACATCGCGTCGGTCGCGTCGCGTCCGGGCATCTTTAGCCCGCATACGACGCGACCGACGCGATTTTTTACCTCACGATGCCCACGATCAAGATTGTTGGCGCCCTTCTAGGTAAAGAGTACCCTTTTTTCTTCTAATCTAAACTCGTGCCCTCGCGTCCTAGATTCCTGTCTAGCAGAAAAAAGGGTGCTTGACAGTTCCTTATATTGGCCCCTGATATATATATTATATATATATATTTTTTTTTTAATTTGAATTTATTTTATTTTGCAAACTTACACATATACATTTACAATACAAAACAATTCATTGCTTTGAGTACTCTGATCATACTTTTTCCGCTGTCTTATTACAGCACCCAGTGCTTGGTTGAGTTATCAAAGCATATTATTATGATCCCACAACATACTATACATTACATTACATTTAACACAACATTCAATACAAACTCTACATGTATTTTGGACATTTTACTCTTTTGGACAACGAGGCACCTTCTATTTGATCTTGGTCGTGGTGTTTAGTACCAAATTAGCTTATATATTTTCTCTGATCCAGCTATGAGGGGGGACTAGGTGGGGGAGAGGGGGGAGCGGAAGGATGAGGAGGGTGTTTTTCAGATTCGTTCTTCAGTTTATACTGAGATGGACCTAGTTAAAGCTTTAAGTTACCTGACTTGGACTATCTTTCACCTTAATATCTTTTATTCTGGTGGCAAGTTGTGGTATATTAGCCATGGGGACCATGTTTCTTTGAAAATATCTACCTTCTCTTCTACCATACTGGAAAGGTGTTCCGTATGGAAAAGGTGCCATATAATTTCTTTTATTGCCATTTCGGCGGGTGCCCTTTCCATTTTCCAGTTGACCGCTATTTTTATTTTTACCGCACTCAGCACATGCCATATAAACTTTTGAATGGGGTATCTTACCCCTGGAATATTTACGGGAAACAGCATAAACTCAGGTGCCTTTGGGAGTCTGATTCCTACTACCTGATAGATCAAATCTGAAGCAAATCTCCAGGTTTCCTGAATTCGGGTGCATTCCCAAAAGATGTGTATTAAGTTACCGCTGTGTCCACACTTCCGCCAACAACAATCTGTTGTCCCTGGGTATTTGCGTTTTAATCTGCTTGGGGTCAAATACCACAGAGAGTATATTTTAAAAGAATTTTCCCTGAATCTGATGGATTGTGAGGCGGATATCAGGTTTTTTTCTAATTCTGGCCCAGGTCTCTGGATCTAATTGCTTCCCCAGGTCCGACTCCCATGATAACTCATGTGGCTCCCGACTTTGCTTCCCATAATATAACAGAAATTGATACATTATTGTGATCAATCCCTTAGAGGTTGACCTCTTCTGGCATAAATCTTCAATTTTTGTTCTTGACTGTATTCTCTGTTTTTGTTGAGTGCGGGAAAAATAACTTTTTATCTGTAGGTATTGATAGAACCCCAGCCCGGGGACCTCATATTTTGATCGTATCTCGGCAAGCGATAGAAAGTTGCCTGCTATTTCTAATTCATTTATAAATAGAATATCTACTTTTGCCCAGATCTTTTTGAATTTTTTTCCCTACTAAGAGGGAATTGGGGGTTGTCCCGCAAAGGGGACATTATAGCAGGGGCAACTGTTAATTTGTCATCTTTGTTTAGTTTGTCCCACAAAGATAGGGAGAACTCGACAACAGGAAATTTCTTAACCGCTGAAGGCCTCAAGGTCTTTGGAACCCACGGTACTGATGCTATTGAGAACACTTTTAATAGCTCTGATTCCAATTGAACCCATCTACGGGTCTCTTTATGAGAGTGCCATAAGATTATTTGTGAGATGTGTGCTGCACAGTATTAATATCTCAAATTTGAGACTACCAATCCGCCTTCCTTGGTACCCCTTTGTAGGGTTTTTAAGCGGAACCGAGGTCTTTTACCCTGCCATAAGAAGCGTGACATCAAATTATGCCAATTTTTGAAAGTCGATGCCGGGATCCTTATGGCTAGGAATTGGAATAAGTAGAGCATACGTGGTAGTATGTTAATTTTCAAGACGTTTGCTCTACCCGTCCATGATAAATGTATATTAGACCAGTCCTTAAAATTATTTGTAATTTTAGTTATTAAACTGGGGAAGTTCGCATTGTATAGTTGATGATAATTTTTTGTTAAGTTTATTCCTAGATATTTAATTTGTAATTTTTTCCACTTAAATGTATAAGATGCTTTAATGCTCTCTTTCACGTTTGGGGGAAGCTGAAGATCCAACACTTCTGTTTTTTCAGTATTTATCTTAAAGTTTGAAATTGTGCTAAACTCATGTATTATCTCAAATAGTTTATTTAAGGACTCTACCGGTTCGGCTATCGTCAGGAGTACATCGTCGGCATACAATGCCGACTTGTATTCCTCCGATCCTATTTTGATACCTTTTATTTCCTTCTCATTTCTTATTATGGCTGCCAGGGGTTCAATCATAAGGGCGAATATCATAGGAGACAAGGGACACCCCTGTCTTGTTCCGTTCCCTATTACAAATGAGGGGGATTTAAGTCCATTATTGGTTACATTTGCCACAGGGTTCTCATATAAGGCCTGAATTCCAACCAAAAACCTTCCCCTGATTCCAAATTTCGGAAGGAGGTTATTCATATATGGCCAGGAGACCCTGTCAAAGGCTTTTTCCGCGTCTAAACTCATAACAAGGGACGGAATTTTTGACTCATTAATAAACGCGATCGTATCAATTACTCTCCTAATATTCTCAAAAGCCTGTCTATTTGGAATGAACCCCACTTGGTCTGGGTGTATTAGCGAATTAATTACTCTCGATAGTCGATTTGCCATAATTTTTGCAAACAATTTAAGATCTGAGTTTAACAATGATATCGGTCGATAATTGCTACATGAGGTGGGGTCTCGGTCGGGCTTAGGTATTACTATTATTTCTGCTAGTGTAGTTGCTAAGTCCAGTGGTTTTCCTTCTAGGACTGACTCAAATAGTGTCTTCAGTTGGGGGGCGAGGATCTTGCTAAATGTTTTATAATATATGGCCGAAAAGCCATCCGGTCCAGGTGCCGAGGCATTTTTTAATGTTTTAATGGTTTGTTCAATTTCTTCCTGCGTGATAGGGACTTCTAATGTAGCCGCCTGAGATTCAGTCAGAGTCGGTAATTTACCTAATGCTATAAGCCTCTCAAACCGACTATCAAATTCCTCTTTATTTATTACATTTGGAATGTTATAAAGTTTATAATAAAAATCCCTAAAACATTGGGCAATGGCTTGAGGATCTTGAACCAGGTTTTTTTTGGCATCCCTTATTGTAAAAACGCGGTCTCTTTGCCTGCGTTTCCGAATACGGTGAGCCAAAAGAGAGTCAGCGTTATCCCCTTTTGAATAGTATTTGTATTGTAGCCATTTCATTGTTTTTGCTTTTTTTTCTGAGTGTAGTTGATATAGTTGATTTTTTAGCGTTAATAGCTTACTGAATAGGCTACGATTGGGGGTGTTTTGGTGTCTAATTGTCAATTCGCAAATTTGTTGTTCTAGTTCCATAATTAGTTTTTCATCTTTTATTTTTTGCATTTTAGTTAGTTTCATTATTTGGCCCCTTATCACCGCTTTATGCGCTTCCCAAATTATTGTAGGTGACATGTCTATTGTATTATTAATTTAAAAAAATTCTACTAAGGATTTTTCTATCCCCTCTCTATATACTTGTTTAGCGAGTATTGACGAGTTAAGTCTCCATTTAAACCCCGTTGTCTCCACGCCCCCCAGCTGAATGGATAATGAGACCGCCATGTGGTCGGACCATACCACGGGGGTGACCCATGCTTTCAGGAGATCTCCCGTAAGTTTTATATCTACTAAAAAGAGATCTAACCTAGAGTATACCTTATGAGGAATTGAGTAATGAGTGTACAGTAGGTAGACTCATTAGGATATAAAACCCTCCAGGCATCATACCAACCGCTAGATGTAACCTTTTCCTTCAATCTTTTTGATTCCTGAGTAACTGAGTAGCTAGGCGGATGTTTTGCTTTTCTGTCCCAATTTGGGTCCATAATTGCATTAAAGTCCCCCCCGATAATTGTTTTACCCTTTGCTATTTTATTAAACTGTTTAAAAAAGTCAGCGTAGAAACTCTTTTGTTCCGCATTGGGAACATAAACTGAAGCTACTGTTATTAAATTGTTCATGACTGAGAGAACTAATATGTTAAACCGGCCCTTAGGGTCTGAATAAGATTGTTCTACTTTGTAAGGTAAAGATTTATGTAGCAATATGGCTGTACCTTTTTTTTTTTTTTCAAAAGTAGCATAGTAACCCTCTGGAAACAATTGTGACGTCGGTGATGGATGTTCTTTTTTAAAATGTGTTTCCTGAAGTAACAGGATCTTTATTTATTTTTTTTTTTTTAAAAACTGTATCGCTATTGCCCTTTTCCGTGGAGAATTAAGGCCGTTAACGTTCAGTGACATTATATTCAAAGTCATGGCGGGTACCGGTGAAAGGTTCTTATCAAAAGCTGGTAGTTTTTATGTTTGCCCTTGGCCCGGGTACACCCTAGGGAGGGAGGAAAACCTTTGAGAAGAAATTTAGGAATACATACACTACTACCAAAAAACGTAAAGCAAGAGGACAGCGTTAGACACACCACATATGATGCGTCTCGACACATCCTCCTGTCCATTAGATTTATCTTAAACAGATAAGAAAGTTGAAAACACCCGAGGGAGGGGGTACATTTGGAACAATTAGGGTTACATATAAACGAACACATAACACTAAACACAGACAAGTTGATGCGTCACTCCGCATCTCTATGACCATTAAATTAACCTAAACCTAAACTATATTGATGGGTATCTGCCCTGTTTGGGCAGGGATCCACCCAGTTTGGAAGATCTCGCAGGGAGGGGGGGGAGTCTATACGAAAAGGCCAGAAAAAAGAAGTCAAAGGATATCCTTCAACTGTCCTCCATTATTTCTATTTCATGAGGGGAATTAAATCTTCTAAGTAGCATGAGGCGAGCAGGGAAAAAAAAAAAAAAATGAACCGGGAGCTTCTATATGTTTGACTATATCCTTTGGGTATTTTGAGCCGCGTCATGATAACCAAGTGGGGCTACAGTTGGATCTTTCCCTTTGTAATGGCGTCAATATCCCAAGTATAGTTTCTTATTTCTCCGGCCGCTTATTGCCTGATTGAGCGGGGTATAAAATCAATGGTGTATCGATTAACATGTTCTTTCTCCCTTTTCGTTTTAGCTATGTCAGTGTCCTCCTATAGGACTTTTTATCAAGTTGTTTTAGGCCCACCCGAGGTAGGTGAGAAAAAATCTGATACTATGATGACATAATCCTCATTTTTAGGGAGGGGGGGAGAAAGGGGGACTTACATATGCATTGCTATGTCTTAAATACGTTATAGGCCAATTTTTGGAGAGCAGGTAAGGCTGCAGTTGATTCTTTCCCTTTATGATGGGATCAATAGCCTATATACAGGTTCTTATATCGATAGCCAATTATTATCTGTGCAAGCGAGGTACAAAGTCCCTGGCGTATCAGTTTGCATATTCTTTCTCCCTTCTCAATACAGCTGTATCAGTAAATCTTTATCTAAGGGTTTTAGGCCCATAAAGGAAAAAAGGAGAAGAAAAAAAAAAAAAAAAACCATAACATTTTTATAAGTAAGTTAATAGAACCAACTTAATCTTTTTCTCTAGCGGCGCCCCTAAAAGTTTATCTCAAAAGTCCATTTGCTGCAAGCCGACCCTGGCCTTTTACCTAACTCCAGTATACATTAGTGTATCATTATAGCACTGAGTGATCACCAGTGTCAAACCAGTGACCCTATGAGTAGTTCATTCCAAGTGTAATCTCCAAGTGGTTCCACCTTCATATTTAATTTTTATAGAACAATCATGTAGCCCAGTTATTTGTAATACAGTGAGCCTTGCACAATGATTGACCCCATCTGGGCAGCCTCCCCCCCGGAGAGCCTGCCCATTCAGGGAGCCCCTGAGCAAGGAAGTGTGCAAGTGGTTCCACCTTCATATTTAATTTTTATAGGACAATCGTGTAGCCCAGTTATTTATAATACAGTGAGCCTTTGCACAATGATTGACCCTATCTGGGCAGCCTCCCCCCTGGAGAGCCTGCCCATTCAGGGAACCCTTGAGCAAGGAAGTGTGCAATAAAAAAAAAATTTTTATAATAATAAAAAAAAAGTTATTATATCTACTATACCAATATTTCAAAATATTATTATTACCAAGGGTAAACACTTCTGTGTAATCAGTGAACCTCACTTAAGTTAGTGCAGGTTCAGTGCCAGGTTAATTTCATCTTCATATGTGACCTAAGTGAATCATACGTGTAAAACAATTTGCTTATAATCTATATACGGTGAATATCCCTGTCTGGACGACCCCCTGGGGTGCTCTGTTCAGACCGGGAGCCTTTAAGACCTTAAAAAATGCATGCAAAAAGTACATAAATAAATAATTAAATGAATAAAAAATATATATATATTTGTTTTAAACCATCAACTTCACACCGTGACTATCGTCTATTACTCAAGATATGCTATAATGCCGGCAGTTGCCTCACTATGGATGCTTCTCTCGGGGTCCAGACATTAATTGTTGTCTATGTGATTTAGCTGATAACACATTGATATAACCTTTACACCGTATATTTTCTACGATTAATACATCGGCTTTAGGTACCTCGCTAGTAAGTATTTATCTTATGGTTATAAACAGACAATCCACAAAAAAAAAGGGGAAAGAGAAAAAAAAAATGGGGAAGCTTTCTCTTGCAGAGAAAAAAAAAAAGGGGGGGTCTCTTAATCGAGAGAAGGGGATAGGCCAGAGTTATGTTTTAGACCATTCTGCCCAGGCCCATTCCTTCTAGTGCCACCATACCAGAGACAGGATCCCTTAGAGTGTATTTTTTACCATCATGGAAGAAATTTAAGGCGAAGGGAAAACCCCATCTATACCTTATTTTCTGTTCTCGTAGGACTCTTGTAATATTTCCAATCTCTCTCCTTTTTCTTAGCGTGGATGGGGCTAGATCTTGAAATATTAGTATATTAGAGTCTTTGTACTGTATCGATGATGTTGTTCTACTTATGTCCATAATTTTTGATTTAATGTGGTCATAGTGAACCCGGGTTATTATGTTTCTTGGTGGCTGATCAATAGCTGGAGCTGCTCTCAGAGCTCTATGAGCTCTGTCCAGTGTTAGCTGATCGTCATTACATTCTGGTAATATGTGCTGGAGAAGACCTTTTAAGTAGCCGGGTAGGTTTTGGTTGTCAATTGACTCTGGGACATTTCTAATACGTAAGTTTTGCCTTCTGGACCTGTTTTCAAGGTCCTCTATTTGGTCCTTGAGTGAGGTTATTTCTGTTTTCATTTCAGTTATGTCCTGATAAAGGCCTTGCTGAAATTTACATATTTCATCTGACTTTTGCTCAATCAAATCAATTCTAGACCCTAGAGACGACAACTCACTTTTCAGCTCTGAGACAGCCGCCCTTAATTCTGTTTTAAATGACTTGGTGATCTTTTGTATGAGCGAATCATATGGATCAGCTTCTACCAATTGGGATGAATCAGAGCGGGACATTGAGCTTGAAGGGCTCAGTGCCGGCCCAGGTGACGCTGGTTGTTGGGCAGCTTGCTTTTTTTTTTTTTGAGCCGAAAAAGGCAGATTGTTCTTGTGCAGCGTTCTTACGGTTTTTACCCTACATTTTAACGCTTTTGGGCCTGTCACCCCTCCTTCTGTAATTTTTCTCATTTTCTCTCCTCTTACCCTCTCTTTCTCTCTCTTCTTACTGAGCTCTCTCACTTCTCCTCTCTTCTCATCTTGCTTTTGGAGGAAAGTTTAAAATCACATTCTATTCCATCTTTCCAGCCTTTAATGCTGGTAACGAGCAGGAAATTCAAAGAAAGAGTCTTGGAACACCTGGGAACCATCAGAAATGCCACCACAGACCTGAACAGGGGAAAACAACTGACCTCAGTGGCACGTCACTTTCTATATAAACACAATGGAGATCAGAACCTCCTGAAAGCTTTTGGATTGGAAATCGTACATCTAGGCATTAGAGGAGGTGACATTAACAAAGAATTACTCAAAAGAGAAAGTTACTGGATCTTCACACTAGGATCCATGACACCGAGGGGTCTGAATGAGAACATAAATTATAATTCATTTTTATAAAGTAGGACCCAGGGTACAAACAGTTAACACCTTATTACCCGTGTCTCCCCTCTCTATACTCTTTCCATCCCCTTAAAACCATGTATTTCATCTCTAACATCTCTTTTCTCTCATTCCACATTTTAACTACGGTATAAAAGTGAACTCGCCATTTAGTTAACTAACATTCCTAGCCCCTTTATCCAGGAAAGCATGTCCACCCTAATCCCTCCTTTTGACAGTTAGACACCACGAGTTAGTGGTGAACTCTAGGACTCCCCGTTAATCATTTCATATCCCAACAATAGGCTACTGAAATGACAATACAGCTATGCCTCTGGGCATATACCATACTATAGATTTCATTTACAAGCGTTTAAAATTTACTTTCAGGGACATACATCCACTTTATATTGTAAAAAATAAAAACGTACAAAATCTTATATAGTCTCTTCTTTTAATAATATTTTTTCTCGCTTCCCCCTATGCATTACATTGTAGTACCTTCTCTCTTTTGTCATTAGGATAATGTAGCATATCACCATTGAATGGACCATATTTGCATAGGAAAACACTTTCAATTTTAAGCCTGACAAATACTATATATTATGTCCAATAATTGGAACATTTTTTCACAACTGTGTATCACCCTTATATAGATAAAATTTTCAGTATCTGTCCAAACCTTGTGACACTAGAATTATATTTGTGAAGTCATATCACAGCAGTGTCTATTTAAACTTAAATGTTACTCTGATATTGGATTCCATAAATACAATATTCTTGCAGCAGACCATTAAGAATACTGACAGTCCGTCCCAAAATAGATCATTGTAACAATGCCAGCACGATGTGCTTAATTAATAAAAATATCTATGTCATCATACAGTTTATATATGTATAATTATAATTTTATATATATATAATTTACTTTAACATAAACCTTATATGTGAATTCATCACACGCCAGTAATCATTACAATTCAGTAACATAGTTCATTCAATTGACCAAACTGCTAAAATTGTAACTCAGCACTAATTGAACCAATTTATTTGCCAATTAAGCGGTTTTTCAAAAAATGCTGAAAAGTTAGGAGGAGTTGCGGGGTTATATAGAGTAAGCCCTGGCACCCTCCTGACAGGAAGTGATCAAGCCCACCACGGGTGAAACGCGTTTTCCACGACTCCAACATCACCACACAGAGTGATACCCAATACCAGGTCCGCTCCTGTAGCCAGGACCTGCCCTATGGCAGCGGGGAACTGACACGCTGACAGAGCGCATCCAGACCCCACGATCCCTAACGACTGCACAGAGGAACGCCGAATGACAGGTCTGCTCCTGCAGTCACAGCCTACCCTTTGGTAGCGGAGAACTGACACACTGACGAAGCGCTTCCTGACTGCACGTTCCCTGACTTCCGCACGGAGAACCACCGATGACAGACCCGCTCCAGCAGACGGAGCCTGTACTGCGCTAACGGGGAACGGACAGGACATTTCCAGAAAAGCAAGTGCCACGAGCACACCAGGACACGCGGCGGGAGGCACTTTAATGCAGATCGGTGATACTTAGGACGGTACCTGGCTGGCACGAGTGGGGGGAGAAAGCATCTCCAGATAAGTAAAATATCCCCACTGAAAGTTACCTGCCAATTTGAATAGTATCCATGCTAAAGCTGGTTATATATTGTCTGTAGCAAATATCTCCTAATGAAATATCACCGCTGCAACTTAACCCCGATCTGTCATTTGTTAAGTATACTTCTGCTATAATTGAAATTCTTGTCTCCTATCTGCGGTTATTTGCATTGAGAAAATCGAGGATTTAAAGAGAAATTTACATATATGGGCAGATATTCGGAATAGAACTGCTATTATTGGCTACAAGGACATAATTTATTACTCCAGTTAATGCTATAGACTATACGATATAAGTGGCAATTTTATAGGGAACAATCTAAAGTTCATAAATTGTGCCACTAATATCTATGTTTAGAAAAGCACCTTAAACTTTCCATAAAACTCCTCTCACTAGCGGGACCGGTGGCATTATTCCTGCAATGTATATGATATCAGGTGTATAGCCACATGTTAAACGCAAAGGAGCAGGAAGTTTTTCTTTTCTAGACTATTTCTGCAAATTAACAGATATCCCATCAGATCTCTCATCACCGATCCGCTTTACTAAAAGATGGAATGATAGCAGAATCTGTTTGAGAATTAATATCCTGTTAATCTCTATTCAGAACTTTTCTTGACAGTGCAAACCAACGGATACATTGTACCAATTTGTTGTATACATAATAACTGGTGTGTATCGAAGCCAATAAATTCACAATTTGTTAGTATCTAGCTTGTATCCAAATTGGTTGCACTAAATACTCCTCTTCCTTTCTCTTTTTCTTTCCTCTCTCACTTGACTAGCAGATGGACAGCGACACTGTAAATGTTATTTAAACACCAGTGTTGCCGTGCAGATGTGAGCAAGCAGCAGAAGGAAATAGTGAAAACTATCACTTCAGAGCCAATAAGCTTCAACACCTTGAAATCTCCGAACCACTATCCTCTGAAACAAGATAGTGAAAGTAAGAGGATAGGTGGAGATAATAAGCTAGCAGCTCTCTATTTCTCCCACTAAAATCCAATATTGAGACTATATGGAAATTGAATAATACAGCTCTGCATTTGGGATAATAATTGCCTGGAATTAACCTATTTACTGGGTATTCTACGAGCACTCTGTGTGTGTGTTTTATGTTTGTAAGTCTGTATGTTAATTTGTGTAGTGGTGGAATATTATTATTTTCCTCCCCATTTTAGTCCCATACCCGGCTCCGATATATAAACTGAGAGGATACTAGAGGACCTTCTTCTAAGTGTAAATAAATAAACGTTAAGTTTTAATAGAATAACATATCATATTACATCCCTTCTTTTCTTATTAGTGCCCCCAACATAAGTCTTCTTTTTCTATGTGTATATTAATGCTGGTATCACCACAGCATTATCGTTCAGGTTATGAATAGGCTGCATAGGTTCTACCAGAGAAGCAGTGAACTAAACGACCAGTTAAGTGAGAGCATGTGTTAATATGCTTAACAGTCCTGTTCAGCCTTTATGCTCTGTAGTAAAAACACTCTATTGCAAAAAGACGGACTCAGGGTTTGGATAATGCACCAGACCAGGTACCATCCCACCTGCTCTGTTCTATTGTCTTATGTCCTTTTCTTTGGGCTGTGTTTGGGACTCTAGCAAAACTCTAAGAAGAGTATGTGCCCTAAAGCTGGATCCTACACTCCCTTAAAGTTTAGTTCAGCCTTACCGCAGTGTCAGATAAGCTCTGTACCTTACAGCCTGTCTCTCCCTCCACACGTCCAGCTGATCATACTTTGGCTCACTCTGCGGGGCTTGGATCTTCTCCTTTTATGCTGGGGTACCTTCCCGGCGTCGGGTATGATCGCTCCGTCTCAGGGCTTCTGCAGGACACAGGTGGGAGCTGTGAACTTCTCCCTGATCGTAACTCTGCGGGCAGCCTCTCAGCGCCCGGCTTGCTGGCGTTTCAGTTCCAAGACGCTGTCCCCTCCACCTCAACCCGCAGTGCCCGGACACTCCGCACACCCGGCTCCGAGATAAGGGGTCTGAGAGGACGGAGCTATAATCCAAGCTCCCACCTAGCGTCTGACCTCCTCTCTTCCGGCTCCCAGCCGCAGTCCGTCCATCGTCTCGCCTCTTCTCGCCGTCAAGCCCCACCTCAACCCGCAGTGTCCGAAAGAGCCGGACACCCGGCTCCGAGGTACGGGGGCTGGAGAGATGCTGCTGGGGACCGGATTCAGACTTCCCGGCAAGCGGATCGTGCACGAGACACTACTGCGAGCGTCCATGCGGCTTCCACTTCCGGCCACTCCCCCCCGCAATCCACCAGATAACACAGGTTTGAGTGGACTTATCCCATAGTAGTGGCCCCTGATATATTTGTACATGTTGAGCATGTCCCCCCTTAAACGCCTCTTCTCTAGTGTAAATAGTCCCAGCTTGCTTAATCTCTTCTCGTAGCTTAAAGTCTTAATTCCCCTAATAAGCTTAGTTGCTCTTCTTTGGATTTTTTCTAATTCTATGATGTCCTTTTTATAGTGTGTGGCCCAGAATTGTACTCCGTATTCGAGGTGCGGTCTAACCAATGATTTGTACAGAGGCATAATTACTTTTGAATCCCTTGTTTCCATGCCCCTTTTAATACATGCTAGAGTTTTATTGGCCTTTTTAGTTGCTATATTACATTGAGTACTGAATTATCCAATTCATCCCCACTTAGGTTATAACTAGCACACTGGTTATGTCTCCCAAGGTGCATGACCTTGCATTTGTCCACATTGAACCTCATCTTTCACTTTTTGCCCACTCGTCTAGATTGTCAAGATCATTTTGAAGCGTGGTGACATCTTCTGATGATTTAATAACTGCTCAGTTTTGTATCGTCCGCAAAGATGGATACATTGCTGAGTAGCCCTATCCCAATATCGTTAATAAAAATGTTAAACAAAATGGGCCCTAGAACCAAACCCTGTGGCACTCCACTTAGTACTAATATCATATTTGAAACTGCACTGTTCACAACCACTCTTTGTTCTCTATTACACAGCCAGTTCCCTACCCATCTGCAGATATTTGCCCCTAATCCCAGGTCCTCCATTTTATTTATCAACCTCTTGTGTGGTACGGTGTCGAAGGCTTTAGCAAAATCTAGGAAAATCACATCTACAGCATTTCCATTATCAAGGTTTTTGCTAACCTCTTCATAGAAACCAAGTAGATTAGTTTGGCATGAACGATTTTTCACGAACCCATGCTGGTTATAACTGAGTAAACTATGAAGGTCTAAATATTCCTGGATCCCATCTCTTAAAAATCCTTCAAATAGTTTACCCACTATTGATGTTAAACTAACAGGTCTGTAATTAGCGGGATACTCCTTTTTTCCTTTTTTTGAATAATGGCACTACCTCTGCTATTCTCCAGTCTTTTGGTACCTTTCCTGATGATAGTGAATTATTGAAGATATAATGTAGAGGGGAAGCTAATTCCTCCCTTAATTCCATTAGTACCCTAGGATGAATCCCATCTGGCCCAGGTGATTTATTTGTTTTGATTTTGCTGAGCCTCAATATTATTTCCTCGGTAGAGAAATCAATATTGAGGTCTGACTTGTTCATCCCATTTGTGGTATGTGTGCGTTCCACAGTCTGCTCTCCCTTTGTAAACACTGATGAGAAGAACTCATTTAACAGTTCTACTTTTCCCTTATCCTCCGTAAAACTTTTCCCAGTGATATCGGTTAATGGGCCTATGTTGTCCTTAATTATACGTTTACTATTTATGTATTTGAAAAACTTCTTGGGTTAGTTTTGCTTTCAGTGGCTATGCGCTCTTCATAATCCCTTTTAGCTACTTTGATTGCCCCTTTGCAAATTTTGTTTGATTCTTTGTAATTGGGGAACGCCTCCTCATTTAAGTTATTTTTATAGAATTTAAATGCTCTTGTTTTATTGTTGATTGCTGACCTAACTTTTTTGTCCAACCATGGTGGCTTTTTTTTATTGAATTTACCCTTATTTACTTTAGGAATGTATTTAATAGTTAATGATTCTAGTACATTTTTTAGAGTATCCCACATTTCCTCAGCATTTTCCCCCACACAATTCTTTTTAGGGCTTCTCTGAATATTTCAAAGTTAGTTTTTCTGAAGTTTAGTATTTTTGCCGATCCTTTATGATGTAATTTATTCAAGTTGATTTCCAGTGAAACCATATTGTGGTCACTGTTCCCTAGATGTTCAATTACTTTTGTGTTTGAGACTAGATCTATGTTATTTGTTAATACCAAATCCAATAATGCCTTATTACGAGTTGGAGCTTCTACCGTTGTGATAAACTGGTCTTTAAGTAAGCTTAGGAACCCACTGCTTCTTGCCGTTTTACATGTAACGTTTTTCCAATCAATATCAGGTAAATTAAAACCCCTAATAATGAATACCTGACCCTGATCTGATGATTGTTTGATTTGGTTTAAAAGAAGAGACTTGTCCCTTTTGTTTATGTTCGGAGGTCTATAGCATACCCCTATTAAGATTTTATTAGGTTTTTCTTTATTGTTGGTTATCTCTGCCCTCACTGCCTCAGTGTAATCTTCCTCTGTACTTGTGCTCATTTCTTTCTCACACGATGTTAAGTTATTTTTTTAGAATGTGATCATAATCATCACATTCTACTTACCATGTATCTATCTCCCTCTAGTCTAAAGATAATAGCTCAAATCTGATTGGTTACTAGGGACAACATCTTCGCTTCTAAAAACCTGTGCTTTTTGTAAATATATACATTACATACATTAGACTGACTTGTCCTAAGCACAAGTGGCCCCGATTTCCCCTGGCAGCTCACTAGGAGCGGCTTCCTATTCAGTTGCCTTAATACATCTGCCCCTGTGTTTGGAGAATTGCAGTTTAGTAGGACATACAGTATGATAATGTAGATAGGGGTCTCTGGTATAAGTATATGCCTCCTGCATATATAGGGGATCTACAGAAGTGCTCTAGATGCAGCATTTTCTCACCTGCAACACCTTCAGATGGCTGAGTAACCCATGAGGTCCTAGCCTTGTTACTCCCATGACGCCTTTGTATTGGGAAATGGAGGCCATTGCTGCCTCCTCCCTACCCTCAAATGGCTACAGACTGTCAATCAAGCAATGTTTGCAGCCATACCATGTTAGAAAATGCAGGAACCATACTGCACATACACAGTACGGACCCAGCGCATGCGCAGTGTACTGAACATCATAGGGACATTGGGCCTGATTCATCAGCGGCCTCCTTTCCCCCACAGATTTCGCAGAGCTGAGTAAGTCTAGACTTACTCCGCGCTGGTGAACCAGGGGAAATCCATTTGATGGCGAGTGATGCCGAATGAATTTCCCATGTGTGCACAGTGGTGAGTGCATTTGCAGCCGTTCAAGCGAGGCAGGCCAGCTAGCATGTCTGAATTGGGCCCATTGTATACTACTGTATTTTAGAATGAGACTGGACCTAAATCAACCCAATAGACAGTGGTGGATTGGCACGTGCCCCCCTGTAATTTATTTTGTAGCTGAGGACCAGGGCTTTCCAACGAGCCCAGTCCCGTGTCTCTAGCCCCCGGGAACCGGAGATATCGCCTGGCAAACCTGTAACGTTTTTTCCCCATAGGATAATATGGGACCCATCAATTCCGACCCCCACCTGGTTCCGATGGCTGCCAGTTCCCCCCTTGGCATCAAAGAAGCTTGTGGTTGATTTCATTCAATTCCAAATCGCTGGGCCTTCAATATAATACCAGGCTGGTCCAAATCGGTCAATCGGTTCCAGAGATATTACGTGTAAACCGATTTTTTTATTTTTGAAATGTAATTTCATGGCTGTTCATGTTTTTTGAGGGCAGATTACTCTGGAACCAAACGTTCCAGTTTCACTGGACCAAAATCATTCAAAGCCCACTCAAAAGTTCTTCAATATAATACTTGTCTCATGTAAATGGGTCAGTTGGTTCTGTAAATATAGCCGGTTAAATGAGATAACTGGTTAAAGGGGGGAGGGGTGGTTTTCTCTCCCCCTCACACCAGAAAATGCAGGGACTAGGCTGGTGTAAAAGGGGCCAACCTGGGAATGCGTTTTCTGGTGTGAACGGGGTATTATTTCAAATAGCCGGGAGTGCTCTGAATAAAGCCAGGCTCTGCCACTGTCAGTGGCTATCACTTCTGCCTGGCGGCGGCTGTCCCCCATTTACCATGAGCATGTATTCCCCCTTGGCAATGAGCATGTAATCCCACATGGCAACGAGCATGGAACCTCTGGCAATGAGCATGGAACCCTTGGCAATGAGCATGTAGTGAAGCAGCACTTATGTAGCATAATTTTTAATAGGCATTATGGTGTTTGGCATAACACATAATGGACATAATGGCGTGTAACTTAATGTGTAATGGACATTATGGTGTAAATGTTAAATGCAAGCCTTTGGTGGACAATGTCCCTGTTTATGAAGTGTATTGTGAATTTTGGCTTAATCTGTGTGGCATTATGTGAATTCTGGCTCAATCCGTGTGGCATTATGTGAATTTTGTCTCAATCCGTGTGGCATTATGTGAATTTTGGCTCAATCCATGTGGCATTATGGGAATTATGGCTCAATCCGTGTGGCATTATGGGACTTTTTTCCCAATCCGTGTGGCATTATGTGAATTTTGTCTCAATCCGTGTGGCATTATGTGAATTTTGGCTCAATCCATGTGGCATTATGTGAATTTTGGCTCAATCCGTGTGGCATTATGTGAATTTTGACACAATCCATGTGGCATTATGTGAATTTTTACACAATCCATGTGGCATTATTTGAATTTTGGCTCAATCCATTTGGCATCATGTGTAAGGGGCAAGTATAATGGGGTCTAGTATTTTGTTGCATAATGTGTAGAAGTTGTATATGGTGTTGACACGCCCCCTGTTGAGTGGCCACACCCCTTTTCTAGAGCGCGCCTTTGGCGCGCGCACAACTACATCCTTCACTTTTGTCGCCATGGTGGGCCTGCGTACTTTAAATGCCAGGGCCTATTTTTTATTCCATTCCCACCCTCTCCTGCCGCTCTCTTAGCATGTACACTGGCACCACTAACACCGCCCCTCCCCCACCCAAACCCTTTTTTATCATGGTGCCCCTTTTTTGTCATTTTATCCTGGATCCGCCCCTGCCAATAGACTACATGATGCTTAGTATTGAGCCATTTAATGTGTATTATTTCCTAAAGAAATGTAGTTCTAAGCTAAGCTTTATTCCATTGTATATATTTAAAATATACCAGTCTAGTCTGTGGGCCAGATGCACTAAGCTTCAAAAAATGATAAAATGTTGAGTGATAAACAGCCAGCCAATCAGCTCCTGCCTGCCACGTTACAGGCTGGGTTTGAAAAATTCAGGCAGGAGCTGATTGGCTGGTTGATTATCACTCTCCATTTTATCCCTTTTTGAAGTTTAGTGCATCTGGCCCATTGTCTTTAATTTATGTGACATTGTCTCTGTTCGAGTACAGTCTGCTTTGGGTTAAATAACATTTTGTATCTTTTGTGTCTGAGATGATGATGTTTTTAAATGATGCAAAAATGGTTTGCCAATATAGGGGTTTATTCTGGTTCACTCGCAAAGGCAAATTCCTTCACAAAAGGACAAAACCATATGCACTGCAGGTGGGGCAGATATAATTAGATTTTGGTGGGGTTTAACTTCAAAGTGAGATCTATATTGCAGTGTAAAAATAAAGCAGCCAGTATTTCTCCTGCACAGAAACAGAATAACTCACCCAAATCTAATTCTCTCTGCACATGTTACATCTGCCCCACCTGCAGGGCACATGGTTTTGTCCATCTGAGAAGGAATTTTCCTTTGCGAGTGAACCAGAATAAGGGCCATAGTGTGTAGTGCTAGATAAAGGATGACCTGTTTGTTGAGAGACTCACAATCTTCTCTCACCTTAGTTGCCAAGAAGTGTGCACTGGGATGAAAAGTTCAATAAAATTGCTCATGTTACTATTCGCAGAAAATTTCACGTGCTTGCAATTAAGATTAATGAAAAGTACATGTCAGTCCCTACGGCTTTCAATTTGCAATGGTTACAAGACCTCACACACTCTTCAATGATCAGGTTCGCTCACATATTGCCATACCCAGCTGTATAACATGTGTCACTGAATTCTGAAAGATAAATATCAATAACGTTTAATTCAGAACAATTTTTCAGCTATAAACAATGCTCTTGTTCAACACATTTCTATTATCTGCCGCTGCACTACTCTGTCTATTAATTGGTTGTGTTTCACCAGAAATAACATTTCCAATACTATTTTCACATATAAACAGAGATGGGTTAATATTACAGGAAATAACACGTACTTACAACAATTTTTCATTTACCATGAACCAAAAGTGCTGGTTCCACAAAAAAGGTCCCCCACAATAAATGAACAAATCTATCTATCTATCTATCTATCTATCTATCTATCTATCTATCTATCTATCTATCTATCTATCTATCTATCTATCTATCTATCTATCTATCTATCTATCTATCTATCGCCGGACTGGGACCAGAAATCGGCCCTGGCATATTGAACACACAGGCCCACCTAAAGCAAGCGGGACCCTTGCGCGTCGAAAAGGGGGCATGGTCTTATGGAACACACACGTATACCAGGACACAGCCACATACAAATAGAACACATTTATACACACAGCCACATATCCACATACACCAATATACAGACAGGCCACTGGGAGAGGGTCAGAATGGCCATGCAGACATCAGCAGTAATGCACAGGCTCTGGGGTTCCCAGTATTGCACACAGACACTGCATCAGGGGGAATGCACAAAGAAACAGACAGCGCCACTCCTCTGTGACCCAAGAAGCGCACAAGAGGCCAGCTCCCCGGCACACAGCCCGCAGTACTTACTAGTGAGAGCACTGCTAGGAGTTCCCCGCCATAGCGCAGCACCAGGAAGCAACATTCAGAGTGCAGGAGCCTTGAGGTGACGTCACTGCTGCCCACGGTCCCAGCTCTAATGACACCAGGGGGAGAGTCTCGCTCAGAAACCAACAGCCCACCGGGTTCTTATCAAGACAGTACCAAAGATAGATCAGCTCAACAGGCAGGTAGTAGCTATTATAAAGCTTATTGCTGTTGCTACAGATGAGGTCCTGGCGAGCGCTGAAGAGGATAAATGAGAGGGACTCCATCTGCATAGTCGAGCATCCTCCGGATGACCTCATGTGGAAGGGAGTGCGGATTTCAAAAACACACACACACACACACACACACACATATATATGTACTGTTCCCCACAATGACACTCATTAAATCACATTCTTAGAGTTACATGTGACAAATTCATTAATAGTGAACTTCTCATTATGTAATCTGTAATTTTTGGGGCAGTTTTACATGCTTTACACATTGGACAAGTACCGCACCTGATGAAAAGGCTTACCAGCCTTGAAACGTCGATGATGCCACTTGTACCACCTTGATATTATAAAAGGACTTTCCAAATCCGTGAGTGTTGCTTTTATTTCCCATCTGGTCGGGCCAGGGGATACAGGTTGGATAGATAGATAGATAGATAGATACATACATACATACATACATACATACACTGTATATACCTGGGGACAAAGTCTTTCAAAATCTACAAGACTATGGGCTGGCTCAGACCCTTTTGCAGCCCTGACGATTATCAGGAGACCACGCATACACATGGTTCATGGTGCACGTACGCAAGAGCATCCTGCAAACAAAGCCAGAGATGGTTTGTTTGCAACAAGATTGACAGGCGGACAGCCTTTGTCGGTGGCACCCAAATGTTTTCTGGGAGTTCCTGTTAGGAGTCCCAGTGAAATATACTTGCTGGAGTAAAAGACAATGGAGGCAGGATGGCTGTTTAAACACTGTATTAGCAGGATCAGGAACAGGTATCAGGTTATAGGTACAGGTATCGGTTCACAGGTCACAGGCAAGCTACAGCAGTACAGACACGGCTGAGAAAGCTATAACTGGCCCTGAGCTCAGGGCAAATGCAGCTTTTTAAAACCAGCACAGACCAATCGCTGCAGCACACAGAGACAGGCCCCTCATCTATGAATATGTGCTGCAGCTGGGAATGGCATTCTACACCAGCTGGAACTACTCTCAGAAACCACAGTTCTGCAGGCAGAACCCAACAGCAGCACCTCTGGCCACCCATAGGTACTGCAGACCAAGAAATCACAGCAGCACCTCTGGCCACACAGAGGTACTGCAAGCTGAACATAACAACAGCAGCACCTCTGGCCACCCATAGGTATTGCAGACCAAGAAATGAGAGCAGCACCTCTGGCCACACAGAGGTACTGCAAGCTGGATATAGCAACAGCAGCACCTCTGTTTAACCAGAGGTACCGCAGACCAAACAAGACATAAATGGCAGTCCTGACAGTTCCATGGAAAAACGCAGGCGGCTCCTGGACATTGCGAGAAAGGGCCCTCCATTTCCCCTGGGTCATCACAGATCAGAGTAAAGGCCCCTACACACTGGGCAACTTTCATGTGAACACGCTCAGTTTTCTTGTCTGAGCGTGTGTACAGAGCAATGGTGCGCAGTGAGCGCTGCTACGCTCTCCCATATCATAGTTGCCAGCCGCTGCTCATCTGCCTGTATTACCAGCAGATGCTTTGTGGGCCGGCTTTTTATAGCGCTGTGTTATGGAAAGCCCCCACGCTGATAGCGCCGGGCAGGGGGAAAGCTGCTCAGTGTGTATGCACTGAGCGGCTTTCCTCCAACGATGACAGCGGTCATTTCCATCTATACACGCTGGGCAAAATCGCCCAGTGTGTATGGACCTTTAGTCTAGGCTTATGTGGATGCTGCACATGGGGGGAGTTGTGGGGGTGGAATCCATTGTTGGTGAGTGATTACATTTTTCTCTATTCAGGGCCACAATGCAATTTACAGCCGTGAACATGGTGGGATTTTACTCTGGTGAGGAGTCAACTAACTGATTGCTGGGCTGCAAACAGTAGTAGTACGCATGGGAGGACGCGGACACACCACACTCCAGCACGCAGGCTTCTAGACTCCCAGGAGGAAGCAGTAACAGCAGGGGTCAGGGGATTCTGCCCTGCTGTGTGGCTGTGCACGCTGTCACTGGGTATAGTGACAGCGAATAGGGACGCTGGGGCTACCTTGTTCTAGCTACGGTGGCTGCAGGGGTACAAGGCAGCATAGGTGCCGATTTATGTTTTTGCTGGTGGGTGCTCAAGCCAAAAATATAGGGGAGTGGCTTCATGGGGAAGGGGCGTGACCACAAAATAATACCAATTTATATTACGCACAGTTGGCTCTTTGCTCAAATATTTATATCTTTGCTAACGTGAATTACTATTAGATAGATAGATAGATAGATAGATAGATAGATAGATAGATAGATAGAGATATACAGATAGTGAAAATGCAATGTAACTCTCATAATGCAATAGGTAGCAAAGCAGCATTTATAGCATGAATGAAGCAGAGGCAATGAGGTAGAGCCATAAGAAGGGATGAGGTAGCATGCATGAGACCCCATGTATAATGGAGCAGGGGGGGGCACTATACATTGCATACAATGATCATCTCATATGTACAATAGTCACCTTGAAATCTCTTTGCCGGACCCCGGGTTGCTGATGTCTTATCATCCTGAGATGGAAGAAGTTGCTCGGCTGCCACCCGGCATTGTCTCCCCATTCAGGGTTCTGGGTCTGTGGGCAACGGCTCCCTGCAGAGAGGGAGCTGCAGGTGCAGGGATGATCGCTAGGGCTCCAGGCAGGCTGCAGGATGACTTGTAGTAGGGGCTGGGGTGGCTGTCATAGATGTGGCCACCGCTCAGCACTCTCACCCTGCCCGACTTACGTACCTCCCGCCGCTGCTGCTAGCCACTCCGCGGTCGTTTGAAATATGGCTCCAGTTCATTAGCCAATCGGAGCACACGTCCCTGCAGCCAATCGCAGTGGCTGCAGGAACACGAGTTCTGATTGGCTGGCGGCCGGAGCCACATTTCAATCAGTCGCTAGGCTTGGGGAAGCTTGCGCTGCAGCACCCTGCCCACCGACCCAGCCCGCCACTGAAAATGGCGGCCCAGCAGCGGCCTGCGGGGCTCGGGCGGCCCATGGGTGCTCATGAATTTCCGTGGGTGCTCCAGCCCTGGAGCACCCACAGAATCGGCACCTATGCAAGGCAGCCTATGGGCTTCTTACTGGTGGGAAACTATGGAGGCAGGATGCTGAGCGCTCCTTTCCAACACTGATTGCATTTTATGCATGCTTGATGTAATAAATATGGGTACATGCATTCCTCTTGACCAGGGCTATATTAGAGAGATTGATGCTGCAATATCCATACACCCACATAAGCACTTTCTTCTTTGCAGTGCTATTTTTCTGCAGGAACTCAGTTCCTGAACCTCTTGTATTACGTATATTGATATAATCAGGAACTGGGCTCCTGAACCCATACTTGCCTACTTTCGGAAACTGGTTTCAGGGAGATTCCATACCTCACATGTTGTACATGGTTAAAACCAGGACCTGCCACGCCAGAGGCGTGGCTAATCCGGGATGGGGGTGTGGCTACAAAGAAGGTGGGTGTGGTCTCCAGTAAAGTGGGCATGGCCCAGTGCAGCATTTTCTTCATTTTTTTAGCTGGTGGCTGGCCACTAGCAGGCTTTGCTGACCTGGGTGGCTCTTGTGCGGACTACAGGCAGTGGTGCTTGGCAGGCCTCTTAGGAATGATTGTGCCAGGCTCCGCTGTGCTGTCCAGATTTTTAGATGGGGATTGATTATTCTGGGGGCATTGGGGGGACTGGCGGCTAAAAGGTGAGCCTCCTGCCAGCTACCAGCCTACACATAACACACACGCACACACAAATACAGACAGACACAGGACAGTGTTCTTCTATACACAAACACACAATGCCAGTGTACTCACACACACTAACAGGGATCAGTACCTAACTATATACACACACATACATTCCGGGGGATCGGGAGGGCTTTGCGGGGGACCAGGGGCTAAAGCGGGAGGCTCCCGCAAAATGCGGGAGCATCGGCAAGTATGCCTGAACCTGTTCTAGGCCAAAATGTACTTTTCCTTAGATAAGTTTTATTTTAAAGTCCCCTGTGCGTTCATTTCTAAATACAATATATACATCTCTCTCTCTCTCTCTCTCTCTCTCTCTCTATTTATATTTTTTTATTTTATTGACCCACCCCCAGACCTGGAGTTCCTGGCCATATTTTTCTAGAAAAAAAGCACTGCTTCTTAGTGACATAACCAGCCGTCATCTGCAACAACTTTAGACCTGAGAGTTTCCTGTTGCATCCGTCAGGACTCCTCATCTGGTTATGGCAAAACAACCTTGTAGAGAAACGTCACCTCTCTAATACAGTCAGGATAAAGAGGACTCCTCATCTGGTTATGGCAAAACAACCTTGTAGAGGAACGTCACCTCTCTAATACAGTCAGGATAAAGAGGACTCCTCATTTGGTTACTGTAAAACTACTCTGTGGATGAATGCCACCACCCTAATCCAGCCATGATAAAGAGCTACCAGGACATTAATAACCTCCTGCCTTCCGATACCTCCTCATCTGGCCCTATAGGAAAGGCCACTAGAAGATCGACAGCCATTGAATCACGAATACTGAAATGTACACAGCAGCATCTCAATATATAGGATGAAATTTAATAGGATGAGAGATTCAGAAAGTGAGAGATTTGGTAAGAAATATCCAGTTTTTTTAAAGCGGCAATCATTTATACTTCAAAATCAAGCTGGGTTTGCAGTGTAAATGATTGGCGCTTTAAAAAACCTGGAGATTTTCGACCAAATCTCTCACTTTCTGAATCGCTCATCCTATTACATTTCACCCATAGTCTTTATATATATATTTTAAGTTCTTTGCTATTTTAGCTACAATATTTTTATGATTCTAAATAAATGTTATTTAATATTATCTGCACATGTGAATTTGTATGCGTAACCTTTCCTCTGTTTTTCTATTTTGTGATACTATAAGGGAGTGATGTCCCTTTGTCTCTTTGTTGCTGTTTGGCTAACCAGCCTGGAACAAGGTGCCCATTTTAGATAACTTAGGGCCTTATTCTAGTTCACTCTTTCTGACAAAATCCTTCTTAGATGGACAAAACCATGTGCACTGCAGGGGGGCAGATGTAAAATGTGCAGAGAGAATTAGATTCGGGTGCGTTATTTTGTTTCTGTGCAGGGTAAATACTGGCTGCCTTATTTTTACACTGCAATGTAGATCTCACTTTGAAGTAAAACCCCACCCAAATCTAATTCTCTCTGCACAATTAACATCTGCCCCCCCTGCAGTGCACATGTTTTTTTTCCATCTAAGAAGGATTTTGTCAGAAAGAGTGAACTAGAATAAGGCCCTTAGTTCTCTTTTATTTCTAACTCTCAATGCAAAAAACTCACCTTCCAAAATCCCATGCAAATCAAATGGATAAACTGGTGCCCTCCATCAAGTCAGACCAAAGCCTGAAAACATAATACAGTACATACTTGTAGTGTAGGCGGAACTCAAAATGATAGAAGCCAGGCAAAGTGTGCACCAACGTTTCAATGCTTTAACCCCTTGGGTGAGATTTAATAGGATGAGAGATTCAGAAAGTGCAAAACCCATTTGATTTTGCAGTGTAAATGATTGCCGCTTTAAAAAACCTGAAGATTTCTTACCAAATCTCTCACTTTCTGAACCTCTCATTCTGTTACATTTCACCCAATGAGTGGTGGGTTTTTCTGGGGCAGGTTTGTCCTGCCTCCAGGGCTGGCAACAGAAATCTTGGGGCCCTGTACAATGATATTTCTGGGGCCCCCACCTAATCCCAAATCCACACAACGCTCTTCTGCATGAGCCTTAACCTTTCGCTGCTCCAGATCATGCTTTCAGGTGCGGGCTTCTCTCGTTCTCAGTCCTGATGGCTTGGCTTCTGCTTCCTGCTGGCTCTGGCTGCTGCTGGCCTGTCACTTTCACAAAAGAATTCTGAGCACTACGAGCAGGCCTTTCGCAGAGTGCGGAACAGACGACCCGCGCAGTAAAAGTACAGGAGCCAGAGACTGAGGCCACAGCACCAGCGGTGGGTAAGGCTGTGCGCCTGCGGCATCAGGCCGTGCACACACATAGAGTAGATGGCTGTGAGCGCCAAGTGGCAGGGCACACAGTCAGACAGCCAAAAACAGATGGTGCACAGTAGACCGCCATACTTGCCTACTTTTGAAAAGCAAAATGAGGGAGATTTTAGATGCTATATACATACATTGGTCGAAGTGTAAATGTAATGATTATGCACGCACCTTAGGCGCGCGCGCTCTGGGAAAAGGGATGTGGCTACTGGGAAAGGGGTGTGGTCGACTATAAAGGGGCGTGGTCACGTAAAAAGGGGCTTGTCCTTAAGTGTAGTGTACTTCACCATATATGCCTTATACACATTATCCACCACGGAATGAGACAAAATTCTAATTATGCCAATGGCCGCTCCTAGACATTACGCCAGGTAAAGCCGCTTATACACATGCCAGATAGAGCCCCTTACACTCATTACGCCAAGTACAGCCCTTTGCACGCGGTACGACAGGTACAGCCCTTTGCACACAGTACACCAAGTACAGCTCCTTGCTCTACAGTGCCATATACACATTATATGTCCCCGCATTGACAGATATACATAATATGCCCCAACATTGACAGACATACGTGCCCCCCACAGTACCAGATACACATGATTTGCCCCCAGCAGTGCCAGATACATATTATATGCCCGCAGCAGCTCCAGATACACATTATATGCCCTACAGCGGCAAATACACATTATATGCCCGACATTGTCAGATACACATTACGTGCCCTCAGCATTGCCAGATACACATGTCCCCACAGTGGCAGATACATATATGCATCAAGAGCCAGATACACATTGCCCGCACAGTGCCAGATACAGATTGCCCCCCCAGTGCAAGGTACACATGCCCCCCAGTGCCAGATACACATGCCCCCCAGTGCCAGATAAATATGGGGCCACAGTGCCAGATATGCCTGCTCCCCAGTGCCAGATACATATGGGGCCCGCAGGGTGTTTGGTGGCTGCTGCTGGATGGGGAGCGTTGGATGAGTAGCTGTATATGTATACATATCTATATATGTATACATATCTATATATATATATATATATATATATATATACATATATATACATATCTATATATATACACATATTTATATATGTATATATATATATATATATATATGTGTATATATATATATATATATATATATATATATATATATATATATATATATATATACACACACAAATTGTCTTGGGTGCCAGTCAGGGACCAGTGGTGGGGGGAGGGAGGGAGGATCAATAAGAAGCAAGCCTTAGTGGGTGGGGGATAGAGGGACGCTGCTTACAGTCAAAGTATGCTTATACTTACTGCAGCTGCCTCTCCTTACACAGCTTCCACTCTGACTGACACTTGTGCTTCCGGCCTCCCGGCTCCCGCTGCCAGTCTCACTGCCTCAGTCCCCTGCCGCTGCCGCTCCTGCACGCTCCTGCTTGCGCACCGCACGGGTTCAATGGCCAGCCCAGCGCTACAGTACCCACAAAGCCCTGCGGTGGCCGTCATAATGACGGCACGATGTTGCACATTTAGACCCCGCCCCCGCAATGACGCGCTCGCGCATGCGCAGTCACGTTTTTTGGGCAAAGGGGACGAAAAAACGGGAGGAACCAAGGGATTTGCGGGGGGCCGGGAGAATGATTGACAAAGCGGGAGACTCCCGCTAAATGCGGGAGGGTAGGCAAGTATGCCGCTGGCCCGCAAGGGTCACTGACAGGCCAACTAGTGCAGGCAGTGGCCGTGCCCAGGCATGGAAACTCTGGGGCCCTTCATATCTCTGGGGCCCGTCACACTTGTCCCCCTTGACCCCCCCTGTCGCCTGCCCTGCCTGCCTCAGAAATACCACAGAAGGTGCACCGGTGCAGCCCCTGCCTTCTGCAGCAACCCCTGTTCCCCTGCGGCTCCTGCTTCTGGCTTCGGCTTTCTTTGGAAGTTCAGGGATGCTTGGGGGTGGAGGGATCGGGCAGCTCCGTTGTTCAGGCCTCTCGATAGGGATGTGGAGACCCATCCCAGGGACAGGGCTTTATCGCAAGCATGTGATAATACAGTAGATACATTTGTGCGATATAGTCGATTAGAACATTGCAAGTTAAGCTGATGTTATCACAGCACATCCACATCAGATTTATCATTATCCAGATGTGGATGGTGATAAATCGTCCCCAAGTCTTAAATTCACTCAACCATTTTGTCTTCTAGAAATATATATCATTTGAAAATCAAATGCGTGTATCTGTTTGCCAAATCGTGTTTCTATGTATCCTGGTCTATTTAGCAGTGGGCCTGTATACTTTTCTCTGTACCTGCAGTGCCATCTAGTGTTTAATCTATAGAATACAACTGAGGTTTGTTGTTTTTTTAAAATTAGTTTTAACCTTATGATTTGCTAATGTTGGACCAGATATCTGAACTTCTCAGGAAGGTTAGCAAGTGCAATGTACAGTATCCTGCAGAGAAGGGAATTAGTATTATAATTTATGTTTAATGCTCCACATAGTTTCCACAGAAACATACAGGGAATACACAAAGAAAAAATTATAAATAACATACAGTATATCTGGTACCGTACATGTGAGATGACATATTGCTGGAACAATACAGCACAATAAGGACAGAGAGAGGAAGGTGGGGAGGGAATTGTGCTACGACTTGAATCAAGAGGGTAGCCACAGGGCAAAAAGCATGTCAGACCAGACCAGTGACATCAAACTCCTTCTCCATAATTGTACATGCATGTTATCCACATTAGTTGTGGCATGTGTGTGTTGCCATAATTACATGTTTCCCATCCAACAATGCAAATACAGAGATTGATATGAGATACATACTGTGTGTCATAATACAGACAAGCAGAAGAAGGCTTAGGTTAGTGGAAAAGTACCACTCAGTGGTAAATATGTTGCTGGTAACTAAGATAATGGATAGTGTAATATTACCATATTAGAATTAGGTTGAATTTTTTTTTATAACTTTTTGGTATACACACAGTATATCACTTAACTATGAGCACATAGATCCACTGATTCAGCTCAGATTTATTGGAAAGGTAGAAATCATAGCCATAGACAAAATGTAATTTCTGAATCTAGCACAGATGTTCCGAGGTTTGAGTATCTCAATATCCACCATACGTGCAGTAATGTATTCAATATTGGGTACTCTTTACCTAGCACGGCGCCAACGATCAAAATCGTGGTCATCGCGGGTAAAAATCGCGGTGATCGCGGTAATCGCGGGCATCGTGGGTAAAATTGGATGGTCGCGATGCCCGCGATTACCGCGATCACCGCGATTTTCCCATAGGGAACAATGTTAAAAAAGGCTGATTGACCGCGATTTCACTGTTAAATGGCTCAATTGACCCGATTTGGCCATATTAACCCTGAATTAGGCCCAATTAACCCTTAAATGTCCCCAACAATTTTTAACGCCACCCCACGATCCACGCCAACCCGAAGCGTGGCGAGCGCAGCGAGCCCGCGAGGGGCGGCGGTACGCGTCCTCCGACCTTTTCATGCCCTACTATCCACGTCGGCGTGGTGTGGGAATATAATAGTGTGGCGAGCGCAGCGAGCCACCGAGCCCGAAGCGTGGCGAGCGCAGCGAGCCCCGCGAGGGGACGCGGATACCTTCACAGGTAGACGCGTCCCCTCGCGGGCTTCACAGGTGTCCGGGTCGCCACGGACACCTGTGAAGCCCGCGAGGGGACGCGTATAACTGTGAAGGTATCCGCGTCCCCTCGCGGGGCTCGCTGCGCTCGCCACGCTTCGGGCTCGGTGGCTCGCTGCGCTCGCCACACTATTATATTCCCACACCACGCCGACGTGGATAGTAGGGCATGAAAAGGTCGGAGGACGCGTACCGCCGCCCCTCGCGGGCTCGCTGCGCTCGCCACGCTTCGGGTTCGCGTGGATCGTGGGGTGGCGTTAAAAATTTTTGGGGACATTTAAGGGTTAATGGGCTCTGTGGCCCATTTAACATTGATTCCTATGGCAAAATCGGGTTGATTGAGCCATTTAACACTAAAATCGGGTCCATCGCGACTTTTAACATTGTTCCCTATGGGAAATCGTGAGCATCGCGTCGCGGGCATCGCGGGTACGTTTATGGCCGGCCGCGACGCGACCGACACGATTTTTATGTTTTCCATTGATTTCAATGGCAAATCGCGGGCATCGCGTCGGTCGCGTCGCGGCCATACATTAATGTACTCGCGATGCCCGCGACGGGCGCCGCACTAAGTAAAGAGTACCCAATATTGCATACTAATTGAAAAGTCTGCACTTTTGTCATATTCAAACATGTTGAAACAATCAGACCAGTAACAGACATGGATTTTAGTTTTTATAAAAACAATCATTTAAATAAAAAAGGCAGAAATATAGTGCAATGAGACGCTCCTTCCATATAACCTAACAGATGCTCCTTACATATCTATATATCATAATACAAAGAGACACCTTCTATAAGTCATTATATGTACAACATACAGTACCTTCTATATAATAATACACAGAGACACCTTCTATAAGTCATTATATATACAACATACAGTACCTTCTATATTATAATACACAGAGGCACCTTCTATAAGTCATTATATGTACAACATACAGTACCTTCTATATTATAATACACAGAGGCACCTTCTATAAGTCATTATATATACAACATACAGTACCTTCTATATAATAATACACAGAGACACCTTCTATAAGTCATTATATATACAACATACAGTACCTTCTATATAATAATACACAGAGACACCTTCTATAAGTCATTATATATACAACATACAGTACCTTCTATATTATAATTCACAGAAGCACCTTCTATAAATCATTATATATACAACATACAGTACCTTCTATATAATAATACACAGAGACACCTTCTATAAGTCATTATATATACAACATACAGTACCTTCTATATAATAATACACAGAGACACCTTCTATAAGTCATTATATGTACAACATACAGTACCTTCTATATAATAATACACAGAGACACCTTCTATAAGTCATTATATATACAACATACAGTACCTTCTATATAATAATACACAGAGACACCTTCTATAAGTCATTATATATACAACATACAGTACCTCAGAGGCGTAGCGAGTGCGGTGCCGGCGGAGCACACGCTCCGGGCGCAGGATGATTGCATGGCGCCGGAGCTGTGCTGTGGCACCGCCAGCTCGCTCGCCAGCCAGCCAGCTCCCCCGCCCGCCAGCCAGCTAGCTAGCTTTCCTTCCCTGCCCGCCCGCCCGCTCGCCCGCTCGCCTGCCCGCTCGCCAGCTTCCCTCCCCGCCCGCTTCCCTACTCCGTCCGGTGACAGAGATATCTCCCGCTGGACCGCTAGCCAATGGGCGCTTGCGGTCCAGCAGCCAATCAACTGATGGCTGCTGGACCACGAGCGCCTATTGGCTAGCGGTCCAGCGGGAGATATGAATTTTAAGTAGCCGCATATTTCTCCCCGACAAAGCGCAGAGAGCCGTGAGCGGGCGGCAGTGTGCGCACTGGCAGGGGGGAGGAGAGGGGAGGTGTGCACACACACACACACACTGTCTCTGTCAGCACAGGCAGGGGGGCGCCTGGCTGTAACTATGGTGTACTCCCACCCTCCACCCACCCTGCTGCACTCACCCTCCTAACCACATAACCCACCCACCCTGCTGCACCCACAAACCCACCCTACTGCAGCCACCCACCCACCCTGCTGCATCCTACTGCAGCCACCCACCCACCCACCATGCTGCATCCTACTGCAGCCACCCACCCACCCTGCTACATCCTACTGCAGCCACCCACCCACCCTGCTGTACCCACAAACCCACCCTACTGCAGACACCCACCCACCCTGCTGCATCCTACTGCACTCACCCACCCACCCTGCTGCATCCTACTGCACTCACCCACCCACCCTGCTGCATCCTACTGCACCCGCCCACCCTGCTGCACCCTACTGCCCCCTTGGCATCGAGCATGAAGCCCCTTGGCATCGAGCATGAAGCCCCTTGGCATTGAGCATGAAGCCCCTGGCATTGAGGTAAGTGGCACTTATGTGTCAAATGTGTAATCGGCATTATGGTGTGTTGTATGTAATGGGCATTGCGGAGTGTTTTATAGTATGTAATGGGCATTGCCGAGTGTTATATAGTATGTAATGGGCATTACGGTGTGTTATATAGTATGTAATGGGCATAACGGTGTGTTATATAGTATGTAATGGGCATTACGGTGTGTTATATAGTATGTAATGGGCATTACGGTGTGTTATATAGTATGTAATGGGCATTACGGTGCGTTATATAGTATGTAATGGGCATTACGGTGTGTTATATAGTATGTAATGGGCATTACGGTGTGTTATATAGTATGTAATGGGCATTACGGTGTGTTACATAGTATGTAATGGGCATTACGGTGTGTTATATAGTATGTAATGGGCATTACGGTGTGTTATATAGTATGTAATGGGCATTACGGTGTATTATATAGTATGTAATGGGCATTACGGTGTGTTATATAGTATGTTATGGGGATTACGGTGTTATATAGTATGTCATGGGCATTGCGGTGTGTTATATAGTATGTAATGGGCATCATGTGTGGGCTTATGTGTAATTGGAATTACAGAGTTCACTAAAATGTCCAATGGGCATTACGGTGTGTGGTATAATGTTGGTCTATGCCCACTTTTCACTGTGCAGGAGCCTCACCTACTACAAATTGGGGGGGAGGGGGGGGCGCGAAACATGCCTTTGCTCCGGGCGCCGTGGCACCTAGCTACACCACTGCAGTACCTTCTATATAATAATACACAGAGACACCTTCTATAAGTCATTAAATATACAACATACAGTACCTTCTATATAATAATACACAGAGACACCTTCTATAAGTCATTATATATACAACATACAGTACCTTCTATATAATAATACACAGAGACACCTTCTATAAGTCATTATATATACAACATACAGTACCTTCTATATAATAATACACAGAGTCATCTTCTATAAGTCATTATATATACAACATACAGTACCTTCTATATAATAATACACAGAGACACCTTATATAAGTCATTATATATACAACATACAGTACCTTCTATATAATAATACACAGAGTCATCTTCTATAAGTCATTATATATACAACATACAGTACCTTCTATATAATAATACACAGAGACACCTTCTATAAGTCATTAAATATACAACATACAGTACCTTCTATATTATAATACACAGAGGCACCTTCTATAAGTCATTATATATACACAACATACAGTACCTTCTATATTATAATACACAGAGGCACCTTCTATAAGTCATTATATATACAACATACAGTACCTTCTATATAATAATACACAGAGACACCTTCTATAAGTCATTATATATACAACATACAGTACCTTCTATATAATAATACACAGAGACACCTTCTATAAGTCATTATATATACAACATACAGTACCTTCTATATAATAATACACAGAGACACCTTCTATAAGTCATTATATATACAACATACAGTACCTTCTATATTATAATACACAGAGGCACCTTCTATAAGTCATTATATATACAACATACAGTACCTTCTATATAATAATACACAGAGACACCTTCTATAAGTCATTATATATACAACATACAGTACCTTCTATATAATAATACACAGAGACACCTTCTATAAGTCATTATATATACAACATACAGTACCTTCTATATAATAATACACAGAGACACCTTCTATAAGTCATTATATATACAACATACAGTACCTTCTATATTATAATACACAGAGTCATCTTCTATAAGTCATTATATATACAACATACAGATGGAGCGCCGCTCGCTCTTGCAGGGGATGGCGGAAGATTTGCCAGCTGCAGGCGCATGGTGCGTGCACCTACGGCGACCTTTCGGGTTGCCGGGTGCAAGCACCCATGGCAGAGAGGGGGTGGCGGAGATGGGTGGGGAGCGCCGGGCTGCCCCATTACCATATGGGAACGCCCAGCGTTCCATGGACGTTTCCATGAGAACGCTGGGCGTTCTCATGGTAATGAGGCAGTGACGCGGGTGTGTGGGCCGGGTAGCTGACATCACCGGATGTCAGCTGCCCGCCCATATCACGCCAGCGTGCACGCATATATATGCAACTGAAAAGTCACTTATATATGCGTGCACGCTAAACATCATTCGATGGTCACCGACCATCGAATGATGTGGGCGGACACCCCAGCATAGCAAATGGATGTTTATGCAAAACATCCATTCACTGCTGTGTGGGCGAAGCCGCACTTTGCTGGGGCGGCGGGGCGTGCGTTCGCCGGGTGGGGTTTGGTGGACTCGCAAGGCTGCGAATTCGCAGCCTTGCGAATCAACCTGAATAACCCCCAAGGTGTAGGTGTGCCTGTGTGATCCGGTCCCTGCCGTGCACGTACAATGGCTGCTGCTGTGTTAGGCTGGATTACTGTACATTCTGCCACCGGCTCTGTGATGCACATCTGCTCCCATCAACTCTGCATGCACGGATTATATTCATCTTGTGTGCGCCAGGTCCAAAAATATCTTTAGCAACAGTTATCTGTGCATCACTTCTCACCCCGAGCCTCAGGATGATAAATGATGCACAGATAACTGTTGCTAAAGATATTTTTATTCCATGGAATCTGGCTTTATTAGTCGGGGGGAGCAGCATGTGGGATCCTGTTATTATTATTATTATACAGGGGGAGCAACCTGTTGTGTGCTGTTATTATACAGGGGATAAGCCTGTGGGGTCCAGTTATTATTATAATACAGGGGGAGCAGCCTGTTGTGTCCTGATATTATACAGGGGGAGCAGCCTATTGTGTCCTGTTATAGAGGGGGAGCAGCTTGTGGGGTTCAGATTGTGTCATATTCTGTAATGGGCATTACGGTGTGTCCTTTTTCTGATGCCACGCCTCCTTTCCATGAGACTATGCCCCCTTTTTCCACACAATGGTCCCGCCTACTGCAGGTGGGCCTGTGTGCTCAAAATGCAAGAACCGATTTCTGGTCCCAGTCTGGCCCTGATACTAGCCATCTTCTTCTAGCCCTCTATATCTAATGTCTAACCCTCACCCAGCCTAACCTTAACCAACCCCTTTAGTGCCTAACCTTAACTGTTCTTTCCTGCAGCCCATGCCTAACCCTCCCCCTTTAGAGAGAGACAAAGTACGTACTTTGTATGTATGTGCACATCTATAATAAAAATGTTCCTTAACCCTTTAAGTGCCACCTTTCTTTGAGAGATCCTCAAAATATCCATAAAAAATGTCTGCATCGCTCACCGCGACTGTTCTTTTAATCTAAACACAAATGCAGCCAGGTCAATTAGTTTAAGTTTAGTTTACTATGACAATAAAAAAAGAACAGTCGCTGTGAGTGGTGCTGCTGATTTTTCGTATTTGTATTCTTAATACGAATAAATATGACTGCATACGGCTGTTTTAGCCATATGCAAATTCGTATTCCGTATTCAAATACGACTGCTTTGTAAATCCCGATACGACTGCTTTGTAAACCCCCATGGCATATCATTCGTATGAATTTGTATTAGCGACCGTATATTTGGCCGCTAATACGAATTCCTACAGGCAGTCTGCACGGATCAGTCAGATCCGTGCAGGCTGCAGTGTGTAAAAAAATAGAGAAATAAATATAAAAAACGTTGTGGGGTCCCCCCCACGGCCATAACCAGCACCAGGCTGAAAGAGCCGGGGCTGGTATAAAAAAAATCAGGAAACCAGCCAAATAGGGTCTCCACTGTTTTTTTAAAACCAGCCCCAGGCTTCAGGGCTGGGTCTGGTTCCCAAAATATGGGGGACAAAGAGGTCCCTCGTATTTTAAGAACGGGCCCCCAGGCTTGGAGACATGGAGAACCACAAGTCCCAGCATGCAGGGAATTAAAGGGCCCACTGGCACTTGTAGTTCAACAGTAAAATAAATAGTTAAATAAACACACACTGACACCAATGAAAAATAAAAGTTGAATACATACATTACACATACATAATGATACTTACCTTTCTTGAGCTCGTAGGTAGGTCCCTGGGTCCGGGGCTCCATGATCCAGGGTCCAGGGCTCCAGGGTCCAGGCTCCAGGGTCCAAAGAAATCCATTTGGGGACCTGTGGAAGAAAACCTACTCACCAAGGTCCTCCGGCAAAGATCATGTCCTCTTCCTTCTGCCATAGTCCGGGTCCACAGAAAATAAAAAAAACGCGAATGTCCCTGCCGGTACCCTTGCACTAACTAACAGGAGAGATGCTGAAGATTCATCTTCAGCGCCTCTCCTCCTAATGATTCTATTGGCATAGCGGTCAATCGGGAGCCGAATTTCGGAGCCGAATCATTCGGAGGAGTGTAATGAGCTGAAGTGTATTTTCCAGGCGTATTTGGGTGGCAATTAGCGAGCGTATCCCGCTAATTACCAGCCGTATTGAAAATTAGTAATTTAGGAATCACCATTCGTATTCCTATTCCATGGCGTATACATTCGTATTTGTAAATACAAATATGAATGTGCCATAAATACGAATACGAATATTCGTATTTTGGGCATAGTAAATGCCAAAAATACGAATACGCCTAAAAAAGTTGTATTTTACTATGAAAATACTATTTTATTTTTACGAATTTAACTCCCCTCAGGATAAACATCAGTATATTTCACATCACAGTGTAATGATTTCCTTACTAAAAAAGGTACTTGTTTCCTAGCACGGCCACACCGATTTCCATCGGGGTGGTTGTGTCGGAAATATCGCGTCGGTCGCATCACATGCGAAGCGACCGACGCGACCGACCCGATTTTTTAATTGAATCAAATGTGAATAGGGTCCCAGGGACCTGATTTTACATTGGATTCTATGTAAAATATTCCCTAGACCCCCAATTTTACACCGTAAACCCCACCCCACGATTGACGCCAACCCGAAGCGTGGCGAGCGCAGAGAGCCCGCGAGGGGCGGCAGTGCGCGTCCTCCGACCTTTTCATTCCCCTACTATCCACGTCGGCGTGGAGTCGAGAATATAAAGTGTGGCGAGCGCAGCGAGCCCGAAGCGTAGCGAGCCCCGCGAGGGGACGCGTATAACTTCACAGGTATACGCGTCCCCTCGCGGGGCTCGCTGCGCTCGCCACGCTTTGGGCTCGGTGGCTCGCTGCGCTCGCCACACTTCATATTCTCGACTCCACGCCGACGTGGATAGTAGGGGAATGAAAAGGTCAGAGGACACGCACCGCCGCCCCTCGCAGGCTCGCTATGCTCGCCACGCTTCGGGTTCACGTCAATTGTGGGGTGACGACGGGGACATATATAATGTGAAATGGGTCATATTGGCCCATTTCACATTTTTTACTATGTGAGATGGACTTAATCAAGTCCATCTCATCTTGTGCCATTATAATGGCACAAGACCGACGCGATGCTCCCGATTTCAATGTTAAAAAATATTTTAACATTGAAGCCTATGACAAAATCGCGGGCATCGCGTTGGTCGCGTCGGGGCCAATGTTAATGGTCGCGACCGACGCGATGCCCGCAATTTTCCCTTTTCCGGCAAAATGGATTTCAAAGGAAATCGGGTCCATCACGGGCATCGTGTACCTTAACTTAAAGGTACACGATGCCCGCGATTGTGGCCGTGCTAGGAAACAAGTACCCTAAAAAAAAACTACTCCCTTAGCTTGGGTATGGATCATAGGATAGATAGCAACTAGGTCGACAAGCATTAGGTCGACATGACTGAAGATCAACATGACTGAAGGTCGACATAACTGAGGGTTGACATGGATTAGATCAAGAGGGTCATTAGGTCGACACAATCATTAGGTCGACATGGGGAGGGTCGACAGTCAAAAGGCAGAATTTCGACACAGTCGACTTGACACTGAACCATAGCACTGCGTCCCCTCGCATGGCTAACATGTTGCCTCACTACGCTCGGCACACTTTTATTCTCCCACCATGCCCTAGTGCAGTGGTTCCCAACCCTGGTCCTCAAGTACCCCCAACAGTGCATGTTTTCCAGGTCACCCGGCAGGTGCACTCATTATTCAAGCACATTTGAAAAGATCCACAGGTGGAGCTAATTATCTCACCTGTGATTCTGTGTGGAGACCTGCAAAACGTGTACTGTTGGGGGTACTTGAGGACCAGGGTTGAGAACCACTGCCCTAGTGGATGGTAGGGCATGAAATACTGCCAGTCGGCACATGTTGGCTCAAGAAAAGGTGAAAAAAACCATGTCGACACATGGTGTCACATGATGCATTACCCTTGAAATGATCCTGTTTTCTATTGGTCTGTTATGTATGTACACTGTGTGGGATCAGTGACTATTGGAAACAAATTCCCTGTGCATTATGTATGCTGTACATTTATATACTTGGCAATAAAGTGATACTGATTCTGATGTCGACCTTTTGACTGTCGATATTCCCCATGTATTCCCCTGTCAACCTACCCATGTCGACATTCCTGCATGTCGACCTAATGGTGTCGACCATCATGCTGTAGACCTAGTGATCATATCCCAGGAGAGAGGCCCTTGACTAACAATCAGCTGCTCTGTATTATTTTACATTATGAAAATTATAGTTGTTACGTCAGTGCTGATTGGTTGCCATGCCACTTCTCCTCTGTCTCACTGCTCCTCCCTTATCACTGCTTCATACATCTACCACACAGTTCCTTCTGATCAGGTCTGATGTATAAACTGAAAGTCATTATGAGCTGTGCAACAAAGCATCTATTCCACAGAGAAAGCTTCTATTCATAACCAATTGTTCCATGGCAACATGGTAATGTAAAGAGCTACATTACAGGTAGATTACCTGCACACACTAAAGAAGAGGATTTTTCTTACATCTTTCTTCATTTAACATTTTGTCCTGACCAATCAATAGTGCATTAAAATAAAACATTTTTTAGTCAAATGTACTTTGAGGACAATCATTTTTACAGCAGGTTTGCTGTGCAGTTGGCATAACACATTTCCCTTGGTTGTATGGCATACCACATTTTAGTATGGGGAGTGCGGATCACATGAATAAAACATTTTTCAATATGACTGGTACATATAGTGCAACAAGAAAAGCTGTACTCATTTGTTATCATAGAAAGTACCCAAATTATCTTTTAACATTTATAGATGTTCAGTCTTAACCATCTCCCGAACCATGGTTCTTTCTGTGAACGATAAAAATAGTAACTCCAATTTTGTATTAGTTTGACCATATCATCATCATTATTATTATTATCATCAATTATAACATTATGAATTTTATGGCATTTGAATCAACGGACAGTAGAGCAGCTGTTTATGGTTAATTATATGTAAGGAAGGTGGAGAGCAGATCACAGTTGCAATGGAGTGGGAGGGGCCAAGTGATAAACACGTTACCTTGGTTTACATCACTGGAAAGCAGAGAGACCTTTACTTAAAAAGCAAATTGCTGAGCAGCTGCACATCATAAATACATAAGGTACTGTAACATGCTCTGAAATGTTTTGTATGACTCTACTATAAATACAGTACATTAATGACACATAAATAATGATAATGAAATTTATTTAATATTTACAGTATATAGCTATAAAATAAACAGACACATTTTTTTTGCAGTGGGAGTATCTGTATTAACTGTATATTTAAAATGATTCAAAGAAAACAATTATGTGGATGTAATAAATTAGTCATAAATAGCCTCCTCACTAAACAAAATAACATTTATTACTATGTTTTCTTAAATCAGATTATACTTTAGTCACCTATATGGAATTGTGTTTCAATTATTTAGATTAACTTAAAGAGCTGGTGTGAGAAGATGAATTGCAATATACAATTACCATATAGATTATAATCGGCATGTACTTACAACGTTAGTACCCTATTACAGTATCTGCTAGAGAGTTATATTATTCATTGCTAAATTCTCTAGTGTGTCAGCATAATACTAAGGGGGTATTTAAGTTTGGAGAGTGATAACATTTTGAGAGATAAAGAGCCAACCAATCAGCTCCTGTCCTTTTTCAAAACGCAGCCTGTAAAATGTAGGGTAGGAGCTGATTGGCTGGTACTTTCACAAATTTTTTTCTTTCCCAAAATTTTGATAACTACCTCCCTAAATCAACAAATATGGCTATAATTTTGGTACTGCCAGGAATGGTGTTACTTAGCTACTGTATGTCATACAAAGCTGCCCTAGGTTAACTCTTGTAACTGAAGGCTGCCATTGATGATGGGAAGAGTCAGAGGAATAGTTCACATATTCAATATAACTTGATTCTATCTGCAAGCCTCTCATGATATGTACAGTAAATAAGTCAGTCTGAATTCTAGTATTGTGATGTATTTAATGCATGACATCAAAAGAAGTCAAAGTTGTGCAGGGCCGGCGCCACCACTAGGCAGTCCTAGGCATTTGTTTATGGAGGGCACCAGTGTGCAGCAAGGACTGGAGCAGAGAGGTGAGTCGCACTGACGGCCTCCGATACCCCCCCTGCCGGGAAATGCCCCTCCCAGGTGGGGGGGACGACACTCCGGTGCTCAGCCGCCCCCTGGCCACTGTACAGGGGGGGGGGGGGATGCTGGCAGGCCACCGTGGCGTTCCGGGCGGGGGGGGGGGTGTACTTGGCAGGGGGTGTAAGGTGATGCCCGGTGTGATGCGGTGGCAGGCCGTCACGTCATTTCCCAGCAGGGGTGGTTTCGGAAGACGCCGGTGCCACTCACCTCTCTGCTCCAGTACCTGAAGTTGTGTTTCTGTTTTGAGAGCACCATTCAATTATAATGGATGGGGGAATAGGGAAATATGATTCAAATTGAATAAAGTCAGTGATGCATTATTTACACCTCCGGTGCCATAACCGATCCATGAGATCAACCAACAGTTCCTGTTTTCTAGGCCACCTATAGATCTGTAGAATGTATCAGTTGGGAATGAATGCAGCTCATGTTTGAAAATGTGACAGTTAGTAATGACTAAACAAGTGCACAAGATAGGTGGTCTGGTAAGACGTGAACTGTTATGGTGTGTACACACGGGTACAACCTGCATGAGATTTTGACTATATAGTCAAAATCTCATTGGGATCACATGCAGATCGCATGGGTTTTTAACCCTTTCAATCCTGATGCAATCCCGATGCACGTTTACGTATCGCAAGCAGAAAGTCTTGGCTGCATTGGCTATATAGTGCAGTACTGTGTATAGGCAAAGTTGTATGCAGATGGTATGCATGCCGTGCGATGCGATGTGACCTGATCGCTTCGGGATCGCATTGCTCGGTATTCACACCGTGTGTAAATACCAGAAGTGGCTCGCGAGGACCGTTTCGGCCACCCAGATTTACAGCATTAACCTGGATAATCAATTGTTATTTTGAATACTTTTACAACTTCATCACTTAGTATTGCGTGTGTTGGTCAGACTGTCTCCTTAGCATTCGGTTAGCCACTCAAAGTATTTCTTAATTAGAAAGATGAATTCTTCGAACAAAGAAATATAAGAATGTTCCATTCTTCCTCTATAAGACCACATTCATTTTGTGCCCTTTAGCTCATAAAAGCTGGGACATATGCTTATGTTTGAGCATATTTATCAATGGTTGTTGTTGTTGTTTTTTTTTTATTATTCTAATACAGGTTGAGTATCCCTTATCCAAAATGCACGGGACCAGGAGAATTTTGGATAACGGATTATTCCGTATTTTGGAATATTTTAATATTTCAATGATGTATTTTGAAGTATCTTGCATTTATGCTGTATAAACACATAATTTACACACAAATATATTTTATTACCACATAAAATACACACAAATATATTTTAATTGTTCAAAAAACAAGGTTTCAAAACGTGAAACAAAATGTGTGTACTATCTCAGCACTGAATTTGAATGCCAAGCAATCATTGTCTTGCACATATATAGTGCCAGTTACATATCATGTCCCCAGTGATGCTGTTACAAATGTCCCCAGTGAGTTTTTAGCAAAAAAATAATTTTTTTTCACTTTCTGGAATGTCCGTATTTCGGAATAATTCGGATAACGGATATTCGGATACGGGATACTCGACCTGTATGAGATAGAGTTGTTTCTGCTTGTCTAGAAAGGTTTTTGCAGTTTTCTTGATGCCCTAATAGTGATCTTGCAAGCAATATAAATGTTGTAAAACATGAATGAGACTTTGGATTTCTCCTCTCTGTGAGAAGCCTGGAGAGGAGACACTGCTGTGCACTGCAGGAGCGGAGATGGACTTTGACATCATCAAGCCCCACCCCATTCACGCAAAATGCCCAATCAGTGGGTCAACAGGAAGGGGCAGACAAAAAATGACATGAAATTAGCAATTCAGATAATTTATCCCCACCCTCTCCTTGGCCCCAGCAAGAAAAACAGGAGTCTACCAGAAGGGTAAAGACATTGATGGAAAGCTGACCACAGGTTATAAAATGCTACTGTGCTGTGTTGCTGCTGCTATAGACAGAACAGGGGTGAGAAGCACAGGAAAGAGCTGCAGTTGCTGGTTGCAGATAGTTGCAACAAGACTCCTGGTCCAGCATGTAACACTCTAACAGTGGGCCAACTTCAGACCTGAGCAAAAAGCATCTTTTTTCTCAAATGGACAAAACCTGTATCATGTTAGATTTGGGTAAGTTATATTGTTTCTGTGCAGTGTAAATACTGTCTGGTTTATTTTTACACTGCAATTGAGATTTCAGTTTGAACACACCCCACCCAAATATATCTCCCTCTGCCAGTGGTGGTTTTTACCTATGGGCTGCAGGGTTCCAGCCATGTAAAATTGGCCACTGTGTGAAACCAGATGAAGCCTGTGAGACTGCACTGGTTTCACTGTGACTGGCAGCGACTTCCTATTGTATGCTCAACCTGCCAGTCACCCAAGGCAGGTGTTCCCTACCTCCAGAATGACTCTGTGGGCTGCTGTGGGGGAGAGTCCATAAAAATGGGTTTTGTGCATGCGTGGTACCGAGGACGATACTGCGTCTGACCCAGGACCGTGAATATGTTAATATGGACTGCTGCCAAAACAGCTTACAAACTGCAATGGGGGTTGTGGAGGGGGGGGGGGGGGGGCTGGCATCATGACAGCCCCCTCCTCCACAGAGGTAAGAGCCGCCACTGCTCTCCACACATGTTACATTTGCCCCACCTGCAGTGAACATGGTTTTGCCCATTTTGAGAAAAAAATGTGCTTCGCAAGTAGGCCTAGTGTACAGACCAAGAATCGAACTTGTTACCTGGGACCAAGGAGGTCATTCTGGTTGGCTGGTAAAGCAGCGGTAGGTATTATGCTGCTTTGCAAGCTATGTAACGCCATCCACTGGGCATGAATGCCTGCGCTCCCAGTACACTTTGAATGTCTTTCTGAAAAGAAAACCCATGGCGAAGAGCATGTAACCACTAGCAATGAGCAAAAAACACCTGGCAACAAGCATGTAACCCCTGGCAAAGAGCATAAAACACCTAGCAATGAGCATAATGAGAATGTAACCCCATGGCAACAAGGATTGAGCATGTAGTTAAAAAATAATAGTTACTGTAAGGGAGGTGCCAGAAACAATTTTGGCAACGGAGACATCATTTCTACTTACACCCCTGCCCGGACTGTAGTAATAATTAGCAGCAAGCTGTAATGCTGTGGCTGTGTGTGGTCTCCTTTCACAAAGATGATGGTAAGCCTAAGGCACAATGATGTTGTGAAAATGATTAATGTACCATGAATGGTGCTCTGTATTCCCCAACCAGTTTCACTGCAAACAGCAGCTTTTTAAAGAGGCAGACATCCCAATGGGTACAGGAAATATCTGTCCTGAATCACATGCAAGATTTGGGAATTAACCTGGATTATTAATCCCTTCAATGGCAATCCCAGAAATTTTCCGGTCTATGCTTCAGTGGTAACTGTCATTCCCGAAAAAAAATTCTGGTATTGCCGCTGTCTCCCCCTCCTTGGCGCTGGGCAGTGCTGCTGTGCTGAGCTAGTGATGAGTTCATCTTCAACCGCTGCCCGGCTCCAGCTGCCTGGCCTCGGCTCATTCCTCCTGGCTGTGTGCGGCGTGAACTTACTAACGTCACGTCGCACACAGCCGGGATGCTGGGGGCAGGGCCGTGCAGCTGCTGATATAGTGCATGGGAGCGATCTCCAAAAAAAACCTGCTCTCTGGGGAGCACTCTGTAAAAAAAAATACCAGTGAAGGGGTTAAGTGGCAGAGGGCTCAATTAACCCATACTATTCAGTGGTCTCACTAAAATGGTGGGTTTAAAGGGTATGTGGCCTCATGGGAAAGTGGTGTGACCTTTTGGATATGGGGCATGGCCTTGCACCCTGGACTTATACCCCCTGTTCGTCACTCCAGGGATCCCAAAGTTTTGGGGGCTTCTGTCACTGAAGAGGAGTCAGCACTTTGCTGTCACCCTTCAGGAAGAAACACCCAGATGCGGCCCACACCCATTGTACCCCTGTTGTGGCACCACTGATACCAATATAAAAAAGAAGAGGCATAGCCAGAACTCATTGGGCTCCATAGCACCATTTTAAAAGAAATCCTGTTTCACTGCCTCAAGATAGATACCACAGCAGTTATTAATTTTATGCTGTACATTAGTACCCTTGTTTATTTTAGGAACCATAGTAGTGCCCTAGTTTTTATTATGGACCATAGTCGTGCCCTAGTTCATATTATGTTACATTGTAGAGCTGTTAGCACATAATGGGGCAGATGTATTAACCCTTAACAAGAGATAAATGCAAGGGTGATAAAGAGAGATAAACATCCAGCCAATCACCTGCTAACTGCCATGTTACAGGCTGTGTTTGAAAAAAAGTCAGTTAGCAGGTGATTGGCTGGACGTTTATCTCTCTTTATCACCCTTGCATTTATCTCTTGTTAAGGCTTAATACATCTGCCCCATAATGCCACATTACAGTACCTCATTAATATTATGTCACACTATAGTTCCTCCACTTCATAGTGTGCCAAAATACAGTGCTCGAGTACATAGTATCTAACATTATAAAAGGCCCTCCTGTTCAGTTTATGCCACTTTACAATGAACAAGTGACAAGGGATACATAACAAACAGTAGAGCCCCATATATATATGGACTTAATAATAATTTTTACAGTATTAAGTTCTCAATGTTTCTGACAGATCTCAGGAAGAGCGTCACTGTGTGGGAGATTGCCAGCAAGGCTCATTGCGAGTCTGAACATTTCATTTGTTTAATGACGTAGGAGTCTTAATTACAATTCAATTACATTGCCACACATGCTAAACAGCAAATACCACAGACAAGAAACACAGTATATAACACTATGATGTGGTCTCTTATTTATTTATTTGTTTCTTGCTTGTTGTTCTCCATATCTGAAGATCTTAATTATACTTGTACCTTGGCTCTAATTCAAGGTTTTAGGACACCACATGTTGCCCACTGTATTTCTTTCATTACATATTTAGTAATATTAACTTTGTATGACTCTTGACTATTCCTCTGTAGTGTAGCATTATATATATATATATATATATATATATATATACACACACACACACAAATGACCGCACTCTCACCCAAGGAGAACAACAGTGGGGTGCCCAACCAAAAATGCAGGCCAAAAAGGGTTGCACTCAAAAGTAGTCCAAGTATCTGCACGCAAGGTGCAGAAAGGAGAGCACTCTCCAGTCACAAATCAAATATTGTGAAATCCAAATACGTCGATAATAATGAAATAAAGAGACATCATAGTCCAAGAGAGATAAAGGTGATATATTGTATGACAGCCCAGACGTTTCGGTCCAAATCATGGACCATTATCAAGGAGCCTAAGGCACACAGAAAACATAAGTCATAAACACACTTTCAGTATGACAGAATGTGCATAAATACAACAGGGTAACAATAAATGCTTACATAGCCATCTGAGCATACAGGTAGTCAGCGTTGAAGTAGTCTCTGCCAAGTAGGTCAGGACAAAGTCAGCTACCCATGGTGTGCAGTCCGGGTCCCGCTATATATACCACTCAGGAAGGGGTTAAGGTGCACAGCGATCGCGCCATAATAGCCTGCGTGTCAGGCTGCTGGAGCGCACGCTGACTTCCGGGAATGCCGGAAGTTGCGCGGTCAGTGGACCGCAAGTGGAACGCACAGCTTCCGGGATGCCTGGAGCTGTGTGTCACACTAAGGAGTATTAAAGTAATTGAGTGGATCTGCGCTAAATAAAGAAGATAAATAAGCCATCTATATTAATATCGTTAAGGTATACGTGGTATCCATCAATCTAGTGTAACTATAATGAAATTAAGGTGCGCATACTTAGGTAAATAGCGGTGGCCGGTGCCAGAAGCAGGGGAGTGGTAAACGGGGGAGAGATAAAATATGGGAGTAAATGGGTCATTGTAAACCAATGGTTATCTATTAGGTGAGGTAACGGAGGCATGAAGAACGCTTAAGAGCATTGCATATGGGGGAGATGATCCGGGCGTGCTAAAAGGGAGAGAGATAAATTAAATAAATGGGCGGATGAAGAGAAGGGGGGTTATAATGGGGCTGATGCCCAAGATAATGGGACATATATTGACGTAGGTCAGTCAGTCAGCTAAAGTCAAGGGAGGAGTATATCAAAAGAGATTAAGGTATTGATATGAAAATTAGAACACAAATAACTATACAGTTAGGGGGGTCATAACAATATGAATACATGAAAACCTATAGGGAAAGGAGAAATGATGTAATACATTGGGAGAGAAATGACATAATACAGTAAATCAATCACAATAGTGTAGCAAGTGAATTGATGCAATTAACGACAGTAAGATTATAGCTTGTAGGTGATAATAAGACACAGTGGGTAATTTTTTTAGGAGGGGTGTAAGGTAAGAGGGGGACATAAGTATAACATCAAAAACAAATACTGATAATATGGAGTTAAGAATGTCTGAGAAAGATGGACAAAGGATTGTTCTCGTTGAGACCCCTGGGTGCGATAGTATCCAGCCTATGGATCCAACGACTTTCGAGTTTTCTTAGTCTGAGTCCCCTGTCACCCCCACAAGGTGACGGTGGTACCCAGTCAATGAGTCGGCACCGTAGATTAGAGTTCTGATGTCCTGCTGCAAGGAAGTGGCGGGGTATGGGCAAGTCTGCTTTCTTGGTCTCAAGTGCAGCTCGGATGGAGTTCCTGTGGTTTGCCATCCTTTCCCGGAACTTTCTAGTAGTCATTCCTACATATGCCAGTCCACATGGGCAGTTCAGGAGGTAGATAATGTGGTCCATTTGGCAATGGAGGCGGTATTTGATCTTAATCGGTTTACCCGAATGCGGGTGTGGAAAAGTGGGGCCCGGGGTCATGCTGCTGCAAGTCGTGCATCCAATGCATCGAAAACAGCCGGGGCGTTTAGAGTGGAGCCATGTGATGTTACTATCTGATGAAGGGCTCATCATTGGGCGCATGAGTAATTGTTTCAGGTTGGGTCCTCTCTTATGAGCGATCATTGGGGGATCAAACTGCTGTAGTTTCAGAGTCTTATCGGAGGCGATAATAGGCCAGTGCTTTCTTAGACTCTTCTGGACCTTGGAGGATACGTGGTCATATTGGTTTACAAAGACCATCCGTGGTGGACCTTTAGGAGTGGCCGATGTGTTTGGCCGTGGTGGCAGCATATTGGTTCTGGCCTTTGCAAGGCAGCGGTTCAATGTGGTGGATGAGTACCCTCGTTGGGAGAATCGATCGGTCATCTCTTGGAGTTGGACTTCCATCGTGGCTTGATTTGAGTTGCAGATGTTCCTTTAAGGCCGGAGGGTGTTGGCTGGTTGTGGATAGTAATGTATTACGGTCGGTCGGTTTCCTAAACAGGCTGGTATGGAGAATGCCTTCCTTGATGGAAATGTTGATGTCCAGAAAATTTATGGATTGGTGATCAGTAAGATGAGTAAATTTGATGGGGCAGTTGAGTGCATTCAGGGATTGTACCATCTGGTTAAATGCTTCTGCTGTATCGCACCAAATCAAGAACACATCATCAATAAAGCGTTTGTAGAAGAGGATCTGGTGGCCATACTGTGGCATGATGTGAGTTTCCTCGTAGTCGGACATGTACAGGCAGGCATACGACGGGGCCAAATTGGAACCCATCGCAGTCCCTGACACCTGTATGTAGTATTTCTTCTGGTAGAGAAAGTGATTACATTTGAGAATTACCTCTGCCAGATCAACCAGGAAGTTTGGTAGGGGGTTCAGGTGCCAGTCTGGCATCCAGCTTGGTTCTCAGTACTCGTAGGCCGTCTGTATGTGGAATCACTGTGTACAGAGAACACACATCCATGGTTGCTAGTAGTATCGGGTTGGATGGGATGTTGATGGTTTTCAATTTTCCAATGAAGTCCGTGGTGTCTCGGACATACGTAGTGCCTGAGGTGACCAATGGTTGCAAAAAGCTGTCCACAAAAATGGCTAGTGGTTGTAGTAAGGAGAATCTGGCAGAAATAATGGGTCTGCCTGGTGGGTGAGAGTGGGACTTGTGAATCTTGGGTAGGGTGTATATGATGGGACAAACTGGAAAATCTACTGTCAGGTATTCATGGGTCTCCTTAGTGATCCACTGTGTCAGGCCATCGAGGAGGAGTTTGTCAATTCTCTTTTTGAATACTGGGATCGGGTTTTGTATCTCAGTGTGGTAATCAGACCAGGGCGGTGGTGGTACAAAACTGGTCTGATTACCACACTGAGATACAGCGCCAACTGGCTGACAGTAATACCTATCAATCAGTACCACAAAACCTTTGTCACTATATTCCTTATATCCTTGGCACAATTGTTATATTTGCTAATAAATGCAAATTCTCTGTCTTGGTTTTCTTTTTTTAGTGGTGTATTAGTTTTGGGTATTAATAGTTCTTTACGGTCCGCACCAATTGTTCACTAGTTGGCTAATTCTGTTGATATAGATCCCGATATGAATTATACCCCATTTCCGGGTCATGTGACCCCTAGACACAGATGTCCGCAATTATTTACCCTTTTTTTAAATAAGGTTTTTATACGTATTCTAAATATATTTGTTTAAGGATTGCCTCCTGACCAAATACAATACTTAGAAAGTTTATTCTATACACGGTTCTCTAGGTAAAAAATGTGTTTTTTTCATTATGTAATGAGTCTGGTCCACCTGTGAATCATTAATCCAATCAGCAGCACAGGTATAAAACCTGAAACTGGCTACCCAAACATCATACTTGCTCCTGAGGAAGCCGGAAGAGGATATTCCGGGGAAACGCGTTGAGCTTACCTAAACCCTGCTGACTCCATCCCCAAAAGTGACCTGGTTCAACACCCTACAGACGCCCCTTTGTCTTATTGGATGAAAAATCATTTGGGTTTCGCTTTATCCCTAAAAATCCACACAGAGGAGGAGAAGTCGTTACAAGGGAACCTTGAGCCTTTGAAAACATAAGGCACCACAGAACCATTGACGTCACAGACTCTGGACACAAAATCTTACCAGTCGGATTGGATGGTAATATACAGTCAGCTTACAATTTCCCCCAGTACGGGACTTTATAATTTATGAGAATATTCTCGAGCGATAAATGATTCACCAGCACTCAATTTTATTTTTCATATTTATTTTTATTTTCATATTAAATGTATGTATGCATGTGTTTTATACTTTAATTAAATATACTTTTTAAGGAGAACCGTGTAATTACTGAAACAGCAAGCGCTGGCACATATTTCTTTTTTCTCGGTTTACCAATTAGGGCCTGACAAGCCCTGTGCCAGCAGCTAATTGATTGCGCAACACACAAAAGCCCATTTTTTCTATAAAAACAATCTCAGTCAGGCAGGCAGCTCCTCTGTAGGGTCCCGGGCCATCTCTCTCAGCACTGATAAGGCCACAGCTCCACACAGTGGGATCACATGGGGCATCTAGTGGCTCCTAGCTTCTCGGCCTTTTGGCTAAGATCAAGTGTAGTATCTGTTCTTATCAGTGGGTATGGACTGGCCTCTGGCAGAGAATAGAGAAAGGCTGGACTGAGTAGCTGCTCTGATGGGCGGAGGGTGTGGGACCCCTCTTTTTTGCCTGGGAGTGGTGAAAAGTCTGGCTGAGTACCTTCACCTCTGCCAGTGGTAGGAGGTGTTGTTTCCGTAAACCCACTGGTGAGGGGGGGGGGAAACAATGGGCCTAGTAGTTTGGCTCTCTTGACGGGGTTCGTAGCCCCCCAAGGATGAGACAGCGAAAGGCTCAGTCTAGTATCCATTCCCAAGGAGCGGAGAAAGGCTGGGACTGAGTAGATGGCTCCTGTTCCAGAGGTTCGTAGCCTCTAATGGGGAGACTGCGAAAGGCCCAGTTTAGTAACTTAACCTTGGGATCGGAGAAACACTGAGACTGAGTAGATTGCTCTTCCGAGGGGGTCGCAGCCCCTAAGGGAGTCAGTCGAAAAGCCCAGTGTACCCATTCCCATGCCGGGGGCTGTAAAGTGCCCTACGATGGGAGCAGAGAAACACTTGGTCGGACGCTGATCGGTCGGTTGCTTGGAGTCTGAGGCTGCACTGTGCCCCCGGGGAAACTCGGGGGTGCCGAACATGCACGGGTGATTCCAAAATCACCATGCACTAGTAAGCACTTGCACTGCGCACTTCCCTTCAGGTAGTGCTTCACATCCTTACCTCGTCCTTTTGGATGGGGTAGGACAATTTTTCACACCCCCACCCCGGCCTTCTGGCTGAGGTCTTTATTATTTATTTCTCTTCCCCTCTCACGTTCGTCACTTTTCACGTTCCTTGTTTTTTGTAGTTTTGTCACGTTTTTTTGGGTAGTGTGGTCGACCCTTTCGGGCCTTCCATTTCCCCAATGTGCCGAAGCTCTCGCCTTTTGGGGAGAGCTTCGGTCCCCTCGAGGACGACCCTGAGCCGCAAGGCAGAGGGAAGTCTACTGAGGGTCTCTCCAAACCTTCGGGTGCGGAGGACCCACCATCCCAACCCTTTTGGGGGTTGAGGAATGAGGGTCTCTCTAAGCTTCGGCAAAGAGGACCCACCGTTTCCTATTTTCCCCTCTTTGGCCTTATTATGAGAGGGGTTAGGGGAAAACATGGGGCCCTTCTCCTTCGGGAGATAGCCCATTCGATCGCACGACCCCCTATACACTGTGTTTAGGCACAGCACTGGTGGTAGGGAGCGCACACCTCGGGCTCCTGAGTTTTTTCAAACTCATCTAGTGGCTCCTTGCAGTACGGCAGAGCCTTCCTCTGCAGATCACATTCCTCTGCTCTTCCTCCCCCAACCCTCGTGCAGGACATCATTGGCGCAGGTTAGAGCATCATGTTAGCGGCGCCTCTGTCTGTCATGCTGTGTAACAGGCAGCGGCAGCCGCCAGGAGCAGCAGGGTGCAGAGCAGGAAAAGCACCTCTACTGGTCGGCGCCTACCTGCTTTGTATCCCTCGCTGAGTGGGTTGCGCCGGCCCTGCATTTACATGTGCATGAATCAGTCTGTATATTTGAGAATAACTTGCAATGTTATTAAATAATGCTCTTGCTGTATTATTACAGTATAGTTGAATAAATGGTTATTTTCAAATATTTGACCAATCTGACACTGATAAAAATAATAATAATAAAAATATTCAGCGCCTCTGATCGTGCCGCATTGTAAGTTTTAACTCTTGTATTCCACTTGTGTGTATTTCAGTAATGTGTAACAGTCCTTCCAGTTCCCCTGTGGGTAATAATATAACACTTGATTTTTCATCATACCTAGGGTGCTCATTTGACCTTAATCCAGCTTCAGATTAAATGTGCATTTTAAACAACAATGCTTTCAGAAATGGATAATGATTATTATGTTACACTTTAGCTATAGATAAAGTAATAATCTAGAAACTCCTCCAATTTTAGGGCCAAATGTAAAAGAGGGGCAGATGTATGAAGCAGTGATGAGGGAGGAGAAGTGATAAAGTGCCTGGTACTTTATCACCGACCAATCAGCTTCTGACTGTTAAGTTAAAGGCTAGGTTAAAAAAGGAACAATTAGGAACTGATTGGCCTGTGATAAAGTACCAGGCACTTTATCACTTCTCCTCCCTTATCACTGCTTCATACATCTACCCCCATAGTGAATGTCAGAAAGTGAGAGATTTTGGGGTTCAGATGTATCAAGCTTAAAAAAACTGATAAAATAGAGAGTGAAAAACAACCAGCCAACTCTTCTTCCCTCTAAAGAGGGACAGTGTGCGCGCCACGTGGGAGGGACGCAGAACGTCCCAAAAAACTGGGACGTTCCCAGGATAAGCGGGACAGTATGGGCTAAAGCATTTTTTTAATGTTGCGAGTCTGAACATTTCATTTGTATAATAACAAAGGAGTCGTAAATTACAATTATTTTACATTGCCACACATGCTAAACAGCAAATACCACAACCAGAAATAATGTAAATAATAATAATATGATGTGGTCATTTTTTTATTTCTTGTTTGTCATATCAAAAGACCATAACTGTAATAAACAAGTAATTATTTTCTTATTAAAAAAGTGGTTTCCTACTGTGACTCTAATTCAGGATTTAGGATAATCACATGTGGCTGACTGTTTTGCTAATAACTACATTATTATATAAAATAACTTTGTATGGCTTTAGTCTTTTCAACTTTACTGTACCATTATATTACTATAATATAAAATGTATTCTACAGTATTAACCCTTTGAGTGCCAAGTAAACTTGTCAAAATAGGTGTGAAAATTGGCAAGCAAACATTTTTATTCATCATAATGACCTGTAATTGTACAAAAAAGAAAGAAATTGTTATCAATCTGGCGCCACCTGTGCCGCAGGTCACCGTTCTTCCAAGCCCCAGACTACAAGCACTGGGACAAAGACAATATGGAAAATAGCAGAGTGTTCCAAGCTGAGTGTTCCAAGGTTTTCCTCCAATATGTTTCAACGTCCCTGGACATCTTTTTCATGGTCCCTGAAAAAGACATCCAGGTACATTGAAACATGTTGGAGGAGATGAGATAAGGATACCACATCCATTATAGAAAGGCGGAGGACTTTACACGTGTATACAAGCAGAACCACATGCAAGCTTTGTGTAAGCTAATATAATCAACGGAGGTGTCCGGGCACATAGCGGGATCAAAGAAACCTTGATGGGTTTTTTCACACTTTTGTCCATGTAAGATAAATGTGAGCGTCCTTCTCCCCAAAATCATTTCAAGAGTTTTTTACGGTTTACTAAAACCCCACAGACCATATCTATATTTGTTTTCCCTTTTGAACAAATAGGGAGAATAACATCACGATTCAGAGGACTACAGTATGAGGATCCTCTGATAGAAATATTCATCTAAACAAGAATAGAACACTCAACGCGAGACACCATAACCTGTAAGGTTTACCTTATATAGGGAATATAATCTTTTTTTACACAACATTTTTTATTTAAATTTATATAACAAATGTGAGCAACGCTTTCATGTTTTGCCAATATTTTGCACATCTCTCACCGGATTCAGTATTGAATCCCGGCGGTCGGGATCCCGGCGTTCAGAATACCGACGCCGGAATCCCGACAGCCGAAATGCCGACAAGGGGGGGACGTGGATCACCCCCCCTTGCGGGCTCGCTGCGCTCGCCACGCAGCGGGCCCGGTGCCTCACTACGCTCGGCACACTAATTTATTCTCCCTCCAGGGGTGTCGTGGACACCCCAGGAGGGAGAAAGTGTCGGCATTTCGGCGTTCGGGATTCCGGCGTCGGGATTCTGAACGCCGGGATCCCGACCGCCGGGATCGTAACTGCATCCCTTCTCACCCTATTACATTTGGCCCATTATGAGCATGTACCAAACAGTTTACCAACATTCGAGTTATACAGAAAGAACCATGCTCAATCTTGCTGTAGTTTCACCATACATGCGTCTTACTCACCGGCATAAATATTGTGCCAGTTAGTCTGGTAAGGCACGGTAAGGTTTGGTAATGCATCTGAAGGCACAAGAGGATCCCCAGAATACAATATACAGCTTAACCACTTGGCGGCGATTGCTCCACTAATGACGATTACAGTGCTGAACACAACAGCAAGCGGATGGATATGGAACTACAGAATACTATACAGTACAATAGCAAGACATGACAAGCTGGCCAATTATATACTGTAAAGGTTTGCACAAATGAATGGTGGTTCTCCAGGGAAATAACCAATCACAGTAGTATAGTTAAAGGATTTTTTGCATTGACGTGAATTTTGCTTCTTTTCCCTCAACCCAAAAAAAAATGTCACTGCTGGTTTGCAGAAGGCGGCTGCATAGCTGTTGTCAAAATGTGCTGTAATATTTATTACAGTATGCTGGATATATATTTTAATTCTCATTAATATTGATAGCGTAGTGATATTGATAGTGTAATGGTAGTGCTATCGATAGCGTAGTGGTAGTGCTATTGATAGCGTAGTGGTTTTGCTATTGATAGCGTAGTGGTAGTGCTATTGATAGAGTAGTGGTAGTGCAATTGATAGAGTAGTGGTAGTCCTATTGAAAGCGTAGTGGTAATGCTATTGATAGCGTAGTGGTTTTGCTATTGATAGCGTAGTGGTAGTGCTATTGATAGAGTAGTGGTAGTACAATTGATAGCGTAGTGGTTTTGCTATTGATAGCGTAGTGGTAATGCTATTGATAGCGTAGTGGTAGTGCTATTGATAGCGTAGTGGTAGTGCTATTGATAGCATAGTAGTAGTGCTATTGATATCGTAGTGGTAGTGTTATTGATAGGGTAGTGGGGCTATTGTTTTGCAATCTGGGTTCCCTTACCCCAACCAAAGGGTGGTGGGTGTGAGGAGGAAGCTGATTATGAATTTACAGTATTACACACTGTGACCTCTCAAAATAATGATGAGCTCTAGGCGCATGCTATGAAAATACCACTTACAGAAGGACAAAAAGGACAACCATATGCATTATAAACAGTACCTGCTTCAGTGGCGGAGCTTCAGTGGGCGCCCCTCCTCCAACCCAAACCAGGTTCACGATACGCAACATGGCAGTGGGTGACAGGGTGAGGCAGAGAATAACAGGGAGAGGCACAGTATGACAGGGAAAAACAGTGGGTGACAGGGGCAGCAGTGGGCCCCTCAGTTCTCAGTGGCCCCGTCGCACTGCATCTGCTGCACCAATGGTAGTTCTGATCTGCTTGTTTGCTCTGGCTGCAGACCTGAGACAAAAAGAAGAGTGATGAAATGGTGTGTCTACAGATGTATCATGCATGAACACGGAAGAAGGCAGGAGGTGTCTATTTACACCAGATGCCTTCTGCTGCAGCAGCATATAGCTGTATGGTATTGCACAGCTTCTTCCCTGCAGCTGGCAAATAGCGTACAGCTCTGAATCATACAATTTTTGGGCAGAATTAGAGATTTTGTATGTCCACTCCCATTGGGTACTATATAGTGCCAAAGAAGATATTGTCACGTTTCGTGAGCTGGCTGAAGCACCAGCCGGAGTGTAATGGAGGCTTGGTGCTTTAATGTAGGGCTGTTGCATGAACGACAGACTGGAGTGAAGCAATTGAATAAAATGAAACCTTTTTTAATGAAGATACTGCGGTACAAAGATATGAATGATGGCACAATGAATTGCTGTAGATTTGGTTAGAATGAAAGAAAACAATCATAAATAATACTTATTGAAGAAGCTTGAAGATGATTGGGAGATTGGATGATTTGAAAATTGGATGATTGGATGGTTTGAAGATTGGATGATTGGATGATTTGAAGATTGGATGATGATAAAGAAGATTGGATGATTGGATGAAGATAAGAAGGAATTGAACTGAGATGAAGTCCAGTTGAATCTTGTGCTGAATGAGGTCGTAGCTGCCAAAACCAGGGATGCTGGCCACGGATATAACCGTCAGGAAGCTAGGACGAAGATGACACCCTTTGGGGGGTTAACCTTGTCCTTGTCCTAATTGGAGGCAGAAGATCTCCGTGGACGAATATGGTGAAGCAGTGGATGACCAGCAGAAAGATCAGGATAGACTTTAACTCAGGAAGATGAAGAGTCAGCCTGCAGCAATACTGCAGGAATAGCCAGGATGCACAATGCTGCCAACAGATGGACAACATTGTACTGACTGCCGGTCTGGCCCAGTTAGTCAGTATTTAAGGGTGGAGCTGACGACTGATTGGCTGCGCGAGTGACCTCACGATTGGAGCCACGCAGCATAGGCTGTGGAAACCAGGAAGATGGCTGCCGCCTGTTGTGGCGACAGAAACCAGCTTACAGAGGATACTACGCGGAGGCGCTGCAGCCGGCGCTTCCCAGTCTGAGGCCTAGAATGACGCGGACACCATCATGGCGGATCATGCCTCACGCTACCCAGAACCAACACGCCAGGACACTGTACAGCACAGCTGACACCCGGCAGATGGACACGGAGCCCGGGTGACAGAGGGACAGAATGTATCCAGTCGGTGTTGGCCTCAGCAGCGGAGGTGAGCGCCAGGGCAGAGGGTATAGCGCCAGAAGTCTGTGAGACTGGAACAGCACAGGGAGCCAGGGTAGCTGCAATGGTGGTTGTGACAGATATCCATTCACATCTATGGTTATTTGATATCCACCCTTTGCATTCCAGTGAATAGGGACAGAGGTGGTAAAGTTTTTTTCACAACAATCTTTGCCCAGTAGCTTAACGTAGGGTGAAAACCAACTCAGAAAGTTAGGACCACTTTAATAGACACTACTGCAACAGGAATAAACTGAAATACGCTATCCCTAAATAGCCTTGGTTTTTACATCCTCACCACAATTTTCCATGTGATGTTTAGACCAAATCCACTTCAATCCTTACCACTATAAAAACATACAAATAACCATACTAAAGTCTCCTCAGTTTCCTCACGTATCCTACTCACATTGCATTTTTAGCAAACAAGAAGCATAAAACATAGTCTCACAGGATGTGGTATGCCAAAAGGGGCTGTTTGGCATTGAGCAGCATGGCCCTCGTTCTGATATAGTAGAATAGAACAGTCTATTTCTACTTTCTATTCAGATGCTGCAAGGCCACCCATCAGGATTGAATCGCGCTCGGGTACAGGTAAACACGGTGTTATTTTGACTATTTGCTATGCGATTTTGACTATAGTCAAAATCGCAAGTCAAAACTGTGTGTCCAAAGCATAACCGTTCTCCTGCATTATGTTGAAACCTGCATCATCTCTGAAATACCGTAACAAAAACTATTTTCACTTAATTACAGTAAATACTTGAATGATCAATGAACCACATGTCAATGATTATAGTGTTGATGTGGAATCAATAAAAATATATATTTTTCCTTCCTGTGTCAGGAAACTACTTGTACTGTAGAATAGACATTGAATCATCATGGTGGCTTTTAAAGGTGTATGGACACAGTCATTCTGGAAAGCAGTATCTGGAGAATTTGTGGCAACTCTAATTTTCGTCCTTCTGGGTCTTGGTTCAACAATCAATTTGGTATCATCAGACAGTCCTCATCTAAAGGATATAGTGCAGATATCCCTTTGTTTTGGATTTGGCATTGTTACCATGGTGCACTGTTTTGGCCACATCAGTGGTGCTCACCTAAATCCTGCTGTGACTATCGCACTTGTTTGTACAAGGAAAATATCGCTTGCCAAGTCAGTATTTTACATCATTGCACAATGCCTTGGAGCCATCTTGGGAGCTGGACTTCTATACCTCATTACTCCTCTCAATGTTATTGGGCACTTAGGTGTGACAGAGGTAAATATATTTATATTAATAGCTATGAAGCTTGGGAATTGCCTTTTAATATTTAATAACAGATAATGTAATGGTTAGCATGACTGCATCTCAGCATTGAGGTCATGGATTAGATTCCCTCCATGGCTCTAACTGTGTGGAGTTTGTATATTCTCCCTGTCTTGTGCTGGTTTCCTCCGGGTACTCCGGTTTCCTCTCACATTCCAAAACTATATATACTGGTGGGTTTTTTAGCTCCTGACAAAAACTAACCCATGTGTGTAAAGGTGGCCATATACTTACAGATTTATCTTCAGATCTGGCTGGTTGGAAGTTGGAACAACAACCTAGTGATGGATGAGAGCAAATGACATTTGACCATTTGCTTGGAAATGCTGGAAAACTGACAAACTATTATTCTGAAATTACCAGGTTTTTGTTCCAACCAGCCGGATCTGAAGATAAATCTGCAGGTGTATGCCCACCTTAAGAGTGTACAGCAGGCTTGTCCAAGGCCCCCCCAGGTGTTGAGAAAGTACAAGTCCCATCATGCCTTGCCACAGTTTTGCTATTAGGGAATGCTAAAAAAATAGCAAGGCATGCTGCGATGTGTAGTTTCACCACAGCTGGAGGGCCACAGTTTGGACATGATAAATAAAAGAATACCAGCGCTGGATATGTTTCTTAAATAATTCGACAGACGAATTTAATAGATTTAATAAAAAACACAACATGTATTAAAATAACCACATAGTTATATCAATGTGTGGAGTAACAATACTTAAAAATGATTAAATATGGGTAATGACCCTGATGGGTTATGACCCTGATGAACACTTGTAGACTCCTACAGTATATCAAGGATAACCTGTCTGGAAGGGATGTCTCTAATATAAGCAGCAGTATATTACCAGGTGGCCGGTTCCAGATGCATGGTGAAATTTAGAGTAGAAATTTCTGGTAGCTTATCCGGTACACCTGGTTGAAATTGGAATAGTTGCCGCAGGTCCAATCTTTGAACTGTGAAAGATGACCAGGGTAGAGAATGGTCCCGTATCCAGTACTTGGTGAATGAAGTCTTGTAAGTCTGAAAGGTGTCAGGGTTCTGCAGTTTGGACATGCCTGGTGTACAGTATATGTGCAAACTAGAAGGGCCAAGAGGTCTGCTGTCAAATTCTTTGTTTAAGTTGCTAGAGGCAGAAAAGCCCAGTGAAACATAACATTGAATATATATATATATATATATATATATATATATATATATATATATATATATATATATATAGCGCACACATATTCCGCAACACTTTACAGAGAATATTTGAACATTCTCATCAGTCCCTTCCCCATTGGAGCTTACAATCTATATTCCCTGCCACATGTACATACATACATTCATATTGGGGTTAATTTTGTGGAAGCCAATTAACCTACCAGGATATTTTTGGATTCTGGGGGCAAACCGGAGTACCTGGAGAAAACCCATATTAATGTATTGTGAACAACAGGAGTTCTGCAAAGAGCACAAGGTCATCCTGTTAACTGGTGTAGATAATACCAGTGATTTCACTGTCTAATAAGTTCCTTCACCAGCCTCCTTTCTCAATAATTTGTGGTTATTAAGGTTATACCGTCCACTCATGTCAAGACACCAAAGGTGAGAATTTTAATTCCTTCTGATTATAACTCCCATGCCATGGCATTACTTACCCTCACAACACATGGCAGCCACTAAAAGGAGCTTGGCTTTGTGGGCATACAGGGAAGTGTATGTGGGGGGAGGATGTAACTAAGCATCTTGACCCCCATTTCTGTCATTCCAGGGGTGTGAGAGATGTGGGCGGCCCCCCTGATCCTCCCATGTCTGCAGTACTGGCTTTTATAAGGTGCCAGGAGACGCCACTGTACCCATGCTCACCTATTTCAGTCAGTCTCTCTCTGTGCCTGATTCACTAGAGGGTTCATAGTTACATAGTAGGAAAGGCTTAAAAAAAGACTTGCGTCCATCTAGTTCAACCTAGTTATGCTGTATATTATGCTATAATATTTTAAAGACAGATTATGTTACCTATTTATAACCCTGGATGTTTTTAGCCAATAAGTGTTTGTCCAACCTTATTTTGAACATATTTATTGAGGTGGCCGACACCACCTCTCTGGGAAGAGAGTTCCAGAGTTTGACTGCTCTAACCATAAATAATTTCTTTCTGCTCGCTGAACAAAATCTTTTTTCTTCTAATCTATACTCATGCCCCTGCGTCCTAGCTTCCTTTCTAGTAGAAAAAAGGCTGTTTGACAGTTCCTTATATTGGCCCCTGATATATTTGTACATGTTGAGCATGTCCCCCCTTAAACGTCTTTTTTCTAATGTAAATAGTCCCAAATTGGTTAATCTCTCCTCGTAGCTTAAATTCTCCATTCCCCTAATAAGCTTTGTTGCTCTTCTTTGGATTTCTTCTAATTCCATGATGTCCTTTTTATAGTGCGGGGGCGCAGAATTGTACTCCGTATTGGAGGTGCGGTCTAACCAATGATTTGTACAGTGGCATAATTACTTTTGAGTCCCTAGTTTCCATGTCCCTTTTAATGCATGCTAGAACTCACTCTACTGTATGCGCCATTTCCGTAAAAATCACATGGCGCTTGGAGGACATTTTTCTGATGATTTCAGCAGCGCTGATTCCATACAGGTCTCATGGTATGATATCCTGCCAGTCGGAATATGTGCAAGTGGTTGCACACAGCTAAATTTGCCTTTTTTAAATTATTTTAGTTTATAATACAAATGTACAAAGTATTTTCAGGCACTTTTACTGTAATTGCACCCTGCACCTGACAATTCATTTAAGTTATGAAGCTGCAGTTATTGGTTTACAATGAGTTGAAGGATTGGATTTTCATGCATATTATTTTGATGTTGCCAAAATGACAACCATAAATTGGTAACCCATATGAAAATAAATCTTTCTGTTTTGTAATGGCTTTTTTATTTAAAATCTAAAATACATTTTTATAAATACAATTATTTAATATTATTCCTGTCTTCAACAGATAAATGAAAGACTTTCCATTGGTCACGGACTCTTAATAGAACTCATAATTACATTCCAGTTAGTTTTTACCATTTGCGCAAGCTGTGATCAAAACAATAACGACAAGTCTCCTGCACTTGCAATTGGAATTTCTGTTGTCATAGGACATTTATTTGCAGTAAGTAGCAATGACTTCTGATAACTATACAGTGATTTTGGATCAACTTATATTTTCAATGTGGAATGCAATTTATTCAATGTGGAATGCAATAGCTTTCATGCTATAAATGGTTGTATGCTGCATTTTATGATACTTGTATGGATCAGCACTGATTTGCTCAAGAGAGATAGTAGATAATAGATTGTAGTGGCGCGATAAGCGATATAGTGATATAGTGTGGCGAGCACAGCGAGCCACCGTGCCCGAAGCGTGGCGAGCGCCGCAAGCCCCGCGAGGGGAAGCGGTCTCATAAGAAAAATGGGAGCCCAGATATTACATAAGTACCTACATCTGCCCTATTGTATTTGATCATTTTGCATTTTCTTATATGAATTTGCACATTTATATGTGAATTAAAAATTGCCTTAATAGGTGCTTTGTTCAAAATAAAATGAGATTGTAAGTATGCAATCGCAGCAAGCGAATACACCTGAAATAGGCATATTCATAAGCAATCGTATACAAATACGACTGCCTACACATATATACGCCATTTATTAAGGTCGATATACAGTACGCATATTCGTATTCTTTTGAAAGGCGTATTCATATTACTAATCAGGAATATGAATGCATACGCCATCGAAAGAATACGAGTAGGAATCATTATTCAGACGAATGGTGATTCCTAATTTACTAACATGTCGTACAGATGGAGCCACTGTCATCTATCCCTATAATAGGATTAAGTGAGTAATTGGATTACCCTGCTAATCCCCTACTGTATTGCCCTATGTATTGTATTGTAGCTGAGAACAATAGGATAGCCATGGTGAGCCATGGCCTAAGGAAGATAGATGAGATGGGCTCCTACTGTATGTAATATATGGCTGGTAATTGGCACAAAAATACACCTGGAAAACAAAACTAATTTTCCAGGCATATTTGGCTTTAGCCTGCATGGACCAGTCAGATCTGTGCAGGCTTCAGCGTCTGTGCAAGGCCGTAACCAGCCCCAGGCTCAAAGAGCTGGTCCTGGTTTTAAAAATTCAGAGAACAATCCAAATAGGGGTTCCCTATAATTTTTAAAACCAGCCCCAGGCTCAAGCGCAGGGAGCCACGTGAGGGGACGTGGTGCACCGATACGATGCCCATGTCGCCTATGTTGACATTTGGGATAAAAAACATGGAAAACCTTCCCAATGTTGACCTAATGCTTGTGTTGGCCTTTTGACCCTGTTAAGCATGTCGACCTTTTGTATGTGTCAACCTTCAGTGGTCGACCCAATGTATGCCGACCTTAATTTGGTCAACGCAGTGACCCATACCCAGTTGAGCATCCCCAGAAATCTCTCTGATTTCTGATTGATCTCTTGGACCAGGTATAGTAGGGCTGGTACTGACAGTGACAATGGATGGGGGCAGATAGGTGCTGTCTTCTCTGAACATGGTCGAAGAGATACATTTATGTTCATGCAATGAATTTTGGAGCACTTTCAGTCAACTTTTGAAACTGGCCAAAGATGACCACCGCCAGTACATGTAGGTGGTGCCACTGCTTTATTGGATTGCATTTTCTTACATAGTTATTGTCTATCTTTTCCTGTAAGATAAACTACACTGGAGCCAGCATGAATCCTGCAAGATCTCTTGGACCTGCTGTGATTATATGGAAATGGGAAAACCACTGGGTAAGTTTCTAGCTTGGCACATAACAATTATACCCCGTTCTCACTGCAGCCAAATTCCCGGGTCTAGCACGTCGACCCAGGAATTTGTCTTTTAACACGGGATTTTTAGCAGTGTGAACGGGTCGCATACCCGGATCTCATACACGGGTAAAACCCTTCTTTTTACCCGTGTCTGAGATCCGGGTATACAGACATGGGTTGACCCGTTCACACTGCCGAAAAACCCATGTTTAAAGGAAAATTCCCAGGTAGAACTTCTTCACCCGGGAATTTTCCTTGCAGTGAGAACGGGGGGTCCAGCGCGGCAGTCCCCGGCATTTAAATGCCGGGTAAAAGCTGTGTCTTTCTCACTCGCAGTGAGAACACGTCATTATACTCCTTTTACACCACACCTCGGACCCGGGTAACTGCCGGGTTGCTGAAGTGTCAACCCGGGTTGAGGTGTAGTGTGAAAGCACCAAAACTTATAACCTGGGTTTCCAACCCGTCAAATTCGACACAGGTTATAAGAAAGGTTAAAACAGGTCGCCCTCTGTATAATGGGTGACCCGGGTTTAATGTGAAAGCTCTGGACCCAGGATCGAGATCCTGGGACTGACCCGGCACCGCAGTGTGAAAGGGGTATTACTGTTTAAATGAGTGATATGCCCATTTTTTTGGGTCTGAGTCAAACTATTATCTTTATCTAAAGCAAATAATTTGTTTTCAAGGCTTTTTAGGTGCAAAAATATAAATGTTTATGCGTGTGTCTTGTTTTGTCTTTTTAAATAAAGTGAAAATCTTCACTCCTGCCATGTCCAAAATGTAAATTATAATAATAATAAAAAAACTCCACTTCATTATAGACTCCTGAATCCCTTCCCCTCCAGTGTAGTTTAGAACACTAAGGGGGATATTTACTAAGATGAGAGTTCTATTCCAGATGGGATGTTTTTATGGCCAACCAATCAGATACTACTGTATCTAATATCTTCTAGAAGGTGCTAAATAAATAAGTAGGTTCTTTTTGGTTGCCTAAAGCAACATCCCATCTGAAATAGAACTCCCATCTTAGTCAATTTTCCCCTAAACTGGGTAATAGCTCGCCTCACGGCAGGGGGCTCCTGCAGGCAGGTGGCAGCCAGGGTGCTTGCGGGCAGGAGGACGGGCCACTGCATGTAGTATAGCATGCTCTAACTCTTCCTCCACTGTCAGATTAGAATTAGGCTGCTCTGCTTGCATGCTGCTACTCCATTAAAAAATACATTGGAAGAAAGGATGTGGGGGAGGAGGCAGCAAGGGTCTGTTTGCCCCCTCCCCTGGATCTGCATATGTTCATATGTGGTCAAGAGTAAGTACTGTATTATCCATAATTCAGAAGCTTAGTGAAACCTTTAATTATTTATATTTTCTTGTCCTAGAGGCCCAGCATAATAATCATGATTATGTATGGTACAATACTAAGACATTTTTGTTGGTGTATAAAGTTCATCCACATATCCCGTCCCCTCCAGTTATTGGTGCTGTTGGGCCCCTCCAGGCACTGCCACCGCCAATCACGCATTTTTTACACTGCTGAAGCACCCCCCGTGGGATCTCCTCCACGACGCCGCTGGATTCCTGCTCGGCACCCAAGTCGGGTGCAGCCGGCTCTCCTCCACAAACCCGCTATATCTCCGCTGTAAACCCACTATGGGAGCAGCCGCTTTCCTTCCTGCCACCATTGGATCCCCACCGATCCCCTATTTGTGGTGGACCAATGTACTGTAGCTCTAGGTCTCAAATATAATGGGCCGTTAAGTTGCTGTCACTCTCTCTGTCGTCTCTCTCTCTCTCTTTGTACTTTGTCACTCTCTCTGGGGGGGTTAATTCAGACCCGATCGCACAGCTTCAAATTAACAGCCACCAGCGTTCAAGTAGACACCGCCCTGCTAGAGTGAAATCCTTAATGTTATAGCTGTGCAAATGGATGTGTATGGCTGCAAATGTATTTCCCTGTCAACTTCCCTGCTTGTATAGACCCTTTAAACATGTTGACCTAAAGCATGTTGACCTTTATCATGTGTCAACCTTTTGACTGGCGACCAATAGTGGTCAACCTTATGACTGTTGACCTTTTTACTGTCGACCAAACAATTCACAGACATGTTATCAGTGCCATCTCTAGTAGAAAGTAAACATTTAAAACGAAAAAAAAATTGAATACATTTTATGGCAGATATTGAATTTACGGACTTATCTGAGAAAAATATCATTCCCTGGTCCCTTTCTAGGGATGTATCATTTATTCCAGTTGATCATTTTACAAAAATAAACATTTGATATGTACATTTTTGTGTTGTAGATTTATTGGATTGGACCAATTCTTGGAGCAATCTGTGCTAGTTCCGCATATAATTATATATATTGTCCAGATATTGAACTCAAGCAACATTTGAAGGAAGCTCTTATGAAAGCTAAACAGAAGACGAGAGGAAAATACATGGAAGTAGATGACAACAGAAGTCAAGTTGATACCAGTGATTTGATCCTCAAGACAGGAACCATCCATGTTATAGACATTGACCAAGAAGAAGGAAGAAAAGGGAAAGACTCTGCAAGTGAAATATTATCTACAGTATGATGGGGAATGCTTTCCCTGATTAAACAGAAAGATCACAAGAACTTAAATATATTTGCGATTGTAATAAATGTATCTGCATGTGGACTGACATAAAAAATTGGCTACATTGCTGAGGACATAGTTAATGCTTGCAAAAAAGCATTATTTCTTGTTATGACTTCCAAGGCAAAGTTCCAATATTTCTCTGATTAAGGGTTGCAGGAAACGGATCTTCATTACACATAATATATTATGGTGATGGGATATTGGGTGATACCAATTAGCAAAATTAGGCAGCATTGCAGAGGCTTTCCACAAAGTGGGTTCAGAAATTCTTTTTTTTTCTTCTTTTGCTTGCCCCCATAGTACAGCCGCATAACGCAGAAGTCTGCACAGGCCCGAGCAGAAGCCCTGCCACTCCACCTGTTCCCCTTAAGTATTTTTCACATTCTCATCTGGAACTGTCCCCTCTGCCTTCAAGCATGCCCTAGTCTCCCCTATTCTTATAATCCTCCCATTGTTGAGTGCTGCGGAACCCTTGTGGCACATATACATAGACGATAATATCAATTATTATTTTTAGGACTTAACATGTCCTTATTTATTATTTGTCACCACAAACTGTGTAGTTACAGTCAAGACGGTGGAAAGGCCCTGCTCACAGGCTTACTCTCTATAGGGGAATAGACATGGAAAAGGGTGTTACCATTTGCATAATGGTCCAGCAGTGTGCAACGGTTCTGGGTGGCTTCTATTCTATGGTAAACCAGCAATGTTGACCAAGGGGTAGAAGGAAGGGGAAGTTACAGATAAAATACTGTACAGTAAGTGATCATGTCCTGTATGTGAACTGTACAGTGGGGATGTCATTGGATAGGAAAGGTTGCAAGTGAACCAGAATCAGGCCCATTGTCCCTGACAAGGAAAAAATTGCTAAATTGCCACCACAGGGGGAAAAACAATGACCCCACAGGAAAAAAAGGCTATATGCTATAATATAAGCATACTGTATAATATATCACCATGTGCACCATGCCTGCAGGTGCTGGGACTGGCATGCCAGGTTGCAGTGATGTGGGCCTTATCTGCCCACTGGTGCCCACAGCACAGTGCCATTCTCCAGGGGCAGGTGGCTGGATACAGGAGCAGGCAGGCTGGCGGCGCCATACACCCTACCATAGCGACCCCTCAGGGACGACCCTAATTGTTTTGGTAAGTGAATACATATTTTGGCGCCCCATTGTCGACATAAGTTGATATGGACACCGCATAAGTGTTCCATGTTCACTCACAATGCTTCGGGCACGGTGCATCGCTACGCTCGGGACACTATTATAATCTCACTCTTTGTTCACTTGGATAATAAAGTATGTAAAACTACCTATTTTTTAAGTAAAAACCAAAACCTACTTATGTCAACCTTTTGACCATGTCGGCCTAATGCATGTTGACCCTTTCACGTGTCGACTAAAAGTGGTTGACCTGTTGAATGTGGACCTAATTGAACACATCCCATAAATAGTGACCTCCACGTGTTTCCCCTTGGCATCAGTGCCCGTTTCCGGTCTAATTGGCATTCCTGACAGGAACTGACATAACATTTTTAAATTACAGTACAGTATAAAGCAATGAGCAGCCGTTCATTCATGTGGAAAACAGATGGTACTGTACCGTATATTTACATTTCTCATTACTGTGATCCTGTAACCGAGCTCTCACCTGTGAAATATGTTAGCATTCTGTTTCTGTCGCCACACCTGTATACTGCATTTAAAATACAGTAAAGTACCTCTTGCACTATATTACTGTACTGTATTTCATTAAAGACCTCACGCATGCGCAATGGTCATTTTCAAAAGTGACATCTGGTGGATGAATATAAGCAGTACACTCACTGGCAACTCCATACGCAACACTGACCCATGCTGCCCAATGAAAAGGCGCAGTGCGCATCTTATATCGATCTATGCGCCATAGTGAGGATAGATATACATCAGTATACATACTGTACAGTACACACAAAATGTTTTTTTGTTTTTTTTCACATGCCAACAATATACCTTAAAGCAACCATATTGTTTATTTTTAAGTTTAAACTGCAGTCTATACAGTCCGGGCAGTGGTGTATTGATAATGGGTGCAGTGTGTGTTGCTCATGGACCCCTGAGTCCATGGGTCCCACAGTGTACCCATTTTTTTAATACTAACCACTCCGAAGTCCTGCAATGCTGGCTGCTGCATTGCAGAATTCCCTGGAAAATTGCAATTTTTCTGGAGGTCTGCGCATGCACTGTAGCTCTAGTGCTTATACTCAACAGTGATGCACTGGTTCCGGCAGAGAGGAGGGGGGAAGTCTGGGGATCTTCTTAGTATGCGTAGGGGATGATGTCATTGCATTTTGGCAGAGAAATAAGCTGTCACTGGGATGCTGAGTGCAGAGGCGTACATACCGTAAGGCAGCCACCGCGGCTGCTTGGGGGAGCAAGCGCCAGCGGGGCGCCCCCGGTGCCCGGGCAATCTGGTCAGACCCCCCTTACCCCTCCGCATGCCGCCGCCACCGCATTCAGTCCGGCACCGCAGATAGCCTCCGGGCTCCGTCTCCTGCAGTAATGAAAAATGACACGACAAAATGGCTGCCCCCTAATAGCAGACAGTTTTTAAGGATGCTAGAGGAGGCCGCCGCCTCCTCTAACATCCCTAAAAAAACTGTCTGCTGTACGGGGGCAGCCATTTTGTCGTGTAATTTTTCATTACTGCAGGAGACGGAGCCCGGAGGCTATCTGCGGTGCCGGACTGAATGCGGGCCGACGGCGGCATGCGGAGGGGTAAGGTAACTTTTGGCGGGGGGGGGGGGGGGGCACAATATTAGTTACGCCTCTGGCTGAGTGTACTGTATGCAGTCATGCAGAATTATTTTTCCAAGACCACTTTTTTTTCCCAATCTGTGAATGCCTAAGCCATAGTAGACCCCTGTGTCATGTGTTATTTAACCCTTTGAGTGCCAAGCAAACACTTTTATTCATCATAATGACCTGTAATGTTTTCCTTAAATAGGAAATATAATCTTTTTTACACAACAATTGTTATTTGAATTTATATAACAAAAGTGAACGACGCTGGCATTTTACAGGATTTTTTTGCACCTCATTAACAGAGATATTGGCACTCAAAGGGTTAACTAAACAGTGTCAACTATACTTTGATATTACAAAATCATGAGCCGAATAAGTACATGCTGTAGTTGATTGTACATCTATAGTATAAAACGTATGTGCTACAAAGAATGTATTATTCATCTCAACATTCGATTTTAATTTGATTTACTAATGAGCACGGACTAAGACAAAGACTCCTTTATGAAACCCCCCAGGACATAGATGTACTGGGTTTTATTTTTTCAATATGCAAAAAATTAAATATGGATAGCAAAATAATCTTTTTCTCAAGCGATGACACATATTCCCATTAGTAGCACAAATAAAGGTTCGCAAATGTATGACAAATGTTTTTTCTGAACAGTGCGACAGACAGCCATTAATATGAATTGACCTATAATTATGCCAACGTAATTATTAAACCAATCTTATGTTTGAATTTTATGAGAAAACATGAGAATGAGAATTGTTGTGAAATGAAATTTCGAATCTCACGTAAACGTTTTTCATAAAAATTCCTTTTGTATATATTCCAATAAATGTATTAGTTTTAAGAAAAAAACATCTGTTCCTTTTTAAACAGCATTTGATAACCTTGATGTATTTCTTGCCATTATTCATAATAAATCCTGCATGACATGGGGCCTGGTTCAGAGTTGTATACAAACTCAGTGGTTTGCGTACTGATTCTGGGCCTTATTCTGATCGGAGCGGCCAAACGTGCGTACGTTCACAATTACCGCACGCTAGCCGTACGCGGACGTTGGGGTTAAGTCCACCCACAAATCAGCCGCGTACGTACGAGCAGAAATACCGTAGAAGGGGAGTGGTGTACAAATGAGCGTACGGCAACGTACGCGGCCGGCCCAGCCCTTACACTCCGACAACTGGCGTACGACTGAGCGTACGGCGCCGTCTACGGCCGTCTCTCCTCCGTCTCCCCACCGACTTCTTGCGGAGATCTGAGCGTACGCCAGTTTGCACGGACGGGTCCCTATTGTTTTCAATGGAAAACTCAGCTTATGTCACCGCTCGTGAGAGTGAGCGTACGTCCGTGCACGCTGGCATACCCTTCACATATATGGACCTGCAAATCTTGCCTCTCAACTACTAATCTGACAATTGATTAATTAATCTATTTGTTATTCAATTATTGTTTTCTATTCACTCAATTGTCTACCTTAATAAAGACCTAATAAAACTACATTTGAACCCACATTACATGTATATTTGTTATGTTCTAATGTGGCATTTTAATCACTATCTATGTGTCCCCATATTGCTGTTACTTTTAAATCAAGTTATGTTGGTGTTTCTGTATATGTACTAAATTATGTCCATAATTACTTTGTCCACAATAGGGCCCTTATTCTGGTTGGTGCGGCCGGAGCCGCACACGGTGCTCCGGCCGCACAAACCAATCCCCGCCCACGAGACGGATCGCCACGGCCGTCCGTACACGGACGGCTGGCGATCCGCATAAAAATGGTGGGGCGTACGCCTCCACCATGGTGGGAGCTGCCCCCTGCATTCGATGGTCGTCGACCATCGAAGGCAGGGCCGCACGCCACAGCAGCTCCCGCAAGCTGAGACCACACGGACAATCGTCCGTGTGATAGCTTGTATGGGGGCTGAGAGCTGACATCCGGCGACGTCAGCTTTCCGCCCCCATCAGTGGCGTCATACCCTGATTAGCATGCATACGCCCCGCGTTTGCATGGGAACGCCCATGAAACGCGGGGCGTATACATAGGGAAATGAGGGTATGAAGCCCCTCACGCCCCTATACGCCCCCTTTGCGGCGGACGAAATACGTCTGCGGCGAATGGGGCTGCACATGCGCAGATTGACCTCTGCGCATGTGCAGACTAAAAACATCGGCGGTACGGCCGCACGCGGGCCGTACCGCACGATGCAGAATAAGGGCCTGTGTAACATGTATACCTACCCTGATGTTATGTGTGATGTTTTAATCTACCAACATTAAACATTCATGCATTTTCACTATGTGTTTTTTTACTCAAAAACACACACATTCACACATCAATCATTACCCCTCACCTCAAATTACAAGTATAACTTACAGTACACATCTGTATGTACCTACCCTTACAAGCCCTCTAACATATTTCTGATTAAAAACACAGGCAATTTCGAACTGTACATAAACTTTTATTTATAACACAAATAATAAGGGGGGGGGGATAAAAAAAAATTAAATGCGGGCCTCCAGAAGGGCAAACAGGATCTGGAGGTACACGAGGGTGAGAAGAATCTCCCGCATTAGGGCTGCCACCTCCTCCTGCTGCTGTTCAGTGTCTGTAATGAAGGGATAAAACAAAAAATTAATATATAACATACACAAATGTTTGTTGTATTTGTACATAATAAAAAGTTCAGAGTTATGTGTGAAGGCCACATACATTTAGAAACTACATTGAAGATGGGTCTGCTGTAAACACAGTACTAAAAAAAAATATGTTAACACACACATACTGTACATAGTAAATAACATTAATTCAATTACTCCTTCATCAATGAATGTATGCTGTATCCCAATTGGTACTTTGGTTTTGGGGGACTCTCCTCTAACCTCACAATTAGCCTGTGCTATTTAAGGGTTATGACATTGTTGTGGCTTAAGCACTCCTTACTATTTTAAATTTAGGACATTGCTGTACAAATTATAGGCCTACAGCTATGTTTGTAAAGCATGCATCCGCATGGCCTCACACACTATTACCAAAACAATCTCGACATTTAAGTTGCACCAGTGGCAGATTAAGCCTTTGGGGGGCCCGGGGTACTTTAGAGCGGGGGGCCCCCTTGCACTTGTCATTACTGGCCGCACACTGCATGGGTGAATATTATACTGTCAAAACATAGAGTAAAGGCAGAATAAACTTGGTCAATGGTTACCTGCAGGGGATATATATATATATATATATATATATATATATATATATATATAGACAGGGGGTTGGCGGCACTCGGAATAATAATAGACACCATATATATATATATATATATACACACACCACATGAAAAGCCTGTGTTTGTCCCTCTGCCCCTTACTCTGGAGGAGACCTCACAGTCCTAGTGCTGCCTCTGATTAAAAACCCTCCTATGACTAAGCTGCTGCTGCTGTTCTCCATGGACCTGAGAAGCATGTAATGAGCTCCACCAATCAGAGCTCAACACAAACTTCTCAGCCTCTGTCCTCTGGTGCAAAGTGTCATGGGACTTAGTCAACTCCCAGAAATGCACTGCACACTTGTGCAATCAGTGTGCCTTGCCTCCCGATGCTCAGCACCATAAATCATTGTCACATTGGCAGATAGGTGAAGCTGCAGCACTACCCCACCCATGCACAAAACATTTAGCAAAAAAAAATAAAAAAAACTTAAACATTTTATTTTGAAAAAAAAAAATGACAACCACAGGGGGCCCCTAGCTAGAGGGGGTCCCAGGGGCACTGACCCCTTGCGCCTCCATTATAATCTGGCCCTGTGTTGCACATCATGCTGGGAACTGTACTTACCCAACACCTGGAGCCACATAACTACCACACCACTAATGTCGGATATCTCATTGGATGTACTGTTATGTCAATTATTCAAGGGGTGAGGCATGGCCACACTCAAAAAAACCACCAAGGGGAGCCTTGTTCCTGGAGAAGGACAGGACACACCTCATGGTCGGCCTGCAGTGATATGTTGCAACTAATGTTGATGTTGGATACACATATGTGGTTGTTGTGATTGTTTATGTGTAGAAATGTGTAGGTCAACATTAGACACATTATTTACTTACGGCTACTTGAGCCATCCTGGGCGCCGCTGGTTGGCTGTGCAGTGGTTGGGGGGGGCAGGAGCAAGGAGGATGGTCCTGGTGTTTTGCCCTTGGTAGTGGGTGTGACTGGGGAGTGGAGAGGTTTGGGGGTGGGTGGTGGAGAGGTGTAGGGGGGTAGGAAATGGGGTGGGGAGGGGGTGGGGGTTGTGGAGGGGGTGGGGGTTGGGGAGGGGGGGGGGTAGGGGTGTGGGTGGGGGTGGGGCAAGGGGATGTGGAAATTGTGTGGGACCAAGTTTGAGGCATTTCCTCCTCCTCTTCTTCCTCCTCCTCCTCTTCCTCCTCCTCTTCTTCCTCCTCCTCCTCTTCCTCCTCCTCTTCTTCCTCCTCCTCTTCCTCCTTCTCCTCTTCCTCCTCCTCTTCCTCCTTCTCCTCTTCCTCCTCCTCTTCTTCCTCCTCCTCCTCTTCCTCCTCCAGGGCTGCCTGGTCCCGGGCTGCCTGGTCCCGGGCTGCCTGCTCCCGGGCTTCCATCCGTGCCCTTGCCCGTGCTGAAATGTTCATGTTGATGACATTGAAATCGAAGATTGGGGTGCATAAAAAAGGGGGAAAGAAAAATTCACATTAGTCATGCTCATAACCTTCAAAATTATCATTGCTGTTATATTTCAGACATTTATCATGCAAATTAATTGATATGCTACACCCAAAAACTTAGCAACTACTTAAACCACCCCCTATACACCCCCTATACACCCCCTATCCCCCCCATATACCCCCCATATACACCCCATATACACCCCATATACACCCATTATACCCAACATATACACCCCATATACCCCCCATATACACCCATATACACCCCATATACCCCCCATATACACCCATATACACCCCATATACACCCCATATACCCCCCATATACACCCCATATACCCCCCATATACACCCATATACACCCCATATACCCCCCATATACACCCATATACACCCCATATACACCCATTATACCCCCCATATACACCCCATATACCCCCCATATACACCCATATACACCCCATATACCCCCCATATACACCCATATACACCCCATATACACCCATTATACCCCCCATATACACCCCATATACCCCCCATATACACCCATATACACCCCATATACCCCCCATATACACCCATTATACCCCCCATATACACCCATTATACCCCCCATATACACCCCATATACCCCCCATATACACCCCATATACCCCCCATATACACCCATATACACCCCATATACACCCATATACACCCCATATACACCCCATATACCCCCCATATACACCCCATATACCCCCCATATACACCCCCATATACACCCCATATACACCCCCATATACACCCCCATATACACCCCCATACTCAGGAACATATTTATAAAAAAGTACACAAAACATTGCTAAAAAACGCTGACATACTAGTAATCAAAACTTACATCGGGCAATATGGCGTCGAAGGCTGCTGAGCAGCACTGGCTGTCGCCGGCGCAGGTCCGACCAGCGCCGCTCCACTTGTCCCAGGCTCCTGTCCACGCCGGTCCTGGCGAATATTAGCCGGCGGGCAGCATTATATGCCCGCCGCTTGTCACGATTGGACACATAAGGGCCCCTGGGCCCCAGGCGGCGGTCCATGACCTCAACCAAGGCCAATAGCTCCTGGGTAGAAAACACCCTAGCCCTGGTTGAAGTCATGGTGGCAATGGCGCAGTTATTAATTGCAGGTACATATATCACTTTTGGTGCTTGGTGATTGGTCGAAAAAATTGTTTGTTTGGTATTAACTTTATTAATCCCTCTTACATTAACAAATTGAATGCGAATAGAAACTTACGCGGACCGTTCCGATATACACACACCACAACCAACAGCATGCATTCAATGAAGAGAGAAGTACTGTATTTACAGTGTGCGGAAAATAATACACGCACCCCGTCTACTCCTAACTACGCTGCTTAAAGGGGGCTCAATACACCGATTGCCATGAAGAGAAGTACTGTATATATAGTATGCGGAAATTAATACACGCAACCGTCTACTTATAACTACGCTGCTTAAAGGGGGCACGATACAGCGATATGCATGGGGAGGAGTACTGTATATACAGTAGGCAGAAAATAATACACGCAACCCTCTACTTAGAACTACGCTGCCTAAAGGGCCACAATGCAACATGTTGCTGTATGACAATTTCATACACATTACATATGTAAGGAAAGCATTATAACGTGATGTTTTGAAATGTGACTCACAAAGCATACACGAACTCCAACAGATACCAGCTGACAACACTCATCATTGGAATGACAGGTGCACACATTTCACGATGTAGCCCACAATGCTCCACAACCTGTGTATATACATATACGGGTGATTGATCAGGTGCATTGAGACCTGCGTAATTTAAGCGGCAATTATCGGCGGGAAATATCGGCGTAAATTTGCATCTACCTTGCGGGGAAAAATATACGCCCCCTTGTTCGTGGCAGGAGATTAACATATAAATATTCAGTCAGATGCAGCCCACAATTGCTGCAAACATGTCTGACTCTGACGATTCAGCAGCAGAGGACGCTCTGCAGAGAGCACAAGCCGAATCCCTGCTTCAAGCATTACAGAAGAGGGAAGAGGAGCGGAGAAGGAGGGCCCAAGAGAGGAGTCGCCTGCAAGATCAAGCGGGCCCCTCAGTAACAGGCCATGGTGAACCTCCACCAGCTCCACAAGGGCCAAGCAACCAGCCAGAACAAGAGGTTGCATCTCTCCAAACAGGTGTGACCCAGCAGGTGCATGGTGAGAGAGCTGGGGCCACCAGAAAACGTGCTGCAACATCTAGGGTGATGACTGAGCAGGATACCACCACCAGAAGGAGAAACCCTGCATTTGTAGAGGCCGAAATGCGAATTCTCGTGCCCAGGGCACGCGAATGGATTGAATTGGCAACCAGGAAGCCAGGTGCCAGTGCGAGGAGAAACCTTTGGGACAAGATCACAGAGGAAGTGAACCAGGTGGCACCAGTGGTCAGAACTTGGGACGCGGTGAAGAAAAGGTTAGTATGTTTGTCAGGGCAATTTGTTCAGCAGTCTCCAGCAGGAACTGAGGCCCTTATTCTAGTTCACTCTTTCTGGCCAAATATTTCTTAGATGGACAAAACCATGTGCACTGCAGGTGAGGCAGGTGTTACTTGTGCAGAGATAATCAGATTTGGGTGGGGTTTTACACCTGCCTCACCTGCAGTGCACATGGTTTTGTCCATCAAAGAAATATTTGGCCACACATGGCACAAAAGATCACCCACACTAGGAAATGTCACGTAGCTAGGGGTACCACCTAGTCCCTTTAATTCCGGACACATATTAATTACACAGGTTCTGTGGCTGGCTGACTTCAAGACTCCACTTCACCTAATTTTAAACTGCCACAGAACCTGTGTAAGTAACATGTGTCCGGAATTAAAGGGACTAGGTGGTAACCCTACACGTAGCACAGTGGTGCACATATCTCATGGTGATATTTGTATTTTTAAACTTGTAGGTGGACTGACTTCAAAAGTGCCCTGAAGAGGAAGATGACTGACCGGTACAACCACAGCATGTCCACCGGGAGCGGTCCTATGCCTGACCATTTGGAGTTTACCCCCCTGGAGCTGGACTCCTGTGACGTGATCGATGTGGGGGAGATCAGGGGGATCTCCAATATGGACAGTGAGCTCCCGGTGGAGGTCTTTGCTGCTGCTTTTGATGGTAAGTCACAGTAATGCATTGTATTTAGAAAGATATTTTTTATTGCGTATGTGATGGTGACATTGTTTTCAATTCTTATCCTAGCAGAAGCAGAAAGTCAGGATGTACCGGCAGCATCGGCCTCTGCAGAGCCACAGGTGGAGCAGGTGGTCCAGCCTCCAGCAAGACGTCGCCCCCAGCCCCAGCCACAGGAGACATTGAGTGAGAGCCTGTTGGTGACGCTGGACAGGATCGAGCAGCAAGGGGTGGATGCTGCGATCCGTCAGCAGCAGGTGGCGGATTTTCTGGCGGAGTGGAAGGCCACAAACCAGCTGCAGGTTGAGGCGTTGAACCGCATTAATGAAACTCTGGCGGCTGGCATGCTAAGCATTGGCCAACACCTCAGCCGCCAGAATGAACTTATTGCGGAGCAGCTGTCCACCGCCAGGTCCCTAAGGGACAATCCCCCATCTGCTGCCCCACCCCAAGCTGCTCCCCAACCTTCCACCTCGGCTGACCCTCCTGTGTCGACTAGGGGAAGACGCCGAAAGCCAGCTGACCCAAAGGCCCCTGTCCCCAAGGCCCCATCTAAAAGGGGCAAAAAAGGGCCCAAATGAGACCTGGTTCACTTCCTCTGTGGTTGGAGGCCAAAGGTTTAAATTGCACTGGACATCCGCTTCCTAAGTTGCCCATCGATCCATTTGCGTGCCATGGGCATGAAAGTTCGTATTTTGACCTCTACAAATGCAGGATATTTTTTTTTGGTGGTGTGTATCTTGCTTAGTATTCACCCTGGTTGTTGCAGTACGTATTCTGGTGTCCCCATTTCTTTCACCATTGCATTTGCAGGGTAACACATGTTTGGAGATATGCAACCTCTTGTTCTGGCTGTTTTATTATTTGTGTGTCTATTTTATTTGTTTTTTTGATTTCTCACATTAAAGTGTCAAGCTGTGATGCTGAACAGCAAATAAATTTATTTTACAAATTAAATCTAAATTGTGGTATGTGTCATTTCTTGTGTGAAACAAATACTAGATTTATGTGTACTTACTGACCAGGGTATTTTTGAACATTTGTTGAAGTGTGGTGGAAGTTTCCCATGTGTAACCCTCTCCATGGCCATTCCCATGTTCCTATCCAACTTTTCCCTGCTAATTAGTTTGTGTCAGCACATGTGCAGAGCAACTTAATAGGTGAGAAAGCAGTTTGGCCCTTATTCTGATTGACGCGGACTTTACCGCATACTTTCGGATCGCGTCTTTACGGCGTCTGCGCATGCGTGGAGAACGCAACGCGCATGTGCCACGCCTTGACTCGGTACCAGTTCGGCCAAATCCCGTCCAGAACTGTTCACCGCTATCATTCGGGAAATAGGGGCGTATTATGGGCGTCATGCGGAATGACACATGGGCGTAGTTTCAAAGTGGGCAAAACGGGGCGGAAACATGGGCGGACACGGGGGAGTACACTTATGTTGGGGGGCGTACATTCGGAAACCACTCCGAATGCACGCGATCAAAAAGGGCAGAAATGTGCGGTGTCCACAAGTGTACTATTGCTTTGCGGACACCACTCGTTCATGCGGTAGGCGAACGTACGCCTAATGACTACAACCATTAACACCTGAACCCAATAGAATCTACTCCTTTACTCATTACTCACTAATAGGCCGCTTGTCAGTGCTTTAATTGAAACCATTGCTGCTTCAAGGAAACCTTACTAGTCCCCCACATATGCTGTACTTGTCAGACACTTTCAAACTGCTAACAATGGACATGACAGAATATTAATACTATCAATACACATGTGTATTTGACATGTACTCATGAAACCACACATTTTGGGTAAAGTAAACACATTTATTTATATTCATGTCACAGTCAATGCCAGTGTGATGCAATGACCATAAAATAATACATACAAACAATAAACAACATGGCAGGAATGCAGCAAAATAAATAATAATACAAAACAAATATAATTGCACACAGATGGACTCCAGCACCTCCTATGTGCCACTGCACATGCAGCCAGTGGGAAATGAGGAGGCTGCTGGCCCTTCTACAGCAGGGCAAGCTGCACCTGACCATTCAACAGCAGGGCACCCTACACCTGGCCCTTCTGCAGCAGGCCAACCTGCAGCTGGCTCATATGCACCATCAGCAGAATCATTTGGAACACAACCGGGGACTTCACAAGATAGTACCATGGCCATCACTTCAAGTACAGCTGACAGTAATGGCAGGCAAAAGAGGGCAACAGGGGAACCACAAAGGACATATGAAGCAAGGGCTCATCTGGTTACCCTCAGCACGTGATTGGACACAAGAAGCTGACACACACAGCACAATGGAAGATTTGGGAACACATAACGGCGGAGATTAATGCAGCCACAAGTTCATTTCCGACCACGTTTGGCCTTGGTAGGCTCCTTGGCCTGTGCAGCAGCTCTTCGGGGACGGCCAGATGCTGGGGCAGGTGGAGCAGATGATGTGGAGGGGTTGGCTGGTCTACCCCTCCTGCCAGCAGGGAGTGTTGCCGGTGGTAATGCACCAAAAACGGATGACATTAGGACCCTGTTGCTGGTAACCAGCTCCACCATAAGCTCATTATGGTGGAGGAGGAGATCATTTTGGCGGGTGGCTTGCTCGGCCAGCACCTGAGCACTTGCAGCCATGGCCTGCATGCTCGCAGCCATGGACTGCTGGGTGCTGACCAAGCTCGCCAGGATCTCCTCGGTCCTACGCACCCGTTCTGATGCCAAGTCTCCCTGCTGGTTGATGTCCCCAAGCACCTGGGCCAAGGCGGCCAAATCGGCTTGGCCCGATGCCTGCTGCTGCACAGGCCTACCTCTGGGGCCAGGTGGCACGGACTCCTCCACCTCCTGAGCAGAGTCGTCACCAAGCGGTGGGGTGTCTGTGGGAAAAGATAAACACAATTAGGAGACATTCTACGATAATTACTTGCACAAGTTTATGGCATGACCAATATTTACCTTCCAGAAAAGACGCAAACACTTCAGCTGGGGCCTCGCTATCCATCGTGCTCACCCCCCTGATCTCCTCAACTGATATACAGCTCTCGGCCATCACCTCCAGGGGGGTGAGCTCTAGCCCTGATGGCATGGGCCCGGCCCCAGATGTCTGGCTGTGTTCCCACCGCTTGGTCATCTTCCTCTTCAGGTTGGTTTTGAAGTCCTGCCACCTGCAATGTAAGTTGACATATTAATACATGTCACTCCCAATGTTAGCTGTTGCAGCCATTGCTCTGTGCTACATATTACAACATGTGATTAATGTCCCATATATAATATTACATGCAACTATGATATCAACCGTTACAATACACATTCACAATCACCCTACTCGAACTCTCAACGAAATAACATGGCAATAATGTATGTGTATCGTAACAACCTCACGGCCCATTTGCTAAATGCATCTAAGCATCAATTCAATCATTACTTGGCTATTACTGGCCACATGTATCACAAAACAACTTGCCTCTTCTTCACATGGTCCGTCTCACGAACTTGTGGCGCTACTTCATTAATCTCTGCCGTTATCTGTTCCCAAATCTTCCATCTGCGTGTGTGTGTCAGCTTCTCGGATGGACACTCTATCCAATCACGTGCTCGGGGAACCAGGATGGCCAGCTCCTGTGCTTCATATGCCTTATTTTTTTTGGGTGGTTCCGCTGTTGCACTGGCTCGCCCCTTGCCACGTCCCTGGCCACGCCCCCTGGCACCAGTCGCTGCACTTGAAGTGCTGGCCATGGTACTACCTTGTGAAGTCCCCTGTTGTGTTCCAAACAATTCTGCTGATGGTGCATATGAGCCAGCTGCAGGTTGGCCTGCTGCAGAAGGGCCAGGTGTAGGTTGCCCTGCTGTAGAATGGTCAGGTGCAGGTTCCCCTGCTGTAGAAGGGCCAGCAGCCTCCTCATTACCCACTGCCCGCATGTGCAGTGGCACATAGGTGGTGCTGGAGTCCATTTGGTCAAATAGTTGCTGCAGCACTGGGTCCACCTCTGGTTGTGATCCAGACATGTTAGCAACAACATTGTCACCTTCTAATACACCTTTATATACTGTTCTGTTTGGCGGACATCAGCGGCAGCTGCGTTCCGTGCGTGAGCGTACGTCGCTGTTTTTTCGCGCCGCATACGGTGGCGGAAATTCCATTGTGTAAAACCTGGCGAAAGTTCTACATGAAATACTGGTCACCAATGCTAACATTGCATAGAATCTTCTGATACACCTGTGACTATTGCACAATACACATGCTATTTGCTAGCATGACATGACATTTGATTCATGACTACTGTGGTATTGTGGCGTTTTAGTGCAAGCTAAAAGTAGCCCAATCCCTTAGAGAATCCAGGCCACAAGTCATGCAATACTCATCTCTACTGTTATAGACCACACATGTGAGAGCCCTATAAATAGTGACTTCCTGCTAGAATCATTTGTCTCCAGATCTGGACTTGTCAGGGTCTAAGGTAAGCTCTTCCATGCTCCTTGTAGATATGATATCCATTAACAATGTAAGTGTATGAATGTATGCACCATTGCCTCACTGACTACAGATTGTTGGGCCAGCAAAGTGGGTGTATCATTATTGCAACATGTCACATGTTCACTATTTCACTCACAGGTCTTAAACCTGTGTGGGTTCATCTATTGCAGGACAACATGTCCCAGCAATAGATGAAATGTGTCATAGTACATGATGTCGGCAAAAAATGCTGACACCTTTATCTGTGTGTTTTGGACGGTGTGTATTGAGTTCATATTATTGTGTCATCATTAGAGAGTCAAATGGATCTGCGGGATTTCACGGGGCGGCCATCTATTGTACGTATTGAAGGCTACAAATCTATTTGTAGTGGGATATGGCCATTATGTGCATAGGTGCATCAGTATTTATGTTCATTTCTTTATAGGTTGCTGAAGCTATTATGCGCTACATGGAGAGGAGGCTAAGGGCACTTGCGGCTCTCCCCACTCGTCGGCCAAGGAGGCCAGGACGTGCTAGAATCTATCGCACACGGGTGACTCTGTTTGCTATGCCCGATGATGAGGTACTTACTAGGTACCGGTTACCGCCACATGTAATTCTGGATCTGCTCACCTTAATTCAGAGCGATCTGGAACCTCTACACGGGATCACGACAGCAATTCCGCCTCACACACAGCTGCTGGCAGTGTTGCATTTCTGCGCCTCAGGATCATTCCAACAAGTAGTGGCAGTACTTGCTGGAATATCTCAGCCGGCCTTCTGCCGAATCCTGAGGCGTGTGACGTCGGCCATGTTCAGGCGCAAGGGGCACTTCATGGCCATGACATTTGCCACCGAGACCCTGCGCAGAAGCCAGCAGGCCTTCCATCAAATTGCTGGCTTCCCTAATGTGATAGGGGCTGTGGATGGCACCCATGTACCATTTGTGCCTCCATCTCGAAGTGAGAAGATATATAGGAACCGCAAATTGTTCCACTCACTGAACGTGATGGTGGTATGTGGCCCATCCATGGAGATTCTCGCCTTCAACTCGAAGTTTCCCGGAAGTGCCCATGACTCTCATGTCATCCGACAAACCGGGATATGGCAAAGACTCCAAGAGCTGGAAGGCCGTGATGCGTGGGTTCTGGGTGACTCCGGTTACCCATGTACGCCCTGGCTACTTACGCCGTACAGCTACCCAGCACCGGGCCCACAGGAGGCATTCAATCGGGCGCATGTTGCCACCAGGCAAGTGGTGGAGCGCTCAATTGGCCTTTTAAAAGGTCGATTTAGAGTGCTCCACCGCACTGGTGGTGACTTACAGTATGCGCCTGAAATGGTGTCGAGGATCGTGGGCCTGTGTATATTTTTCCACAACATTGCTGTGCGGCGTGAGATACCCTTTGATGAGTGGGAGGTACCATCTGAGCCGCAAGATCCGCCCATGCGCCCATCCCGCGCCCCTGAATGCCGGAGGGGATACCAGCTGCGGGACTCTGTGGCGCAAAGATACTTCAGGTACATGTTATAGAGTTGACAGAACACACCAATTATTGTAAAAATCACCCCTTCAAATAAGTACAGTGTGTTAGTTGTCAGTGTTACAACACGAAAATTAGCCAGCCTGCCCTCCTAATGGCAAAGAAATAGGAGATATTTATCATATGTGCTTAGTTTTGGGGGAAGTTAAATATAGGTGCTAATTATTATACCTTGTTCAAGGGATCTTATGTGTTTGTTATATCTTCATTATTGTAGTTGATACTATCCCTGATGACTGGTGAGTACATTGATTTATTCTGTAATGTGTTTGGGATTTTTTCATGTGTTGATGTCTGATTTGTTTGCAGATATATATATATATATATATATATATATATATGATATTAGAATTTATTCACATGTTTCAACATTTCAAGGAGCAGGCAGCCAGGCAGCCAGGCAGGCAGGCAGGCAGGCAGGCAGGCAGGGCTGGTGTATAATGCTGGTCTCAGGATACCTGCAAGTGTGTGTATGTGTCTTTTACACATAAATGTACGCATACACATAGATGCATAGAGTAAATAATGCTAAGTACAGCTATGCGTTGCTAAGCTATAGCACGCGTTGCTTGGCGGAGCGAGGCGTCATTGGATTTGCTAAGTGCATACACACTGTGTTTTATATATATCAGATTTGTTCATTGCCATACATCAACACTACTGTTTTGAAGGCATGCGAATTTGTCACCATTTGTGTTGGCGCAGAGACGCTGTTCATGTAAAGCTGAACAATAAAGTTATTAACACAAATAACTGTGATCAACCAATGCCACCACCTGATTGGTTGATAGATGCCATTGTCAACATGGCGGAGACACGAAGGGCAGAACCCTTCACACATGCGGAGCTGAGGGTTCTTGTCTCCGTCATGGAGACAAGGCTGGGCCGTGCTGGGCCGTTTATCACAAACCGCCATAAGCGGAGGGCCTATGCTGCGGCAGGGCGCCGAATTTACGCCCGCACTCGGGTGCGGAGGTCCCTCGGGCAGCTTGAGAGGCGGTGGTCGGACCTCCGCAGGCGCCAGCCCCAGCTGCTCCAGCAACTCAGGGGCGAAATTGCTGATTGTGAGTATTTTAGCTATGAAATTTCGCACTTACAACATAGCATATATAAACAATAAAATGTGTTTCATGATAAGTGGGTGTCCATGGGTTTCAAAGTCCATAGACTGTTATGTGTGCTTCTTCCTGGTTAACATGCAGTCATGTGGCTTTTATATGTAATGCCATAGCATTGAGGATTCTGATGCATACAATGTGCCAGATCTAGGGCCAGATTCTATAAGCTTTAAAAGTGATAAGTTTCACAGTGATAAACAGCCAGCCAATCAGCTCCTACCTGCCATGTCACAGACTGTGTTTGAAAAATAACAGGCAGGAGCTGATTGGCTGGCTGTTTATCACTGTGAAACTTATCTCTTTTGAAGCTTATAGAATCTGGCCCCTAATATGTGTTACACATTGATAAATGCCTGGGTTGTAATGTGTGAACAAATTACTAACAATCACATAATAATTTAAATGTCACCATTTGGAATCCATTAACAGTAAGGAGGTACTTTCCTGCATCGTTTGCCATCATTATCACCCTTCCATGTATGTCTTGTTATGGATTAATACATGTGCCCCAATGACCCGACATTGACCATGATGTTTTTTTCTACCACACAGCACGAGCCCGAGCCAGACAGGCCCGTGAAGAGGCGGAGCCAGCCCTGGGCCAGGAGGAGGCCCAAGACCCGGAGGAGGAGGTGGCGGCAAGGGTGGAGGAGGAGGAAGTGGAGGAGGAGGAGATGGTGGTGGAGGAGGAGGAGGTGCGTGAGGAGGTGGTGGAGGAGGATGTGGAAGCGGAGTTGGTTGCGGAGGAGGAGGTGTTGGTGGCGGAGGAGGAGGTGGAGGAGGAGGTGGTGGAGGAGGAGGAGGAGGAGGAGGAGGAGGTGGAGGAGGAGGAGGTGGAGGAGGAGTTGGAGGAGGAGGTTCTTGTGGCAGAGGAGCTGGCGGAGGAGGGGGCTGAGGAGGCCACGGTTGCCCCGGAGGAGTCTGATGACGAGGGGGAGGAGGCGTGCCAGGCCCCGGAGTACCAGCAGATCGGTATGTTAACATAATGCATCATTCATGAAGTAGTTGTACTGGTATTTGTTATGTAGCACTGGTGATAAAAAATGTTTGGCCCATACTATTCATATAGACCCCAAAGTGGGTAGCTACAGATACAGGTACGGGTTAGATGGGGTGTCCAAGGCATCCCTTTCATCCAGGACACCTCTGAATTACACAGGTTTGTGGGATGGCTTGGAGCTCCATTTTGACTGCCACATAACCGTTGTAGTTAAACAGGATCCTGGAGTAAAGGGATGAGTGGATCATTTGTGGATTAAATTCACCTGCTGCAAGCGTTGATTATGACCCATCAAATAGTGGAATCTATATTGTTGGTGAATGTTATTTATAAACTATAGGATGTATGCTATAAATGGAGTATGGGCCGGCCTACCTTGGAATGGAGTCACAAGTTGCCAGTGTCCCAGGAGCCTCCTCTACCTAAACACCCCCTGTAGTTCAGATTGTTTTTTTGCCCTCACAGAATTGTAGGTTGGTTTAGACAGAATTATTATTTTGAGGATGTGTACTGTGCATTCCTGACATTTGCATAACTCCCATGCCACGAACCATCACTGAACTTAGACTGAGCAGATTGTGACAAGTTGTTATTGACGGAGGCCATGACATGCTTGTCATTGGTTAGTCATGGGTGGGTTGTGACTGAGAAGAAACAATATGACTGTTATGTCTTCTGCAGAGTAAAGGGTAGAGGCCAAAAAAGACAGTATGTAGTAAATAAGTTAGCATGTATGTATATATGTATGTGTCATATCTATTTATCTATGTGTGTCTCTATCTCTCTACATAGATAGATATATATATATATATACACACATGTCACCTAGCATTTGTGCAATTTATGTCGCAGTATGTGAAATGTATGCATGAATAACATGACTAATTTTTGCCCCTTTGACATGCCCACAGATGACACGACACCGGCAGATGAGGGGGTGCGTGGGGCCGTCCTGCGAGCGGAGCAGCATTTGAGGCTCCTTCTAGCAGACCTGCAGGACATCCGTGATCTGCTGCTTTAATTTATTATATTTTATATTTTTTTTTTTATGTTAATGTTGATTTTAAATAAATTCTTTATGCAAGTTCACAGTTGTTGGTTTTATTTGCACTTGAAACAGTATATGTGTAGATTGTTTATAATCTTTTACACAGGGTGTAATACAAACCATTGCACTTACATTGGTGTAAGGGTTAATGTGTGCAATGCATGTGTTAGGCATGCTTGTAAGGATATATTGGCATCTAATTGATTCCAATTCCAAATAAGCTGTTTTTTATGAGGATAGGTAATTGAATAAGTGGGTCATGTGATGTATTGCAGAATTGACATAATAGTGGGTTGTTTGGCGTAAATACTCCGCTTACGGGCGGTAGCACCGCTTGGCTCCCGTTCGGATGCGGTATTTCCGAGCATACTCTGTAATACTCTGTAATACCGTGCAGAATCGGAGTGTTTCTCCCGCACACGCATGGTTTGTATGTCGTCCGTAAACACGCCCTGTTCTTAAAGAGTGAGTCCGTCCGAATGCGGAGGACACGTGGGCGTTTCTACGGACGATGGCCGCACGCGGCAAAACGCCGTGGCGTGCGGACCGCTCCGTAAGAATGCGGGAATATCCGCACCGATCAGAATAAGGGCCTTTGTGTGCAGGTGAGGTAGCTCCTACAGTAGTAGGTAAAAGCAGGTCCAGAACAATGCTTTCCTCATGGAGTGGGTGAGGCAGACAAACAAGGGTGAAAAGGTACATTTGTGTAGGAATTCATATGTGTCCTCCCTAAAAAAAGATGTGTGAATGGGCCAAACATGATCAATTAGCTTGTGAACAAACATGCATAACTTTTAAAATATATATGATTTGACAGTGTCATAAGCAGATGTAGGAATCCTTTGTTAGAGAGATGAGAGTGCAATAATGTGATTGGTGGCATCTTACATCCAGAGTGTAGTGAAATCCAAATCATAGCAGATGAGATAGTGGTACAGGTCATAATTTTGGGTACTATACAAAGATTGTGTGGAAAATAGTGGTCATGGGCTTCAAACATTGCTGAAACATCCTTTGTAGGTGTTAGATGTGGTTTATGTTATTGTATCCTAAATACCAAACCTATGTTAGTATTAGAGTGAACACGTTGACACATGTCGACTTGTGTAGATTGAGTGTGCTACTGCGTAAAGTCTATGAAAGCAGGTAGTGAATGTGTCTGTTTAGCAAATACCTACCTTAGCGTATAAAAAGATTCTTACCTTAAATTAAACAAACCTTTAAATGTGGAGAAGTATAGAAACATAAGCTTCCAATGTGTTTGCGTGCTGCATGTGTGGCTTGCAGGCAGTGAAATCATGGTTTGGAGTTAATAGACTGCAGCATTGCTTATTACATTCAGGTGTATGTGTTTGAGTACTAATCAGCGTTAATTAGCCAACTCAGGCGCACGCTGGCAAGCGGTATCTGTAGGAGTGGTTTTAGCTGGCGGTTGGCGGCCGCCTGTTTGGTGTCCGAAACGAACGGTGCCTTAGTCGATCGTGCGGTATTAGCACCGCTCATTTCTGGTGCACACCCCCGTGTACGCCCATATTTACGCCCATTTTCCCTCATTATTTCGGCCGCTCCCATCAACACGCCCCTATGCCGCCCCATTACCCGTACGCTCGCGTACAGGTTTTTTCGCACGTTGAGACACCGGCCGTAAGCGTTGTGGAGTGCTCGCGCCGGCGCATTAGCGTATTTGCACATGCGCAGATCGTGAAAAACCCCGGGACGTACGCGTACGGCCCGGACGCTCCAAGCAGAATAAGGCCTTCTATGTGTCAGCTCCCGGGCTTGGGGGTCGCGGCGGCGGAAGGCCGGTGCACGGAGGATGCACACGGCACTTCCGCCCAGCACCGCCGATCACCCGCTGACAACTTCCGCCCGGCGGGGTGACGCGGCATCCTGCTCTCTGCGTTCCCCTGCAGCCACAGGGAGGTTGCTGAGCAACAGGGGACGCCGTGAGCAACACGCTTGGCCACCTGATGACAATCTGGAGCAGGGGGCTGGGTCCAGCGGCGGCGCCTGCTGATTGGCAGTCTATCCCTCTTAAGGGATCCACGGATGCAAGATGGCACCGGTTATAGCTTCTGCTTGCTGTATCTGGTCCTGGGTCCGGTCCTTGCCGTCTGCCTTGTTGCTGTCAGCATTGCCTCCGTGGGCCATCTGATATTCGTCCATCAGTTGTCCCTGCCTAGGGTCACGTAAGGAGCCTGATCTTTTTCCAATTTCTTATTTCTATTGTACCGGCAGCTTCGCCGTATCTTCTTTTGTCTTTCTGCAGCGTTGCCTTACTTTTCAGTTGGTTGGCGGTTCCCCATTTACTGTATTTTGATTTGTCCCAACCATTCTCCCTCAGCAGTCAGCCTGTATTTTGGTTCTCCCCTCTTTCTCTCGGCTCATAACCATAGTTCTTTTTAGGCAGGGAGATGCCCTTTTCTTTATAGGTCCATTTTGGGGTTCGCTGGTTGGTTCCCCATTCATTGGTTGTTGGAGACCCCCGGTTGGTTGTTCATATTGTGTTTGTGACCGGGTTGCATTCCTGTCTTGGCTTGGTGCTGGCAGTTAGGGTGTCATTTCAGTTAGGCCCTTTAGTTTAGTTTATCCTCTTGGTTTACATGACGATCGCAAGCTCTTTGTCACCTCCCAAGACCTGGTTGCATCGGGGTTGGAGCGGCAACTAAAGGTGAACACTAGCTTCCGCAGGGGTCTGTCATCTGCCAGAGGTTACTAAGAAAAAGAAGAAAAAAGACTCTCTCTTTGTTGGGGCACTCTTAGATTACTGAGATTTTAACAGAGATAAAAATTATTATCACATATCTGGAAGTAGGGAAGAACCTACAGACCACTTGCCTGTGTGTGATCCAGAGATAAGAAAAGTAACCGGTTAAAAATACTAGATAACAAGGTTCAGGAAAACAGAGCTACAGTCCCTATGGACGGGGCTGTCTCCAAGTCCTGTTTATGAAAGTATTGCAAATATTAAAATGTAGCTTTTAATGTAAACTCTTTTATTATTTTAAAGAGTTTACATTAAAAGCTACATTTTAATATTTGCAATACTTTCATAAACAGGACTTGGAGACAGCCCCGTCCATAGGGACTGTAGCTCTGTTTTCCTGAACCTTGTTATCTAGTATTTTTAACCGGTTACTTTTCTTATCTCTGGATCACACACAGGCAAGTGGTCTGTAGGTTCTTCCCTACTTCCAGATATGTGATAATAATTTTTATCTCTGTTAAAATCTCAGTAATCTAAGAGTGCCCCAACAAAGAGAGAGTCTTTTTTCTTCTTTTTCTTAGTAACCCATTTACTCTCCAGGGCGCACCTCCACCCGAATAATTGATAGAAACAGGGAGATTGATTATCCCCTTTAATTACTATCGACTGTGGATCTCCTCATTTCCTTTCATAAATAAATTAAATTGTTATCTCTTGTGCACCGGTCACCATCCCCCTCCCTTTTCCCCTTAAGTATACATCTGCCAGAGGTTGCCAACAGAGTCAGCGTAGGGTTTATCGTGGCCGTCCTAAACAGCGGTCACCGCTGCGGGCTCACACCTGGTTTTCATCACTGTACCATTCTGCATTACAATATGGTTTAACTCTGAAGGTGGGTAGACTTTAAATGACCTGTTCTGTGCATATGCAGATCTGGTCATGTATCATCACATGCAGCACCAGCCTGACTGAAGGGTGTGACCATTTGTGGGTGTGGTTGGGTCGGAATCAGGCAGCGTTCCTATAATGTGGTTTCGTGTATGGATGTTCAACGGCCATTCTAAGTAACTTGAGGGTTCTTTAGATGGCCAAGGTTGTCAAAAGTGATTTGTTACTGTATTCACAGACACAGTAGAGGATCACACAAGCATCTGGAGGTGTCTTTTAACACAAAATACCTCTTGGGGATTAGCATATCTGCGCACAGCAGCAGTGGCCAAAAATGCACCTGCTGTGATCACTGGGTCCGCTTCTGAATCACCTCCATGGCAATTTATACATTATAACAATTAAGAACTCCGGCAAGACTAATGTACACATATGAATTCATTTCTTTCAAAATCACACAAAACATTCTTTTTATGACAGTTTATTTTTAAAACAAAATACAAAAATAGTAATGTATCCCCCCCCCAAAAAAAAAAAAATAAATAAATAAATAAATAAATAAAAATGGAGGAAGTAGAGAGGGGGTAGGGAGGGCGATTCAAACAGAAGACATAATAAAGACAAACTGTACATAATATAATGATACATACAGATAGTGGAAGTGAGGGGAAAGTGTAATATAATGTAAGGGCGTGCCGCACTAAACTCACCCAGCCCAACCAGTCCAGGGGCACTGCACCCCACACCACCGTTACCCTAAATTGGGTCTACGATTAACCAGCAAGGAGCCACATGATAATGGCTCCTTACTTGATATATCCAAACTAAGAGCTACCTACCTTGGAGCAACCCCAGACTACTCCATGTGGCATATCAGGACCCACATCTCCTCCTAATATGGGCTCCCTTCTGCCTCTCACAACATACATACAGATAGTGGTAGATGCTCAATTAGTTCAGTAATATTACCCAGGTGCATGAGGGAGGGGTTAATACTGGGTAAGTAAAACAAGACATTTTCCCCCAGCTCACTGAATAGTATTAGTAACCAATCTTGAACACTACATGATAATAGAATTCAGAGATATTGGTTACATATACCTGCACAGGTGTATGCTATGCCCCCAAGCCAAGTCAAGGCTTCTCTGTATATTGGGGGTCCCTAGCGCTATATCTAGGTGCAGGGTGTGGCACCCCAAAAACTATCATGAGCTAGGAAGCCCAGTGCGGCACGCCAGTGAGATACTATAGTGTTAATAATTAGTGATAGGAAGCCGAAGCTATATATAAAGAGAGAGATAAAATAAAAAATGAAATGTAATTAAAATAAGAGAGAGATAGTGTTTGTGAGGGGAAAGTGTTAATAGAATGTAATGGCGTGCTGCACTAAAGCCACCCATCCCAACCAGTCCAGGGGCACTGCACCCCACACCACCGTTACCCTAAATTGGGTCTACGATTAACCAGCAAGGAGCCACGTGATAATGGCTCCTTACTTGATATATCCAAACTGAGAGCTACCTACCTTGGAGCAACCCCAGACTACTCCATGTGACATATCAGGACCCCTACAGAGAAGCCTTGATGTGGCGTGGGGGCATAGCATACACCTGCGCAGGTATATGTAACAAATATATCGAATTATATTATCATGTAGTGTTCAAGATTGGTTACTAATACTATTCAGTGAGCTGGGGGGAAAAATGTCTTGTTTTACTTACCCAGTATTAACCCCTCCCTCATGCACCTGAGTAATATTACTGAACTAATTGAGCAACTACCATTATATGTATATATGTTGTGAGAGGCAGAAGGGAGCCCATATTAGGATGAGATGTGGGTCCTGATATGCCACATGGAGTAGTCTGGGGTTGCTCCAAGGTAGGTAGCTCTTAGTTCAGATATATCAAGTAAGGAGCCATTATCATGTGGCTCCTTGCTGGTTAATCGTAGACCCAATTTAGGGTAACGGTGGTGTGGGGTGTGGTGCCCCTGGACTGTTTGGGCTGGGTGGGTTTAGTGCGGCACGCCCTTACATTCTATTAACACTTTCCCCTCACTAACCCTATCTCTCTCTTATTTTAATTACAGTTCATTTTTTATTTTATTTCTCTTTATATATAGCTTCGGCTTCCTATTAATTATTAATTATTAACACTATAGTATCTCACTGGCGTGCCGCACTGGGCTTCCTAGCTCATGATAGTTTTTGGGGTGCCACACCCTGCACCTAGATATAGCGCTAGGGACCCCCAATATACAGAGAAGCCTTGACGTGGCTTGGGGGCATAGCATACACCTGCGCAGGTATATGTAACCAATATCTCTGAATTCTATTATCATGTAGTGTTCAAGATTGGTTACTAATACTATTCAGTGAGCTGGGGAAAAAAATGTCTTGTTTTAATTACTCAGTATTAACCCCTCCCTCATGCACCTGAGTAATATTACTGAACTAATTGAGCATCTACCACTATCTGTATGTATGTTGTGAGAGGCAGAAGGGAGCTCATATTGGGAGGAGATATGGGTCCTGATATGCCACATGGAGTAGTCTGGGGTTGCTCCAAGGTAGGTAGCTCTTAGTTTGGATATATCAAGTAAGGAGCCATTATCATGATCTGCAGATCTGCACTATATAGTCAAGATTGGATGCAAATCGGATGTGCCTTAAGATCCTATCCACGATCCTATCTGATTGGATCGTGGATAGGATCTTAAGGCACATCTGACCGTGTGTACACACCAGAGACAGCTGTACTTTGTGCATTTCTAGGTACATGGCTGTGTTATTAACACCAGCATGTGCCCAATAAGTTATGTATATTGTGTCTCAGGCGTGTTATAATATAAGTTGTAGCTAGAAATAAGTCAGTTTAAAAAAACTGTTTATCTATGTTTATTTATTTACAGTTTCTTATATAGTGCAGCACTTTACAATTGTAGACAGTGATAAAACAAACTGGGTAACAAAAAACAGACTTGAAGGTAGGAGGGCCCTGCTGCATGCTTACAATCTATAGCAGTGATGGCTAACCTTGACACTCCAGCTGTTGTTGAACTACACATCCCAGTATCAGGTTTAGCATGGCCAAATAGTAACACTTTGGCAGGGCATGCTGGGATGTGTAGTTCAATAACAGCTGGAGTGTCAAGGTTAGCCATCACTGATCTATAGGGACATAGGAGGGACACACAAGGACAGGCACCAGTAATAGCACAGCAGTCCCACCAAGTTACAAGTCCAGAAGGGAAGCTATATAATACATAAGTGCCTCAGAGGGTTATGCGTGTAGAACTTAAATATGATAGGCTTGCCTGAAGAGGTGAGTTTACAGGGAATGCTTGAAAGTTTGGAGGCTAGTGGAGAGTCTTTTTGAGCATGGAAGAGCATTCCATAAGGGGGGAGCAGCCCGATGAAAGTTCTGTAATAGTGAATGGGAGCTGGTGATCCGTGCAGAAGAGAGATGCAGATCTTGTGCAGAGCGGAGTGGTCAAGATGGGAGATATTTTGTGATAAGTAGAGAGATATATGCTGGTGCAGTATGGTTAATAGCTTTATATGCTAGCAGAAGGGTTTTATATTGAATATGGTAAGATACAGGCAACCAATGGAGGGACTGGCAGAGCGGATCAGCAGACGACAAGCGTCTTGCTAGGAAGATCAGCCTAGCAGCAGCATTTACAATGGATTGTAGTGGTGAGAGTATGTTCTTGGGAAGACCAGTTAGGAGACTACTGCAATAATCAATGCAGGATATTTTGGATATGTTTTTTTATATGCATGTAAAATGATTTGGAGACTGATTGAATGAGGGGAACAAAGGACAGTTCAGAATCCAGGATGACCCCTAGGCAACAAGCTTGGAGATATTAGGAAGGTAACTGTTCTTGGCTGGTGGGAATGTAATTCATTCCGTTTTGGAAATATTAAAGTTTGAGGTGGCAAGAAGACATCCAAGATGAAATGGCAGAGAGGCATTCAGAGATTCGGCCCAAAACCGTTGGTGACAACTCTGGGGTTGATAGATAGATTTAAGTATCGTCTGCTTACAAGTGATACTAAAATCCGAAAGAGCTGATTAGTTTGCCAAGAGATGAGGTATAGATTGAGAAAAGCAGAGGACCTAAAACTGAGCCTTGAGGACCTCCGACTGGCAGAGGTAGTGAAAAGGAGGTGGTTTCAGAGAATCGAACACTGAAAGAGCAATCAGATAGGTAAGATGAGAACCAGAAAAGGACTGTATCATTAAGACCTAGGGAGTATAGTGTTTGTATAAGAAGAGTGTAAGCAATAGTGTCAAACACAGCAGAAAGATCTAGAAGAATTAGTAGTGAGTAATGGCCTTTAGAATGAGCAGTTACCAGATCATTCACCACAGTGCTGTCTCAGTGGAGTGTTGGGAACAAGAGCCTGACTGAAGCGGGTCTAATAGGGTGTGAGGAGAGAGTAGATGAGTTGAGTAAAATAGAAATTTATAGAGGATGACCTCTAACGGTGCACTGCTGCCTCTATGCTTTACCAAACAACCCAAAAACATAACAGAAAATTGTGGGAATTCCAATATATGAGGCGAAAGTCTGAATGGAATAAGTCACCAGTTCCTCCTTCAGTGTTCTAATGTCCCTGTATTTACTCTGACCTCTGAAGTTTGTTTGTACAGATATTTGCAGAGATTTAAAGGTAGGGATTAACTGGTGTTCAACAGCCACTAATCGACAATGAAGTAACAGATGGGCGTATCCAACTCTCAGTAAGTATTGAATCATATAGGCCCGTAGCATTTTCTTTGTCTGTTGTCTTGTCTATTTCTGATCTGTAGGAATGGACCTGTGTCTCCATGAATGAAGGGATGATCTCCATGGATGTAAATACGTGTATAAAAAGAAAATAAGAAATACAATGTGTAGACCTGTTTTTTTCTTAACACAGTCACCTAGATGTACAGGAAGTGATAAGCGATACGCTTACCTCACTCACCAAGAAAGTGGGAGGTAGACATAAATAAAGGTATCTTTCTATATAACAACAATATGTCCTTACAAACTCACTTCAGTACTTTTTTCTTAGGGTATCTCATGTTTTCAGGTGTCGAATTTTGAAAATAAATAAATATATATATATATATACACAGTAAACATAATTGGCGGTACTCTTTACCTATCACGGCGCCCATCGTGGGGATCGCGGGCATCGCGGCCAGTACATTAACGGCCGCGACGCGATGCCCGCGATCCCCACGATTTCCCATAAGGTTCAATGTTAAATTTAGTGCTGCCCGCGATTTTACATTCAATGCTTCAATGGCCGCGATTTGGCCATAGGAATCAATGTTAAATGGGCCACAGAGCCCAAATAGGCACAATTAACACTTAAATGTCCCCCCAAATTTGTAACGCCACCCCACGATCCACGCCAACCCGAAGCGTGGCGAGCGCAGCGAGCCCGCGAGGGGCGGCGGTACGCGTCCTCCGACCTTTTCATACCCCCACTATCCACGTCGGCGTGGAGTTGAGAATAGAATAGTGTGGCGAGCGCAGCGAGCGGACGCGGATACCTGTGAAGCCCGCGTAGGGCCACGTTTACCTGTGAAGGTATCCGCGTCCCCTCGCGGGGCTCGCTGCGCTTCGGGCTCGGGGGCTCGCTGCGCTCGCCACACTATTCTATTCTCAACTCCACGCCGACGCGGATAGTGGGGGTATGAAAAGGTCGGAGGACGCGTACCGCCGCCCCTCGCGGGCTCGCTGCGCTCGCCACGCTTCGGGTTGGCGTGGATCGTGGGGTGGCGTTACAAATTTGGGGGGACATTTAAGTGTTAATTGTGCCTATTTGGGCTCTGTGGCCCATTTAACATTGATTCCTATGGCCAAATCGCGGCCATTGAAGCATTGAATGTAAAATCGCGGTCAGCACTAAATTTAACATTGAACCCTATGGGAAATCGTGGGGATCGCGGGCATCGCGTCGCGGCCGTTAATGTACTGGCCGCGATGCCCGCGATCCCCACGATTTCTTTACCCGCGACGCCCGCGATGGAGATCGTGGGCGCCGTGATAGGTAAAGAGTACCTAATTGGCTTTGTTAGTGCATTGCAACATTTACAGACATTTCTACCAGTAAAAGCCCTTGAAGGGGAAGAGTAGATTTTCCTTATTTTTCCTTTGGTAATTCATGTGGATTTCATTGTTACATTTAGACAATTATCCCTTCAGATCAATGAACTTATTTAATTTTTTTCCTCTAGGCTCATTCATAAACTGTTTCAACAAATGTTCCCGTTTATAGCAATAAATTCTAATTGATCACATACAACTTCTAAACTGCAATTACTTTATTATAACCCTGAGGCTTTAGTTCATTTAGGTTATGTTTTGTTTGCTATGCATTTTTTGCTATATTTTCTAAATGTCATTATGTTCACAAAAGAAACAGGAAATATTTGCTGCAAATGTTTTGCTTGTTCTTTATATTACCACAAATATAAGTTATCAGTAACAGTCACATAAAATTCCACTACTGCAAGACTCCTAATCCCTGAAAAATACTAATACCGCTTTTAGGGGTCCCATCCCCGGAGCAAAACAGCATTTGCGGTCTGAAAGCTCTGTGTCCAACTCAGCTTATGCCGGGTCCGTGACGTCACATGGGGTGGTGCTGAGCATCAGCACATCGTCCGGGGGCTGGGGAGGAGGTAGCGCTTGGAGCTGACAGCGCTGCCTCCTCCATACTCCAGACCCAGGCTACCCGTTCACATTGCACTTGACACGGGTCTGAGCTGTGTTCAACCCTGGTTGTTACCAGGGTTGAACTCCCGTGTTGCTCGACCCGAGATGGCCCTTTCAGACTGCACCTCGACCCGTGTTGAGGCCGCAAGGACATGACAATAACCCGGGTCTAGGATGTGGTATAAAAGCAGTATAATTTGTGTTCAATTGTTGTATCATGCTAAGTAAAGGGGATAAGCATCAAACATCCTTCTATATTTATGGATGCTAGCAGCTGTATATTTCTGAGTGTGTCTATGGAATCTGACTGTATAGCAATGACAGTCGGGGTCCATGTCTGCAGGATTGTAGGTACAGTATAAGTCAATTTTTCAATCAGTGGCGGATTTCCTACTAGACATGCGAGAAACGTGCCTAGGGGTGCCACTTGCTGAGGGCGACACAACAGGGTGGCCAAACCATTGTAAATACAATCTTTACTTATGTATTCATTATATATGAGCAGATTTTAAATGATTGAAATAACATATGAGCAGGGATGAAATATATGGCAACCAATACGTATTTGTCTTTGACAAAACATCATTAACTTCCTAGTACACCAGTTATTATCCATTATATAGCACCAACATGAGCATTAAGAGGTGGTTTCAGGGGCAAATGCAGGATTTTTCCAGGAAATTCCCCCTTGGACCCCTTCAGTGGTATGCCCAGAAATTCTTCGGACTAAGCTGCGCTGCCGGTGCATGCCACTGATGTGTAGGTGTGCACCATAGTGGCTGCCCACCACATGTCCCTCCCCCCATTGACCCCCCCACCCATAGATCGCCTGGAAGCCCTAACACCCAAACAAGAAAAAATATGTCTTTCTGCAGATGACACAAAAGATATGCCACAGGGAATGGCACACCTTGACTGGTAAAACAAATGATTGAGGATTTTGATAGACTTGAGGAATGGTCAAGAACGGCGCAACTAAAGTTTAATGCTAAAAAATGAAAAACCGTGCCCTTGCGTCTCAAAAACTCAAAGGCTAAATATAGTTTCAAGGATTCTATAAGAGAAACTACTAAGCTGGAGAGCGATTTAGGAGTCCTCTATTTCAAGTCACTTAAAACCAGGGAAACAATGCAAAAAAGCAATGAGAAAGGTGATATCTAGAATCTAGAATACTGTCTCTAGTTCTGGAGGCCATATCTCCCGAGTGTACAAAGGAGGACAATTAAAATGTTGCATGGCCTACAGCACAAAACTTACCAATAAAGACTAAATGATCTTAACATATGTAGTTTGGAGAAGAGAAATAAAATAGAAACTTTCAAATACACCGGTGGTTTTAACAAGTACAAGAGGGAAATATTCTGAAGAAAAGTATTATTACAACTCAAGCACTGAAACTGGAGGGTGGTAGATTCAGGGGAAATTGAAGGTAAATTACTTCACAGAAAGGGTAGTGGACAAGTGGAATAGCCTCCCATCATACGTGGTAGAGGCTAAAACAGTAAAGCAATTTAAACATGTTTGTGAAAGATATATGAATATCCTTACAAACAAATACGGATCAGAAAAGATTGAGATTATACTTCAAGGATAAAAGAAGGGGCAGACTAGATGGGCCAAATGGTTCTTCTTTGCCTTAAAATTCTGTGTCTAATTTAGTCTGGTGCTACTTTACCCACACTGAAAAATGTTGTAGTGTGTGATATATAGTAGTGGTAAGTACCTATCAAAAGTGGTCCAAAGAAGCATAACTGAAGAGCCAGCAACAGACTCATGGTCGGCCAAAATTCATTGATGTGCACTGTGGAATGAAGGCTAACCTATCTCCCCATGTCCGACAGAAGAGCTACGGTAGCCCAAATTGATGAAAAAGTCCAATTTGGTTAATACAAAGGTGTCAGAACACACAGTGCATTGCAGCTCCCTAAGGATGGGACAGGTCCCTCTCCGATGCAAAAGCCCATACAAACAGTTAAATGTTTATTTAATAAAACATTCACTTTTCAAGCACACATATTGTATTACATTCCATTATTAGAGAGATACTCCATATTACATTGCCTCTTTTGCACCATACGTATTATTTTCAGTCTGCTGACCTTGTTTTGCAACTCTATGCACTCAGATTGAGCTCCTGGCACTGGATACATAGAAGATCCCGGCAATCAGGATTCTGGCATTCAAAAGACCAGCCTCATCATCCTGAGAATCCAGACAAGGGTTATCTAGGTATCATAACCCTCTCCCACTTCCCCCCTAACCCTCCCTTGCAGCAGCCTAACTCTCCCCCATTAGCCTGACCCTAACCCTCCCTGAGGGTGCTTAACCTCTGAACCCCACCACTCAACCATAACACCCTTCCTCCACTGCCTAACCCTAAACCCCTCTTTGAAGTGTCTAAACCTAACCCAGCCCCCTGCAGCCTAACCCTAAACTCCCCCCTCACAGACTATCCCCAAATCTCCCCACTAGTGTCTTAAACTAACCCCACCTCCCCCAGCCAAATGCAGCCCACGCCCTGCATAATTACTGATCAGAATGCCAGCTGTCTGTATTCCGGTGTCGGCATCCTGATCCTTTTCTATGTTCCAGCGCCAGGTTCTGACTGCTTCCCACGGACACACTTCTTTGCAGTCTTTTTATTTTGAGAATAGCTGAACTGGTAAAACAAAGGATCACAGAACAGCTTTTTGCCTGCACACAGTTGGACAATATCACAAGTCAGAGGGTATTATTCAACCGAAGCTGGTTTTGTGGTTTTAAATAAAACAATGGTCTAGCCTTCCAAAGATGGCTAATGTGAAATTCAGTCCAAATCATCTATAAAAATTGTGCGATTATTCTACATCACCGTATCATTCTGAAACAAACTGGTTTTATAGCAGCAACGTAAAATGATATAAAACATTAAAAATAGCATTCCAGATATTAATCACAATATTATTTATTTATTTATTAACAGTTTCTTATATAGCGCAGCATATTCTGTTGCGCTTTACATAGGAGACAGTGATACAACAAACAGGGTATTTACAGACAGTCAAAAGGTAGGCGGGCCCTGCTCGCAAGCTTACAATCTATAGGGAAATAGGCATTGATACATAAGGATAGATATTGTATTCTTTATATATATGTTGTTATATATAGAATAATTACTAGTATGTGTCTGAAATGATATACAAGTACTGTATAGTATGTAAAGTTAATGTGAGCAACTTACCTGATTTTGGGGCAGATGTATGAAGCAGTGATAAGGGAGGAGAAGTGATAAAGTGCCAGGTACTTTATCACCGGCCAATCAACTCCTGATTGATAAATTACAGGCTGGGTTTAAAAAGAGACAGAGTAGCTCCACCCCTGACACCCACAAAGCTCTGCCCACATGTTTTGATTGGCCCACAGGCCAATCACTCAAACATAATAGATGATATGTAAAACTATGGATGGTCACCGATTGCATAGTTTTACACTATCGATGACTAGTTGCACTTTTGCCATCGATGGCAAAGGCACCGATGGCCATCCCAAAGTGAACCAGAATAACTACCAATGTCCATTGGGAAACAGGTTATCTAATGAAAAAATCCATTTCATCTCACATCTAGCGAGTCTGCATTCTAAATGTTTTTCCAATTTGTGCTAACTTGTTGGATTCCTAAAAATCTTTTTATCCCACTTTCCCATTTGTTGTATTTTTTTTTGGTACTTGTTTCCTAGCACGGCCACACCGATTTACATCGGGGTGGTCGTGTCGGAAAAATCGGGTCGATCGCATCGCATGCGATTTGGTCGCATGCGATGCGATCGACGCGACCGACCGATTTTTGACCCGATTTTTTTTTTTTATGAAATGTAAATCGGGTCCCTGGGACCCGATTTTACATTGGATTCAGTGTAAAAATATTCCCAACCCCCCCCAAATTTAATGGCGTACACCCCACCCCACGATAGACGCCAACCCGAAGCGTGGCGAGCGCAGCGAGCCCGCGAGGGGCGGCGGTGCGCGTCCTCCGACCTTTTCATTCCCCTACTATCCACGTCGGCGTGGAGTTGAGAATAGAATAGTGTGGCGAGCGCAGCGAGCCACCGAGCCCGAAGCGTGGCGAGCGCAGCGAGCCCCGCGAGGGGACGCGGATACCTTCACAGGTAAACGCGTCCCTTTGCGGACTTCACAGGTGTCCGTGTCGCCACGGACACCTGTGAAGCCCGCGAAGGGATGCGTATAACTGTGAAGGTATCCGCGTCCCCTCGCCACGCTTCGGGCACGGTGGCTCGCTGCGCTCGCCACACTATTCTATTCTCAACTCCACGCCGACGTGGATAGTAGGGGAATGAAAAGGTCGGAGGACGCGCACCGCCGCCCCTCGCGGGCTCGCTGCGCTCGCCACGCTTCGGGTTGGCGTCTATCGTGGGGTGACGACGGGGACATCTATAATGTGAAATGGGTCATATTGGCCCATTTCACATTTTTCACATTTTTTTCACTATTTCAATGTAAAAAAATATTTTTACATTGAACACGATGGAAAAATCGGGGGCATCGCGTCGTGACCATTGTTAATGGTCACGACCGACGCGATGCCCCCGATATTTTACCTTTCCCGACAAGATTTCAATGTTAAAATATTTTTTAACATTGAAGCCTATGGGGAAATCGCGGGCATCGCGTCGGTCGCGTCGGGACCATTGTTAATGGTCCCGACCGACGCGATGCCCCGATATTTTATCCTAGCCGGCCAAATGGACCTGATTTCAAAGGAAATCGGGTCCATCGGGGTAATCGTGTACCTTAACTTAAGGTACACGATTACTCCAGATTGTGGCCGTGCTAGGAAACAAGTACCTTTTTTTTAATGATCTGACAGGGTGAGGTAAGCAACCTTTTCTTATATTATATACTGTATGCTCAGAAGATCGTAATTTTAAATTCCTCGTGGTCTTTCCTATATCCTAAATCTTACCACACTTGCATTCTAATAGGTATATAACATTACACGAATGACAGGTTATAAAATCATTGATCTTATATTTTTACCATTTACTTCAAAAGAAGTGGCCTTTTTTTCATAAAATTCTTTGTTTGTGCTTTACACATGAGAAACGACCCACATCTGTGGAAACCTTTATTTCTTTGACTGCTCACTGATTTGTCTGGGAGAGCACTTTTTACGAGAAGATTTTTAAGGAGGGTGCCCTCCTATATATATATATAAATCTTGGTCTATCTGGTAATGCATCCCCCAGCACTTGGTCATCTTTTAAAATTTTCCATTTATTCCTAAATATTGTCTATACTTTTTTGTGGTATGAACCATATTGTAAGTAAAATGCCCATTCTGTGTAATTGTTTTCTTTTTCTTTCCTGGGCTTTCTCTTTAGCAACTCTGTCCTATCAATGCTGTTAATTTTTTGTTTCAATTCTTCTGTTTTTTTGGATATCCTTTTTGTTCTAAACGTTGGTTTATTTCCACCAATTGTTCATTGAGTATATTTTCATTGGTGCAATTCTCTTTTAAACAAACCTAGGCTGAACTCTAAGCAACATACACAAAATACAGGAAATAAATAGATTCTCCCAGACTGAATCACTATTTCTGTAGGAAATCCTATGGTCCGGAGGGCATGTTTGTGTAGGAATATAACCAATGTTATCATCATGCCCCATGTGCCCTCCAGCCTCCTGCCCCATCACTTTTAATGGTCACACATCTGGTGGGAGGCAGCAAGTTGGTACGGTCAGCCGACAGTAACACCTTGCTTACACAGTTTGACCTATTTTTTTTTTTTTGGGGGGGGGGGGGGGGGGGGGGTGGGCTGAAGCTGCCACTCCACCTGCCTTGTTCCTAAGCGATTCGCCCTATTCAAAGGAGACAATTTGCTGCAAGCAAACAGTGAATGTTTGACAATTCGCCATGTGACATTTGCCAGCAGGGGGCCAGGAGCCACTCATTAAATATTCACTTCACACTGGTCCTGCTCATTACATATGCACGAGCCGGACCAGCGCAGCCAGCTCTCTCAGTTTGTGCTGCCTGTGTTCCCAGGAGCCCTCCTCCCCCCCACACATTCTGGGGAAGGCAGGGAGACTTCCTGCCTGCCGCCATCCCCCAGGTAAAGTTCACCATCAGGGGCAGCGAGCCCCTGCAGCGTTGAATAGGGTGAGAGGGAGGACTGGCAGTGAATGCTCCAGCCCTCTCGAACCCTGTGAATGTGCAGCGAATCCTAAACAGGATTCACTGCTCATAGCGTAATTTAGCATTGAATACTGGCCTTTGAGTGCCAAGTGAATTTGATAAAATAGGTGTAAAATTTGTCAAGCAAACATCACAATGACCTGTAATACAAACAAATGCGTCAATGTGACCTAAATACTAAGCGCAAAAATGACTGAAAATGTCAAATAAAATTGGACAAAATATAGCAAACATCAAAAACTAAAATAAAACTTGAACAAACATGACTTGTTGTGTTGTGGTCGTTTTCAAAAATTGTTTTCGGTACTTGTTTCCTAGCACGGCCACAATCGTGTGGATCGTGTACCTTTAAGTTAAGGTACACGATCCACACACGATGGACCCGATTTCCTTTGAAATCAGGTCCATTTTGCCGGCAAAGGTTCAAAATCGGGGGCATCGCGTCGGTCGGGACCATTAACATTGGTCCCGACGCGACCGACACGATGCCCCTGATTTTGCCATAGGCTTCAATGTTAAAATATTTTTTAACATTGAAATCGGGAGGATCGCGTCGGTCTTGTGCCATTATAATGGCACAAGATGAGATGGACTTGATTAAGTCCATCTCACCTTTAAAAAAATGTGAAAAATGTGAAATGGGCCAATATGACCCATTTCACATTATAGATGTCCCCGTCGTCACCCCACGATAGACGCCAACCTGAAGCGTGGCGAGCGCAGCGAGCCCGCGAGGGGCGGCGGTGCGCGTCCTCCGACCTTTTCATTCCCCTACTATCCACGTCGGCGTGGAGTTGAGAATAGAATAGTGTGGCGAGCGCAGCGAGCCACCGAGCCCGAAGCGTGGCGAGTGCAGCGAGCCCCGCGAGGGGACGCGTATAACTTCACAGGTATACGCGTCCCCTCGCGGGGCGCGCTGCGCTCGCCACGCTTCGGGCTCGGTGGCTCGCTACGCTCGCCACACTATTCTATTCTCAACTCCACGCCGACGTGGATAGTAGGGGAATGAAAAGGTCGGTGGACGCGCACCGCCGCCCCTCGCGGGCTCGCTGCGCTCGCCACGCTTCGGGTTGGTGTCTATCGTGGGGTGGGGTTTACGTCGTTAAATTTGGGGGTCTAGGGAATATTTTACATTGAATCCAATGTAAAATCGGGTCCCAGGGACCCGATTTACATTTCATTCAATCAAAAAATCGCGTCGGTCGCGTCGATCGCATCGCATGCGACCAAATCGCATGCGATGCGATCGACCCGATTTTTCCGACACGACCACCCCGATGTAAATCGGTGTGGCCGTGCTAGGAAACAAGTACCTTGTTTTCAATCCAGGACAATTGTTTCCAATGGAGGTGATGCAGTGCATATAAACAGGAATATACAACAAAAAGCGTGTATCAGTTCAAGTCAATAATAGTGATCGAGTGGTGTGATGATAGGAATACTGCATACTGTACTCACAGGATAGATGGAAGATAGAAACTCATAACGATTTATTTGTCTTGAGGCTCTAGAGTCACTTTGGGTATCTATATCAGGGTCCTGGTCTCATATATGTTGGGCCATATGTTGGCTATCCCGGAAACAAGGACGACAAGTTATAACAAAGCACCATACGTGCCTGGGCTTTGTATCAATACATGTTTTCCGTGTGGTGTTCAGTATGTCATAAAAATATGCATACCTAACTCACCACAAACAAAATTTGGCAAATACACATCAAGGTTTCTTTCAATAAATGGTAAAAATAAGATAAAATTAGGTATGCATATTTTTATGACATACTGAACACCACATGGAAAACATGGAAAACATGTACTTATACAAATCCCAGGCACGCACTCACAGTGTTTTGTTCTAACTTTTCTTAATCGATTCCTGGATACCCAACATACGGTCCAATATAGGAGACCAGGACCCTCATATAGATATTCAAGGTCCTCAAGACAAAGAAACCATTTTGAGCTTCTATCTCCGAACTATACTGTGAATTTAGATGGGAGATAGTCATCACACCACTTGATCACTATTATTGACTTGAACTACAGTAATACACACTTTTTATTATTGTATATTCCTGGTTATATGCACCTCATCACCTCCATTGGAAACAATTGTCCTGGATTTATTTTATTTTTTTAAAACAACCGCAACACAACAAGTCACATTTGTTCAAGTTTTATATTTCATTTGTTGTTTCATATATATGTATCCAATTTTGGTTGACATTTTCAGCAATTACTTTGTTGCGCAAAACACCCTTTTGTTTGTGTATCTAGTTTAGCTAAGGGTGTTTGAAGGTTGTTTTGAAAGCAGAACAACCCTTAGCACAATTTATTTCTCCATAATGACCTGTAATGTTTGCCTTATATAGGAAATATCATCTTTCTTTTACACATTTGTTATATGAATTTATAAAAAAACAAAATGTGAGTGACGCTGGCATTTTTTGCGGAAATATAGCACCTCCCTCACAGAGATGTTGGCATCCAAACGGTTAAAATTATTTAAAAAAAGTGATAAAAACCAAACAGTGTGTAAAAGAAAATCTAAATTTAGTCAGATTTACAGAACAAGCCACATAGAGATGTCTATTATTTCTATTAATTCCAATGATTTTCTAAAACACACCTGCTAAGCCAAGCTCATACAAGATCTAAATACAGCATCATGTAGCGGCTTTAGTGATAATACAATGGAAAATATAGAGATTAAATATTTCTGTGATTTAATATATTTTTTTGTGTTAGTAATAAAAACCATGCCTGAGACGCCACAGGACTGCAGTCAATCACCACAACACGATGTCTTCCAGATATCGCTACCATGTGGGTCTTGAGCATGCAGTCCCTAGCTTCCCAGGCACGAGAATTAGCACTGCACCGAAGTGCCTTACAACAGCTACACACCGCTTTGAGAACAATGAAGCTCATTTACATAATTACTTCATTGCTCAACAGCACCATCTATGGCAGATGTTGGAACTACCAGCTCAAAATAAGTGAATGCTTTAAATTGCCTTATATATAACAACATATTGTGACTACTCTTTACATGTCTCAGTTACATTTCTAGCCAACTTGCTGACAGCCTGTTTATAAGGAAATACTGTCATATTTCTGCACCAAATACAGAAGCATGTAGCAGCTTTAGTGATAATACAATGGAAAATATAGAGATATTAAATATTTCTGTGATTTGATTTTTTTTGTGTGTGATAGGAATAAAAACCATGCCCAAGATGCCACAGGTCTGCAGCCCATCCCCACAACAGGTAAACATTACAGGTCATTATGATGAATAAAAATATTTGCCAATTGTCACACCTATTTTGACAAATTCACTTGGCACTCAAAGGGTTAAACAGCGAGCTTGTTTCTTAGAAATGGGCACCTCCACATTCTGATCTCTACTAAGGCAGCCATAGGACAATTGTGGAAATCCCACTCTATATCCAGTATACAAACAATTATTAATAACACTCACAAACACTTTGTGTTTGAGACAGCTGGCTGTAGATACTCTTCCTCGCCCTCCTCAATTCATATAAAATGGTTTAAATGGAGTGAGTATTGGGAGAGACAGGGACATTGTACCACTTATAATGACCCCGTTGATATGTCCGTTTTACTTTCACCTGAACTTGGCGACACCTAACTGAATATGATATCAGTCCTTGGTGTGTGATCTTTGTCCCCCTACCTTTATTCCTCCTCCTGTGTCTGTGTTGTCTTGTCCTGTTGTGTTCAATACCCCTTTTATTGTTTACAGGATAAGTTTCAGTTCTAATAATGTCCTACATGCAGACGCTGATTTTTGAGTACTTGGACTTCATTTTCTCATTCTGTATGTATCAAGTTTATATGCGTTGCTCACTGTATGTATATTAATATGTTAATTTTTCCATAACTAATAAAACTTTTAATATAAAAAAAAAAGAAATGGGCACATCTAGAACAAAGGCAATCCAGTTGTGTTTTCGTGTCATGTCTATTTTATAAACACCATACTTTACTTGTTGTGTAATTCTAAACTTAATAAGAATAACTTTGATTGTTGGTCTATTTCCTAAAGCACATGTAAGTAAAATAAAGAGGTTGATTTTTGCCAGTTGACATATTTTTGCTTTATATATGTATTCTCATAGCTACATCATTTGGGTATTTATAGGACACAAAATGTAATGCTATTGGTCATTTTCAGAACATAACAAACGCCACAACACTGGTTTATTCCATATTGCTTCTACAAGTATGCCATAGGGGGTGTGGTATAGGAGCCCGACAGTCATTAGCCCGACGTCGGGATCCCAACTGCCCATACTCAGACAGCGGGGGGAGTGCAACGACGCCCCTTGCGGGCACAGTGGCTCCTTACGCTCGCCGGCTATTCTGTTCTCCCTCTATGGGGGTCGTGGACCCCCACGACGGAGAATTGCCGGTGGCAGTCGGGACCCCGAGTATCGGGGTTTTAACAGTCGGGATTCCGACAATGGTGTAATGACCCATCCGGCACCCGCCATAGGTTCACCCTGCTAATAGACCATGCCACCACATATAGTAAGGCAGCTTCATACACAAATAGGATTAACAAAACACTTTAGGAAGGAAACAATAGAAATATGGACTAGAGATGAGGACAGCAATACTCAATCAGGCTTATTGATAAATCTGCACAAGATTTGTGTAACTATGTATATATCAGATATGCTAATCCCACATTTTTCTTGTCCTACTACCCACTAATACAGTAGATTGGAAGCTCAACTGGGGCTCAACTCATTGTAGATTGTAAGCTCAACTGATGTGATCATTCAAATATTCTCTGCAAAGCTCTATAAGCACACACATATTCTGAAGCGCTTCATAGAGAATATATAAACAGTCCCTCTTGGGTTAATTTTGTTGGGAGACAAATTAACTTACCAATATATTTTAGGATTGTTGCTAACCATTACACTGTCTGTGCTGCTTTACCTACAAATCTGAATCAGGCCCAATGCACTACTGATATTTAGAGATGTTTACTGTACACTCATGTGAGTACCCATTAACCGCTTGAGTGCCAACATCTCTGTGAGAGATGCGCAAAACATCCATTGAAATGCCGGCGTCGCTCACAATGTTTATATTTTCTATATAAGGTAAACATTACAGGTCATCATGATGAATACTAATGTCTGCTTGTTCAATTTTCACATCTATTTTGACAAATTCCCTTGGCACTCAAAGGGTTAAACTACTCATAGAAACCCATGAGACTGTTAAAGTGGAACAAACTATAAGGTTCTATATTTCCACACATTAATAGGTGCATTAAGCTCATTTGTCCTTAGGGAAATAATCACTTACACAATGGATTTGATTTAAATGACAATGGCAAAATGTAAGCATTGAAGAGGTTATAATTGAATAAAACACAGAACACAGTAAAAGTGGATTACGGTATTGCCATTTTCAAGGAAAACAGTTATGTATACAGTGCATGATACTGTACATTCCACAGTAAATATAAATACATCTAAAGTAATGATTGCACAGGATGGAAATATTGCAGCGCTGAATTGTGTTTCTGCTATCCGTTGGGAAGTAAAAGAATGATACAGGTTGAGTATCCCTTATCCAAAATGCTCGGGACCAGGAGAATTTTGGATAACGGATTATTCCGTATTTCGGAATATTTTAATATTTCAATGATGTATTTTGAAGTATCTTGCATTTATGCTGTATAAACACATAATATACACACAAATATATTTTATTACCACATAAAATACACACAAATATATTTTAATTGTTCAAAAAACAAGGTTTCAAAAACAAAATGTGTGTACTATCTCAGCAATGAATTTGAATGCCAAGCAATCATTGTCTTGCACATATATAGTGCCAGTTACATATCATGTCCCCAGTGATGCTGTTACAAATGTCCCCAGTGAGTTTTTAGCAAAAAAAATTTTTTTTTTCACTTTCTGGAATGTCCGTATTTCGGAATAATTCGGATAACGGATATTCGGATACGGGATACTCGACCTGTACTCTAAAAAAAAAAAATAATAAAGTGACCAAAGTAGAAAATCCTCACAATGGAGGTTATTCTGGTTGGTGCGTAAATTTCCAAATTCTTTCGGAGCGGACCGCACGCCACGCTGTGCGTACATTGTAAGAAGAAACGCCCACAGGTCCTCCGCATTCGGACGGACTTACACTTTAAAAAGAGGGCGTGTTTACGGACTACATCCAAACCTTGCGTGTGCGGTGGACACACACATATTCTGCACGGTCTTACAGCGTCAGAACGGACGGGAAGCTGCCCGTACGCACCGATGCAGTGTATTTCCGCAAAACATACTACTATCATCGGAACTCATACATCACACACATGACACACTTATGCAATTAGGCTACCTCATTAAAAAGGGATTGTTTTTATTGGTCATCAATTGCAGTGTAAATGTGTGTAAAAAATGCAGCCGTGCTTTCAGCATATATTTGTGTGTTTAGTAATGGTCCATTTAGGCTGCAATGGTTCCAATTGAAGCAATGAAAAGAGTGTAATTAATGAGTAATGAGTAGAGGAGTGGATTGTATTGTGTTCAGCTGACAGTGGTTCAGGTGCTGCCGTACTAATTGGACGATCCGAATGCCTAACGCATGACCGAGTGGTGTCCGCAAAGTGAAACTTGCTTATGAAGACCGCATATTTCCTGCCTGTTGGTTCGTTTGCAGTCGGTGTTCTGTCCGAATGCACGCCTACCAGAATTAGTGCACTCCCTCGTGTACGCCCATGTTTACGCCCAGTTTAGCCCACTTTGAAACTATGCCCCTGTGTAGTTCCGAATGACGCCCATATTACGCCCATATTTCCTGAGTGAATGCGGTGCACATTTCTGTACGGTATTAGTGAGAACGAGTACGGAGACTGTGCGTGGCACATGCGCATAGCGTTACCCACGCATGCGCCGACGGCTAAAAAACGCCATCCGAAAGAATTCGGAAATTTACGCATCGACCAGAATAAGGCCCAATGTTATGTGGTATTGTCTCATTACTTGTGTATATCAATAACAGGGGGGTACAGGTTGACTATCCCTGATCTGAAATGCTCTGGACCATGAGCATTTTGCATAAGGTATTTTATTCCCAGACGTCCAATGTAGCCACAGGTATTCCCTGGTCCCACAGCTGCATTGGGAGGGTGCGCCAGTGACGTCATGATTGGGAGGGTGCGCCAGTGACGTCATTATGTCACCGGCGCAATGCATCCTTGGGACTGGGGATGCCTCTAAAGACGAACCCAATGGCCATTGTGGATTTTGGGGGGACTGAATGAATATTCTGGTTTTCAGAATATTTAGGCTTTCAGATATCCGGATAAGGGATACTCAAACTGTATATCCTTTTATCCGATGTATCAGTTGTCTCTTATATCCACAAATAAACTGAAACGTCTCCTTTAAAGATCCAAAAACAGGAACTTTTTATTTTTATCTAAGCAAAGTGAAAAAAATCCAAAGAAAAAAAAAAGTCACATAAAAAAACATCAAATGCAGGAACTTTGTCGTTCATACGACAAAATTATATGATATGGGAGGATGTTCTTTCCTCTGGCCTCAACAACACTGGACTTCCCTGGGATCTCAAGCTGGCGGGACTGCTTACAGCTGTTGTAAAAGCAGCTGGTGAACGGTTTAAAAGTCTCTGCTCTCCGGCTCCACAGTTCGCTGCACGTTCTCTCTTCAAAGGATGAACACCACAATTTCCAGGCTGCCAAAATATCCAGATGTAACCATGCTCATGGTTTCTGTGCCAATCGCCATACGTAGCTATTGGAACAAACTGGTTCGTGTGCCTACTTCACTGCCTTGGCACATAGAAACGCATTGAGCAGTGATGGCTTAGTGGGGCAATTCCACACCGCAAGTGCGACGCTGGCATGCTAAACAAGCACGAGTGGCCGCAGCACAGCAACATCTGTAAGGAATATAAAATATGTGAATACTAGAATTTATCATAGTTCTGCGCCATTATAAAGACAGGCTGGTGGCCCAAACAGTAACAGAGGAGCGTGGTGAAATACATCATACTTACATCATTTACAGTAAAGGGGCACATCCTTCTTAAAAATACACATTGGGGAAATTTACTAAGATGTGTATTCTACTTCATATGTGAAGTTGCTATGGGCAACCAATCAGATCCTGTCTACTATCTTCTAGAGGGTGCTAAATAAATAAGAAGTAGATTCTGATTGGTTGCCCATAGCAACATCACATGTGAAGTACAATACACATCTTAGTAAATTTCCCCCATTATAACTTGCACATTGTGATCTATGATTTAAACCCCCATTTTGTACACAGATAGTATTTACAGAAGGTTATATACATAAAAATACACTTGGACCTTAAATTTTCTTCTCCTCATCCAGGTCTGTCAAGCAGCAGTTACATACGATCTGTACGTATTTTGTTATCCAAGCTGAAAAAATAAAATAAAATGTCACTATAATGACAGATGAAGAGCTCAATATATTGATTAATGACTATTGTTGTGAACAAAACTTCAGAAACATAAGAAATAATGGTGCAATTGTGATCATGAGACTGATACACAGAATCAAGGGTTAAATTACACAACATTGAAAACTCACCCCTGTAAGTGAGGATCACCAAACTAAAACCTCCATGATCAGAACGAAAGCCCGTTAACTGCCCCTTCACCTCTGACCCCCTGTAGCAACTCACAGATGGAAAGAGGAATCCTATCCAATACTTCGGAATCAGCGAACCCAATGGGTTATTCTGTCATGCCTGCGTTTATTGTAACACGACCAATAAAAGTGCAGTAACCACCCCCAGACACCGGTTTCCTGTCAATCAACTTAGGAACGACTAGCGAAGAAAAAAAATGTGCAAGATTTCATAGCTGTCCGGTGTCGCGCATTGCCGCCCAGAGACAAGCACAATGTATCGATAATCGGTCGCTGTACAAATTTACAATTAGGTCTGAATCGAGCCCTCTGTCCGGGTATCCAGGTATGGTGCTATATGCACTGGAGCTGGTTTAGAGAATACAGTGTAAAGCAAATCCAACTCTCTGTGCATGTTACATTTGTCCCACCTGCAGTGCAACATGGTTGTGCCCATAGGAGAAAGATTTTGCTTTGCGATCCTTAAAGTGCATACACACTGGGTGATATTTTGAAAGATATTGTTAATTTCCGACCCTTTGAACGATATCTTTTAAAATATTGGCCAGTGGGCCTGATTCAGCTAGGCTTGCTTAGTGGCATACATTTGCTGCCTAGCGAGCCTATAAACACCACTTGCCGCCCGTCCGAACGCCTCCTCCCCCCCCCCCGAATCCCCTCGGTACCTTGCGAGGGGATATACGCGTACACATCACCCTGTCTGGAGCTGAAGGGGAGATGAATCATTCGAAGGTAAATCACCGACCATCAAATGATTTTTCTCCCCTTTGGAATAAAAGTCTGACTTTTATTTCCATCTGAGTCCGCCAAATAGAGGGCGGGTGCTGACATCATGTGACGTCAGTCACCTGCCCCCGGAAAAATTGGTCTGCCTGTGTTCACAGAGGAACGGCCAGCAATTTCGTTGTGGTGTCTGAACCCAGCTCGCCCCCCTCCCTCCCCTACCTCGGCTATTGCGTTCGTGCAGGGGTCTGCGCAAATACGTGCAGGCGCAGGCTCCCCATGATGATTGAATTACGAATAGTAATGTACCTCATGTATCATAAACCTATTTCTGAGCTTGCAAGCCAGTTTTGTTTTATGTATAATAGCTCTATGTATATTTAATGTTGTTAGCTGCTTTCAGCTCAAAAGCCGCCCAGTGTGTACAGCTGCCGATGAGCGCTGATGTGCGCTCCTGCATCATTGCCAGTGGCCGCCACTTATCGGCTGGCATTACCAGCCGATGAGCGACAGGGTGGATGGCTTTCCGTAGTGTCCTGCTACAGAAAGCCGTCCACCCCTGAAAAAAAGCGCTCAGAGGGCCGTATGTATGCACTGAGCGATTTTCAGCCCAGCAGTTTTCCCCATCATCATTGTCCATACGCACTGGGCAAAATCACAGTTACATCTGCCCACCTGCAGCGTACATGGTTTTGTCCATTAAAAATGAGTTTCCTTTTTGCGAGTGAACCAGTATCAGGCCCTATATTTGTTCTACAATGCATTGTTGGAACATTATCATATATGCACTAGTAAGGGAAATGGCATAGACTTATCAGAAAAATGTGGCAATGAAAAAGGGGTTGGGTGTTTCAACCAAATGAGATGTTATGCAGCCTGTGGTTTCCCAGCTCTGCCTGTTGGGGGAGTATGTATCCCAGTATGTGAGCAACTAAGAGTATGCAGAAAGCCAATACTCACCACAAATACATGAAAGGAATTTTGGTCTCTTTTCAACTGGCAAGTAAACACCAAGAAAATAGGCGGGAATTCCAGAGAGCGCTATTCCGATGCCAATGACAGAGTTGATGGCATCACTATACAGTGGAACGATAACAAGGAATAGGCTGCAGAGGCAGTACACCACTGGGAAGAACAGGTTGACCTGCAATCACACAATAATATATAATAAGCACAGAACAAGAGGAATATATGTATGTACATATACAGATGTGTGTAACATTCTAATTGTAACTCTGTATTGCTGAGAGTCCTATTTATTTTAATAAACATTTTTAATCCATATCTGATCAATTAGTTTCTTGCAAGGAATCAGGATGTGTATAAGCAGGGCCTGACTAAAGGTTCCAGGTGCCCTAGGCTAGTACACATGTAGCTCCCTTATCGTGCTGCGAAACACACGTGTATGGCCACTCAGGAACTCGCCAGTAATACTGCCCATGTGCATGTAACAAAGAGTATACAACTGGCATGTAGGATCTAATGCTTGTGGCATGTGAAGGAGGCTTTGGCTTTAGGTTGACCAGCTAACAAGCATGGCTGTCACTGCAAAGCTCCCCCCCCACCCCAGTCCTGGTGCCCCAGGCAGCAGCCTAATCAGCCTATTGGTTAATCAGCACTGTGCATGAGCATGCTATTTTGGTGCAAAGTGGTTAGCATAACTACTTTACAGGGCCATGGACTCTATTACAAACTATGGCCCCTATCTAGACTGGTTCTCTGCTGTGCAGAAATGCACAGTGGCCGAGTATCGATGTTTTGCACAAGCATCTGGGAAACATTGCACATGTGCGATACCGGCCAGCAATGAATACCTGACATTTCTTTCTTCACTAGGTGTTCGCAAGGTGACTGACAGGAAGTCGGCATATGGAGGTGGTAACCGGCCATTTAATGGGAGTGCCAAGAAAAACACAGGCGTGATTGAATTAATGCAGGCGGGCGTGCCTAGGGAAAATGCAGTCCTGCCCAAGCGGTTTAGGGGAGAATGTGTGATGTCGGCTCCGGCCTTGTTTAGGCTGATTTCATCGCTGCCACCGAGTCTGTGGGATTACAGCACTCATTGTGGCATCTGCCATGAGTGGTGACCAGTGTGAATTCTTCGTTAGCTGTACACATCTATTCTCACAGCCTGCACATGAATTTACAAAGCTGGATATCACAATAGCAGGGCGTCTGAATCGTGCAATAAGGGATTAATTCAGCATGGTTCGCTATTTAGAGAATTTGTAATCCGGCTGATCAATCAATGTGCATGTGTGTCATGGCCACATGTGAAACTAGCCAATGGGAGTATGGGGGTGAGTTTATTGAAGCATATAATGCGTGCGTGTGTCTTGTGACTACTGCAGAGACTGCAGGTCCCAGTATAAGGCAGCCAGCACATACATTGAATACCACTTTACATGTATGTTTATATGTGTTGACCAGTTTCCCACTACGTAATGCCTATTTTGTCAACATTGTATAGCAGGGGGCGGAGCCATGAGGACACAATTGTGGCACTAAACCCCCTGCCCTGCACAGACCATCCTTGTGGTCACCAGTTCTCCTATGAACTGACCCAGCCCCATTCCTGGAGAAGTGGGCAATAAAGTCTGCAGATGTGGCGCAGATCCATGTACTTGATGTAAACCAAGAGTGTGATTAACTTGCAAAAAATGACACAAACGGACAAAACCATGTTGCACTGAGGTAGGGCAGATGTGACATGTGCAGAGAGAGTTAGATTTGGGTGTGGTGTGTTCGAACTGAAATACACCTCCCAACTGTCCTGATTTTCCCGAGACAGTCCGTGAGGAATATCCCCCGTCCTGCCCGTAGCCGGCAGTGTCCTGCATGGGGGGGGGACACGCTGCTCTATTCACTGAGACAGAGGGGTTGGGGCCATGTCCAGCAGCTCCCACAGCACTGGTCATGCCCACAAAAAGATAGAAAACGGGGGTGGGGTGGGGGGGGGGGGGGGGGGCTTGTGTCCGTGGCATCCCTGTGAGGCCATGCCCCTGTTTGCATAGGTCACGCCTGATTTTCAGGCGCGAGGGTCTTGATTTGCTGTAGGGATTTATTATGGTATGCTGAAATCTAAATTGCAGTGTAAAACAAGGCTATCTAATATATGTTAGCTGTATGCAAAAAGTAGACCGCATTTACAGATAGATCCGCTCTCTTAGAATCGACATTCACTGTCCCGCACCAGCTGCGAGAGACAGACAGAATGGGGCGCACTCGCATGACACACTCGCACACCCCCTTCTGTCAGAAGCCCTGCAGCCGGCTGCCCGCTCTCCCATGCTCCCTGAAACAGAGACGGGCAGGGAAGCATCCAGTCCCCTCCGACTAGCAGAGTGGGACGCGCAAGCAAGTGAGCCGCTCGAGTGTCCCTGTCCGCTGGCCATGCCCCCTTCCCCAGCGCTATGGATATGTCGCCCTGGCAGAGGCTGGCTCCATCTGTACCCTGCAGAGAAACAATATAAATGTATTTGCTCCACTTGAATGGCAACATGGTAAGGGCGAGATGTATCAAATGGAAAATGCGGTAAAACCCCGGTTTTACCGCATTTTCCAATGTATCAAAAATTATACCGCAGGGCAGGGTATCACCACCTTTGGGTGGCGATACCCTATAGAAGCCTATGGGCTTCTTTTTGCCGCCCACCGCCGACGCAAACCCGCCGCCTCGTCGACCCCCCCCTCTGGCTTACCTTCCAGAAGGGTCCTCCTGGACCCCGGATGGTAAACCCTTCCTCCCCCTATCAACGCAGCCGGACGTCCTTCCGGCTGCAGGGGGGGAGGAGGAGGCGCCGGGGACAGCCTGCTTAGCTGTCCCTGGCGTGTAGGCAGCAGAAGCCGGCTGGGAGGTGACGGAGACCCCCCGCAGACCAGAGAACAGGTATCGCGGGGGGGGCTCCGTTACCGCACCGCGATGCAGCCGCATATGTTAGTACATATGCGCTGGCATCACGGCGGGGGGGGGGCGAAGGGCGGCGATGTATTTAATACATTTTGATACATTGGAAAATGCAATAAAACCGGGGTTTTACCGCATTTTCCGTTTGATACATCTCGCCCAAATGGAAAATGCGGTAAAACCCCGGTTTTACTGCATTTTCCAATGTATCAAAAATGATACCGCACTGAAGGGTATCGCCACCTTTGGGTGGCGATACCCTATAGAAGCCTATGGGCTTCTCTTTTCGCCGCCCGCCGACGCCGACGCAAACCCGCCGCCTCGCCGACCCCCCCTCTGGCTTACCTTCCTGAAGGGTCCTCCTGGACCCTGGAAGGTAAACCCCTCCTCCCCCTAGTGAAGCAGCCAGACATCCTTCAGGCTGCAGGGGGGAGGAGGAGGCGCCGGGGACGGCATGCTTAGCTGTCCCCGGCGTGAGGGTAGAGCGTGGCGGCAGGGAGATGACAGAGACCCCCCGCACACCGGAGTACAGGTATCGCGGGGGGGCTCCGTCACCGCACCGCGATGCCAGCCGCATATGTTAGTACATATGCGGCAGCATCGCGGCGGGGGGGGGGGGGGGGGGGCGGCGAAGGGCGGCGATGAATTTTAATACATCCCACCCTTAGTATCAGATACATATAATTGATTTTTATGTGTTACTAAATCTGACCTTAAGGGTTAATTCAGCTCAGTTCACTAAATGGAGAAAATGCAGCGTACTGCAAGTAAAGAGCCACAATCTATAAAGGAAAGTATATATGCCCCATGCAAAACGGCAAATGAGTCACTAATTGCCGTGCAGTCGCAATTCTAGAATACTGAATGAGGCCCCTAGAATGGAGAATGATGACGAAGGAGCTGCACTAGCGGGAGATTCTCACATTGCATTGGCAACTGATCCGTGATCGGTGGGGGAATAGCGCTGGTGATATGTTCACGTGAAGTAGAAGAATCTTTACTGCAGAAATACAAAGACTATGGGGTACATTTACTACTAGTTCACGTTGGCTCGGTAGGTAGTACATTTGCTGTCTAATGAACACCTTATGTCTGCCCCACTGAATGGCTGCCGCCCCCACCCACACACCCCACAGAACCCCTCAGTAGCATGCGAGGGGATGTGTTCCCAACACATCCCCTTGCATGAGGCTGCTAGTAGGAGAAATCATTTGATGATTGCTCACCATCGATGATTTCTCCTGTCTTCGGTAAAAAAGGTCAATATAAACTGACTTATTACAGTCGCTGATCGCTGAAGACGGGGCTGGCGCTGACGTCATGTGATGACAGCCGCCCGCTCCAAGCATGGAACACAACGCCTGCGTTCCCAGGGAAAAGCCATGCGTTTTCATGGGATGCCATAAAACGCTGGGCATCCACTCCAGTCGCCCCCTTCCCTCCCCTAGCTGTGAGAGCGCCTCGGTGAGTGTGATACCAGCCAAAGGCGTTCACACAGAGCAAGTATGTGCATGCGCACACCTCCCACCATTGGAACGGGGCCGAATTCTGTCCCTTCCGAGCCATCATGAATCACCTGCTATTATTATCTATTATCTTCTAGAACAGTGGTTCTCAGCCCTGGTCAGGACTCCCACACAGTGCACACTTTCTAGGTCACCAGCAGCTGCCCTCTGTATCACCAACTGTCACATTTTAAAAATGCACAGGTGGAAAACATGAACTGTGTGGGGGGTCCTGAGGACCGAAGTTGAGAACCACTGCAAAAAAAAAAAAAAAAAAAAAAACCACCTAGAATCTGATTGGTTGCTATGGGCAACATACCATTTTCAATAGAACTCCAATCTTATTAAATGAACCCCCACGTTTCCTGTAAACATGACACATCAGACTGCACAATGTATATTCTAATTCAGCGGGAATAAAACTCCAGGCAGTACAGTGCCCCCGGGACTTAGCCAATGCTAAGAAGAATGCCAGAACCCCTGAAGTCAGTAACATTGCCATATTCACCCATGCCACATAGAGGCGAGTAGGAAAATAAGTGAGGGTAGGCTACCATAAACGCCAGGGTTGCCCGCAGCTGAACATCAAAGCAGCAGATTCATTTGTCAATGGAATGGAAACTTTACCTTCACAGGACGTGACCTCTCTGGTTGGGTGATTCGCAGAACTATTAACCCAGCCACAGACAGTCCTACAAACAACCAATAACTGAAGCTGTAGTAGTTTATCAGCTGAAATATGTCTTCCACGAGTAGATAGACCATGGCCATCAATCCCTAAAAAAGGAGCAGAACAATATAATAATTTCACGTTTACAGTGTCACAGATGTAAGGTCTGCAATTACAGTGCCTCTATCTTATTACCAGTAGGTGGCAGCAGCTGACTAGTTTTGGAATATTATTTACATCTAATATACTGTAACGTGGAAAACTGTAGTTCTCCAACAACAATTGAGTGACTTTATTGAATTATGAATTGTGCCTGCTCTTTTGTTACCTAGCCCTTATTTTACCGGGCTCTCTACAAGAACAGTATTCAGTAACTATAAACGTTGCTCCCCCTGCCAGAAAAGTTTGTGCCCCCATAATGCCCCTTAGACATTACACTACACAATGTAATGCACCTACACTATCCACACCATAATGCACCTTACAATATCCGCCACACACCATAATGCCAGTTACACTATAGGCAACACACCATAATGCACCTTACACTATCCTCCACACACATACCTCCCAACTGTCACGATTCCGTCGGGACAGTCCCGATTTTCGGGTCCTGTCCCGACGTCCCACCCGCGGCAGGCATTGTCCTGCTGCGGGGGGTGGCAGTTGGGAGACCCCCCAATCTAGTAGAATAGACGCTGTGAGCATGCGCACAGTGTCTATTCTCGTATGAAAATGAGGTCGCGGCTAATTAGCATAAGCCGCGCCCTCATTTGCATACGCCCCATCCCCTTTTCGGGCGCTCGCGCGAGTGTCCCTATTTCCTCTGGACGGAAGTTGGGAGGTATGCACACACCATAATGCCACTTACACTATAGGCCACACACCATAATGCAATTACACTATAGGCCATAGTGTTCACGCTAGGTAGTTTTTGCAGGGCACAGCTCCCTGCCCGATTTTTTAACTCTTGATCCGCCCTGCCCCTGACAAGCTGAGAGAGGCAGGGAACGAGACAAGACTGGAAAAGCTGACAGCCACTCTCAGCAGAGGAGGCGAGCGGCCTTTCAGTGTTGCGGGAAGCAGGATGCGGCTGGAAGAGCAGTGTGTCAGGTCTTCCAGCCACAACCCGACACCTGTTGCTCACCTCCTAGTTTAGAGTGGCGTGTGGATCCCGCACAGGGCCCACCCACTCAAAGCTGCACGGGCACCATCTTTGCGTACAATACTCGACTGGCCCTGTGTGGGATGTAGCAGCGACGGCAGAGATGGGGGGGATGCAGCACTCCCAGGGCCCATTGACTTCTCCTCCTTCTCCATCTCTTTGCTAGCCGACACACGTAGGACATCATTTTCGGGGGGACGCAGCACGCGCCCTCCCGACCTGTTCATACCCCCACTATCCCCATCGGTGAGGAGTTTATTCTACAAAGTGTGGCGAGCGCAGCAAGCCACCGAGCCCACAGCGTGGCGAGCCACATGAGGGGACGCAGATTACTTTACGTGTATTCCGCGTGCCGTCACCACGCTTCGGGCTCGTTTACCACTGCGCTCACCACACATTTATAAAATCAACTCCACGCTGATGTGGATAGTGGGGGTATGAACAGGTCGGGAGGACGCGTACCGCGTCCGCTTGCCACGCTTTAGGTTGACGTGGATAGTGGGGGTTTGAAATGGAGGCATTTGCCAGTATTTAACATGAAGCACTGGCTAATGCGTCCTTTATTGTGCATGAGACGCACTTGCGCCCGCACCCCCTTTGTGCACGAGACACACATGCAACCGAACCCCTAACCCTGACCGTCTCCCTGAAACGGACATGCGCAGGGTTGCCGTACCCTGCCACATGAATTACAGATTGAGCGCCTCTCCGCCAGTGTAGGTTACCAACGCTGTATGAGAGGTGCTCCTTATGATTGCTATGGATGCCGGGGACCGAGCTGCAGCTCGTGGAGACAGTAGGCTGACTGCTCTGGTCTGCCGTTGGCCTATGCTAACAACATAGCTTGGCCTATACTGACAACGTAGCGTAACGTGGCGCCGTGAAACTACACAAGTGCCTATTCATCTTATGAATGTCTACGGGATCATATGAATGACTCCAGGAAGAGATGCTGCTAGGCAGTTCAGCAGCAGGCAGGGGGGTCTCCCAACTGCCCAACCTGTAGGCAGGGGGGGGGACAGATGCTGAGCAGAGAGAAGAGGAAGACAGATCCTGAGGAGAGAAAAGGAGGATGACAGATGCAGGGCATAGAGGGTAGAGAAAGGTGGGACAGATGCTGGGCAGAGAGAGAGAGGGGACAGATTCTGGGCGGAAAGAGGGGGAACATATTCTGGCCAGAGAGAGGAGAGGGGCAAATGATGGGGAGAAAAAGGGAGGAGGCAGATGATGGGCAGAGAGAGGGGGAAAAATGTTGGGCAGAGTGGGGGGGGGGGCAGATTCCAGGTACAGAATACACAGAAGTATAAAACATGTACTGTAGAAGAGAGGGGGTAGGAGCTGCAGAGACACAGAAGGCAGGGCAGGATGCATACTCACATGCTGTGAGATGATGATCCTCCGTGATCTCCTGGGGGGTCAGAAGAGCATGTGATAGCTCCTCCAATCGGGGGCTCCTCTAATCAGCATGTGCCGAGCTCTTTTAATCACAGCTCGACACATGCTGTCCTGACCCTGTTGCTAAATTTAGGGGGAGGGGCTCTGCACTACAGTGAGGAAGGTGCAGGGACTTCCCTTGATGCTGCTCTTCTGATGCATGCCCTCTCTCCCCTCTGCTGCTGGTGCCACTGCCTGTCATACACTGTGACAGACACAGGGGCATCACTTCACACCTCAGCAGTAGAGTCGCAGAGCAGGGAGAGCGCCTATCCATCACGGCGCCTCCCAGCACTGCAGGCTCTGTTGAGCCGGTAGTGCTGTTTCTGCTACTGTAGAACTGGCCCTGAGGTAGCAGTGTATATACACAGTTGAGTCACATTATTGTGACCACCGCCTACATTTGTGTTGGCAGCACATAGGCCATTGTTATTTATAGTATTTATTTACTGATTCTTACAACTGGAAATAGTGATAAAACAAAGTGGGTAATAACAGACAGATATAGTGGTAGGAAATTCAAAATTGCAGGTGAATTGCATAGTGTATGGGGGCCTTTAGATCCCACTGTGAATTATAAATCTATTGCTCTACATGCTGGTGCCCCTTTAGAGCTTGGAGCCCAGAGGTCGGCGACTCCATTGCATTTGGGAGTTATGCCCCTGGTCTGTACACATGACTTATGGCTGTCATGAGTAAAAGTAGGGATTTATCCGAGTTGTAATAAGTTCACTTGCTGCTGTTGTGAAGGAGTATCAAGACTGGCAAATGGCACCATTGCAAAAAAACAAAGTGGAAATGCAGAGCACCATGTGCCATTGATGTGAGAGGTAATCGTCAGCTACGACGGTGACAACACACTATAGTGGTGCCGCTCAACATCAACATGAATCTAGAGGCTACGAGACATGTGTCTAAAATGACAGCTCAGTGGACCCTGCTGCATATGGGGCTCTGAAGCAAACGGATAATCAATGCACCTACTGCATGCTAAAAAAGGTGCATCGGCAGTAAAGGCTTCAAATTGCACAGCAGTATAGGAATCGGCCTCCGCTGACTGGTAAAGGCTTGCCTTCTCTGTTGAGTCATATTTTCTGCTTCAATGATCAGATGGATGTCAGACGAGAGACATCAGAGAGCAAACACTTGGAAGAAAACAAGCTGGTTGCGGAAGTGGAAGGAACTTTCAACCAATTTGGCTATGGATCCATCCTTGCAGATCATGTACACACATACATGTTTATTGTCCTCCCTGGGGCAGATGAGATCTTCAAGAAAGGAAAAACGACATGGCATGCAGCTGGAATGTCAGACAGTGGTTGGATGAGCATGACCAAGACTTCCAAGCACTGTAATTCTCTGCCCCCCCTATTTCCCCAGACTTGAACCCTGTTGAGGATCTGTGGGATGTGCTTGATTGTTGTGTTATGGCTTCTCTGTCATGCACCCTTCAGCAGCTGACAAATGCACTGGTCAGCATGGCACCAAATATGTGTGCCAACCTACCATCACCTTACTGACCGAGCTGCTGTAGCACTGCCGCTGACAGGAAGTCACTGTGTGTGACTGTGCATCGGAAGGAGCAGAGAGCTGACAGCCAGAGCTCTGCTCCTTCCCGGACTGAGCTCCGTGAGGCCAGCTCTCCCTGCTCTTCCTGCTTCTGAGACTCTGAGCCTGCGGTGAGCTGCCTCCCCCACCACACTGCCGGGTTAGAGATGGGCAAAACGGGTCACTAACGAGAGCAGGGATCCAGCAGATCAGCCCGTGAAAAGATCCGGATCTCTTACGCAAAGCATCGATTCACTTTAAAACAGTGAGCTGAACAAATAAGAACATACATGACCGAGTAAAACACTGATCGATGGCGAGGTGCAGAATTGCCATCGATGGCAACCATCGATGGCGTCTTCACCGATGGCCATCCCTAGCAGCAGCAGCCTTGTTATTCTTTCTTTCACTGGCAGTGGCAGCACTGTACTCAGTCTCTGGAGTTAGTACATCTCAGCTGCCACAGGTGGCAGTACTGAGCTCAGACAAATGCATTGTAATGAAAAACGAAACTGAAGGGGCGTATTCACAATTGTAAGTTCATCCCAGATGCTGCCTGTTATTGGGTTTTGTGCCCCTAAAAGTGTGTGTGTATACTGTATATATCTTTTTAAGGCACACAAATCTCCATCGCAGGCAGAAACTGGGATTAACTTACACTTGTGAAGACACCCCCGCATAACAGAATTCCCTGTGCCAGAATGTGAATTCCCTGTGTCAGAATGTGAATTTCGGTTAATTCCCTGTGTCAGAATGTCAATTTCGGGCACATTCCCTGTCAGAGTTTTCTTCTGCCACTGCAGGACACACCCCTTAATGTTGCCCCCTAGCACCGCCACTAGTTCCGTCTCTGACCCTGCTCCCCTTTCCCAGCACCATCAATCCTCATCATAGCAGTCATCATTTTGGTGTCCCTACCCGCAATATTTTAAATAGAACCAGCGCACCCATTCGGTGCCTTTTTTGCTGAAAATTCATCTTATTTGCAATGTTATGACCCGCACACAGAAGGAGCTTCTGATGATTAAAATGATATGCAGCATGCCTATATTCTGTGTGCGACTGTGGTTGTACCTGCATACGGAATGCTATGTTACAGTGATTTCCATGAATACACTATTTCATATGCAGATACAGCCTCACTCACACACAGAATGTAGGCATGCTGCATATCATTTTAATCAGCAGAAGCTGCTGATGCCCCTAGGCATTCCAAATGCCCTAGGCAATTGCCTAGTTGGCCTATGCCTAAGGCCGGCTCTGGGTACACCCAAAGGTGAAGTTAGACATGCTCTCTGTGCGGAGCATGACACACCCTCTCGGTGGCACGGCGCATTCTTCTAGCAGCTAAATCTCCCTAAAACTGATTTTCAAAAGTAGGCAAGTATGATTTGCATATATCTCAACTCTGCTCCTTTGTGGATGACGTGACAATGTTTTGTCCAGTTTCACTTACATTAAATAGAAGAGCGGGAACAGGGGTGAAGTTTTTCCCATGAATCAGACTCAGACTTGTGGGTAAATGACCTTCCCTTGCTCCAACATAAAATAGTCTAGGAGTAGTAGAAGATGTTATTAGATCAGAAAACAATCAGTGAAAGTTACAGCATGTGGCCTTTACTTCCCACAAGGTATACAAACCTTCCAACATTCCCCAAATCAGGATGTTACAATAGGGATTTGGGCACATCCCAATGTGGCATGTACCAGTCTGCCCATAATCTCTCATCCACTAAACTCGCACATGCCCTGCCACACTCACCATTGGGAGGTGGGTATAGCATTTATTCTTCACTCTGCTATTAATAGGTCATACATCCCAATGAAAGAGTTGGGACAAAAGTGCTGACTGTATGGTGGATAAACCACTTAAACTGGGACTGTACCGAATAATATGGAACAGTTGGGGGCTGTAGGGATATTTCAGAATAAAGCAAATAGCTCCAACTAGATATATAAATGGAACAAATACATATTATAGATATTCTGGGTGGTGGTGGTGGTGGGGGGGGGGGGGGGGTGATTTGCACACATCTTTCAGACAATTATTCATTCAGTCACTAAACTGGCCTTGTCTGTATTTTACAGGAATAGTGGTGGGTAGAGAATGTCATCCATCCCCGCACAGGAACACATGCTGCACCAAGGCATGGGTTCAACAGCATAGAACACTGCCCATGAGTTCCTATGCAAGCATGCACATAGATGCACAGGCACCTCCTATCACAGGTAGACTTGCTGTGCCAACCTTAGTGTGAAAAGCAGGTTCCCTCAGCAGGATAAATGAGGGGGCTATATCTGTATTTTGGCCTTAAGTATTCTGTGTGGAATCCCTCTGAACATTTACAGTATATTCTACCATAGTGAAATAAAATACAGGAATAATGGCCTACTGTACATTGGGTTTGATTCAGGGGTGTCCCACAGTGATCAAAGTGGGCACCACTATGGCATACAGCACTCCGAGCACTGTATGAAAAATGCCTCCACTGTCATTTAAAATGTTGCACTATTCATGCGCCAGTTGGAGCTCTACACCTAGTAGCCAAATAGGTCGCTCCTGATTGGCTGCCGGTCCAGGGCAATTTTATATGATGGCGGCTATATTCGCACTGTAGGCAGGAAAGGCCCAACAGCCAGAGCCACCTCCCCTGTCCAAAGCTACTGCCGCTAACCAGAGCCACCTCCTCTTTAGGTAATCTTTGTCCCTGCCGTCGCTCTCCAGGTCCCTAAATTTTGGCTCCTACTGTGCGGCAAAATGTGATACAGTATTTGGCTCATTCTGTGTGGAGTTTTGCTAATTCTGTGAGAATTTTGTGTAATTTTATGTGGCATAAAGTGATTTTTTTCGACCCATTCATTGGGAATTTTGCTAAATCCGTGTGACATAATTTGAGATTTGGCTCATTCTGTGTGGCATCATGTGAATTCTGGCTCATTCCGTGTAAGGGGCACTAGAACTAGTTAGTATAAGGGGTCCTACTATTGTAGTGCCTAATGTGTATAAGGAGTATACACATTAGGCCACCACCCATTTGAGTAGCCACACCCTCTTGTCTTGTCCTGAGCATGCGATTACAGTCTTTACTTTCTCATACCCCCACTTCAAAATTTCCACTTAGAGCATTGGGCATGGCATAATAAAATGAGCCCTAAGTAAGCAAACCGTAATGATTTCTAAACCCAGTGCTAAAACTGCTACATGCACAAATACATTGTAAAAAAAAACATGGAATGAACTGCACTGTTCATCCATTTTGTTGTGGCCAGTTATATCATGGGGATGGGAAATGTTCTTACCTTGATGCTGCAATAATAGAGGAGTTTAATCCACCATAACAAGACATCGCTACTGCTATTGGTATAAGCCATTTAGCATGACCAAGAACTTCATTTCCAAAGGTCTGTGAAAAAATTAAGTTAGATTAATATCTAGTAGTATATTATAATACTAGTGATAGTAATTATCTACCTTTTATTATCATTGTTTATTTATATGGTGCCAGAGGCTTTTGGCAGCACAGTACTAATTACCTGGGCCCAGGCTTGCTGGAGGGGTCCCGCTGTCCCTCCCGCGGTTGTCAGTGTCCCGCGGTGAGGGGGGGCTGTTGGGAGTCCCCCCTGTCGGCTGCTAAGCAGCGGGGAATAAACGCTGTGCGCATGCGCACAGCGTCTATTCCCGTAGCCAGGGGGCTGGGGGCATGGCTAGAGGCTCACAGAGCCTCTGGGTCATGCCCCCATAGCGGCAAAATGGGGGCGTGGCCTTGCGGGGGGAGCAGCGGTTATAGGCCACGCCCCTAAATTAGCCACACCCCTGAAAATTTCAGCGCGTAATCAGCTGTGTCCCGGGTCTGGCGCAAGGAAAGTTGGGAGGTATGCAGCGTGAGAGGTCATGCTGAGCCTGCTGTCAACACAGCACATGCTGTAGGTGTGTGCTGCTGCTGAGATTACAGTTTTTAGAGTTTTCTTTCACCCTCTAAACACCTCCCACAACACACCTCCCACACTTAGGCCATGCCCCCAGGGGCCCGGCATTCCTCTTGGCTGCCCTGCACACACACGCACACACACCACAGGATACAGTACAGGACTTATGTAGAGTTGCAAAGAGAATGGCAAAATGCATCTGTAAAGTAAATTGCATTTCTGTGCACTTTCTGCACTTGCAAGTTTGTAGCTGCGGCTTCCTCCCCATCATGTACCTGGGTCTTAAAACACTGTGTCGACAATGTTTAGGTCAACAACCAAGAATGATTGACATACCCTAGGACGACAGAATGTCGACACAAGCTTAATGTCAACCTGGTCATGGCCAACATGAATAAGATCGACATTAACTTTTCAGGTTTTTTTTTATGAAGGTGGTTCTACATACTTTACTATTCAAGTGGGCATAGAGTAAGAATATAGTAGTGGACGTGGTATATTTATACAGTGTCCATGTCAACATACAGTAGGTCATCACAGACACCAAGAAAAGTGACCTTATTCATGTTGACCATGTCCACGTAAAACTTTACGTGGCTCTGTGGGCAAAATGCAACTGATGGCAAAGAAAAGTCATGATTTCCGTTAATAGCTCCATTAGTTTATTTCTATTAAAACAATCCAACCTTGAATCCCTAACGCATAACCTTAAAACCATAAACCTGAAACCAAAAATCCTGTGGTAGTCTCCGAAACCTTCACTTCTATATGCAAAATAAATGACACGGACACAGATATGGCTTAGGGCCAGATGTATCAAGCTTCAAAAAGTGATAAAATGAACAGCGATAAACAGCCAGACAATCAGCTCCTACCTCCCAGGTTACAGGCTGGGTTTAAAAAAAAACAAAAAAAAAACAGTTAGAAGCTGATTGGCTGGTTGTTTATCACTCTCCATTTTATCACTTTTGAAGCTTGATACATCTGGCCCTAAGCTTGAAAAAGGTCACAGATTTTTATTCAAATAATTAAGTAAACTAACTGAGGAAAAGGTTGAAAGGAGACGCTGCATCATCGCTCCAGCTTTGCTTATGTTGGGCCATGCCCCAGGGGACAACTGAAATGTCCCCCCTATTGACGCATCGATCATTGCGGGGACTCACCTAACACCTCCTGGACCAGACCGGACGTTTTCCGCACAAAATGCGCCTGCGTCCCCTCGCACTGAGGACACACTCGCCAATGATTCCAGAGTCTGTACTCAGCATTGACTAATTCATAGCACAAAAGTTAACTGCTACTGCCCAGTGACAAGCATGTCACCTGACCTGAATATAAAAAAACCTAGGAGTTTTAAGTCCTCTTGTGCCTATTTGTCCCTTGTTTATTCTTACATCTGAATCTATCAGTCTATGTATGTTTTTAAACAATGAAATAACTCACCACAGCGACGGCATCACTAGTAAGAACAGCGCTCATATCCAGAACCACATAGTATGCTACGTTAGTCAGCAGATATATTAAGGTAACTATTGGCATGGAAATCGCAATGGCAAGTGGGAGGTTTCTGTGGGGGAAAAATAGCAAGAAACAATGAGAGAGAGAGAGAGAGAGAGAGAGAGAGAGAGAGAGAGAGAGAGCGAGAGAGAGAGAGAGAGAGAGAGAGAGAGAGAGAGAGAGAGAGGTGTCTTTCCCCTTTACATTGCAAACCTTTTAGGGTTCTTCATTTCTTCTGTGACAAAGTTCAGTGTGTCCCATCCAGAGTAAGAGTAGAGTGCAGAATACAGTGCAAGGGCCATAAATCCTACATTGGTAGTTGAGCCTTCAAAGGGAGCCTTCAGATTCTCCGTTTCACCTGAAGAAATAATAAGTAATGCATAACTGCATCACTTAGGACTGAGTACTTGTTTCTTGGTGTACAAACAGCTTTAAAAGAATATCACATAACAACATGGGGTGACGTAATAGGGTGCAATTTTTAGTGATTTATGATTTTTTGGTCAATAACAGTTAACCCCTCATTTAATAGTGACTGTTTTGGGGTAAAATTATTATTTTTTTTTTTATGGTGACCAAAAAAATAGCACTTCAACATGGGTGTGGTATGACTGATGGACAGATGGCATCCTGACAGTCAGTATACTGACATTGGAATCCCAGCTGGCCAGTACTCCAACAGGGGGGGGAGCACAAAAAAGCCCTTTGCAGGCTCAGTAGCTTGCAAGGGGCTCACCACAGGTTCTATTCTCCCTCTATTGGGGGTCATGGACCCACCCAAGGGAAAATCATGACTGAGTACCGGAGGATCTCCCAACCTGGTTGGGTGTAGTCACAGTGCCTCCATGGTGATGGCTACATCCAATCAGGGCTGAGCACAGCCTTGATTGGGTGAGACAGTGAGAATTTCGGACAACATGCTGCTCCTCAAGTCCGGTGGTCACGTTACTCATTTTTTTAACCCCTGGATTGCCCTACTGGACAAGCGAACTTACCTTTGGGGGAGCGTGGCAAGGTGAGTAAACAGTATGTATGTATGTATGTATGTATGGGTGTGTGAATGGGTATATGAATGGGTGTATGCATTGTACTTTTTCCAGGGTGTTTTTTTCTCTCTTTACATTGGTCATGCTGTGGGACTTGTGCACCGCATTCTGGTTCTACAATTCCTTATTTTTAACCCCTGGATTGCCCTAATGGACAAGGGGGTGATTCTAGTTAATTCGCCCCTTGACGGTCTGCACATAATCGCTTAAGCGCATGTGCAGGTCTTCACCCATGGGCGCCCTCGGAGACTTGCATAGTCTCCGAAGCACTCACAGCAGGGGGCGTGCAGGAGGCAGGCAGGGGGCATTCGCATATGAGCCCTGCTTTTCCTGGGTGTACCCATGAAAATGCTGGGTGTGCCCAGGAAACAGCCGGGCATACTGATGCGAACATGAACAGCCACCTGCAATCCGGGGATGGGTGGCTGACATCATCAGATGTCAGCTGCACACCCTGTTCTCGGAGAAGGGCGCCGCTAATCTAATGGAGCCCAAACACGCACCGATCCCGGCGTGCGTTGTGGGCTTAACTAGCACACATAGCATCGCATCGTAGGCCTTGTGCATGCGTTGTGTATGCGATGCGATGCTGTGCTAGAAAAAGCTAGTACAAAAAGTATGTGCAGCACATACTTTTTGTACTGTACGATGAGGTGCCGCGGGAGCGCGCACCCCATCGTACAGCATCGCACCGCCCGCATCGGTGCGTGTGTGGCCTCCTTAAGTCACCAGAAACAGATTTAGATTAGCGAGCGCTACAGAAATCATTCTAATGATTTTGGGTACCCATGCAAGGCTGCGAATGGATGTTTCTGCAAAACATCCAATTGCAGCGCTGCTGGGTAAATCATCGAGTTGCAGGGGGCGGGCGTTACAAGGCATCCACAGCAGCGAAATAATGCTGCTTTGCGAGCTAACCAGAATGAGGGCCAAGGAGTCTGTCCTGCGGGGGTGTGTGTATGTATGTTTGTTTGAATGTGTGTATGTATAGTGGCTCAGCCCCCTGTTTTACAGTGCCGTAAAGACAGACGTCTTATAGCAAGGGGTGGTGCTGGTATGACTGATTCTGATCTTGGTCTGTATATTTCCTGAAAAAATATTTGCATTGTAATTGGTTGCTTTATTTTGGATTTATGTGGCAAAAAGTTTGCCTGCCATTTACGATGCATCACCATTGTGCTCTGGAAAAGGTGATAGATGGTGAACTCTCCATATGCACTTACAGGGTGACCTGGAACATGTGACCTGCTGGGTGGCCTGTAAACTGTGACAGTTATTTGCAGCAGGGATTTTATTTTTTCAATTAGACTCCAAAGGTGATAAACTGTTCCTCTTAGCAAATGCCCAAATGAAACTCAGCACATCAGCTACTATAAACATAAAGTGCATGTAAGAAATGTAACAATATGGGGCTGGATGTAAGGATCTCATAAAAAACATGGGCGGGATGTAATGCAGGGAGAGTCCGGTGGCAGTGTGGGATATCAGACAGCCTCTGAGAATTTTTAAAGGGGCAATCATTTACAAGGCATGGTTTTGCCCTGTAAATGACTGCCCCTTTAAAAATCCTACAAGTTCGAATATAGGTTTGGCCAACATCCCACCCGGCCGCTCGATGCCCATGGTCTTTAGTTCAATAAATGTCTATTTTGTATTCACTTTACAAATATGAAGTTTATCACCATTATTTTGGAACACGTTTTGCCAACTCCAGTACTGAGCCAATATAACACTAATAGAGATTGAAACCCATAATCTTACCTTGTCCTATCTTCACAAGGCCCACCGAAATTATCATGAGGAGGGCCATAATCTTTGCGTAGGTAAAGACATCTTGAACTCTCGTTCCCCATTTGACATGGACACAATTAATAAATGTTAAGGTGCCTGAAGGGAAAAGCAACAATTATATGAGATTAAGGTGCAGTAATCACAAATGGTATAATCTTAATATTACTCTATTGTGAAATCTACAAACAATGCATTGTTCTTGCTAGCCACTAGGGCTACGATGTGCACATGGAAGCAATAATTTAGAATTTTTACCATTGTGGGGTGAAAAAATATGCAAATTGCCGGAAACATAGGAACAGTGTTTTTAGGCTTTGCCAGTGGCTAAAATGACCTAAATATATATTGCCTATTTCATGTAGCCTTGATTTAAATATAGATTTTTATTTTGCACAAAAAATAACTTTCTATAATTTCCGATGTTTGGGGGTCTGTCCATGCGCAAGTGCAGACCCTGGCAAAGAACGCCTTGGTGAGTTACACACTCGCAGGGCCATTTGTTACGAGGGCGGGCCAGGGGCAGAGATGGCGGTGGACCATGTCAACGCCCAGCGTTTTATAAGCGTCCCCATGAAAACACAGGGCGCTCCCATGGGTACACGGGCGGCTGACATAACAGGACGGCAGCCGCCCGCCCCGTCTTCGTCGTAACGCTCACATACAAGTTAGTTTTCCCTGACTTCTATTTGTGAAGGAAAACCATTGAATGATTTCTCCTGCAAGTGGAGGCATGCGAGGGGATGTGTTCTCTTTACACCTCCCCTTCCATGTTACCGAGGGGAATCGGAGCCGGCGGGGGAGGGTGAGCGGTGTCTCATGCAACCTGAATCGGTCCCACAGAGAGAAACTTTTAGTGGGTGTTGGCAGCAGGTTGGCTAGCCAAACACAGGTGTGACACGGGTAGCTATTGCATCTACAACCAGCTACAATGACACAGGATGCTGTGTTCAGAAGCAAAATTGCACTTGTCATAGGGCCTGTGAAGCCTTCAATATAGCGACCGATGGTGCTATAAAGGTGCATCTTAGTACAGTACATGCTGCAACGATATGGTGCTGCTGTCACTGGGTGTCTAACATACCTCCCAACATGACCCTCTCGAGGAGGGACACAATGCTCTGTTTCTGGACTTCCTTCTTAATGTGCGATTGCCGTCACCTGTTTTATACAGGTTCATGTGTATCACACAGGTGAGAGCAATCATAAATTAAGAGGGAAGTCCAGAAACAGAGCCTTCTGGGGGGGGGGGGGGGGGGTCATTTTGGGAGGTATGGTCTCAGTACTGTAGGTTAAGATTGAGAATCAGTTGTGACATTTGCATTTAGATGCTATTTCTGTTGTGGAAAAAGACACCGGCTCCTACGCTATTATTAACCTCAATAACATTAATTTCCACTCATTTCTAGTCTATTCTGAATACCTCACAATATGGTTTTTAGGGCAAAAGGTTGCACCGAGGTAGCTGGATAACTATGCTAAGCCACACAAGTATGCGGCACAAGCATGTGGCTCATCTGGGAGTGGCACTGCAGCGGCAGACAGGATGGCAGTTTGAAAAATGGAAAGAAGGAAAAGAGTACCCCCACCTCTCTAGGACCACTTTTACCCCTGGGTTGGTCTGCTAGTGTGCTGTGCTGTGTTTCTGTTTTTATCAGTTTAATATCTAAAAAGACCCCTATCTGGCTTGATCGTGTTATTATTTATAATCTGATTGCTCAACTGTGTCATCTCTCAAAACATTGCCTAATGGGTGGAGGGGAGGGGGGTAATTTATTACTAGGTGGCAGATGGAAAAGAGATCCCCCACCTCTCTAGGACCACTTTTACCCCTGGGTTGGAGCTGTATACCTGATCAAAAACGGAGGGCTTCCTTCCTAATCGTACATGTTCAGTTTAATACCCAATAAGACCCCAATCTGGCTTGATCGTGTTTACGATGTGCAGCCGAGGAGCAGTGGACGTTTCTTGCAGCACTGAGTTGGTCTGCTAGTGTGCTGTGCTTGCAGCACTGAGTTGGTCTGCTAGTGTGCTGTGCTGTGTATCTGTTTTTATCAGTTTTTTATCTGCAGTGGCAGACTCCCAGAATAATGCTGGGTGAGAGCGGCAGTGGCAGACTCCCAGAATAATGCAGGGTGAGAGCGGCAGTGGCAGACTCCCAGAATAATGCAGGGTGAGAGCGGCAGTGGCAGACTCCCAGAATAATGCAGGGTGAGAGCGGCAGTGGCAGACTCCCAGAATAATGCAGGGTGAGAGCGGCAGTGGCAGACTCCCAGAATGATGCAGGGTGAGAGCGGCAGTGGCAGACTCCCAGAATAATGCAGGTTGAGAGCAGCAGTGGCAGACTCCCAGAATGATGCAGGGTGAGAGCGGCAGTGGCAGACTCCCAGAATATAGGAAATGCACACTTTAACAAACCAAACATTTCAGCGACAGGGCCTACAAAACTGTGGCTGAAATGATTGGTTTCATCGCCACTCATCATCCTCCTCCTCCTCTGATTCCCCCATCAGTGTGTACTTCCTCATCCTTACAGATTATCAATTCATCCCCGCTGGACTTCACAATCACAGGTCCCGTTATAATCTCTGGAGGCAATTCCTGGTCTTCATTGAATAATTGATCATTAATTTTTATAAACATCACCTTCTCCACATTTTGCGGAAGCAACCTCCTTCGCCACTCACTGACCAGGTTCCCCGCTGCACTAAAAACTCTTTCGTAGTACACACTGGAGGGGGGACAACTCAGGTAAAATAGAGCCAGTTTGTACAGGGGCTTCCAAACTGCCTTTTTTTTCCTGCCAGTACAGGCATGGACTGTCTGACATGTCTACTTGGATGTTGTCACCAAAGTAATCCTCCACCATTTTTTCAATGGTGACAGCATCTCCAATGCACCGGCAGTAGGCATGTCAGCAATCGTTGCCAGGTCCTTTAGTCCGGACCAGATGTCCAAACCCCCTCCTGTATGCCCAGCATCCCCACCAGCAGGTTGTGTGGGAAATCACAGCTGTTTCCTCGCAGGCACAGGTGTGGGAGAAAATGAAGGAGGAGGTGGGGCCATGTCACGGTCCCCTTCAGATGACAATCTCCTGACCAGCAGGTCTTTGCACCTTTGTAGACTTGTCTCCGCCGGAAACAGAAACACAACATATACTTTAAACCGAGGATCGAGCACGGTGGCCAGAATAAATTCCTCTGTCTTTAACAGACTGACCACCCTTGTATCCTGGCAAAGCATATGGAGGGCTTCATCTACAAGAGCAACATGCTTTGAGGAATCGCTACGGGTTTGCTCCTCCTTCAGTTTCTCCAGCTGCTTCTGCAACAGCCTAATCAGGGTAATCACCTGACTAATGCTGGCAGTGTCGGAACTGACTTCATGTGTGGCTAGTTCAAATGGCTGGAGAACCTTGCACAACACGGAAATCAGCCTCCACTGTGCTTGAGTCAGGTGCAGTCCTGCTCCTCTGCCTATGTCGCAGGTGGCCGTGAAGGCTTGAATGGCCTTTTGCTGTTCCTCCATCCTCTGCAGCATATAGAGGGTGGAGTTCCAGCGCAACACCACCTCTTGTTTAAGCTGATGGCAGGGCAGGTTGAGGAGTTTTTGCTGCCGCTCCAGCCTTCGGCAGGCAGTGGTAGAATACCGAAAGTGTCCGCAAATTTTGCGGGCCACCGAAAGCATCTCTTGCACGCTCCTGTCACTTCTGATGAAATGCTGCACCACCAAATTTATTGTGTGAGAAAACATGGCACGTGCTGGAAATTGCCCATGTTTAATGCCCGCACAATGTTACTGGCGTTGTCCGACACCACAAATCCCCAGGAGAGTCTAAGGGGGGTAAGCCACTGGGAGATGATTTCCCTCCGTTTTGCTAAGAGGTTGTTGGCATTGTGCCTCTTCCTGAAACCGGTGATACATAGCTTAGCCTGCCTTGGAAGGAGCTGGCGTGCAGGAGATGCTGCTGCTGCTGCGGAAGGCGATGCATCTACCCAGTGGGCTGTCACAGTTATATAGTCCTTAGTTTTCCCTGATCCACTTGTACACATGTCCGTAGTTATGTGGACAGTGGGTACAGCTGCATTTTTCAGGGCACTGAGGACACTTTTTCTGACGCCCCTGTACATCACGGGTATCACCAAGGCCGCAGTTATTCGCTTTGCCATGGGATGACTGCTGTCATATAGTGAAAGACGTAGTGGTCTTACGACTTCCTTTCTGGGATGATGACCAACTCCCAGCAGAAGCAACAGCAGCAGCAGTAGTAGGTGTAGTGCTGCAGGATCTCGGATAGAAGGGGGGTCAGTCATGCTGGAGACATGGCCGGCAGGACTCCCTCTGATCCGGATCGAGGAGGAATTTGACGAGGAGGGAGTTGGTGGTGTGCCTCAAAAGGAGGACCAAGGGATTTAGGTGTCCCTGGACTGCTAGCCGCAGTTCCTGAACTAAACACTGATTTATGAAGGTTCTTCAGGTGATGTATAAGGGAGGATGTCCGTAGGTGGGCAAGATCCTTACCCCTGCTTATTGGAGTTTTACATAAGCGACATATGGCAATACATATGTTGTCCGGATTCAGATAAAAAAAATTCCAGACCATAGAGGTGGATTTATTGGTCCTCTTCCCAGGCATGACGATGGGCTTTTTCATCCCATGGACAACAACTGTCCCCCCCCCTGGTACCTCATTCCCCCTGGTGCCTCATTTAAGCAAACCACATCAGCATCCTCCTCGTAAACTCCCTCCTCAGCATCAGTTACATCAATGTGTCTTTTTAGTCGGTGTCAGCTTAACTCTCTTAAATTTACTATAGGGCGGGGGGGAGAGGAGGAGGACTTTGATCGTCATGTGAAGCTGAACCACTAGTCATGCACTTAGGCCATGGCCTTAGCCGTTCCTTGCCACTCAGTGTCGTAAATGGCATATTGGCAAGTTTAGGTTTCTCTTCCAACGATTTACATTTACTTTTTCGAATCCTTTTACCGAACTTTGGGTTCAATTTTACATGCCCTCTGCTTTCACAATGGGCATCGGCCTTGGCAGATGACGTTGATGGATCTCCATTATTTTTTATTAAGGTATGCCACAAGACAGCACCACTAGTAGGTAGGCCCCAGCCGACTGGAATCATATACTGCGATAGGTACTGGTAGCCAGCGGCAACAGCAGACTGGAATTATATACTGCGATAAATATTGGTAGCCAGTGGCAACAGCCGACGGGAATTATATAGTACGATAAATAATACTGGTAGCAAGCGGCAACAGCAAAGTGGTATTATATACTGCGATAAATACTGGTAGCAAGCGGCAACAGCAAAGTGGTATTATATACTGCGATAGTTACTGGTAGCCACTAGCCAGTGGCAACAGCAGAGAGCAGACTGGAATTAATTGATTATAGGTGGTACTGGCAGAATCCACTAGGCAGTGCAGGGCAGGCAGTGGCACTAGTAGCACCAGTGGACTATCACACTTGGTGGGACTGCTATGCTATTACTGGTGCCTGTCCTTGTGTTTCCCTCCTATATCCCTATAGATTGTAAGCTGGCAGCAGGGTTCTCCTACCTCCAATCTGTCTGTTGTTACCCAGTTTGTTTTATCACTGTCTACTATTGTAAAGCGCAACGGAATCTGTTGAGCTATATAAGAAACTGTAAATAAATAATAAATAAATCACACTGTGACTGACTATACAGGAGCACTGCAGATTCAGCAGAGGCAGGCCCCAGCACAAAGGAGAGACAGTACACAGCACCAGCCGTCCTTGCAATGGTCACTGTCTTGAACACTGAGCAGAGAGGACAGACACAGTGCACAGCAGCATGGGCCCCAGCAGAAGAATTCGAGACCGGGCGATGACGTTTTGCCCGCGTGCCCGGAGCTCCGAGCGCTGCTCGGATTCGGGCTCGGATTGATGAAATCGGATCTGGGGAATCCGAGCCCGCACATATCTCATCTGAATCAGGATATTAATCCTAGAAACGACATTGGCTCAAAACTATATAGCTGATCATAGGCAAACATATTATTGCATTCAAGATTGATTTTCAGAATACTGAGTACAAGGATTACAATGAAACATAAATCAAATTAATGTCCGGCCACCTAGGACCTATAATTGGTGCCGGACGGGGTTCCGACAGTCGGGATCCCGACAGTCATTAACCCGACGTCGGGATCCCGACTGTTAAAACACCGACGGCCGGGTTCCCGACGGCCGGCGGCTATTTTCCCTCGTGGGGGTCCACGACCCCCATAGAGGGAGAATAGAATAGCGTGGCGAGCGCAGCGAGCCCGCAAGGGGCTTTGTTGCGCTGGCCACGCTGTCTGAGGCCAGGCAGTCGGGATCCCGACGTTGGGATAATGACTGTCGGGATCCCGATTGTCGGTGAGTCATACCACACCCCCTATAATAGCTAATAGCTATAATAGCTATTACTGTACCTTTTACACAGGTACATGATTCAATATTTTATTTCCTTCTTCACTGAAACAGCAATTTTTGATGGTGCGCTCAGCACCTAGAGTATCAGTTCATTTTTTTATTGCAATGTGTCAGAACACGGAGCATAGCTCCGCCCCTGATGCCGGAAGTCTGTCCCCACATTCTGATTGGCTCACAGGCCATTCAGTCAAAGATAATGGTAACCATCGATGGCTAAAATGATTGATGATTATCCATCACATAGTATATGACTATCAATGGCTGGTTGCAGAATCACCATCAATGGCGTCTGCACCGTAGGGATGGCCATCAATAGTTGCAAACTATTTGTTGGATAACCATCAATAGTTTTAGCTCAATGGCCATCCCTACTGCACCGATGGTCATCCCTACTCCATTACCCTCCATAACCACAGGAATGATAAGTACCTGCACCATACACTGTGTACACTTGCCTGTTATTGCATGTTATACAGTATATATCTGCTATACACTGCTTACCTGCAAGTTAACCCTTGACTAACTGTTAACTCTGCTCACTAAATAAACCACAATTCCTGGTTAAGCTGGTCATCTAACACCACAAGCACCGCTATGTACTCTGCCAACATTTTTCCATTCAGCTTGCACCATGCAGAGCTTACACAATATTGGATTCAGAGTTCTACAAATCTCATCTGGGCCTCTACTTGCAGCTGGAGGAATGTAACTGGGCGCTAGTTAAGCATATGCAGAGTTTTTAGATGGATCTCTATACAGTATATACATAAAAGAACACTGTTCTGACATACGAGAGAGGTTCCATTGATAAACCAGTGGCGGCACACTTTACCTCACATGGGCATCAAGTTTCCATGCTCAAATATATGATTATTGATTGGGTTCCCTCATTGCGAAAGGGGAGGTGACAGGGACCTGTTCCTGAAAAAGGAATCCCGTTGGATCCACACTCTGAACACCTTTGCTCCAAAGGGGCTCAATGAGTTTAATCATTTAAGTATATTTTTGTAATTTTTTTTCTAATCCATCATAAAAAGAGCAGCTGCACAGATATCCCGCATAGTTTCTTAAAAGGAAATTGTTTTTAAAGGAGATTTTTTTTAAAGAAAGTCTTTTCAGTTTTTTTCTTATATTCGTAAAACTGGAGGCCCAGTGTTAACATTGTTTGTAGCAATTTATTTGTTGGTTGTTAGTTTCAGTGGTTGCTATTAGTGACCACTGGTGATAACATTTCATTTTGAGAATAATTTTGATATTTATATATGTATGTGTTGTGATTTGTATATATGTTTTGTGTATATGTTTTTAATTTGAGCAGGTGCCACTTCTGTACCTGTTCGGCGGCTCTATACTCTGGGTAAATATACCTGTCGATTTATAAATTGTGAAGCCCGCTATAACAGAATATAAAATGGCGTTGTGTTCCGTAGTAGTGGGAGGTGGAACGCATAATATTTGCTAGCGTGGTAGTGCCGATGGTTGAAACGCAAGGAGACGCACTTTGCAATGAACCGCATGCTGGAAGCGACGGGAAGCACGCCCGGCAATGGAGGGCGGCTGTGCTGTATGCCCCCGAGATTGGTATGTACATATTAGCGCGTTAGCGTGCCTGATTACCACATGGCCTTGACACAGGTGTTGAGTGACTTAGGTCACCTTCGTTTGATGTTTTCTGATTGGTGGAGTTGCCTTCTTGGGCATAAGAGGTGGCCCTGTGATTAGGGATCTGTCTGTTTGATGTGGTCATGATTAAGGCCATGTTCTGTGGCCGAAATGTCGACCTGACCTGTATGTGATTGTGTTTATTTTGCTGATGGATTAAATATCCTGCTTGAAAAACTACAAAGCCCTGGTGAGTTCCATTTCTACTTTCTGGATTTGTATATATGTGGCTCCTACGTGGGACCACTGAAAGACGACCCCAGGCATTTGTGCATCTATAAGTTAGTGCCAACCTGCTCCAAGATATATATATATATATATATATATATATATATCCTTATGCCAGCACTCTGATTTACCATCTGCTCCGGTGCCATGTCAACAATGTCCATATGAATCCAAAAAAGAAGGCACTCGGAGACTGTATATAAGCAGTAAAACTGTATTGAATGGTTAAGTACTTTCGGCAGCGTACTGCCTTCCTCAGAACCTCCTACAGCTGTAGGAGGTTCTGAGGAAGGCAGTACGCTGCCGAAAGTACTTAACCATTCAATACAGTTTTACTGCTTATATACAGTCTCCGAGTGCCTTCTTTTTGGATTCATATATATATATATATATATATATATATATATATATATATATATATATATATATATACATACATACATACATACAGGAGCACATACATGATTTCACCACACCCAATGCCAGGAATGGGGTGCACACCTACATACAGATAACTGGCGAAAGGGATGCCATAGGTCAGAATACCATCACCATCAGTGGTGGTTTTTACCTATGGGTTGGAGGACTACATACCTCCCCCCCCCCGAGTTAAATCACCCACCTTGCTCAGTATTAGTGTGTTAGGAGCCATCATTTATGGCTCAGTTCTGTCATAGCAGTTCTGTGTTCTGTTTCTGTCTGTTTTTGGTATTTGACTCTCTGGAGGCCTCTGGTGGAGGGTCTGTGCCATTGCAGCTCAATCTTCTGTGAGCTGATTTATTCACAAGCCTGGGAGATAATGACCTCGTTATCCCAGCTTGGGAGTTGGGCTGGATCTGTCACGGGTGTTTTGATCACCTGAGCAGCACTGCCCTGCCGCTGATAGCTTCCAGTTTCTAGTTTTCTGTTCCTGTTGCAGGGAGGTGCAGTCCTTTGTTTCCTGCTGGTCATCTTTCAGTTCATTGCTTCTTGCACTGTGTCCTGATTTTGACCTGGTCCTGTCCTGGTAAGCGTTCCTGTCTAGCCCAGTCCTGCTAGTCTTTCCCCACCTGCACTTTTCTATCTGGTGCAGCTGGGTGTCGTGGTCCTGTCACTGTATGTCCAGTTCAGGTCACGTAAGTGCTCCAGTGGAGCCTGGTTCTGTTCTTTATTTATATATAAAGTTCTGGCAAGCTGCCATATTCCTTTTGTTATTCACTTGTGGGCAAGCGACCCTGTTTCATTTGTTACATTATATTTTCCCTTTGTTCGGCTCTTAAGCCTTAACAAGAGATAAATGCAAGTGTGATAAGGAGAGATAAACGTCCAACCAATCAGCTCCTTACTGACTTTTTTCAAACATAGCCTGTAACATGGCAGTTAGCAGGTGATTGGCTGGACGTTTATCTCTCTTTATCACCCTTGCATTTATCTCTTGTTAAGGCTTAATACTTCTGACCCAGTGTGTGCAATACCTCCCAACTGTCTTGATTTTCACAGGCGAGTCCCATTTTTGGTGGGCTGTCCTGCCTCCCACCCCAGGCCTGCAGTGACCTGCGGTGAATAAATGGTGTGCACATGCGCACAGCGTCTATTCAGAGAGGCTGGGGGCATGGCCAGCAGCTCTCAGAGCGCTGGCTATGACCTCATAGTGTAAAAAATGGGGGACGTGGCCTTGCAGGAGTACGATAGTAGGTCATATCCCCTTCTCCTCTGCCTCCAGTGTTGCGAGGTATGTATGCGGCATATTGCACATTGCAGTGTGGCATATTGTGTCTGGGGCATTGCGGAGCTGCCTGGACCAGTGACCTCATGAGGAGGAGGGGGCAGCAAGCAGCCGGGCACAGTGGCCACAGGAGGAGGGGGAGAGCCACTGGGGACCCACTGTCACGTTGCCGGCTGCTTCACAAAGGGCAACTCTTAACGCAAGAGCTGTCCTTTGCTATAAACGTACCATCGGCAATCTTTATGCCATAACACCTTAATAACTTATCTAAACTTATCTAACTTAACACTACAAATAAAGAGACAGACACAAGTGCTGGCGTTTCAAATAATGAATGTCAAATTTATTAATTGACAGCTATATATATTAATCTATAGAAGAGGGTGGCGGCCCTAAAGAACGGTCATAGAGAAAAGAGGGGTAAGATGACATCACACCATTCACACATCATTGGTGTTCAACTCTCCCACGCTACCCACTCGGGCAAGTGGTGCATCCCACCCCTGTCCAAGGGGCATGGGCTACAAGCGTATCATTGACGGGAGAGCGCACCCCACTATCCTCATAACACTTCATTTGAACAAGGACCGTTCTTTACCGCCGCCAAGAAAGGATAGAAAAATAGGGAGGGAGGGTGGGGAAAATCGGACCAGAGTGCAGATCACCTGACTCTCTGGCTATTCCTACACAGGAAACTCCTCCCTACTCCCTAATTGGCTATAGCCGCAGCATCATAGCCTAAACACAAACCACAACCAAAGTGCAGGCATCTCAGACTCCTTCGGTAGTTTATGTTACCTCCAGCTTATTCAGCCATCGGTTTTCTTAAACTTACCATCGGCAATCTTTATGCCATAACACCTTAATAACTTATCTAAACTTATCTAACTTAACACTACAAATAAAGAGACAGACACAAGTGCTGGCGTTTCAAATAATGAATGTCAAATTTATCAATTGACAGCTATATATATTAATCTATAGAAGAGGGTGGCGGCCCTAAAGAACGGTCATAGAGAAAAGAGGGGTAAGATGACATCACACCATTCACACATCATTGGTGTTCAACTCTCCCACGCTACCCACTCGGGCAAGTGGTGCATCCCACCCCTGTCCAAGGGGCATGGGCTACAAGCGTATCATTGACGGGAGAGCGCACCCCACTATCCTCATAACACTTCATTTGAACAAGGACCGTTCTTTACCGCCACAAGCCAAGCCTTAGGCTGCAGCACCGCCACCCTAAACGCTCAGCACTTACTAAACAACAACACATCAACTAAAACCTCTAAACAAATCGTCCAGGAATATGGCCATCCCCTCAGGACTCAGATGGACACCGTCCGGCCTATACAGGGAACCCCGCTTATAGGTGATGGAGTCATGCCTGATGACCCCCCCCCCTATTAGCCAACAGGTATCGCTGCACCGCAGCATTGACCTTCCTCCGTGCGCTATCCAAGCGGGGCCCTGACCTAGCATTCCTCCAGACTCGCCTAGGAATCATTGAGGACCAAATCAGTTGGCAGCAAGGGAGCGCCTGAGCCACAATATGCAGGTCTCTGATGATAATCGACCGCAGTTCTAAGGCGGTGCATTGGCCTAGATCGTTTCTGCCCAGGTGCAAGATTAGCACCTCAGGGACTCCAAAGTCCCGCACCGACCTTAGCAACAGACCCTGTAGCGCTCCCCAGCGCATGCCTCGCACACTCAACCATCGCACTTTCTGAGCTTTCACTCGCATACTGTCATTCAAACTGCCACATGCCATCGATGCCCAATGGACAAAAGAGTGTCCCATCACCCACACCGTCTTGGAGTCCCTGCGACCGGAAAGATGTAAACAGGTTAGGACACATGCCATCAAATCACACCTCACTTGACAGACCAACCACACTGGAGAAGGCAAAGATAAAGTAAACCGTAACCGACCAGACCTTGAGGCACACTGCACAGAAAACCCCCGGAGTAAACTAACCAGGACGCCATGTCAGATTGGAATTAAGCCGAATTGTGCCCCCGGGGGAAAGTGGACCACCTCAAGACTCCCGCTAAAGTGAGACGAGTACTTATGCGTCCAGTCGATTACGGTCTTGCAGATGGAGAGACAGACCAGGCCGAATGTATCTGCGGAACGCTGCCGAGCGCCATCGACCCAGAGACTGTATCTCTGCGTCGGATTGACCCCCAGCAGCAGCAGATGTGGCCGCCCCGATCCGAAAGGAGTGTGTCCCAAACTCCCGTGGATCCAGGCCAAGAGATCCCAGGGCACGTCGCAAAACATGGCAGAACTGGTATTTTGTCAATGAAGAGCCGTCTGCATGCATTAACCATGCCCCGGGGCGGTCAGGACGCAGCAGGGCGTAGGCGCTTGCCACCGCCACTGGGCAAATCCCTTCCACCGGGCACGGTTGCAATGACAGCCATTGGCCTCTCCCAGTCTGATCCGTCTTGGAACGTCTTACCCGGCACCAAACCAAATCGCCCTGTATCAATACATCCTCTAACAACAGAGGAGAAGGTCGATGCCTCGATGGGGCTACCAGCTCGCCGACCCTGAAAGCTCCATGGAATGCCATGGCATATGCCAAGCGAAACAGTCGGACCTCATACTCAGAGTGACATACATCCCAAACCGCCCCCAATAAGGGAGGCAGCAGGGACACGTCAATGGGCCTTCTGCTATCTGGAGCCACAGGGGAAGCGCGCCGCCAGCCCCTCAGGGCCCGAGACACAAGAAAAGACCGACCGGGGTCCGATCGCCCATACAGCGATGAGAAGAACGACACGCCGGCCAACAGCCGTCTCACGGCTGACACAGTCCGCCCTCCGGAGTACAAACTCCACACAAACGCCAGCATGACGTCGCCAGGGGCCTTACCTTGTTGTGATGCGGACATTCTGAATTGTTCCCATTCCAGCCAGCCAGCTTGGTAACAACGCAGCGTCCTGGGAGCAATAGCCCGCATGGCTAGTTCCTCCATGCCGGCCTGATGACCTGCCAAACATAAGGAGGACACGGCTCACCAACCAAATCCGCTCCCGGAGCTAGGGACCGGAACCTAGCCCAGTCACGCCTGGACAGGGCGTCGGCCACCGAGTTGTCCACCCCGGGAACGTGCCTGGCCACAAAATGCAGGTTAATCCGCAGACAAACCAATACAAGGCGAGAGAGCAAGCGCACAACAGGCAGAGATGAAGAGCTCTGTCTGTTGATGGCCTGCACCACCCCCAGGTTATCACACCAGAAGGTGATGCAGGCATCACGTAGGCGGTCGCCCCACAGTTCCAGGGCCACCACAATAGGGAACAGCTCCAGCAGAAGCATGTTCCTGGTGAGCCCTTCCAGCGCCCATTCCTCCGGCCAGGTCTCAGCGCACCAAGAGCCGTGCAGGAAGGCTCCAAAGCCGATTCCCCCCGCCGCATCGGTGTATAGCTGCAAGTCCCCGCTGTACCGGGGAGGGCTAGGCCACAGCAACACACCGTTGAAGTCGCGGAGGAAAACTTCCCAAACTCGAAGATCCCGTTTGAGTTCCGCATTCAGGCGGACGAAGAATTGGGGCCTATCTGGACCTGCCATGGCCAGTTCCAGTTTCCGACAGAAAACCCTCCCCATGGGGATAACCCGGCAGGAGAAGTGAAACAGGCCCAACAGGGACTGTAGCTGGCGTACCCGGAGTTTGCCGGAGGCCAGGGACTGGGAGATCGCCCCTTGCAGCCGTGCAAGCTTATCAAGGGGCAACCTGCAGCACCCGGCCCGCGTGTCAATCTCGATGCCCAAGAATGAAAGGCACTCAGTCGGCCCCTCTGTCTTGTCTGCCGCGACTGGGACTCCGAAATGTAAGAACAGCTGCTGCATTGCGTTCAGGAGAGCCCCGCAATGCGGGGAATCAGCCGGGCCTACGCACAGGAAGTCGTCCAGATAATGGGCGACCCCCGGCTCGCCCGTATACTCCGTGACGCACCAATGCAGGAAGCTGCTAAAACACTCGAAAAATGCGCAGGACACGGAGCAGCCCATAGGCAAGCAACGGTCTACATAATAACCTGAAGGCAGCCTAAACCCCATGAACCTAAAGGAGTCCGGGTGCAGGGGCAGCAGTCGGAATGCCGACTCGATGTCAACCTTGCCTAGCAGGGCCCGCCCCCCGAAGCCGCGCACAATAGCCAGAGCCTCCTCAAAGGATTGGTACCGTACGTGACACAACTCCATAGGAATTGCATCATTCACGGACAATCCAGGTGGGTGGGACAGATGCTGTATCAAACGAAACTTGCCTGTCTCTTTCTTGGGGACCACTCCGATAGGTGACAGCACCAAACCCTGAACCGGAGGTTCAGGAAATGGCCCCACCATCCTGCCCAAGTTTACCTCCTTCTCGACCTTCTCCAGGACGACTTGAGGCATGTCGATTGCTGACTTCAGGTTTCTCGGAGACCCGGACGCCACCTCCCCTTGAATGGGGAGGAGGAATCCTTGCGAGAAACCCGCGGCCAGAAACCGCGCTTCCTCCCGGAGGGGGTAACGCCCCAGCCAACCGGCTAGGCGGTCGCCCCTCACTGGAGACGGGGCCTTACTGAGGAGGAGCAGGGGCTGGGCTGGCCCCGGCATTTTGCCTGGGCGCCCCCCCAGCCTGCTTGCCACGCGTGCACTCCTTAACCGGGTGTCCTCCCCAGCACTTTGAGCATTGGTGACGAAACTTACAGCGGGAACCCGCTGCGCACCCTGCCCCGTTGTAAGCAAAACATCTGCCCGCCGACTGCCCCCCTCCAGAGCCCCCACGAAAGGACGAGGGGGCCCTGCGCGGGGCTGACGCAGGTGTAGGGGCCGCCGTAGCCGGGGTGGCGGAGGTCGAAACCGACGGTTTCTTACCCATCCACACCTCGACATCCTTGGCGCCAAGGGCCATGATCTCACAACCCGACTGCTTCCTTCGGAATTGCTCGTCATAAGCCCGCCAGACGTTCTCGCCATCGTCCATATACATGGCGTGCATCATATGGATGTATCTAATAACATTCATATGCTCCTGGGGTCTGGTCTCCAAGTAGCATGCAGCAAACATGAACAGCCCCACTTGCCATCTCTGATACGTGCAGTAGGCCGCCTCGCCAATCCCCCCTTTACGCTTCGCCTCGCGATAGTCCTTCTCATCTTGCGCAGTCATGGTAAAGAAGCTGACATATCTGCCCTCCCTTATCCTATCCCTTACGCTGCGCCTGAGGCCTCTTAGTACTGCCGTATTCTCGCAGTGGACCACCTGCCCCCTAGGAAACAACGGGGAGCCCGAGTCGCCACTGGAGGACTGCGAGCGCCTCCGGTGTCTCCTAGAGCGTCTGCGCCTGTGCCTGGATCTGCGTCCCCCCTCCTCGCCAGAGGTCACCGACTCTGACCCCGAGGAGGAGTATGTACGGGAATACCTGCGCCTGCGCTTCTTGCGTGCTCTGGCTGACCCACCTGACGCAGCTCCCGCTGTAGCCGCACCTGCTGTTCCGGAAGGACCAGCCACCTCTGACGGCCCGGCAATGGCCCCTTCTGCCTGGTGCTGCGACGGTGTCGGCACGACTGCGTCCCTTGGCGGTGTGGAAGCCATCCTCGTGAAAGGCGTGCCCAGAGCTGCCAGCACGTGCGCCGCAGGGTCCCGGTTAGAAAGAACAGAAGGGAGGACAGCAGTAGATTGATTCCCAGGCCCAGACTGTACAGGTTGCTGACCCGCCCGCGGCGTCAGCATCGCTACCAGCTGCCGCACCACTGCCATATCCACCTCTGTGGAGGGTGCTTGCGCAACTCCAGGGGACACTGTCTCTGCAGCCGTGGCTGAAATAGCCTGCGCTGCCTGTGATAGCCTGACGCGCTGGGATAGCAAGCGCGCCCTAGAGAGCCACCCGCTCCTTGCCCTCCTTAAGGGAGTCATGGGGGACCCCGTGGAGGGGTGGCCCTGCGTGGGCAAAGTAGGCTGGGCTGGCTGGGCAGCAGAATCCCCGGGCTGTGTCCCAGAACCTGCAGCTCGCGTCCGGCGGCCATCTTGGACAGGCGCGGAAGCACCTGCGCCTGCTGCTGCGGGACCCTGGGACTGCGTGCGCCTGCCCCGCTGACTACCTCCGCCGGGGGTGCCTCCGCTACCCCGGGCGGGAGCGCTACGCGCTCTGTTAGCTTGCGGCCTAGCGCCGCGCGCCACCGCGTCATCAGCCGATGATGCGGACCTCGCGCCCCGCCGCAGTGTACCCGCTCTCGCCGCCGCTCTGCCTCCCCGCCCGGCCTGCGTGACGCTGGCCGTTGGGGGAGCAGAGGGGGAGCCGGGCTGTGCAAAACGGGAGGGAGGGTGGATGTTTCTCCGCGGGCGCGGCATGGCTAGGCCGGGCAGCAGCAGCGCTACACTATCTGACCCAAATCCCCCAAGGAGCAGCTGGAATGAAAGAGAGAGAGAGATAGGTGCAAAAAAGGAAATGAGAGAGAAGTATGCTTGACAGCAGGGGAATAAGTAGCGATGAAAGAGGAATAAGTACAGGAGAGAGTCTGAAACCAACCTGCTCCTTGGAAAATCGGACCAGAGTGCAGATCACCTGACTCTCTGGCTATTCCTACACAGGAAACTCCTCCCTACTCCCTAATTGGCTATAGCCGCAGCATCATAGCCTAAACACAAACCACAACCAAAGTGCAGGCATCTCAGACTCCTTCGGTAGTTTATGTTACCTCCAGCTTATTCAGCCATCGGTTTTCTTAATAATCGCATATCTTAGTGCACATGCGATTATTTTCGATTATGTCGCCGCCGATGTGGGGTGGTGGATGTTAGTGCACCCCCCCACACACTTTACTGTATAAAATGATGCAATTTTAAGGGGGGGAGAAACATTTTAACACAAAATCTGCCAGATGGAGCTAAATAAAAACAACCAAACCAATGCAGCCTTTCCCCAAACCTATGCTTCAGAGGGGTCTTGGCCTCAACCCTGAACATCATTAGTTAATACTGTATTACAATAGCTCTTAATCGGTTTAGACAATACAATGGGATGATGTAATTATTGTCCCTCATTCTCATGATTAATTTAACACCTCAGTTTTAATTAAATTATTCCATGCTGGCGGTCATCTCTGTGCCCCCACTTCCCTCACTGTCATCATCTCTGCAGTATAGAACAGATAACAGTTTGGGAAGGTGCTGGGAAATGACAGATCAGTGCCAAGCAGAGCCGCCGAAAGGGGGGTGCAGTGGGTACAGCTGTCCCGGGCCCCGGCCTCTGGAAGGGCCTGGTCATCTCATTTTGCCCACGGCCAGGCATGCACACCACACAGGGCAGCCTGCAGAGCTCTGAGCCCAGGACACAGCACATCATCATCCGGCCGCTCCCCTCTGTGTCCCAGGCTCGTGCACTGCAGGCTGCACTGTGCCGCTCACGAGTCATGACCGAGGGGAGGCCAAGCGGGACCGAGGAGATGCTGAGGGGAAGCAGGAGGGTGATGTCGCACCGCTGCCACCACCACCGCCACCACCACTGCCACCACCACTACCTCCACCAGGTGAGCAATTGGGGAGGGGGGCCTAGACTGAAAATCAGTTCCGGGCCCCAAAATTCCTAGCGGCAGCCCTGGTGCCAAGGAGTAAATGTAGCCAGAGCAAAGAGAGTCCAGCTGTCAGTACTGTCACAATCTCTAGTGATCTCTCAGCTGCTGCTTCTATGACTTCTGGGAACATGAGGAACAAGTGTCCTGACTCTGAGTATTGCAGGATGCCAAATACACTCAGGATACAGCTAATGCATCATGCTGTGGGCCACAAAAGGAAAGGCTTATCCAATACAGGTTAGGTTCCGTTACAGTTAATGGTGCAGGGGAGTCATGGGTTCCAGCTGCTGATTGTTCTAAGATTCCTACTGTATCATGTTTCCTGTCTCCGCTTTCCTCTATCTCTCCCGGTCCTAACTACTGTATATCACTGGAATGGCTGCAGTTATATTGCATCTGTTCTGCCTTACTGAAACACAAGCACTTTGCTCACCACCAGCTGCAATTGTCACACCTTATCTATCAAGGGCCTGATTCAGAAGATGTAAGAAAATGCATTTGCAGCAGTTGTGCACAAATTTGTACAAAGCTGCTGTGAGAAAAAATGCATCTTGTGCGCATGTGTCCCCTTCAGGGGGCTGGTGCTTGGTGATCCGAGCGACAGACCCCCGCTAAACGACAGCAGCTCCATCTGTAAACCTTCCTCCATCCCTACTAACTGCTTTCACTGTGACATACTGGGAAACAGAGAAGACAATAGTGGCTTGGGTAATTGGGGTGAGAAAGGGGCAGACTGAGGTAGCCTGGAATATAGTGGGTCCATTTTACTAATAATAATACAAATTAAATTGGGCAGTATATTGGCAGAAAAATTATGAAATTGACAATGTGATTCTATTAGATTGTAAGCTCCTCTGAGTAGGGCCCTCTTCCCTCCTGTTGTCAAAGCCCTCTACTCTTCACATTTCACTCACAGCTCTCCCATACTCAAACACTCAGTGACCACTAGCCCCTAGTAGCACTTTGATCAAGTCCTCACTACTAATGCTTCCAATACACTTCTGTGATCGGATTCGATGCAACATCGAAGTGCAATGTCCATTGAACCCGATCGCATCTTGTGGTGCAAAAAGTGCCCCCTTACACATGCCATCTTGAGATGGCACATCGGATGCTGGAAGAGGGCAAGCAGAGAGCAGCATTGTAGCATAGCGCTAGAAGTAGCGCTAGCGTGCGGCAGGGGTCAGCGGTGGCGGCAGAGGTGTTTAAAACACTGGACAGCCCTCTGATTGGCTGAGATAGCTCATATTACATCTAAGCTGTAATGTATATTGATTGTGGCATTCATTTTACCTGTAATCTATTTTGTTATTAATTTACTGTAATGTTAAGTTTGTCTCCCTGTACTGTTCCTTTGTACGCGCTGTGAAACACTTGTGGTGCCTTATATATAAAATAATAATAATTCTATAGTTGTTGTAGGTTAGACAATGAAGTGACATTTTATTCTTTATACCATACAAACAGTGGTGTCATTAGGGGGATGCACAGCACCCAAGTGTCACCTCTGAAGGGGTCGAGATGCTGGCTGCCGTCAATTGACCAGCGACGGAATCCTGACATCAATGAGGACGCTGACTGACAGGATACAGAACAGTAAGAAAAGAGTCCTGAGTGATCCAAGAAGGCATCAGAAACTTAGTAGTGTCAGGAGACAGATGGGGCAGCCCCATGCCCCTAATCCTGTGCTCCTCGCACTTCCTGCTAGCTGTACACATACAACTGGGAATAATGCACGCGCACACACACACACACACACACACACGAGCATGCTGGGGGCCAAAGCAATGTGCAGGATTGATTTATAGACCTCATAACTGGAGCAGGTGAGCAGCAACCACCAGCCCCTGTGCCTGTGTGTTCCCAACAAACCCCTCATTACTGGGTTGTAATTGCTGCAGGGAAATGGCCCAGCTCCCCTGTACAGGGTATGAGCACAGTGGAGGGCATGCAGGAGAGCAGACAGTGTCTTTGATGGCTATGTCTGGCTGGTTGTGTATCCAGATGGAAGGTCGACAATGCCTAGGTCGATAATCAATAGTTTGATACTATGGGGGAGATTCTCTGTCACAGAAATGCGGTAAAAACCCCGTTATCGGGTTTTTACCGCATTTCTGTATGCTGTACTGTCTCTCCGCAGAGACAGCGCTGCGGAGGGAATCGCCAGCAAAAGCTGGCGATTCCCTGCAGAAGCCTATGGGCTTCTTACCGCAGCGGTGCTTGAGGGATCCGTCACGGATCCCTCCCAGCATGCCCTGCGGCCGGCGCCGGGGTCTCACAGACCCGGAAGTCCAGTGCCGGCACCGCATCGCAAGGGACAGCTCGGTACTCTTTACCTAGCACTGCGGCCATCGCGGGCATTGAATGCACTAAAAAATCGGGTGCGACGCGACCGACGCGATGCCCGCGATTTCCCATAGGGAACAATGTTAAATTTCTCAATTGACCCGATTTTTCTGTTCAATACCTCAATTGACCCGATTTTTCCATAGGAAACAATGTTAAATGGCCCACAGAGGCCAAATAGGCACCCTAAAGTGTGAAATGGCCCCCACAATTGTTAACGCCACCCCACGATCAACGTCAACCCGAAGCGTGGCGAGCGCAGCGAGCCCGCGAGGTACGCGTCCTACGACCCACTATCCACGTCGGCGTGGAGTTGAGAATAGAATAGTGTGGCGAGCGCAGCGAGCCACCGAGCCCGAAGCGTGGCGAGGGGACGCGGATACCTGTGAAGCCCGCGAAGGGACGCGTTTACCTGTGAAGGTATCCGCGTCCCCTCGCGGGACTCGCTGCGCTCGCCACGCTTCGGGCTCCGGGGCTCGCTGCGCTCGCCACACTATTCTATTCTCAACTCCACGCCGACGTGGATAGTGGGGGTATGAAAAGGTCGTAGGACGTGTACCGCTGCGCTCGCCACGCTTCGGGTTGACGTTGATCGTGGGGTGGCGTTAACAATTGTGTGGGCCATTTCCAGGGGCGGGCTGAGCCGGGGGGCAGGGTGCCATATGCCCCCCGGGCCAGTACATATATGCGGCACTAGGGCCGCTTGTGCTGCGCATACCTGACAGCCGGGAAGGATCTTCTGCCTGCCTCCCCGACTGTCAGTGTCAGGAGGATGCGGCCGCTGCTCAGCTCACTGCTGTGTGCACTGTGCAGATGCTTAGGAGGCGGAGGGCTCTGTGAGGGGGCGGGGCTTAGCTGGGCTCCGTGAAGGGGGCGGGGCTTCACGGAGCTCCGTGGAGGGGGCGGGGCTTATCGGGCTGAGCTGGGGGAGACGCTGACAAAATGGCCACTTGCTAGCTGAGGTGACTGCACTGCTGGGTGCAGACAAGCTAGCAGCCTTTCTGATTGTGCGGCTCACACCTTCCTTCCCTCCCTCAGTAGCCACAGGATTTATACAGCTGCTGCAGCCCTGGAAAGAGGGATCTTTTAGCGGCAAGGGGTGTACCCCATGCAGTAAGTAAGCCACAGTAAGCTACTGTTTTTTGATTTTTTTTTTTCAATTAAAAATTTTAAATCTTAAACTGCCTACACATTACACAATGCTGGGCTGGGGCTGTGCTGAGCTCTGGGCTGGGCCATGTGCTGGTCTTGGCTGTGCTGAGCTCTGGGCTCCCTGGGGCTGTGCTGAGCTTTGGGCTCCCTGGGGCTGTGCTGAGCTCTGGGCTGGGGCTGTGCTGAGCTCTGGGCTGGGGCTGTGCTGAGCTTTGGGCTGGGGCTGTGCTGAGCTTTGGGCTGGGGCTGTGCTGAGCTCTGGGCTGGGCCCTGTGCTGGTCTGGGCTCTCTGGGCTGTGCTGAGCTCTGGGCTCGCTGGGCTGGGGCTGTGCTGAGCTCTGGGCTGGGCTCTGTGCTGGTCTGGGCTGTGCTGAGCTCTGGACTGGGCTGGGGCTGGGCTGAGCTCTGAATGCATCTATGGCCGCACCTATGACAGCCACCCCAGCCCCTGCAAGAACCAGGTGCACACATGGCTCCGCCCCCTCTCTATTATATGTTCCTCCCCATCTACCTTCCCTAGGGATGTGTCAGAATCACAGCACACCTGCCCTGGGACAAGCAGTCCCCTTACTCTCTTTAATGAGTGGGGCAGTACCCAGCTTCCTTATGTCCTTGTCCTGTGCCAACCTACTCCTGCTGTCCCCAGCTCCCAGCTATTCCGTCCTGGCTCTCCTCTAATACGCAGCACTCCTCCTAATACAGTACCCATTTCTCCTTTCCCCGGCTTCCACTGCAACCTGCATCTTTCTGCCCTCTCTAGCGCCCTATGCCTCTCTAGCGCCCTGCATCTTTCTGCCCTCCATAGTGCACTATGTCTCTCTCTATCCCTCCCTAGTGCCTGTGTCTCTCTATCCCACCCTACATCTCTCTATCCCTCCCTATTGATCTGTCTCTTTCTGCCGTCACTGTCTCTGCGTCTCTCTCTGCCGTCACTGTCCCTGCATCCCCGCCGACAATATCCCTGCATTGTGGCCCACTTCCATGTGACATAATGTGAATTTTGGCTCCTACTATGCGGCAGAATGTGAATTTTGGACCATTCCGTGTGACATATTGTGAATTTTGGCTCAATTCAGGTGGCATAACGTAAATTTTGACTCCTTCTTTGTGTATTATGGTTTATTGTGTGTGGCATTATGCAAATTTTGGCTTATTCTGTGTAACATTACATAATGTGAATTTTTACTCAATCTCTGTGAAATTTGGCTTATTCCATATGGTATAAAGTGTAAGGGACAAGTACAGTATAAGGGGGTCTACTATTGTGTTGCATAATTTGCGTAAGAGGTATATGGTGGGGTACACTACACTCAAGGACATGCCCCCTTTTGAGCGGCCACACATCTTTCTCTGCAGCGTGCACGCTGAACCATCACTTTGCCATACCCCCACTTAAAAATATCTACTTCAATCACTATATATATATTAAAAAAATTTAAATATATTATATTTTATTTCGTCATTTACTAATGGGCCGGTGCTCTGTACTTGCCCCCCAGGCTAAAAGTTGCCAGCCAGCCCCTGGCCATTTCACACTTCAGGGTGGCTATTTGGCCTCTGTGGGCCATTTAACATTGTTTCCTATGGAAAAATCGGGTCAATTGAGGCATTGAACAGTAAAATCGTGTCAATTGAGAAATTTAACATTGATCCCTATGGGAAATCGCGGGCATCGTGTCGGTCGCGTCGCACCCGATTTTTAGTGCATTCAATGGCCGCGATGCCCGTGATTTTTTTACCTGCGATGCCCACGATCAAAATCGTGGGTGCCGTGCTAGGTAAAGAGTACCGACAGCTCTTATTGCAAGAGCTGTCCCTTGCGTTAATAACAGCATATGTTAGAGCATATGCCGTTATTAATAATGCGATGCCCGGCGATAATGGGCGCGGATGTTACAACATCCCGCCCTATGTATTTGACATGCATATGGTCGACGTGGTCAAAAGATGGACACAAGCAAAAAAGTCAACTTGGTTAAGGTCGACATATGAAAATGTTGACGTGGGAATGGTAAAATGGCATGGCGTGCAAAATTGTCAAATGCAGACCAGGCTATTTACAAGACATATAATCATTGTAAATACTTACACACACAGGCTGCAGCAATTAATCTGACGGCTTCATATGGCGGTTCACAATATGGAAAGATTGGTTGTACAATGTAGTTAGCAAATGTGATTGCAATAATGGCCTGTGTAGTGGGCTCTATGATTAGTAATGATGACCAGAGTCTGATGAAGGCAATGAATCCTCCGAAGGCTTCTAAGATATAAGCATAGCTTGCTCCAGACTTCATGACAGATGTCCCCAGTTCTGCATAACACAGTGCTCCAAACATGGAGAAGACTCCCCCTAGTGTCCAGATCAGGAGGGACAGTCCATAGGATTCACTGTACATAAGGACGCCCTTTGGAGAGACAAATATTCCAGATCCAATCATGTTGCCGACTATTAGGGAAACTCCATTGAACAATGTGATTTCTTGCTTCATCTTCATTTTATCATTCACATGTTTTCCCCTGGAATCTTCTTTGTTGATTTTATTTTTTTCACCATTTTGCTTAGAGCAAATTAAAGTCCACGGCAGAGACATGTTCGGTGTCTTGCCCGGCCTAGGCTGGAATGAGATGGGAATAAAAGAACAGAATATTAATACCATTCATTGGATTTACGGGTCAGACATATGTAACATGATCATACAGACAGGAGATTTGATTTAGCAGCTGTGTCTGATTTCTGATGTACAGATGTAGCCACTTTCATCCCAGATCCTGCTCAGAAACTATTTTGTTTTTATATTTATTACTGGGTTTTTATTTTACGTTAAAATTTGTATAAACAGTATTTTTCCTTCAACGTTACATGTCTAAGCTGGCATACATAATTTGGAGATGTAAAATGATACGAAACGCACAGCCAGCTGTATCCAAAGTGTGCTGTATGGGGGTATTATAATTACTTAGTTCCGATGTTTGAGACCCTGCGCATGTGCACTGTCTTTTGTGCGCATGTGCAGCTCCCCTTTGCGAACGGCTTCGGCGACATGCATAGTCGCTGAGCCGCTTGCAAGGGGCGGGGCGGACGGCGCCAGGGAAGTGTATCGGCCATGGGATCGTCCAACGTTTTATGGGTGTCCCCGTAAAAAAAATGCTAGGTGTTCCCATGGCTACGCAGGCGGCCCGATGTGTGCCTTGTATTGTCACGTCTCTGCGCTGTCTGAACTGTGAGCTTGGTTACAATTTACTTAGCATCATACACTAATAGCACTTAATGTATTGTAGCATCTTAGACATTCTTCATTGGTGCTTTCAGAGACTTCAAAACTACTGACGGATTTCCTGATACAATGGGGTGTGTTCAATGCAGCCAGCGTGGGGATTAAACATCGGGGATTGTCGAAAACAAGCGATCCTTGCTGTTTAACCATTGCGCTGGCCACTCACCCTATTCATCGTGCCGGGGAAATCCTCGCTGTCAGAGGACAACAAGGATTCTCCCAAACAGTGAGGCTCATGCCTAATGCAAAGAGCCCACTGCATTTAGCCGTGAGCCTCGCTGTTTCAGCAGCCACATATGTCGTTTCCCCTTCTTTTCAAAAACCTAGCGAGGTGGAAACGGAGTATGCAGGGGGTCAGTTGAATACTGACCCTGCAAGCTTTGACAGTTTGCAGAAAGCATTGAATAAACCCCATTGTAGCATCTCCACTAGTAGTGAGAGAACAAAGTAACTTCCCTCATTTAAATGTAACAATATTAATTATAATATTTTATAAAAAAAATCACTGAATCTCGATTTATTTTAAATGAAGTTCAATAAAAGTTAAGTTTTACAATAACACAGTATCCTTAATAACAGTGGAGTTATATAATTCCATTTGACATTATTTAAACTGTTCTACTTACATCAGCAGTGCCCCAAAAAAGAGTCTTCTTTTTTCGATTGTATCTTTGATGGCCGGGACTAGGAAGTCTACATCCAAAGATGGAGACCCTGCGGCTGCCCCCCACTCTACGCCCCGAATACTGTAGCATGTTAATCGTTAGTCATTGTGCAGCTAAGGGGGGCCTACAAGAGATCATGCAAGATGTGCAGATTAAAAAAATGTCACTAAAACCTTAATTGAGTTTAGTATTCCCATGGTCAGGATGCCAACAGCACCATCCCAACAGTCAGAATAAGTATTAAGTATTTGAATCAATTTACAGTAAATCATACCCCTACAATTTATCCACCGTTCCACAGCCTTACCCATCCACTCCTGCAGCATAAAGCCCCATACACACGTGGCGATTTTCAGCTGAAAGCTCAGTTTACTCGTCTGATCGGCTTTCAGCTGGTAAGCCGCCCAGTATGTACAGGGCAGCGATGAGTGGTGAGCACTGCTGCGCACTCCTGCATCATCGCTGCCGTCCGCCGCTCATCTGCTGGTGTTACCAGCAGATGAGCAAGGGAGTGGATGGCTTTCCGTAGCGTCCTGCTATGGAAAGTCGTCCACCCCAGGGAAAGTCGCGGGGAAGGGCGAAAAATGCTCATTGTGTATGCACTGAGCATTTTTCAGCCCAGCAATTTCCCAATAATCGTTATCCATACACACTGGGCATAAACGCCCAGTGTGTATGGCCCTTAACACTTATACATCTGCCATCTAACTTCCCTCAACCCTGCACGCTAACCTTATCCTCTCCTAACCAACCCCTGCAGCCTAACCCTTCCCCTAGTGTTTGACCCAAACCTCCTGTACTTACTGGTGGGATCTGCCAGGGTTCCCTCAGTGGTGCTGAAACAGGTGCCTGCTTTAGGGGCCTGGGTTCTGCAGCCCCCTGACTCCAGCTGCAGTAGCCTCTACTGCCAACTCAGCACATGCTGTTGTGTGCAATCTGGGGAGAGAGGCTGCTGAAGAAGCAGACTGCTCTGACTGCCCAAAGTCCTGCTGACTGTAATGGAGAGCAATCAAATCGGCTCCATGACGCACACTGTAACTGTCAGTGGTGCCTCCCTGCACATATCCTGCAATCTTTAGTATTTTCTAATGAGGGGTTGTGGCAAAACCTCCCCATATTGGCCATGCCCACTCCTATGACTGGGGCCTTGCAGTGCTGTCTGTGCCCCTGGATCCCATCAGCATTCTGACTGTTGGGATCCCACTTTTGGTATTCTGACTGTTGGGATCCCAACCGCTTCCACATTCATTTCATGTGAAAGATTCCATATATTCCATATGATTCATTCTTAAGTGTAAACATAAAATTTATTTAAATGCCTTAAATCAGTAGCGAAAGGGGCCTATATATTGAGTAATAGTAATTGGGGAAATTCTCCAGTATGCCCATGATCTAACATGTTGGAAATACTCGATTCCCAATAATTTATATTGCATTAAGTTCACCAATACAATTGTGTGATCAATTTATATTGCATTAAGTTTACCAATACAATTGTATGATTCATTAAGTTCACCAATACAATTATATCATTCATTAAGTTCACCAGAACGAACTGTAATGCCAGATGAGGGAGAAGATTTACTAAAGCTTCTAAAAGCGATGACATTGCCCATAGCAACAAATCGGATTCATTTTCAAGAATGTAACAGAGAATAGTTTGAAAATACACACACAGAAATTATTTAATTTAGAACGACAGTAATTCTGCACTGGTCTCTGATACGTACAGTAACATGAGTGCTGCTTCATGTGATTGGCTGTCTTCCACCTTTCAAGTATAAACAGATCCACGGCACATGCGGACTCTCTTTCTCAGCACAGGGCAGTGATGCGTGCTTAAAAATCAGTGCTCATTAACATATAATCCTCTAGTTACAACAAAATAGTAATTTCTAAACTACCTCCCTGCGCTTCATCAGTAAATGGTAATTGACAAAATAACAAAATAAGGAAACAAATCCTCATTATTATCATCTTTGCTTTGCTTCATTCAATCCATTACATGGAGATATTCAGCCTCCTTCATATAGTGAAGGAGACATGGGCTTCATCTATTCATTATTCAATGCGGGCTTCATCTATTCAGCGCTGCCGTTCCACACAGCATTGAAGGCAGTTTCTGGCAAAACAAATTCGACTTTAAAACAAGTCAATCTGTTTTGTCGGAAACGTCTGCGGTTTGTCACACTCACGGATGTTTTACAACAATCCGCAGCCGTTTTCACCAATCCTCTGACTCCGACACTCGACAGCCAGAACATTGGATTCCGACTGTCCAGTTGCAGTAAAGAGAAACAAAAACGGCCTGGGATTCCGACTGTTGGGATGTACTGTCGGAATCCCGGCTTGAGTGTCATTACTTAGTAGCCATACAGTAAGGAGGCCATTACCAGCAACATACTGAAGTAAGAAAAGCCAAAGTATTAAAGTCTTTGTAATACTGTTTACAAGCATCACTCTTTAGTTATTTCATTTAGTATTTATTTTCTATCAGCACTTACCAGTCGTAGCAATAACTGATTGCAGTATTAGTCTTACTTCTGCATTATAATGTTATTTATACTGTACAAACAGAACAGAACTGTCAAGTAACAAAACAGACTACATTGGTTAAATACAACACAGCCACTTATTTACAATATAGTCCCATTATGAAAGTGGCTAATCAGTGATATAAAGCTTAGGAAAGTCAGGCCTACCTTTGTGCTTATCAATCAGAAACCGTTTTGTTCTACTGGAATATTATAAACAAATGAACCAGATTTCCATGTGTGAAGCATCGGATTAAAGGACAGAATGCGTCCCTCTAAAGTGAAGCTTAAATAACAGGGAACATGTACTGAAACAAGCAGCTGAGGGTTTGCTTGGTAAAATGATACGGAAATTACTTTCTTGTCAAGGAGCCACAAGTCCTCTGGTTTATTTTAGTAGCGCAGCATGTACTGTATGGTTATACAGCATCACAGCTCAAGTTCTTAGATTACCTCGTGAAGACAAACAATGCATATCATCCTAGAGATAAGCAAACATGTGTGAAATATTCCCTTGTACCATGTTTGATCATGCAATTTTGCACGTTTCACCACTGCAGTTTGGCTTTGACCTCAGACTTCTTGACCAACACCACTCTGCAGAATTAACTGTCTGTTATCATGCTAACTCCATTTGTGTGAAACACAGAAATTGACATAAAAACTTGTGTGAAATATTCCCATGTACCATATTTTGCGGCAAAATTTTGCACATTTCACTGACAGAAGTTTGCTTTAATTATTCATAGTCTTTCCCCAATGACACCAACCTGTAGAATGATATGACTGTCATCAGCTCAACTAAATAAGCTATAACTTCTGAGAAAACCTACATTATCCATTATAGTGGGAGGGTCCCTGCAGCCTACTGCAGATCTCATTCATATTCACCCTCCACCATTCACATCCAAATCCAAGCAGCACTAAAATGCATAAAGCAGAACTTGGAGCAATGGAGGTCAGTATGCTCCTTTCAGGGCTGGTGCCTTGAGGCAACTGCCTTCCGTTATCCCCTGTATTTATGGGTATCCGTCCAGTGGATCAACGCAGTGTAGGTCAAAAATACCATGGTCGACCACTCGAGGTCGACAGTGTCTAGTTTCACCCAAAAAAGACGCGGAACCCTTGTCAACCTTGCTACTGTCGACCAGGTTCCCGCCGATGCTTACCTTCTGTCGATCACCCATCACTGTCTATCTAAATGTGGACAACGAAGTATAGGCATGAAGCCTATACTTCGTTGTCCACATTTAGACAGTGATGGGTGATCGACAGAAGGTAAGCATCGGCGGGAACCTGGTCGACAGTAGCAAGGTTGACAAGGGTTCCACGTCTTTTTTTGGTGCTGGTCCACTTGGTTCCTACTCTACTATCCAAGTGAACATAGAGTAGGAATATCATAGTGTGCCAAGTGTAGCGAGGCCTCCGACACTCGGTACCCTCTGACATTCAGCAGCAAAAAAGATGTAGAAGAAACAAAAGCACACACTCAATACAGCGCTCCCAATTTACACCATGGGCCAAATGTAATAGGGCGAGAGTTTCAGAAAGTGAGAGATTTTGGGATAGTTTTCCCATTTTTTTTAAAGCAGCAATCAATTACATGGCAAAATCAACCTGGTTTTGCAGTGTAATTGATTGCTGCTTTAAAAAAAATGGGACAACTCTCAAAATCTCTCATTTTCTGAAACTCTCACCCTATTACATTTGGCCCCTGATGTGTCAAAAAAACAAATCATATACTGTCCCTTTAATAGTAGATGATGTAGTTTTCAACTTCCACGGATATTTATCTGTGGAGAGAACCTTGGCTTTATGCAGCCAATAAAGCAGACATATTGCCAAGGGGACAGAAAATAACTTTTAGTGCAGATGGTCTGTTTATTTATTTGGCAGTTAGAGCATTGATGTGCACTCACAGTATCCAATTATTTTCTGTACCAAAAAAGATGAAAAACCTTTGTCGACCTAACTACTGTTGACCAGGTTCCCGTTGGTGCTTACCTTCGTCACTGTCTATCTAAATGCGGAAGACAAATATAGGCATCTAACTAAACACCATCGACCATGGTATTGGTATTACTAAACATGGTCAATTCCATATACCATAACCCAGGCATGTCCAAACTATGGCCCTCCAGCTGTTGTGAAACAACACGTCCCATCATGCCTTGCCACAGTTTTGCTATTCGGGGGATGCTAAAACTATGGCAAGGCAAGCTGGTATGTGTAGTTTCATAACAGCTGAAGGGCCACAGTTTGGACATGCCTGCCATAACCGTTTTTTCCCCATGGATAGATGTATCCAAAAAACACAAAAATGGTGCATCTTCTATGTTTATCTCTGCTATAACTGATGTAATGTGGCAAAGATCTGGGAGCTGCAAATTATACTGACATTGAGCCAAAGCCCAAAACAAACACCAGAGACTTATGGAACTTAGCTTAACTAAATCTCAAACGCAGGCATGTGACAAATGTGACCTTTAGGATGACAGAAATCCATTGAATGCTCATGCAGTGCTTCAGAGTCAGTGTAATGGATTCTAAATGACGTCATAACATTTACTTTTTAAAAATGTGTTTTGAATAAAAGCCTCAAATTCTATGGCACACACAGAATGCTAAATATAATGTTTGGGTGGCGGTAGGGACAGATTATAATAAAGCATTAAGGTAAATATACAGGGGAGGTTTCGGGTGGGGGGGGCTGCAGCACAGTTCAAGATTCATATAGGGGAGGCACAATCAATTGCCACCAACGGTCATTTCAAACTGACTCACTGGCAGTTGGTGTTGCTCCCCTATTGGATTTTGAATTGTGCTGCAGCCCTACCTCTGGAGCCACCACTGGAGATATATATTCAGAGGTGTCACTTGGTGTGGTGTCACCTGGTGTGCACTCTGCTTTTACAACCCACCCCTGCATAAAAGGGTATGTGGCCTATACTGGTTGTACCCAGCGACTGGACTTTCTATAGTGCTGCCTCTTCATCTGTACAGGAGCCAAGTGCTGAAGGAGAATATCACACTGTGGCACCTGGCTCCACTCCCACCAGAAGAGCCCCCTCTTTGGTGTCACCAGTGGGCAGTGACGTGCGGTGAGTTTAGTGGTTGGTGAGGCACCGGCTTGGTGGAGCCAGCGCCGACAGGCTATGTGGGGAGCACTGGGTCCGGGTTGCTTTTGCGCTGACAGGCAGGTGTGGGAGCTGCCATCTACATAAGCAGCAACGACTGGCAGAGCTGCTCTTGACTGTCAGCACAGAAGCAACACGGACCCAGCGCTCCCTGCCTCTCCTCTAATATATACACAGTATATATCCCTAACGAAGGCTATTATGAATCTAAATGTTGGCTTAATCCTGCCCTACAATAACCACACTAGTAGCCGTAACATTTCCAGAAAGTGTTTCACCTCTTAAAATACCAATTACCCAAGTATCCAAAAAAGTATTCAAACTTGCATGTATTTTACTATCCGTATCAAGACACCAAATTATTTAAGAACCACTGTTGGTAAAAAAAAAAAAAAAAAAAAAACAACCACACATAGCACTTTCACTTATAAAATGCAAGCAGCCAAATGTTTTATTAAAAGGGCAATCATTTACAAGGCATGGTTTTGCCTGGTAAAAATGTTTGCCTCTTTAAAAGAACCTCTGAGTCCCTCACAGCCACTGAACACAGAGGCTAGTACATTTGGCTGATATACTTCTTTCATTTAAAAATATACTTATTTTACATAAATGCACAGATACAGTACATACCTCTGTTGTTTTGCACAAATACACACCTCTGTCACTTATTGTACTTTCCTACTTTTGAAAACTAGTTTCAGGGAGATTATAGTTTGTAGCAGAATGTTTGTGCGGCACACTGTTGAGTGGGCGCACCATGCTCCACCTTTAAGGTGTGTCCAGCTCCATGCATGGGCGTATCTAGTGCCACTCAGGAATGTGTCCTCCAGTGGTACAGTAAGTGAAAACTAAATGCTGCATTCACTGAAAAAAATATATGAATAAAACTGTGCTGTGTGTCAGTCCTTTTTTAAGTTAATATACAAAATATATAATCAACATATACATAAACAGTTAAAATAAGTTTAAAAAAAATATGTATGAATAAACTGTAAGTTTTGAATAAATAAAAAATAAAAGGATTATAGATAAAATTGCTGCAGCCTATTTGCAATGGACATTGTCTATAATCCCCCCCCCCCCCAACTAGCATTGCCCAAACTTAATAATATAAATAATATTAATGGTAAACCAATATATTTAAAGCTACATACATATAATCACAGGCTTAACCACTGAAGTAGTTGTGCAAAGTATTGTAGCTACAGTAAATGTTACACAAGTATCACTATATAGTTCAGCAAAACTGATACTTTAGTTGCTCTATGAGACATTAAAACGATACAAGTTCAATTACCAGTCTAGGTGAAAAGGGCAGAATCCTGGATCACCTTCAATATTAGCATACAGGCACCACTTTGCAAGTCACATTAGATGCCAGATGCCAGACTGCTGTGCAAGATCCACCATCAGCCCTCCTGTCATCCCAGCCAAGGCCATAGAATCTTCAGGTAAGAAGGTCTGCACTCGATGGGCTCCTCTTGTTGGTAATGCTGCAGCTGTTCCCAAACAGGGAGCAGGGCAAGGAGTTACTGTTAGTGCTGGGGGCCACTGGTACAGCTAACTCCGCAGTGGCTGGAACGTGTGGCTGCTGTGAGTCACAGATACAGGGGATGGGATGGAGGGGTCAGCAGGCTGGTGTAAGCAATGGCAGCCCCCAGGCTTGGCCTCTGCTGGATCCCCTGCACAGGTAGGACTAGGAGCCCCCCAAGCAGCATAGACTTGCAGCAGTGACCGGAGCCCCGGGAAGGAGCAGATAGAACCAGAGCTCCGGGCGGGAGGCAGGACAGAGATCCCAGACAGGAGAGGGTGAGACCGCAGGAAGCATAGTGCCAGTGGCCGGATAACAGCAGGAGCTGGCGGCCCCGGCCCCCTCAACAACGGCAATACGAGTCAACGGCACCACTGTGCCAATCACATCTGCTTCAGTGACAAGGGCGTGCTTTCATATAGGCAGAAAGCATATCCCTGTCACTGAGGCACTGCTATAGGTGCCACTTATAGACCTTTTTTAAATTGGCTTTAACAGTCCAGTGATCGGCCCCGCCCATTACTTGCCCCCTGTTTCTGGTAGTTTTCCTTTGACAGCGGGACGCACTGCTCTTGGTGCCTCCAAAACCAATTAAAAAGGGGGTAAAAAGGATAATAATATAAAGCATATACTTATGGCACATAATATGTGACATAAGTATTTTCTTTGTATTACATTATTACTATTATTATTATTATATTAATCATTAATGACAGGGGAGGCACTGCCTCCCCTGCCTGCATGTCCCTGCCAGTGGCGGAACTTGCGGGTGGTGGGTCCAGGTGCAAGTATATAATTTCACCTCAAACCCAAGTTCAGCACAGCAGTGGGCGTTAGGGAGAGGAAGAGTGTGACAGTGGTTGATGGGAAGAGGGGATAGGCGCAGCAGTGGGCCCCTTAGTCCTCAGGGGTCGGTGCACTGCACCTGTTGCGCCAATGGTACTGTAGTTCTGCCTTTGGGTGTCACCAAGGGGTGTAACTAGATATTCGTAGGCCCCATAGCAAAAGCCCCCTATTTAGCGACTGATGGTGATGTATGCAAAACATATTAGACAGTAAAGATGGGCCCCCTCCAGCTCTGGGCCCCATAGCCGCTCCACTCCTTTGGACCTATGTTAGCTACACCCACTGTCACCCCCTCCGCTTGGGAATGCACTGTATGTATCACAACTTCTAGAGGACACGTGCCAACAACATTCTATAAAGTGGGGGGTTTGAGTATGTTTTTTACCAGTTTTACTTTGGTTGGAAGGTTGATACAGAGATGATTTTTTTTATGGCTTTATATATTCATTTTAGGTTGAATAAACTGATTATATCTGTTTTTATTATTCACTATTATTTATTATTTAACGATTTATCCTGCTTAAAATTTCTTTTACATTTTTGATTGTAAAAATGTAATAAAGACAAAGATACAATTTATCCTAATTTGTAAGAAAATCCAGCAGGAAAAAAAGAAGCATTGCATTGGAATAATGTATATGTCCCCTCTTTGCTGAAGGGTTTATGCATAAAAGCCAGTTGCCGTGCATTAAGAGTTTTACATCTGATGAGTAAGTTGATAAATGGAATGATAGAAACAGAGAGGACAGAGAGTGCATGCATTATGCAAAATGGGAATGGGTGCTATTATTTATAGAAATCCCAAGAACTGCTTTATATAATGAAAAGGATGATCATTATTTTGATTGCATATAAATAAGTCTATACTGAAAGCTGACACAAAATAATAATAAAAATAATTCATTTGCAATTAAATTTGTTATTTCTATTACAAAGAAACAAAATTTCTGGCTCCCGCCACTCCTAACTAGCTCCATTTTGTTCTTATTTAGGTTGGCTCGGATTGTTCCTGATTCTGGTTGGCTTGGTAAGCTGCGAAGATTGCACTTTCCCGAGCTCCCGAGAGGCCGCCATATCCGAACACCCCCCTCTGCCTTTTCACCCCGCAACCAAGCATCGAATGATTTCTCCTGCCATCGCAAATAAAAGCTAGTCATGCCTGTCCAAAGACAGGATGGGCGGCTGACATCCCGTGACGTAAAATGTAGGGTGTTCCCATGGGTGGTTCCTCGTCCATACCGCTGACCGCCCCCGTCCCTCCCTGCTGCTAAGGGCCCGGTCAGTTTGTAATTCACCGCAGCCATTTGCTGTTGGGGTTTGCACATGCGCAGAAATGCGAAAACACAAAACCTGACCATTGGGGCAGCGGCCGAATTTGGATCGCTGCATGTGATCCAGAATCAGCCCCTTACAGTAGTTATCACCATCTGAGGGCTGTACTGATAGCATAGTGATTCCCATTACTTCTTGAGTTAAATTCTCAGTAATGTCCTAAATATGTAGAATTTGTATGTTTTCCCTGTATCTGCATCAGGTCCAGCATTAAACAGTAGATGAAGAGTTTTTCATACATACCTAGAGTGCTACTGCCATCTACTGCCCAAAGGTGCTATTGCATCTGACTACAATCAGTATTAAATACCAGTTGGTTCTGTGGGATTTGAGAAGCACATAAACAAACAGACAGAAACACCTTGTTGCTTGTCTAAATTACTCATACACAAGTCCGATTTGACTGGTTTTAATTTGATTATATTTAATTCGATTAGGCCGTTATGGCCTTTATTAGGGTTCAAAATTAATTCTCAAATGGACAAAACCATGTGCACTGCAGGTGGGGTAGATGTAACTTGTGCAGAGAGAATTAGATTTGGGTGGGGTTTTACTTCAAAGTGAGATCTATATTGCAGTGTAAAAAAATAAAGCTGTCAGTATTTTCCCTGCACAGAAAATAAATACCTCAACCAAATCTAATTTTCTCCCCATCTGCCCCACCTGCAGTGCACATGGGCCCTTATTCTAGTTCACTCTTTCGGATGCTTTTTTGCGTCCACCTCACAAATCTGTGTGTACTGTTTCACATTAATGTAATGGGCAGATTTGCATATAGATTTGGGTAACACAGTTATGTCCATTGAGTGCAGTGTAAATGTGGGGCAGATACCAACAATAAAGTAAATGTGTTTGCACCATATATTCAACTATTTTGTATTGCCCCATTTAGCCAGCAATGACTTAGTCAAAACAAAAGAGTGGGTTGGTTTATCTGAGCACCAGGCAGCCCGAGGTGGGTACACTCAACAGTGGTAACCCCAGTCCCACATACACAAGGAATGCAAACAACAAAGATGTGAGTGACCCCTCCAGTGGCGCCAAAGCAAACAGGTACAGGAAGTATAAGGAAGTACACCCCTTATGAATGGGCGATCCTCTTCTCCCAATTTTTGGACAGCTTTTATTGTGTAGTGCCAAAATACAGTATGTCCCTCCTGGTGAGGTGGCGTCTCCTCTTCTCCAAATGCCGCTCAGCCTCCGGGTGCCTTCTGCCTGTAGGGAAGGGTGAGTGCGGGGCTGCGGGCGGCTCGGTGTGCGGGCTGTTTGTGTTCTACTCTGCCGGCTAACGAGAGATCGGGATGGTGCAGCTGGACAGGGCTCTGTTCCGGGGCAGGGCGGAACCTGCTCATCCGCCGATAGCTGCAACCTGCTCTCGAGAGGCTGCTCACCACCACGATCTCTCGTTAGAAGTCGGACCTGTGCATGGGGACCTTTACTGGTGGCAAGCGATCAGTCAGTGGCGTAACAATAGCACCGCAGCCCCTGCGGTCGCGGGGAGGCGCTGCGTAAGTGCGTGCCCCGGGGGGCTGCGGTGCTATTGTAATGCTCTCCCCACCCCCCGCAGCTTTACCTGTATGCGCTGAGGTGGTCCCGGCTCCCCTCCTGTCTTCATTCTGATGCTATGGAGACGGACTATGATAAAATATCTGTCCCCATATAGCAGACAGTTTTCTGAAACTGTCTGCTGTATGGGGGTGGACATTTTGTGATGGTCAGTTTTTCATAGCATCAGAATGAAGCCAGGGGGGGGGGGCGGGACCACCGCAGTGAATACAGGTAAATCTGCGGGGGTCCCGGCCCCCCCAGGCTTCATTCTGATGCTATGAAAAACGGACCATCACAAAATGTCCACCCCCATACAGCAGACAGTTTCAGAAAATGGGGGGGGGGGGGGGGACATGCGCTGCTTTGTGATCGGTGGTGGGGCGCTTAAATGATAGTTATGCCACTGCAATCAGTTGAACTGTAAATCCCGTAAGAAAAATTGCTGACCTTAATTATTGTAATAGCAAAAATAAACTAAGAAAATAATATTGTCTACAGGAGGTGCTGTTCCAATAAATTTCTATTTATTTACACATTATTACATAAATAAAAAACATGACAATATCAACCAATATCCCACTTGTTAGAAAAAAACATAATATTTATTCTCACGTAAAAATTCACTTAATAAAATAAATATCATAAAATGTTGGTACTCCAATACATTACTTGTTCGAACGGTGATCCCAATTTTTAATATACTGTATATGAGCTTCAGTGAGTGTTTTAAGCCAGGTACAAAACTAATATATAATAATGAAGGCGTGCACAGACATTTCAATGAAGGGTGTGTGACTACAGCTCTGGCTCGATGCGAATATTGCACCGACTGAGTAAATCCTGGGCTACGTACACAGTGGGAAAAATTTGGGCGGGGTGTGTTGAAGCGGAAATCTAAATTGCAGTGTAAAAAAAAATACAACCAGTATTTACCCTGCGCAGAAACAAAATAACTCACACAAATCTAATTCTCTCTGCACATGTTACATCTGCCCCACCTGCAGTGCACATGGTTTTGTCCATTTTGAGAACAAATTTGTACTGTGATCAGATCTGAATAAGGGCTTATATCTCTAAGGATTTGTAAATAGACCCAAAAGAAATGAACTGATCTATTGTATCCAGATATTATTGTTAGTATAGTCAGAGAATGCGAATACAAACAGACTGCTTTTGTCACAAACCTTAAAAGGGAATAGATGGCTCATAATTCAATCATATACGTCTGGAAAAGGCTGAAGGCCATTTTGCCTGTTTTCTTTCAGTTTTTGCACAATAATCTTGGCAAAGACCTCCCCTTGCATGTCACATGTGTCAATAAGTTGTCTGACCCGTCCGAATCTTGTATTCATTGACTTGACCAATTCATAATCTTCCTTGCAAATGGCATTGTTTGAAATGAGAGCATCAAGGCACTGATTCAGGCAGGCTTCTGTCATTTGATGTACAATTTGATATCGTTTGTGCCGAACCCACAGCAGCGCTGAAGATGGCGACTCTTGCACGGGATCTGTCAGGTTACATTACAGTAATCAGTGTTATATGGATACACAGTACACATTTTTAGACAGCAATAATTTTAAACAGCAATAATATAATCTACATGCATATACAGTACTAATAAAGCAAAAGCTTTGAAAGCTAGTCTGCTACCTTGTGATTTGCATGTGTGAGAGAGAAAGGAATGTAGTTTCACTCGCTGACAACAGGTGGCAGTGTTTTGGAAACAAACGGACACTAGACATATCAAAAATAAGTGTATTTCTAAATACAAATACACCTATTTTTTACAAATTTCCTTTAGTAAATTTCCCCCATAGTATAGATGATATTACAGAACATTATATAACCAAAACAAGAAAGAGTGGGGCTTATGTCATGGTCATGTGCAGTATCCCAGGTTTTATGGTAAGACCAGTTAAAAGCCTGTCAAAATAACGGTGTAGTCCCTATCTGCTCCTACCTCCAATCTCTGTCTTCACAACTTTCTGTGAAGGAGTAATTTGGTCCATATCAAGTGGCCTCTAGTGGTCACTGGCGATTATTCACACTCAAATAAGTGAGGAGGATTTAGCCATTTATATATATTGAAGATGTGTTATTACGGCATAACCAGAACTTTGTGGGCCCAAAGTAACATACTGAAGAGGTCCCTGCCTCAATGATTCTTGAGAGTCACCTGTCTGCAGCGGTTTTTCATTTTATGCTCCATAGCAGTGACCTAGTTTATTTTAGGAACCATAGTAGTTCCCTTTTTTACATGCTGTCACATTGTAGGGGTTAGGGTTGCCAATCTGCGGCATTTTTCAACCCTGGGATTAGGGATTGAAAAATGCGCAATCCTGGGATTCACAATATACACGGGATTGAGCCACTGGCTGCCCCACAGTATCACGTACATGGAGCTGGCCGGGGGAAGGGGGGGGAGGCAGGACCAGGCAGGTGGGAAGAGAACGTTGCCGTGGGCAGTGTGGAACCCAGAACTGGTAAAGGCCCGGAAGTGGTGCGGTTGGCGGGCTGTGTAGCGTGACCTCTGACCAAAGCCAAACAAGGCGGGTGCTCATATGCTTCATGGCATTTGATTGTGCATGTGCAGGCCAATCCCGGAATCCCACTATGGCCACCCTAGTAGGGCTGACAGTCCACGTTATGACATACAGTGTCCCCAATTCAAATTATGCCACACTATAGTGTCTCCATTTCATATTGTGCACCAGTTGTTATTATGTAACTCCACATTAAAATAAGCAGATCATTTTAAGCAACATTAAAGTGTCCCCTATCCAATATAATATCCCCTACACACTCCTCTCACAGATAATGTAATGTCACAGTTCAGGCTGGGCAATGGATCAGACCCAAATGCATAGGAGGAAATCTGGAAAATGTCTATGCAACTTGATATCATGGGTCCAGTTCCCCATAATCCTCTGGGCCCAATAGCGGTGGCACACTATAGTTATGCCCATGCACAGTGGCATATATTTAATGGGTGCTGAGTCAAGGAGGTAGATTTACTAAAGCTGCTTTAGAAATGAAGAGCGGAGCTATAGCAAATAGCAACCAATTAGTTTCTATCTAACAAATCTCAGTTGCAGCCCAGAAAATGATAGATACAGTATAATGGGCCAAATGTAATAGGGTCCGAATGTTTTATGCCGGTATGAATTTGTCCCAAAACTCAGCTAATATAATGGATTGCGAGGCTTTAAGTTCAAGGCTTACATTGAGCAATTGTGTATGAGTATTCTCTTATGCACACTTGCACATTGTAACGTGAGTTACATTACAGGGTGGGAGTTTTGACAGAAGAATGCACAGATCAGTATGCATGCTTAATTTAAACCAACCCCACCCCTACACCCTCCAGAGCACCCCAGCCCAGGGCTGAAGCTTGGGACTATTCTCAGCCCCCCTGCCTAGTGTAAAAAAAAAAAACTACTGTAGCTCATATGTGGAGCTACAGTATCCACCCACGCCATTTGCGCGGATCTGACAGATTTGTGCATGAGTCTATCAAACTCACCAGCCAGAAACTGTTCTGTTGACTTTTCAATTTTTGGTAATATTTTACGCTTCAGTTTACAACACACACCCTATTACATAGCCCGACTTATGTGTGTACAATAGCAAAACATCTGGATGCAAGTTTTGCATTTGCGTGTTCTGGGATTGCAGGAAACTGGGGTTCCTAAATCCTATTACATTGGTTGAGTTAATAAAATTAGCAAGTTTAGCGCTAAACTCACACATTTTAACAACTTGGACCCTATTGCATTTGGCCCAATGTGTTTTGTTGTTTTACACAACACCACCACTCTTCATTTTTTGAAACTTTAGTAAATCTAGGCCCAAGCCACATACCATAAACACAGGTCCGCAACTGGTGCAATATTTATTTATTTTAAATTGCTGGTTATATGAAGCTAGAACCATATTTCTGAAGAAATGGAAATACAGTATGGCGCATGGGTCTTCTCTGGGACGCCGACAGGGGGGTGCCGTGGGTACAGCCTTCCCAGGCCCCGGCCTCTGGAGGGGCCCGGGCAGCTGCCCCCAGCGGCACGGATCACCCTCCCCGCACCCTGCCTCCGGGCCTCCCCAACCCGGCAGACCCCATCCAGGCAGGCACAATGCACAATGCAGCCTGCAGAGCCTAGGACACAGAGGGGCTTGGCGCTCTGAACGCTGCACTAAGCAGTGTGCACTCTGGACTGTGAAGGAGGGAGACAGAGATGCCACCGCTGCTGGATGCTGGTAAATAATGCATGTCAGTGCGGGTGAGCGGGCTTGCGTAATGCATGTCAGTGCGGGTGAGCGGGCGTGCATGCGGGGGGGCGCTGTGCCGCTGGGGGCCCGGACTGAAGGTCAGTCCCAGGCCCAAACATTTCTAGCGGCGGGCCTGGGTCTTCTGCGCAGGGGCAGCGCCATATTTAGAGTAGTCAAAGGGGAAGTTGCATAGGTGTCATTATACTGATTAAAAGTTATGACTAGAATAAATGTAATATGCAACATTTTTGAAGACTACAGGGCTGCCACTAAAGAATTGAAGGTTGCCCATCACTATCTCACAAGGAAGGCACAATCACTGTAATACCTGGTGCTGCAAAATGCCAACACCAAAATTAGTATTTAGATAGTAACATAAAAAAAAAGTGGGCACTTGGGCTTTATATAATATCAAAATATCTTCTTTAAAGTGAAAATGAGACGATGTAGCAACATACAGTAGATACTGAGTGTAAATCTCCATTCTAAAGTCACCCTTTAATAGTTCTTTAAATTGCCATATTCAAATTATTGTATACTGTACCTACCTATGCTAGGGATGTATTCCTGTGATACCTTCTTGCCCGGGGGACAGTACGGTGGGTATACTGGGTAATCTGTGCCTACAACAGAAAAGAGGTAAAGGTTGATGATGTTTTTGTCTTGATGATTACTGTAAATATATTTATAACCTTATAAGAGACATTAAAAATACACTAATAAACAATGCAATAAATAAGTAATATGCTCAATATAGGAAAACCAATATTGTAAAACACTAACGAGGCTCGAGCTGTCTAAAAGACCGTTCCTAACCCAATGAAAACTACACTACAGTGCCGTGGATGGATATGTGCAGGGCCATTGCCAATTACTGCCTTGCTTCCAATTTACCTGTATACAGTATGCAGAGCTTACTGGAAGCTCCATAAGGGTGTGCAGTAATTATGCTACATAGACGCTCAAAGTGTTTGGGGTGGTAACCGGGCTTTTTCTGGGAGTGTCAAGGAAATGCAGGCATGACCAAGTGGGACACCCCAGAATTGGCCTTCTTGAAGCCTGGCCTTATAGGATTTGGACACTGTCAACAGAAAATGTTATCTTTATTCAAATAACTCAATCAGGTGCAAATATTATCTTAATTCCATAATAATTAATGGGATGCCTAAAGTTTAAATGTTTCACTTTAAAATTAGTAATATTTTTAAAGTGCTTTACTGATATTTCTGTGCTGCTCCCAGAATGATACTAGAAACCAATTTTTCAGAAATGAGAAAGCCACTGTATCAGTAAATTTCTAGGATTTATTATTCAGATCTCTAATAAAAGTAACATTTTTTTAAGCATAAAACAAAAAATGTATACATACATGTTATTAATAATCTCATGTATTAACACTTTGATAGAATTTTTAAAGTTAATGTTCAGAACTAACACTCACAAGCGATACATTCACCTCTCTGGTTGTATCAAAAAGTCTGTGTCCATATATTTTTATATTCATTTGTATCCATTCCAGAGTGAACTTGAATTATTAAATGGACTTTATGCTCTTTATCTGATATGAAACAGATGTTTTATCGGTCCAGTAGCAATTAGGGGGGCTTCTATTCACAATGCATAGTCCGTGTAAGCAGATGATATCACTCACTTGCGACGGAGCAGGAGTCAGCCATTCCGGAGAACTACATGTACAATAATGGCTGACTCCTGCTCTGTCGCAAGTGAGTGATATCATCTACTTACAATGCATATGCATTGTGAATAGAAGCCCCTAATTGCTACTGGACCGATACAACATCTGTTTCATATCATAGTCATTCTGCTATTAATACAATTGTGTATTTAAACAAATGTCCAATTTCTGCTGGCACCCAGCCCTAAAAGTGTATACATGGCTTATTTTCTCTATATAACTATTAGGCTAAAGCAATGTACAGCTTAAGGGAGATATTCATTTCACCGGCGACCATCTCCCATCGGGGGAGATGGCCGCCGGGCCCTATTCAATGATGTCTTCCTCCACAGCATTGAGCAGGAGATCTTGCAGAACGAGCCTGACTTCACAAGCGGTCGGGCTTGTCCTGCCGAGAATGGCAGGGAATTGCCGAGCTCACGGCTGCAGCTCGCCTCTTCCCGGCCACGCCCCCTTCTCACCCCGTGGCAGGCGGGACATCGAATGCCGCCTGCTTGTTCTCGGTGGAGCTGTCCGAGAACGGGACTGGGTCACGGCTGTCGAGCCAGCTCGACAGCCGTGACCCCCAGGTTGAATACCCCCCTAAATCTTACAGTCTGTTCAACTTACAAGTTCTGCCACTGTAAAGTGGCACTGCAATGTCATGTGCAGTCATCCCAGCAGGCAGAATTCATAGACATGTATGCATGGTGGGAGCAACTGTAGGTGAGGTCAGAGATTTAGGAATGGGATGAATTGGGGCAGTCATGGTAAGCTTTAGAAAATGATGGGACATCCAGGAGAAGATGGCAAACAGTTGGATACTGGATAGGTGTGAGAGTATGTCTGACTTCATTATATACAGACATTTCGGTACTCTTTACCTAGAAGGGCGCCCATCGCGGTCATCGCGGGCATCGCATGTACCAAAAAATCGCATGCGATGCGACCGACGCGATGACCGCGATTTCCCATAGGGAACAATGTTAAATTTCCCAATTGACCCGATTTTCCATAGGGAACAATGTTAAAAGGCCCACAGAGGCCAAATAGCCACCCTGAAGTGTGAAATGGCCCCCCCAATTGTTAACGCCACCCCACAATCAACGTGAACCTGAAGCGTGGCAAGCGCAGCGAGCCCGCGAGGGGCGGCGGTACGCGTCCTCCGACCTTTTCATACCCCCACTATCCACGTCGGCATGGAGTTGAGAATAGAAAGTGTGGCAAGCGCAGCGAGCCACCGAGCCCGAAGCGTGGCGAGCGCAGCGTGCCCCGAGCGGGGACGCGGACACCTGTGAAGCCCGTGAGGGGACGCGTATACCTGTGAAGGTGTCCGCGTCCCCTCGCAGGGCTCGCTGCGCTCGCCACGCTTCGGGCTCAGTGGCTCGCTGCGCTCGCCACACTTACTATTCTCAACTCCACGCCAACGTGGATAGTGGGGGTATGAAAAGGTCGGAGGACGCATACCGCCGCCCCTCGCGGGCTCGCTGCGCTCGCCACGCTTCGGGTTGACGTTGATCGTGGGGTGGCGTTAACAATTGGGGGGGCCATTTCACACTTCAGGGTGCCTATTTGACCTTTGTGGGCCATTTAACATTGTTCCCTATAGAAAATCGGGTCAATTGGGACATTTAACATTGTTCCCTATGGGAAATCGCGGTCATCGCGTCGGTCGCATCGCATGCGATTTTTTGGTCGCATGCGATGCGACCGACGTGATTTTTTTCCCTTACGATGCCCACGATCAAAATCGTGGGCGCCCTTCTAGGTAAAGAGTACCGACATTTCCTCATACATCTACACAAGCCCCAACAGCTCCTTGTGGGAGGAAAACACAGAAGTAGAGACAGAGAAGGAACAATTGGTGATAAAACACCATGGTCATCATGAAGTCATGGAAGCTATGGAGTGGAGAGTTTGGAGAAAGAGGTGGTGGATGAGAGTGTCAAAGACAGCAGACAGATCAAAGAGAATGAGGCGAAAAAAGTGACCCTTGGATTAGCCTGTGAAATGGTGATTGGTGACTGTGGGGAGGAGAGTTTCTATGGAGTGGAAGGGATGCAAATCCCCTCTTTCTCTTGCTTTCTCTTTCCCTTCTCTTCCTTATGTTGTTTACTGTCAGTTAAAGGAAACCCTTCATTCCATGCACCTACTTCCATACCTGGCCAAACTTGTGCTTCTCTGCATATTGCTCCTCCCTGGTGAGAATCTGGGGAAAACAAGTTATCATTCTGTCCGTTATGATTGACCTCTTTTGTCCTCACATATGATTTATCCCATTCTGATAATTGTGAGCTCAGAACATCATTCATGTTAGCAATGCTGTGAATGGGCTTTTGGTTGCCAGTTAAGCAGCATAATCTTATGTGCACCTTGAACACAATATGTCAGAATATTTACAGCAAATTGGTTATTACTTCTAGGCCTCGAAGCTTGCAGCATAATGAGTCCCAAAGGGCCTGCCCTGCCGCCTGCCGAATCACCACTCCATACTGCCGCCGCCGTATCCCCTGGCAACCATGTGAGGGGATGTGTCACGAAGACACATCCCCTTGTATGTCCCACTGGCAGAGACATCATTAGACGGTCGCTGACCATCAAATGATTTCTTCAGGCCACGCAAATATAAGTTAGTGGAGACTGACTTATATTTGCGTCCATTCTGCCGAAGACAGGACGGGCGGTTGATGTCATGTGACATCAACCACCTGCCCCAGCACACCTCCTCCTGCCGGCATTCCCATGTGAGAAAACCGGGCCTGCCCCCCCATCTGAACTGCCCTGTATGAACGGCCCGTCAACATTGTAACATGTGTACAAAAGACTGTGAGCATGTGCAGTCCATCAGCCATCGGAACGGAGACGAATTTGGGCACCGTCCAAAAGGATCAGAATGACCCCCCTAGTTTCTACTGAGTATTGGATGCTATTCTTGTGGATCTTAAATACAATACAATCATTACATAATACATACCTTCATTGTCAGAAGAATCAGAAGGACTTGAGTCGTTGCACTACACAGAAAACAAAGTACAATTACAGGAATAAACATGAAATAGAAAAGAAATACAAAAATAGAAACCACACTTATCAGGCGCTTATATCCTTTGTTTTTGCAGAGTCCTCCAATAGATGAAATTCATGCAAGAAAAACAAAAGGTGCAATAGTGAAGTACGTTCAAAGCCACACTTCCAATTTTAATGCACACATAGCACGAATACACAATAAAACCACTAAAAACAATTCATCCATCATATAAACATATACTTCATATGCAGCACTATTGAAGGTGCTCTAGTGCATAATTAATCCTCAGTGTAGGTATAGACGAGAAATTACCGGCTGTTGTGGGAACTGGTCAGTACACAGTTCCAAAAGCGTGTGTGACAGTGCTTGGATTACCACGCAACGTCTTCCGGCTCTCTCCGTCCACCAACCAGTGAGAAATTCAATTGCCCAGTTCACCAACGCGTTTCTTCCTTTTCCCAAGGACTTTTTCAAGGTGTACCAGTCAAAAGGCAAATTAACTCCTTATATACCCTATCCCGTGTGTCAGGCTGGATTCTAATTAGTGAATTCCTACAAGTCCCACAATCCATTGCCTGCACACGGGCTTCCTGTCGACCACAATTGGCTGACAGGGTTACCATGGTAATCGCCGCGTCCTGACGCAGCATTCTGCGTAACTATGGTGATGTAATCTGTGTGGATGTACATTCATTTCGCTGCGGTGATGTTATTCAGCCTCATGATGTATTACAACCATGGATTCCTTCTAAAAATAGTATATATAGAAAGAAGTTTAAAAATAACATCTGATATCAATGTAAAACCACAATAAAAACAGACATGTCGATAAAAACTATAAAAACCATTTTATTTCGAAGTCCGAATTTAACCCATGGGGAATCAAAGTGCCTAAGTCATAAATCATTTGCATTTCTGCTTTAGCAAGTGGCTTGGCTAACCCTTTTTGTCTCCAATTTTCTTTGATCTGTCTTAGACCGCAGAAATTGGCTATACCTTTGGGGTTGCAGTTGTGGTGAGTTCTAAAGTGCTCGGACAGTGCATGGGTAGTGACACCTTTCCTAATATTTCTAAGGTGTTCACCCAGGCGCACTTTCAGTGGCCTGGATGTGCGCCCAATATACCATAGGTCACACTTGCAATTAATGGCATAAACGACGGTGCTACTATTGCACGTTACAAAGTCCCTAATTTTAAAATCTTTTTGATTAATACAGACCTCTGTGATTTTGGAAGGAGGTCCTTCTACAGCCCTACACCCTAGACATATCCCACACCTAAAAAAACCTTTCGATTTTATAGTTGTCATTGGTTTTGTGGGTTGTACTGCACTCCTCACTAAATTGGTTTTAATTGTGGGGGCTCTCTTATATATGCATTTAGGGTGTGTAGGTATAATATCACCTATAATTGGGTCTTTCTTTAAGATACTCCAATGCTTCTTCAAAGACTTTTCCAATAATTTATATTGACTGCTATATGTCGTTACGAAGGCCCAGTCAAATTTGGTAGTATCCTTTCCTTCTATATCTCTGGGTTTCAATAAATCCGATCGGTCTATATCTGCCACTTTATTGCTCACCCCATCTATGGTATTTTCATTATAACCAGATGATATAAACTTTTCTTTCATAGTGCTCGCCTGATCTCTGTATATTTCAAGTTGAGTACAGTTTCGTCTCAGGCGCCTGAACTGGCCCTCAGGGATCGATTTGAGCCAGTCCGGGTGATGACAACTTTTGGCCTGAATATAGGCCCCCGAGTCAGTGGGTTTGCTAAAATTCATTGTGTCGACCTCATTGTTTTCAATGTATAGCGATATGTCTAAAAAATTAATTTTCTTAAAATCTTTTTCAAATGTGAATTCAATATTGAGTGGATTATCATTTATGGGCCTTCATAACGACATATAGCAGTCAATATAAATTATTGGAAAAGTCTTTGAAGAAGCATTAGACTATCTTAAAGAAAGACCCAATTATAGGTGATATTATACCTACACACCCTAAATGCATATATAAGAGAGCCCCCACAATTAAAACCAATTTAGTGAGGAGTGCAGCACAACCCACAAAACCAATGACAACTATAAAATCGAAAGGTTTTTTCAGGTGTGGGATATGTCTAGGGTGTAGGGCTGTACAAGGACCTCCTTCCAAAATTACAGAGGTCTGTATTAATCAAAAAGATTTTAAAATTAGGGACTTTGTAACGTGCAATAGTAGCAATGTCGTTTATGCCATTAATTGCAAGTGTGACCTATGGTATATTGGGCGCACATCCTGGCCACTGAAAGTGCGCCTGGGTGAACACCTTAGAAATATTAGGAAAGGTGTCACTACCCATGCACTGTCCGAGCACTTTAGAACTCACCACAACTGCAACCCCAAAGGTATAGCCAATTTCTGCGGTCTAAGACAGATCAAAGAAAATTGGAGACAAAAAGGGTTAGCCAAGCCACTTGCGAAAGCAGAAATGCAAATGATTTACGATTTAGGCATTTTGATTCCCCATGGGTTAAATTCGGACTTCGAAATAAAATGTTTTTTATTGTTTTTATCGACATGTCTGTTTTTATTGTGGTTTTACATTGATATCGGATGTTATTTTTAAACTCCTTTCTATATATACTATTTTTAGAAATAATCCATGGTTGTAATACATCATGAGGCTGAATAACATCACCGCAGTGAAATGAATGTACATCCACACAGATTACATCACCATAGTAACGCAGAATGCGTGATGAACCAAGTGGATGGAAGCCGGAAGTGACGTATCGGCTCCCAAAGACACATCAAAAGGGAGCGAGATTATGGCTACACCCGGAATGAATGTAGTGGTAGCCAGATGTCCTGCTGCGTCAGGACGCGGCGATTACCATGGTAACCCTGTCAGCCAATTGTGGTCGACAGGAAGCCCGTGTGCAGGCAATGGATTGTGGGACTTGTAGGAATTCACTAATTAGAATCCAGCCTGACACACGGGATAGGGTATATAAGGAGTTCATTTGCCTTTTGACTGGTACACCTTGAAAAAGTCCTTGGGAAAAGGAAGAAACGCGTTGCTGAACTGGGCAATTGAATTTCTCACTGGTTGGTGGACGGAGAGAGCCGGGAGACGCTGCGTGGTAATCCAAGCACTGTCACACACGCTTTTGGAACTGTGTACTGACCAGTTCCCACAACAGCCGGTAATTTCTCGTCTATACCTACACTGAGGATTAATTATGCACTAGAGCACCTTCAATAGTGCTGCATATGAAGTATATGTTTTTATGATTAATGAATTGTTTTTAGTGGTTTTATTGTGTATTCGTGCTATGTGTTCATTAAAATTGGAAGTGTGGATTTGAACGTACTTCACTATTGCACCTTTTGTTTTTCTTGCATGAATTCCATCTATTGGAGGACTCTGCAAAAACGAAGGATATAAGCGCCTGATAAGTGTGGTTTCTATTTTTGTATTTCTGGTGTTGGTGAAGGGTTTGAGGGACCCACTGAAACTATACCCATCGGCAGCTTTTATTGCGCCACCCGATCTATCTACCCATCTCTGTTGTACATGAAATAGAAAATCCTTATCTCTATAGAACACAAAACAATTGGAAATAATTAGAAAAAGAAAAAAGGAATTCCACTAACTAGTACTACTTGGAACAGGGCAGCTACTGGCCTAGAGGTACACAATCTCCCTGAAAACCAGTAATATACAAGGAGGAACACGGGTATAATGCAAAGGCTAATAATAAATGGGGATACATGTACACTCCAATCACAAATAAAGTATCATAGAGGACAGTTTATTGACATCAATGAAAACATTGAATGATTCCACCTTTAAGGTGCCCATACACTGCTGTGACAGGCGGCAGGGACATATGCGATCCTTATTGATGGATCGCATGCGTCCCTGCTTCCCGCCCGCCTCGTCGCCTGGAGGGAGGTTCCAGAACAGGTGGTCGGACGGCTAGCCGTTCCGACCACCTGGTCGGGTCCGATGCACAACGGACCCGACTGCATGTCAGGGAGAGGCGATTTGGTCCGATTTAACTGGACGATTTGTCGCAATCGGCCGAAATCGGACCAAATCGCCTCAGTGTATGGGCACCTTTACAGTTCAGGTTCTATTAATATGATTCCATCTGGAATTAAGCATGGATATCCTTAAAACCTGGACTGCAAAGGGGGAGGTTGTAAAAAACGAGTCACATTGAAAAAAAGGAATATTATACTTTTGGTACATACACTTTTTTTGCCATGTACATCTATATTTGTGGAACTTTCCTCATCTGGTAAGGGTAAGCTTGGAGTGGGGATGCAGGGAATACTGCTTCTTGTCTGAAAAAATTAAAGTAGAGAAAAAACATTTACGTTCAACATTTACTCCCGGCTATAGAGCAGGTGCAGTGTGAAAAATGTCAGGATCCATCAGATGTGCAATAATGAATCAGCCCTTATATATGCTCATCATCACTATAGATGGTTCTACCCCACTAACTAGAAATATTTGTGGGGTAGACCATTACTCCGATGACCACACACAGGTATCCATGGGGAAATTTTGTCATGTACTGTATGTTCACAGCATCTGAATAAATCAGATGATGCACAAAATATAATAACTTCAGAGTTGCCAAAAGTGCTAATCTGAGAGCTTTCTGCACAATTTAATGTAGCATTTATTTAACTTTAAAATTGCCCTTCTAAGCAATCCACAGGCTTGCACAGGATTTTAGAGAGGGTATTGATAGCAAGTTATCAAGAGCAGATGCTTCGTCAAGCTGCGATGCACATACAGTAATAGGGTTTTTACACAATAGAGGAAAGAGAAATTTGTGCTCCGCGCTGTATATTGTAATATACTTTAGTGGGAACATAAATTGTAAAGGTGCTAATAGTGTAGAATAACAAAGAGGTTAATTTATTTTTTCAAATAAAACAAAAGATTGTGCATATTAAAAATATTTTTGCAATAACATGATTAAAAAAGATAGAAAAAAGCTGTGTAATCGCCTGGAGTCCTTGATAAAGTTGTGGTATTGGCGAAACGCGTCCGTGCAGAAAGGGAGTATATTTTTATTGCCATACAGGACCGGCTTTTATACCAGACACCGAACCAGCCACATTTCTTTACACCTTCACCCCATTAGGTGGTCCGCAGCACGTTGGAGTTCACAGACCAGCCAGGGAGTGCTATCCCACTGGTGAACCACCCTAAACAATTGGAATTTTACCAAAAGGAACTTTATTCCTCTCCCACTGCGGAACCACTCATACTGGATTACAAATATCTGGACTCCCACTTTCCAAAAAGGCATCATAGGGACAGCTCTGGAAACTAAGTGGCACAATACGGTACCATATGGACTATTTTTTCCATATAGTCCCTCCAGGCGATTACACTGCTTTTTTCTATTCTTTTTAATCATGTTATTTCAAATAATTTGAATACCCGTAATGTTTTGTTTTATTTGAAAAAATAAATTAACCTTTTTAGTATTCTACACTATTGGCACCTTTACAATTTATGTTCCCACTAAAGCATATTACAATATACAGCCCGGAGCACAAATATCTCTTTCCTCTATTGTTTATCCTTGCACAGGATTTTACTCTGGCTGGGCAGCGAATCAACGTTCCCTCTAATTTTACGAAGGCTGTGTGCGGCAAAAGATTTTGGCTGTGCAACTTTGGAAGAAAATTTACATTTTTGTGCGTCACTTATATATAACTGGAAAATTACATTCAGCATTTGTGTTAACTTTACTTCCAAATGTTATTAAACATTTAAACATTCAAAACACAGCACACAATGTAGTTAATGGGTGAAACACACATTAACTGAGTCCACAACTGCAAAAAGGGACCACTGCTGCTTTGTGTGCTCTGTTGTAATGTCTGTGCGCATGCTCGGTGAGTTGTGTGCACGCGCACGCGTGCACAGCTTAGAGGGAAAACTGCAGCGAATACCTGAAATCTGGGATCTGCATTGTAGCAGAGCAGCAATCAGGTTTCAATTACCACCTTTGCTATCAAAGTCGGTGTTTGCTCAAAGTATTATTATCAATGAACTCTAGAGAAGGATCCACATAAGATATGTGTAGAAAGTGGAAACTTACTTTCTTAATTTGCACAATCCCTTCAAGTATTGAAATGTCATCATATATATTGATCACTGGCTCCAGATCCAGCAAACACTCTAGTAAGGGGCAATAAGAGATGATTATTATTATTATTATAAATAATAAGAGTTTCTTATATAGCACAACAAATAATGGTGCTCTTTACAATGGGAAACATCTGCACAGATGACTAGATCACATTCACTATTACAGGACTTTCATTGGGCTGCTCCCACCCTATGGAATGCCTTTCCACACTTAATAAGACTGTCCATGAGCCTCCAAACTTTCAAGTGTTCCCTGAAAACTCACCTCTTCAGACAAGCTTATCATATTTAAGTTCCACATGCATAACCATAAGAGGCCCTCAGGGCCGGAAAAGGGGGGGGGGGGGTCAGTACCCCTGGGCCCCCCTCTATCTAGGGCCCCCTGCGGTCAACATGATTTTTTGCATGGGAGTGGGGGTAGATCTGCAGCTTCACCTCTCTGCCAATGGGACAATGATTAATGGTGCTGAGCATCGGGAGCCAAGGCACACTGACTGCACAAGTGTGCAGTGTATGACTGAGAGTTGACTAAGTCCCATAAGAGGACAGCAGCAGCCTCGTCATGGGAGGGTTTTCAATCAGAGGCAGCGCTGAGCCTGTGAGGTCTCTTACAAAGTAAGCTACAGAGGGAAAAACATAGGGTTTTCATGTGGTGTATATATATTAATCCCCCCTCTCCCCCAGGTTATCCATTGACCAAGTTTATACTGCCACTACTCTGACAGTGTAATATTCTCCTGTGCAATTTGCGGCCAGTAATGACAAGTGGGAGGTGGCCCCCCTGTCTAAAGTGACCCAGGCCCCCCGAAGGCTTAATCCGGCCCTAGAGGCACTCATGTACTCATGTATTATATAGTTTGCCTTCTGGACCTGCAACTTGGTGAGACTGCTATGCTTTTACTGGTGCCTGTCCCTCCTATATCCCTATAGATTGTAAGCTTCCAGCAGGGCCCTCACCTCCAAATCTGTCTGTTGTTACCCAGTTTATTTTATCACTGTCTACAATTGTAAAGTGCAACAGAATCTGCTGCGCTATATAAGAAACTGTAAATAAATAATAAGCAAGCTTATATCTATAGGAAAATAGGCATTGATACACAAGGATAGGTGTGTAATTGTATAATGGTCTACTAGATTGCAAAAAGTTCTTGGTGGGCTGTATGAAATGGTCAGTCAGCAATGTTAGCCAGGGGCCAGGAGGATGACAAAGTGAAGAGAGAGAGAGAGAGAGAGAGAGAAAGTGAGGATATATGTGGACTGTACAATGGTAATGTGATTGGATAGGAGAGTTTATAAAGGTTATGTGGGTGTTTCTGTAATTTGATAAGCTAGCCTGAAGAGGGGAGTTTTCTGAGAACACTTGAAGGTTTGGAGACTAGAGGAGAGTCTTAAGGTGCTTATTAACTGGTATGATTTGGGCCCTTTCCATCCGATTCCGAAGCACTGAACAGAGAAAAGTATCAAATTGCATTAGTTTGACCTCCAATTCCGATCCGATGCACGGTTCAGAGTTAGGTACTGTAGGTTGGGTTGGAAGATATTTTGAGATAAGAGAAGAGATGTACGTTGGTGTAGTTTGTTTAATGGCCTTGTGTGTCGGACAAAGTATTTTATATTGAATACGGTAGAATATAGGTAACCAATGAAGGAATTGAAAGAGGGGATTAGCAGACAATGAATGTCTTCCAAGGAAGAGATGAAGGATGTAGGCAAAATACAGGAAATATGTAATAACATGAATAATTCAGACTCTCTTATTAAAAAATAAACTCATCAGATATTATACAAGTTGACGCTAGTGCAGTAAGATTTTATAAGACAGGGACTTGGAGTAACTAAGGGGAAGATGTGTCTGCTGGCTCTCCCGCCTAACATCCTGATATAATCTCCTTTTGTGGCAGCATTACCTCTAACACCTGGGGTAGAACGAATTGAGAGCCTTTCCTGCATACCCGGTGGTGGTCCAGAGGAGTCCTCCTTGTGGTCATCTCCGTTTGTGGCCCGATATTCTTGATAGTGGGCCCTTCACCATGGTAACCCGGACCGCGCCATCCTCTGCCGCCGGACGCTGTTCTGCATGGACGTGCTCCCCTGCTAGCTAACCGGCGGAGATATTAGGCACTCTTCGGTGCTTGCCTGCACTGGCTCCTGGCTTGGACTGGACCTCCCCACCACCTTCCACCATCCATCCAACAAACTTGGGATCGAGTAATGCCTACGGCCATCTTGGACTTTTTCAGGCCAGAGTTTATTTTATGGAGTGCGCGGTATATCTGAGGCGGTGAGTCAGTCAGTTCAATCCTGCTACTCTGAGAACTGTGTTCCTGCTGCTGTGTATCTTATTTATACATCTAGCTGCAATTGGACGTTGATAGAGCATTTGAAGCAGGCAGGAACCTTGCACAAGTCCAGGGAGGAGTTGAATATCGTTGTGAAGATGGGGTGAGCTGAGCTGCACAGGTCTTAAGGCTGGATGGCAACACACCATCCGATCCAGCAGCCTTGATCAGGTCTTGTGCAAGTTCATGGCTGGTTTCAGACTGTGATTGGGCTTTCTTGTAATTTGTGATGGTTCGCATGCCCTTCCATACTGCCGCAGGGTCCTTTGCTGTGAGGTTGTGCATCAGCTTGTTTGCATGTTCCCTTTTTGCGAGTTTGATACCCCAAGTCAAGGAGTTCCTGGCTCATTTGTACTGTGCCCTGTCCCCACTGCTGTATGCCTCCTCCTTGGCTCGTATGAGTTTCCTGAGCTGGCTACCGAAACCATGGCTTGTTGTTGTTGAAGGATCGGATTCTCTTGATTGGTACACATAAGTTCTCGCAGAATCTGATGTAGGATGTGACGGTATCCACTAGTTCATCTATGTCAGAGACAGAGGCTTTGAACACCGTACAGTCAGCGCAGTTGAAGCAGGCCTGGCGCTTTATTTTTGCCTCAATTGACCAGTTTTTGACATTCTTGATAACAGGCTTAGCAGTCTTTAGCTTCTGGATATATGTTGGAAGAAGGTTGACTATGCAATGGTCAGAGAGGATCATGGGGGATAGATCGGTATGCAGACTTTATAGTGGTCTAGCGTTCGCCCCTCTCTTGTGTGGCACATGACCTGCTGCATGTATTTTGGGAGCTCATGGCTGAGGTTGGCACAGTTGAAGTCGCCGAGCACAATGAGCAGTGAATCTGAGTGTCTAAGTTCAGTGCCCATTATCAGAGTGGCCAGCTGAAGTTGGGCTTCTGTTGGACTTGGCTGTGGGGGGATGTTTACTCCTACTAGGATAACAGAGACAATTTCTCGAGGGGAGTAGAAAGGTTTGCATTTGATGGTGAGTCTCTAGTTGGGGGCTGCATGACTTGACCAGGGACTTTGCGTCGGTGCACCACCTGTCGTTTATGTAGAGGCAGATTTGCAGAGAGCTCTTTGTCGTGGTCGGCCCTGAAGAGGCCGAAGCCTGACAGATTCACTGAGGATATGGTCTTCCAGCCAGGTTTCTGTGAAGCATAGGATGGAGGATCTTGCAGTGGCCGACCTTGCGTCTTGTATTGGCTGAGACAACTTATCCATCTTGCTCTCAAACACCAGATCTAGAGATCTGGTGTTTGATAGCAGGATTGCTGGGAGGGCAGATCTATGGCCTCTGCGTCTTTACCTGACAGTGACTCCGGCCCGGCAGCCCCTCTTGCGGTTAATGCACATTCCACCATGCCAGACTTCCCTGCTGGCCGCAACTTTGCTGCATCCTTTCTGCACAGGGCAGCAAGGGCAGCATGTACTGTGAAGGCTGCCGATCTGCCCACCTCCCGCTCAGTCAGGCCCATACGGGTGGTCTGCTTCAGGGGTGAGCTCCATTTCAGAAGGGCTTCTCTGCTGTGCTTGGTCACCACACTTGGCAGGGTCACCGCACTCTGTTTGTTATACTTCCCTGAAACCTGTGCATCCCCAGGTCTACACAGTTGGTAACTCCTTCCATTTTCTACACTCCTGAACATGGGGAGGACGAAGATGGGACTGTTCTCCATGACTATTATAATCCTGTGCCTCCTTCTAATGCTGCAGCTTGGTATGCGGATCCACCTAATATATGTTCCAAGCTGGCAAAGGGATCACTGTACCTACCTATGTTAACCCCTCAACTCCTGCTAAGCCTGTATGTGATGGTAACCGTTTCCTTTTTGAGACTACACATGGATTACTGGCTCGCTGTCACTCCGTGTTACAATACTGTGGGATGGCCGCGGTGCTCACAATGTTGCTACCCTTGTCAGTGCTGGGTATTCCAAAACCTCCAATATCCATATACACTGAATCTGTTGATGAGAATTCTGGACGATACAGGGATGGGACCGGTTCTATACTTATCCCATACCAGGACGTACGTGGATGGCCCGACTGAAGTTGTTTCTCCCTTCTCTAACGAGGAGGATATTTCCGATTGCGAATACTCTACATTATTTTTTTATGCTCTATGCTATCTATTCCTGCTTTGTGTTTGATTTAGTCTATGGTCATATATAACTATATCCTGCTAAGTTTTATGATCTTGATTATGTTATGTGTGTTAACTCTGCTAACTCTGGTGGGAGAGCCAGTGTAAACTAAAGGCCCCCATACACTATGCGATTTTCGGCCGATTTCACCCGTGTCGGCACTTTGGGCACTCGGGTGAAATCGGCCCAAAATCACATGTGTTTGACATCTGATCTAATGCGCGGTCCCATCCGCATCGGATCGGATCAGGGCATCGGACCTGCTGGAGATAAGATATATCGGACTCTGGGCACATCTTGGGTGCTTAAAAGCACCCATGATGGGTCAGATCCGATATATCTATTATGTAGCTCTGGACTCTCCTCCGTAGCATGTCACCGGAAGAAGCAGGGAGATGGGAGAGAGGAACCACCGCTGCTGTAATGTCCTGAGTCGAAAGTGAGCTGTTCTCTTTGTATACAGTACACTGAAATCAGACTTGAGCTACGGCGGAGTATGGCTTTTTGCTTTTGCGGCTCTCCATGGACTGTGTTTACATTTATATAACACAGGAGTCCATGGTGAGCCGCACAGGCAATCAGGCGCCGTACTCCGCCGGAGCTCAAGCCTGATTTCAGTGTACCGATGTTACCTGCACAGGAGTCCATGGAGAGCCGCATAAGCAATCAGGCGCTGTGCTGCAACGGAGCTCAAGCCTAATTTCATTGTACTGTATATAGAGAGAACAACTCACTTTCGACTCAGGACATTGCAGACGCGGTGGTTCCTCTCTCCCATCTGTAGCAGTGTCCACCATTTATTGTAGTTTTACTTTGTCTGAATATTGTGTGGCTCACGGCTTAAGTGACCTACTGTATTGCTTGGTACTGAACATCAATGTGGCAGAGATCATAAGATGTGTCAGCTGATGAGAGTGCTTATCTGTCTTTGCTTGTCTAGATTTTTGGGTGTGTGTGTGTTGGGGGGGGGGGGGGCGCAATGGGGAAATTTACTAAGCAGAAATGGCTATAAATACGCATAATCATTTCTAGCCGTATCTAGCCAAATTTACTATGGTTGATATACATTCGTATTTGTATTCCAGGTGAATCCGTATTTTAAAATACGGTAAATTACGGTACATCCAATTCGCATCAGATAAATGTCATGTGATTTATCGCAAGTGATAAATCACATGAGATTCATCTGATGCAAATTGGATGTAAAAAAATGGCACATCATGTGTCAAATTGGATGTAGCCTTCCTGGGAAGCTGCCTGGGAAGTTCAAGGGAAATCAGATGCAATGTACAGGTCAGACAAATCTTTCTAGAGTATGGGGGCCATTAGTTTAAGGTCATTAGTCTTTTGTCCCTATGGGCCTTATTCTAGTTCACTCTTTCTGACAAAATCCTTCTTAGATGGACAAAACCCTGTGCACTGCAGGTGGGGCAGATGTAGAATGTGCACAGAGAATTAGATTTGGGTGAGTTATTTTGTTTCTGTGTAGGGTAAATACTGGCTGCTTTATTTTTACACTGCAATATAGATCTCACTTTGAATTAAAACTCCACCTAAATCTAATTCTCTCTGCACAAGTAACATCTGCCCCACCTGCAGTGCACATGGTTTTGTCCATCTAAGAAGGATTTAAGTGGTTCTCCTGTTTGAATTTTGAGATAGGAGGGAACGCATATCTCATTATTATAAATCTGTTTCAATACATTCCTGTTTTTCTATATTAGACACCTACTCGCATGGCTCCTTCGGGTATTTCTGTTGCTAAAACTTGCACAGGAAATGTTGTTTATGTCCTGCAATAGCTATTTGTTCCTTGCATGGTTGCTCTGTAATACGACATTACCTGAATGTGTACCACCTGTATATTGTCGTGTCTACCTGTTTGGTTTGTTTGTTTCTCTGTATGTGCAAAAATCAATAAAAACTATTGAATAAAAAAAAAAATGGGTACTTGTGTATTTTCACGGCGCTCGATATATTGGATGCGATATCGGCCGATATATCGGATGCGATATTGGCCGATATATCTATGCGATCGGAACCGATTTTTGACCTGTTAATAACCCCACTATCCACTACGCATTTGATTTTATATAGTGTGGCGAGCGCATCGAGCCACTGAGCCCAAAGCGTAGCGAGCCCCGCCAGGGGATGTGGATTACTGCGCTCGCCACACTATATAAAATCATTATGAACAGGTCAAAAATCGGTTCGGATCACATCGATATATCGGGCGCCATGAAAAATACACAAGTACCAAAAAAAAAAAAGTATAAGACAAACGCCTAGGGGTATAGTGTATTTATTTCAGATAAGGAGTGAGTGTGCCTCCTGGAAATAATGGGTGTATGCATATCTGATACTATATACAGTATATACGTGATGTAAATCAGGAAAATATACTACTGGTGCATAATTGCAGGTATTGTGTGGTTTTTGCAACTTTGCATATATTTACAAACGTGTACAGGATCAAAAGTGTTTAATGGTCCCTAAAGTACATGATGTTACTCCTCTACTTATTTTCAAGGTAAACCAAGACTTATAAAAATGCAGCCACTGACTTCACTAGAAACTAGTGACGGCATAGGGGCATGCAGGATTTGTCACTGGTTTCTGGGTAATTGTTAGGTTGCACAGCTATGGTGCCCTCCAGCGTGTAGAGATGGCAGGTGCAGTTTAGCCTTATTCTCACATACAGATGTCAGGCATTCTCTGCTCACTTACTTAGAAAAGATGGTCTATCATCGGGATCACTGGCCCACCCACTCTGCATTAATGGCATAAACAAGTCCCGGTGGGGAATGACCAAGGGCAGACTTTCTTCACTCGTGTCCGGTCTGCTCCCTTGCTTCACACTGAACATGATCTGCATCTGGTCTATGGCTCCTGATAAAATAATAATTGGGAAAAATTAGTACTACTTAAATACACCACTCGGCATTTGGATTTCTTGACTAAGGTTTTTTTTTTCCAAGTCTCCCACTCTGACACTGCCCTCTCATGGCTCTCCTACTACCTTTTCAACACTTATCCTCTACCATTTGGAGTTCCCACAGAAACTCCAAGACTCCTTGCCCTCTTCTCCTCCACTCCCTTATCTAGAGTAACGTGTCTCGTTCTTGAGACCATGGGCCAAATGTAATAGGGTGAGAGTTTCAGAAAGTGAGAGACTTTGGGAGAGTTTTCCCCTTTTATTTAAAACAGCAATCGATTACACTGCAAAACCAGGTTGATTTTGCCATGTAATTGATTGCTGCTTTAAAAAACATGGGAAAACTCTCCCAAAATCTGTCACTTTCTGAAACTCTCACCCTATTACATTTGGCCCCGGATCTCCAGAAGAATATAAGGTACTTATGAGTTATCTGGGCGCCCGATTTTTTGATTGTATGCCTTAAGTTAAGGCATACAATCAGATGCGATGCGATGCGATATCGCATCGCATCACATCGCATCGCATGCGACCATCGGATGCGATGACCCGATTTTTCCATAGGAATCAATGTTAAAATTGACGGAGTCCATTTTAACATGGAATTCAATGGGAAAAAGGGGTCCTCTTCATACCCCTACTATCCAAGTGGGCATGGAGTTGGATATAAACCTGTGGCGAGCGCAGCGAGCCACCGAGCCCGAAGCGTGGCGAGCGAAGCGAGCCCCGCGAGGGGACGGTATTCTATGTCCCCTCGCGGGGCTCGCTACGCTCGCCACGCTTCGGGCTCGGTGGCTCGCTACGCTCGCCACAGGTTTATATCCAACTCCATGCCCACTTGGATAGTAGGGGTATGAAAAGGACCCCTTTTTCCCATTGAATTCCATGTTAAAATGGACTCAGTCCATTTTAACATTGATTCCTATGGAAAAATCGGGTCATCGCATCGCATCCGATGGTCGCATGCGATGCGATGCGATGTGCCCGATCCGACCCGATTTAGAAATCGGGCGCCCGAAAAACTCATAAGTACCGAATATAAATACATTAGAGGTGGTACAAAGAAGGGAAACTAAAATGGTGCTTGGCCTACATCACAAAATGCACCCAGCAAGACAAAAACAAATCTCAATAGGTATAGTTTGGAGCAGAGAAGGGAAAGGGGGACATGATACAAATTTCCACAGAAATATTAAGGGTTTTAACAAGGTCCAGGAGGGCGACATTCTTCAAATGAGGAGAAGCATTAGAACAGAAGGAAATGCACTGACACTGGAGGTAGGGATGTTCAGGGGAAATCTAAGGACATATTACTTCACAGAAAGGGTAGTGGACTAAGATTATTGTCTTCCCCTCCGTTTAAGTAGATTTTCCTCCCACGTCACTCAGCTGCTAACACTGGGGTAGATGTATGAAGCAGTGATAAGGGAGGAGAAGTGATAAAGTGCCTGGTACTTTATCACCGGCCAATCAGCTTTTAACCATCCCCTTTTAAACCCAGCCTGTAACTTAACAGTCAGGAGCTGATTGGACGGTGATTAAGTACCAGACACTTTATCACTTCTCCTCCCATATCACTGCTTCATACATCTACCCCACAGTTCCTCTCTTTCCAAGCCCCTTGGTTTAGGTTCCACTTGTACTCATAGAATACTCAACTTGCACTTACTAGTCCCATATTTTACTGAACCACAAGAGGATGGATTCTGGGACATCTGTCATTTATAGAAACTTTAACATCAAATGGGTGTGGATTGTATTGTCGACCAGACTTAGGTTGACAGTCATTAGGTCGACACCATAGGGTCGACAGGCAGCAAGGTTGACAGGGTTCTAGGTCGACATGGGTGAAGGTCGACAGGTGTCTAGGTCGACATGGGACAAGGATGACATGGGTATAGGTCGACAAATGCGTTAGTTCGACATGGGTTAGGTAGTCAGGTCGCGAGGTCGCCATGGGTTTTTTCACAGTTTTTTTTATCCGAATGTCGACACAGTTGACATGGACACCATTGGAAGTCAACCGCAGCCCCTGTCATCGTTTGCTATGCTTCAGGCATGGTGCCTCGCTGCGCTTGGCACAATATTTTATTCTCCCACCACGCCCTAATGGATGGTAGGGCATGAAATACCGCCTGTCGGCACATGTCGGTTCAAAAAACAGTGAAAAAAACCACGTCTACCTTGCGAACCGTCAATCTAACGCATTTGTCGACCTAAAACCATGTCGACCTTGTCCCATGTCGACCTAGACACCTGTCGATCCTTATCCATGTTGACCTAGAACCCTGTCAACCTTGTTACCTAAGTCGGGTCGACAATACGACCGTATCCCCTTCAAATACTGTATATTCCTATCTGACAAATACAGTTATAGTTTTCTCACTATTAATGTTCTAATTCAGTTTGTGAAGACCAGCACAGTAGATACCTTCATACGGCTGCTTTCTTGATAGAACTTCCCACATAATAATCGCAAAACTAGAATATAACAAAGAAAAATATTTTTTATCAATTATATACAAATGGTCAACATCTAAATGTAATCTGTTTAGCAATCCTCATGGCATTTGTCATGAAAAACACCTTGAGATTGTACCATGCATGCTTCTCCTCTACCCGTACGTGCCATACCCCTCCAACCCACACATACACACACAAACACAGAATAGAATCCCACAATTTAGATTAGGAATAATTATTAGTATCCTCCTAATTATTAATTGCTGGGTGATCTATTTTTTTTTTTATAGAGTGGCAGGGGAAAGTGGTAGGGCTGGGGACCATAATAAAGTGTGAAGAGGGCAACATCTCCAATATAATGATGTGTAGGTGGGGCAGGACAGCAAATAATCTGCTTCTGATCTACCTGTGAGTGATGACATGTCTGTGGATTGGATAATGAAGGTGAGAGACTTTAGGTGCGTACACACTTACAGATTTATCTGTCCAATATATCTGGTGGGAACAAAAACCTGGAAATGTATGGGTGCATATGCCAATCAAAAATTTCCACCCAAATGCAGAAAAGAATCTATGCTTTGATAAATTTGTTATATCAGAATGATTTAAACAATTTGTCTGGCTGATCACTGTCTGTTTTCAAGCATTTGGGAACAATGTTTTGATTGTCAATTGCTCCCATACATTTCCAGGTTTTTGTTCCCACCAGATAGATCAGACAGAAAAATCTGTACGTGTGTACATACCTTTTGCTTTATTATCCCATTCTCAGTGCCCCCTAGCACCGCCACTAGTTCCACCTCTGACCCTGCTCACCTCTCCCAGCACCATCAACCCTCATCATAGCAGTCATCATTTTGGTGCTCCTACCCGCAATATTTGAAATAGAAACAATGCACACATTCGGTGTGCAGCCCAAACAGGGGTGTGTTCTTGCTGGGAAGGGGCATGGCCACACAATAGTACCCCCAATTCAAATTATGCCATACAGTAGTGCAACTTTATTCACATTATATCATGCGATGGTGTCCACTGGCGTAGCTACGTTTTGGGCGCCCCCCCGCCGTTAGGGGGGGGCGCCGCCACCCCGCCAAGCACCCCTCCCCCCTGCCCTGCCGCCTCGCCGCCTATGCAACCCCCCCCCCCCAATCCCCCACAGCCTTACCTATCGCGCTGGTCCCGGCGGCTCCGTTCTTCTGCTGAGGACCACCACAAAAGTTTCAGAGAACTGTGTGCTATATGGGGGCGGCCATTTTGTGGTGGTCCTCAGCAGAAGAACGGAGCCGCCAGGACCAGCGCGTAGTAAGTCTGCGGGGATTAGGGGGGGGGGGGTTTAACTATAGCACCGCAGCCCCCGGCGCCCCCACATGCACAGCGCCCCCCCCGCGGTGGCGGGGGCTGCGGTGCTATAGTTATGCCGCTGATGGTGTCCCTTATTCACATTACATCACACAGTAGTACCACTTTACCTTATATACATTACTCCTCACATTATTCACATTATACCTTTAGAAAAAAATCTTGAGAAAATATTGTATTTTAAGCACCTCCATGGCCACACTGCAACCCAGCACAAAGAGGTGGAGGAGAAGAGCTGCAGCTGCTGCTGTCACTTAAGGGGAGGGGGCCTGGGGCCCTTACTGGGCCCTTTCATCAGACTTTGGCCTGGGTAATTTGTACCCCCTACCCCTTTCTTTCGGCACCCCTAATAATACCACACAGTAATGCCCCTTACACATGACACACATTATTAATACTATTATAAACATAATGCCCCTTACACATATGCCAACCTTTATTAATGCCCTCCATACACATAATGACACACATAATGCCCCTTACACATATGTTGCACATTATTAATGCCCTTATACACATGACACACATAATGCCTGTTACACATATCTCACACATTATTAATGCATTTATACATGACACACATAATGCCCCTTACACATATGCCGAACACTATTGCACAACCAACCCACCCACAGCCACTAACACTGTGACCTCTGCCTCTGCTTGGATACAGATGTTTCCTCATACATCTTGCCTCAATAGGCCATGCAGCTCCTGGTTAGTTTTGCTAACGTTGGGTGCCTTTTTTGCTGAAAATTCATCTTATTTGCATTGTTATGTGACCATGACACATAAGGAGCTTCCGATGATTAAAATGATATGCGGCATGCCTATATTCTGTGAGCGACTGTGGCTGTACCTGCATATGGAATGCTATGTTACAGTGATTTCCATGAATACACTATTTCATATGCAGATACAGCCTCACTCACACACATAATATAGGCATGCTGCATATCATTTTAATCAACAGAAGCTGCTGGTGCCCCTAGGCATTTGCCTATGCCTAGGGCTGGCTTTGTATATGTATATAATATAAATAGAATATATATTATATTTATTAACAGTTTCTTATATAGGGCACACATATTCTGCAGCGCTTTACAGAGGATATTTGAACATTCTAATCAGTCCCTGCCCCAGTGGAGTTTACAATCTATATTCCCCACCACATGTACACGCACACACATGCACTCAGGTTAATTTTTGTTTCAAGCCAATTAACCTACCAGTATATTTTTTATTTGTGGGAGGAAACCGGAGGAAACGGAGGAAACCCACACAAGTACGGGGAGAATATACAAATAACCATTACACCGTCCATGCTGCTATCCCAATGACCAGCACTACCCCCAACTCTAAAGCATCAAGCTAAGGTGTCTCTCGGATCTCCTGTAGTAAATATTAAGTTTCTAGGATGCAATCCGCAGCCTGAGCCAGAAACTAGAAGTTTGTAGAGGTGGAGACCGTAGGTGTTTAAATCCAGAATTTCATGTCTTGATGTAACATAAGAAGTAATTTTGGAGGCATGTACCGTATAAGTACTGTAATCAGAGTGCTATAATGGAGAATAACTTGGTGTGAACAAATCAGAGATCCATCCAGCTCTTCTTTGGTCATCAGAATATGCATTCTGCACTGCACTGGATTTACCAGCAGGATGCAGGTAAAATGCCGCTGGAAGACTGGCATCCATGAGGATGCCGTGACACAATCCAGATTTGTTGGGGGTAGAGTTATGTTTGGGTACTAGTGGATGACTTAAGGTTAGGCTGTTGAGGACGGGGCTTAGGGTTACACTGTGGGGAAGGAGAGGTTATTCCCTTAGAAGGGGGGTTAGGGTGACAGGGGTAAACGCAAGATTTTCAGAAAGGGGTTTCCAGAGGGGCGGAGCAAAGTACGGATATGGACACTTAGGTGACCCAGTATATGCCGGGTCAGTTAAAGTATTATAGATAGACCAAATGTATATAAATAATAATAATAATAATATATATATACAGTAGGAGCAAGTTTCATCTTTGCTCCTTTGGTCATGGCTAGCCATGGCTAGCCATGGCTATTCTATTGTTCTCAGCTGCAATACAATACGTATTGCAGCTGAGAACAATAGAATAGCCATGGCTAGCCATGGCTAGCCATGACCAAAGGAGCAAAGATGAAACTTGCTCCTACTGTATATATACATACAGGGGTGTCAACAGCAGTGTAGACCCCTGGGTGAAGCAATGTATTGGGGCCCCTACTGATCCTCCAGCGGTATGGATGGGGGAAGCTTTGATGTCCCAGAGGTGGTAGGGGGTATTATATCAACCGCTCAGCATGTAGGGCCTGGATCAGTAATTTCCACTTATTACCCCTTTACTGCACAGATGGTGGGAGATGGGGTGGGAGAAGGGGGCCATGATACATAACTTCCAGGGTGGTAGAGGATGTTTAATATGCAGAGGAGGGGTGTATAGTGAAGTGGGCTTATTATTCATAATTTTCTGGTGGGAGGACAGCTTGCTTGACTGCAGATATCTCCAGTTCCTGGAAATATATTTCTTAGTTTTTAATGGAATTAAAAACTAGAGAATTCCACCTACCAAATTATATTGGGGACTAGTCACAGTTCAGGAGGCAGAGCAATCCGCCAACGAGTATATAAAACTACATACCAGGTGTGTGGAGCTGGAGCAGTAACCAGCAGCTGGAAGGCTGATATCTCTGGTTCTGGGAACAGTAGAGACCCTCTATTGGGATCATAGGCGAATCTAGGGGGTGGTCCGGGGGTGCACAGGACCACCCATTAGCCCATTTTGTAGCTGAGGGATGGGGCTTTCCAACGAGCCCAGCCCCGTGTCTCTAGCCCCCTGGGAACCGGAGATACTGCCAGGCAAACCTGGAACGTTTTCCCTATAGGATAACATGGGACCTGCTAATTCCGACCCCCACACAGTTCAACAGCTGCCAGTTCCCCCTTCTGCATCACTGAAGCTTGAGGTTGATCTCAGTCGAACCCAGATCGCTGGGCCTTCAATCTGATACCAGGCTGGATTCATATGGGTTAATTGGTTCCAGGGATATTGAGGTTAAACCGTTTTTTTAATTTCTTAAATGTAATTTCATGACTGTTTATGTTCTTTGAGGGCAGATTTCTCTGGAACCAAACAGCCCAGTTTCACGAGACCTAAATCATTCGAAGCCAACTCAAAAGTTCTTCAATATGATACTGATCTCATGTAAATGGGTCAGTTGGTTCCGAAGATATAGCTGGTTGGTTAAAGGGGGGTAGGGAGAGGGGAGTGGTTGTCTCTCCCCCTCACACCAGAAAATGCAGGCTGGTGTATAAGGGGTCAGCCTGGGAATGTCCCTGCATGATCCTGGGACCATATTCCCGGGTAAATCCCTGCATTTTCTGTTGTGAAAGGGGTATTATTTCAAACAGCCGTGACCTGCAGTGCTCTGAATACAGCCGGGCAGCCCCCTGCTCTCTGCCCAGCTGTCAATGACTGTCAATTCTTCTCCCCGCTTTCACCTCAGCCCGCCCCCCCCCCCCTTTAATCATGTGGTGCCAGCGCCCGGCGTGCTCCCCCGACGTCACGCACAACAACAGCGCGCACAATATTTTAAATGTCCACTCGGCTAGAGGGGACACCAGGAGGGGAGTGGGAGCGTGCTCTGCGCTGTGCTCTGCTCCTCTCCCCATAGAAGCAGCTGAACCGCTCTCCATCTCTCCCTGCAGCAGCAGCGAAGGCTCATATAAAAATTCACAGTAAGTGGCACTTTTGCGCGCATTGCTTAAGGGACGCTACAAGTGGCGGTATTTGGGGGCATTACGCATAATGTGTGGTTTAATGTGCAATGGGCATTAAGGTGTGCAGCATCATGTGTAAGCGGCATTATGTGTGCAGCATCATGTGTAAGGGACATTATGTGTGCAGCATCATGTGTAATGGGTACTATGGTGTGCGGCATCATGTGCAATGGGTTCTATGGTGCGCGGCATCATGTAGAATGGGTACTATGGTGCGCGACATCATGTGTAATGGGTACTATGGTGCGCGGCATCATGTGTTATGGGTACTATGGTGCGCGGCATCATATAGAATGGGTACTATGGTGCGCGGCATCATGTGTAATGGGTACTATGGTGTGCGGCATCATGTGTAATGGGTACTATGGTGTGCGGCATCATGTGTAATGGGTACTATGGTGCGCGGCATCATGTGTAATGGGTACTATGGTGTGCGGCATCATGTGTAATGGGTACTATGGTGCGCGGCATCATGTGTAATGGGTACTATGGTGTGCGGCATCATGTGTAATGGGTACTATGGTGTGCGGCATCATGTGTAATGGGTACTATGGTGCCATCAAGCAAGAGCCCCCTAGCAATGAGCACATAGGTAAGCAGCACTTATGTGGCAAATATGTAATGGGCATTACGGTTTGTTATATAGAATGTAATGGGCATCATGATGTGTGGCACAATGTGTAATGGGCATTATGGTGTGTGGCCTTATGTGTAATTGGCATTACGGCGAGTGGCTTTATGTGTAATGGGTATTACGGAGTTTGCTAAAATGTGTAATGGGCATTACTGTGTATGGTCTAAAGTGTAATACCACACCCCTTTTTGTGATGCCACGCCTCCTTCCCATGAGGCCACACCCCCATTTTGCAGCGCGGCTGCGCCGCGCAAAGGTCCCCCTCCTGTTTTGTCTAGATCTGGGACCACCCATTACCATAATTCTAGATTCGCCTATGATTGGGATGGCAGGTATTCTGACCACCAGCATCCTATCCACCAGTCTTACATGTGTATTCCTCACCAGAGCATAAACTATGCTTGAGTAACACATTTTTATACATAGAAACTTAATTAAAAAACAAATAAACTTACAGTTTAGACGTCTGCAAGGGCAAGCTTTTGTCACACATACCTGTACATATCATGTTTAACGCTACCTCTACTGTTTTTGATGTTTGGCTCATATACCTCAGGGGGCATGTAAATAATAGTTCCCCCCGGTGCTTTGTGATCACTGACAGACTGTGACAACATCCGCCATTTTGAAAGCCCAAAATCAGCGATCTGAAAAAAAATGCTTCTCAAATTCAATCAACATGTAAATGGAAACTTCTTTATTGGACAGTTTTATTAATAGAACAAATATTGGGGCAGATGTATTAAGCCTTAACAAGGGATAAATGCAAGGGTGATAAAGAGGGTATCCGGACTATTGTTAGACAGCACTTACATAGACAGCCATTACATCGACACCATTAGTTCGACAGCTCAATAGGTCGACATGCTTTTAGGTCGACATACCATTAGGTCGACATGTCATTAGGTCGACAGCTCATTAGGTCGACAGCTAATTAGATCGACATGGTTTTAGGTCGACACTGCCATTAGGTCGACAGTGTCTATGTCGACAGTCAAAAGGTCGACATGGTTTTTTTTCACTGTTTCTTGAGCCGACATGTGCCGACAGGCGGTATTTCATGCCCTACTATCCACTAGGGCGTGGAGGGAGAATAAAATAGTGTGCCCGAAGCATCGCGAGCGAAGCAAGGGGCTGCGGTTCACTTCAAACTGTGTCCATGTCGACTGTGTCGACATTTCGGCCAAAAAACAGTGAAAAAAACCATGTCGACCTTTTGACTGTCGACATAGACACTGTCGACCTAATGGCAGTGTCGACCTAAAAACATGTCGACCTAATGAGCTGTCGACCTAATGAGCTGTCGACCTAATGACATGTCGACCTAATGGTATGTCGACCTAAAAGCATGTCGACCTATTGAGCTGTCGAACTAATGGTGTCGATGTAATGGCTGTCTATGTAAGTGCTGTCTAATATCAGTCCCACATCCGATAAAGAGAGATAAACATCCAGCCATTCAGCTCCTTACTGACTTTTTTCAAACACAGCCTGTAACATGGCAGTTCGCAGGAGATTGGCTGGACGTTTATCTCTCTTTATCACCCTTGCATTTATCTCTTGTTAAGGCTTAATACAACTGCCCCGTTCTTTCATTGTTAGCGTGAGAGCATCCATGTTTTTTCACTTTCATTTTCCTGCACAACAACTGACAAATCTCCTGCTTAACAAGATGCAGCAGCTTTTGGACAACACCGCCACTTATCCTCTTCATAAGATTTGATATATCTCCCATCAATATTTCTCAATATTGTGATAATTGCCACAAAATCTATTGTTTATTATTACCACTACTGATGGTGATTTTGAAACAGGTTTTGAATCAGTTTATCATTGCCCCCAGGTTGGGACAGATGATTGATTATGGAGCTGTTCCTTCTGGGAAGCAATTGAAAAGTCTAGAGCAGTGGTAGCCAACCCTAGCCCTCGAGAGCTACCAACAGTTCACATTTTCCAGACAACCTAGCTGCTGCACAGCTGCACTCATTAATCACTGACACATTTTAAAAGATACACAGATGGAGCTCACTTGTGATTCTGTGAGGAGACCTACAAAATATGTACTGTTGGTAACTCTCGAGGACTAGAGTTGGCTACCCCAGGTCTAGAGCAGGCCTGGCCAACCTGTGGCTCTCCAGATGTTGTGAAACTACAAATCCCAGCATGCCTTGCCACAGTTTTAACACTACCTTATAGCAAAACTGTGGCAAGGCATGATGGGATTTGTAGTTTCACAACATCTGGAGAGCCAAAGGTTGGCCAGGCCTGGTCTAGAGTGTCTAGGTAGACAGTCAATAGGTTGACACCAAAAGGTCAACATGGACTAGTTCGACATGGTCAAAAGGTCGACATATGAAAACTTTGACTTAAGTTCTTCATAATTTTTGTACTTTTTTGGGACTTTTTCAAACTTTACCATCTACAATTTCAAATGTTCAAGGGTGTGGAGCTAAGTGCTAATAAAGCGAGGCACCAGACACGAAGCAAGTTATTGTTGGGGGTCCATGTCAACAGGTGTCGACACTGACACAAAAAACATTATGTCTATCTTTTCACGTGTCAACCTTTTTCATTTAAACCTTTTGTCCATGTCAACAGTTTGACCATGGTGACCTTTTGTCTATGTCGACCCATTGGATGTCAACATTTTTGTGTCGACCTATTGACTTTCTAATATTTGTAAAAAAAGGCTGTGTAAAACACAGTCTATATCAAGTGCTTGGGGGATACCCTTTATTTTTCATCTACCCATTATTGACTTTCTAAATAGATACTGTACACTTTTTAATCCACAGTGGTACCAGCTTAGCCTAAAATTGATGGTAGTGTTATTACGTATGTTGTAAAAGCAGGCGTAAATGATGGGATGTGAATGGAACATTGTTTCCACTCCAAACTCACTTCCAATAGCTGTCTGTAGGAGGGGGCTAATACCATCCGATGAATCATAGGCACATTTATAATGGGTGCTGGGGGGGCCTCATGCCATGCACCCTGCACTGAGGGTATACCTATTTACCCATTGAAAAGATAGAGCTGCACAGTGAAAGCATAGCCTTCGGCTAAGAACCAGATCATTATATTTTGTGCTCTATCTTTTCAAAGATCACTGGGAAGACGATGTAGGAAGTGGAACGCAATTGCAGGAGAGTTTGGATGCAGAAGGAGTGGCTAATACAGATGTAGCACCGCTCATTTAGTGCTACCCCACTGGCGAACCACCGCTACATCCGCCACTGCTACATTTGACTGGGATGCGCGAGCATCCCACACGCACGCATCCCAGTTTCCTGGCGGCGGGGGGATGGGAAACTTGCCCATCTCCGCTTCAGGGAGATGGGCAGGGTTAGAGAGGGAGCGGGGAGATGGGATCAGGCGTCGGGGACCGGCGGTGAAACGGTGGGGAGCTCCATAGTAAGGCGGCTGGCAGGGGCTGGCGAATCTACCGCCAGCCCCTACAAGGAAGAGGGACGCTCCATCTGTATGCAAAGAAATGTATCCCTAATAAATAAAACACTGATAAAAGTAATTAAGATGTCTATTTTCTAAGCCTTTGAGGGAGATAAAGTTGACAGATATAAAGTACCAGCCAGTTGGCTCCTAACTGACATGTTACAGGCTGTGTTTGAAAAATGGCAGTTTGAAGCTGTTTGGCTGGTACTTTATCTCTTTCCAAAGCATAGTACATCTGCCCCAAAGTACCAACTAATCAGCTCTTAACTGTCATTTAACAGGCTGTATTTAAAAAAAATGACAGTTAAGTGATGACTGGTTGGTCCTTTTTTTTCTCTCTCCATGGTTACATCTAGTTCTCGGACTCTTGACCAATTATGTGGATTGGCTGACAGTTTAGAACTGCTAATGAATGGAAAACTTGTTGTGCATCTTATCATGGCCACTTTTTTTTTTTGAGTAGTAATCCCCAGGAAATAGAACAGCTGGAGGATATGACATCATTGCAGGGGATCGTTTTGATATTCTGAAGGCATGGCATGATATTGTGCAGATACTGTACATGCATAAATAGTTATACATAATAAAATTCACAGTGCATATTTTAGTGAAGTAATTATAAAGATCAAAACAACAAGCCATGTCAGTGAATTCCCATCTCATGGAGGATTGAAAAGTTACACACGTACCTTAGCATGGAATTCATTATCTAGCAAAATATTGGGGGTCTTCAAGTCATGATGCAGCAACGGTGGGGTCATATTATGTAGAAAATTTACCCCTAAAGCAATCTCATATAGAATGCGAAACCTTAAAGGCCACACAATGTCTGGCAATGGGTTGTCCTAAAAGAAAAGTAATAGAACATACAATGAAACAGAGTATAGTGTATTATGTTTATTTGCTTCCACATTTATCCTGTATGTCTACACTAGAGCATTATAGCTACTGTGACACACATTATTCAATTGGTAAATGACTGGATCTATAGGCAATGTGGACACAAGCACGGTTGTCCTTAAAAGCTGTATTGAGAATCTAGTTTCAGAACTGTTGGTTTAAATTGAGGAAAAAATTCCAAGGAAAAAACTTCCCAAGGAAAAATCAGGCGCTAAGGCAGTAGCTGTAATTCTGTAGGTTAGCAGCGGATAAACAGGGGGGTAGTCAGTCCCCTCCAAGGAAAAAACAACACCAATCACGCACAAGGCATAAGAGCAGCGCTAAAGAGTAACGGAAATAAACATGTGGTGGGCACAATTTAGAAAATGTTACTTTCACTCAATAAAAGCATGTATAAGAACAATCACAATAAACATATAAAAACATATACTGATTGTCAATAAATGGATGTATATTCTGCATGTCACAGGATATTAGACACAGTGTGGAAATGGCCAGATGAGGGGTATTTGGAATAGGGGGAAATGGTGGGGGGAAAAGTCACGGGTAAGTGCACTTTACCATTTAGTTGGAGAACTTGTTGTTCGATAGATTCCACTTGTTAGATGGTACAGTCCTCACTATTGAATACGGCACTATGATAGTCGTTGGAGGAAAAGAGGTTTTAGGCCTATACAGTAACGTGAAGCGTCTGCAGTGTATTACGTAAGGAACGCACACACGTGCTTACAACGTAACTAACGGAACAAGTACGGGATTAATTTCGCATTCGCAATATTACCACTTCTGCGAAATATAGTCACAAGCTTGCAAATACACACACTGTAGAACACGTGTGTGGCCGATCAATCGGCAGCTTGTGAACAGGATTAAGTAACAAAGACACGTACATACGTGGATGTTTGCAGGCACTGCACACGCAGCACACATAGTAGTCCAGTGAGGACTAACATTAATTACAAGCACTATTAAGCAGTATATTAATATACTGATGATAGGACGGTAATTAATACAAGAAAAGTTTAGTATTTTCGGTTCATTTCCAAAAAGCTAGCAATTCAAGCAGTATTTTAATAAATTCCTATAGTTGTTTAAGGGGGTTTATACTCGCATAAGTATCTGGTGACAAACTACCAACCAGGGAATGTTTTCTGTACAGAAATATTTCAGTTTTTGTGTAAGGCCCAGGTGTAAAATAGTACCCAGTGTGAAAATCACTGAGTGAACGGGTGCATGACGGTGTGACCAATAGCGCTATAGAAATCAGAGTAGGAAGTGTGTTAACATAGGACATACTGGTGGTGCCTGATGACGTACCAATAGGACTGCCCCTATCGCAGATACTGTTCCATTGTTTTACACTATAGAACTGGTATCTGTTGGATAGGGTATTGAGGTTAAACGCAGAACAAAAGGATCTGCCTGGCTTCTCAAAATAGAATACAAATCTTGCCGAACACAGGAAAAACAAGTTTTTTTGTGTTCTGCAAGATTTGGCTGCACCGCTGCGAGGCGTGCTAGTGATTCGTCGCTAGCCGAAGGATATTGGTGATTGAGAAAGGAGTTTAATAGGTGCGTTTGACGCTTAATTGTCGTAAAAATGGTGCCCACGGGTGAAAGAGTGTTTGGGTGCTCTTAAGTAAACCACCCACCAATTTTCTGCTTGTGGCGAAGGATTAATTCTCATAACAATGGGAAATAAGAATTAATCCAGATAATTTGTGCTACATAGGGACAAGGAGTGACGCCGAACCAAGGGATCGGCATGCTTTTGTCACTCAAGGCAAGAGTTGAGCAAAATAAATGTTTAAACTTGTTGCAGAAGGAAAGTGAAATTCAAAAGGGAATTGGATGTTTGTCGGATATAATTGCAATCAGCCACAGGAATGCACATGCACCCCCCCCCCCCCCAGAGGGAACAGTTACCGTCAAAAGGGAAACAATGTAAAAATGAATAACCTGTACGCTGTTTTTACCCCCCTTGAGGAAAATGCAGGAGGAAATGAGAGGTTGCTGACATCAGCCATCTCTTGCGAAAATATCAGAAATGAGAGAAAGGCTGAGAGAGCCAAAGTTGCTGCTGCCATCCTAGCAGAGAAGATGGGTGATGCCAGCAACACATTCAGAAATACAGGTAAGTACACACAACACAGCACAGAGACAGTTGTTCCCAGAGCAGTGTCCAATGGTGATGAGGGGGTACAAATCTACCATTTACACAAAGTAGAGGCTCCTTGTGGAAAGGGAGACAGAGATGAGGTGATGCCTGTAAAGTTTAGCAACATGCACAATACTTGGACACGATTGGAACTTCGTTCCCTCATCTCAGATTTCCCTGATCCTAGAGGAGATCTGGCACTCTGTCAGAAATTCATTAAGGATCTGGGAAATACAGATAAGCCCACAAACAAGGATTGGTAGAGCATGTTGAGAGCTTGCCTCCCTTCACACATAGATATCCCGAAATTCATCCAAGATAGTGGTGTTGAGGGTGATAAGACTTTGACTGAGGAAGGCAACCAGGAAAATATACGCCTAATAAATCTACAATTGGGTGTATATTTCCCTGCGATGGTTGAATATAACCGGACACTCGCTATCAAACAAAAAGACAGTGATTCTGCCAGCGAATATTTCAACTATGTCTTACAGGCATTGTCAAAACACACTAGTACCCCTGACCTCAAGGACAACACACACTTTGATTGTCTCTGTGCTTATAGAAGGTCTTAAGGAAAACTTAAAGACCAGGGTACACATTTCTTTTCCCAATTGGAGAAACATGACAATAGATACAGATGGGTCGGGTCTCATCTTTGCAGGTGATGGCGATGGCGACGCCATCGCCATCCCCTGCCCCGCCGCCATCTGTATGCCAGAAGGGGACGCGCGCGCACGAGGTGCGCACGCGTCCTCTTCCGACGGTGCTGCCCTCGGTAGCCCGGTGCCCACACTGGGCGACCGCACCCCCCGTAGCCTCCTCGGGTCCCCCCCTGCCCCTCGAGCGGGAGGCGGACAGTAATGCGTCCGCTACGCCGCCCCGTCGCCCGGATACTGTGACGCGCGTGCGTTGGGTACGCACGCGCGTCACAGTCAGATGGCGGCGCCGTGTTGCTGGCGATCCGCCAGCAGCATGCTGCTGGCGGATCGCCAGCAAAGATGACACCCGGTACATCTGTACCTTAAGAAAATCTGTCATTAATCATGACAAATGTATTAAGACGTATAGACAACCACTGGCGGAGAAAGAGGTGACTGATAACATCCAGACATTCAACAGGACCCCAAACAAATGCACACAATATACGCCACCTCAAGCTGCAGGCTGGAAGCAAATAGTGTGCTTCAACTGCAGTAAAAAGGGACACATGGCCAGAAACTGCAAGACAGGGAACACTAGGAGAAATGACACACATAAAAGGGACCGGGAGCCCCCCGAGAGGAGACATATAGGAATCCACCACAAAGACAAGGGAAGGAGACAGAAAGGTCACAACACATGACCCTGGCCCCACCTATTAGCCGACGCTGCCCTAAGGGTGACACAAATGTGCAAGTAAGAAGTAGATCATACTGGTATCCTACAATCAGGTAACCAGCTGCTAATATCTGAGGGAGAAAACTCAGATATGGGTATGTATAACCGTTGAAAAACAAAAGTTTTGGGGAAGGCCTAACCTTCCTAGCAACATTTTTTTTTTGCAAATGGTATTTACAATTGGGATAACGGGAAAAGTGCAGCATTACTGTGCTGTGATGAAATCAACAGATATTATCATTGGGCGCTTGCATACCAGACATTCTTTTCTGTTGGCTTCAGCGGCTCCGACTAATCTTCTAGGTAGAGACCTGCCTTAAAAAATGAGCTATGTCATCGTCTGGACTCCAAAAGATTCATAACTTAGATACAATGGGACCAAGTTGCACAATAGGTGCAGAATTATTGGATAGACCTCAATGATTAATGCTGCACTCTACTGTTATAGTTTCTAACCCATCTAAGGTAGCTGAAATTACAGCTTAAATACCGAGTTCCCTTTGAACTAAAGATGGGCAGGACACTGGATTAATGGCAAAAATAGCTCCTACAGAAAACCAGTTAAAAGCACGCAGGATAGTGCCCAAAATACTACACCACCATTTAAAAACCTGAGATCAGGCTGGGAGTGTACCCAGTGATATAGCAAGGTCACAACAGTGAATTTTAGTTCATACCCCTAGCAGGGCCAATAGTCACACCCCCTGTGTAAAAGGGGAGGGAGGGCTTACAGGTTAGAACAGGATTTAAGAGGGAGAAAAGCAAAATAGTTGAGAGCCAATTCCCCATAGTGCTAAATCCTGTTCAAATCATGTTACAATGTACCAATACCACTGTTACTGACTTCGTTTGCTTCCTTCTTTTCTGTCCCCTAGACCTTCACAGCCCCGGAACCTCCTCCCAGGTCTTGCATAACTGCGTATAGTCCGTCCAGCCCTTCAAAGGCCCGACACCGATAAAATGGGTCAATGATTCATTGGTATGTCCTGACTCATCACTGCCCTCAGTGGATGACACTAGACAACTACTGATGTACAGGTCGAGTATCCCGTATCCGAATATCCGTTATCCGAATTATTCCGAAATACGGACATTCCAGAAAGTGAAAAAAAAATTTTTTTTGCTAAAAACTCACTGGGGACATATGTAACAGCATCACTGGGGACATGATATGTATCTGGCACTATATATGTGCAAGACAATGATTGCTTGGCATTCAAATTCAGTGCTGAGATAGTACACACATTTTGTTTCACGTTTTGAAACCTTGTTTTTTGAACAATTAAAATATGTTTGTGTGTATTTTATGTGGTAATAAAATATATTTGTGTGTATATTATGTGTTTATACAGCATAAATGCAAGATACTTCAAAATACATCATTGAAATATTAAAATATTCCGAAATACGGAATAATCCGTTATCCAAAATTCTCCTGGTCCCGAGCATTTTGGATACGGGATACTCAACCTGTATTTCCCCAGAGACAGGACATAAGGTATCGAAGGACAAATCTCAGTTACAGTATGTCAGACTGGAAGGGAAAATATGGGACACTGTATAAATCAACCACTGATATACCCCACAAATGATAGAATCCAAGTGATTCAAGACTTCTGTCGTAGACCCAGTAGAAAACATGTAGTAAGAATGTTCATTATCCCAAAAACCAGCACAAGTGGATAAATCCCTGTTTCCTTTGTTACCCCTGGCAACCACTGTATTCATTTTATAGGAATAGCAGTACAAGAAGTTTCCAAAACACTCCCTTTCACAGAGGATGGAAAATGTTGTAAAATGCATTTACTGTACATATGAATAGGTGCAAACACAAACCCATGTCTTCCAAGACAAGTGTGGATAGTGACAGAAGAATAAATCTCAGGTTTCTCTGGTTGGGCACTGTCAATGCAGGAATTAATTAAGTCAGACAAACCAAGACAGGTTCCACACTGAGAGGAACCTGGTGTTGTGTTTTTATTAAGTAACTGGAAGCAAGTCTGACTAGAATTCCTGCCCTGGGTATGCGACAGAAGTAGTGACTTAGAAACCTGGTGATGCCAGCCAACCAATGTTGTACTGCAGTGCACAATAGGACTCAGGTGCTCGGGCACTTCCTACTTGTCTACACAGTGTAGTTGCCATAGCACTACCAGTAAACAAGAGGATGTGGTGTTGGGGTGTGTTTTAACTACTGGTGGTGCCTGATGACGTACCAATAGGACTGCCCCTATCGCAGATACTGTTCCATTGTTTTACACTATAGAACTGGTATCTGTTGGATAGGGTATTGAGGTTAAACGCAGAACAAAAGGATCTGCCTGGCTTCTCAAAATAGAATACAAATCTTGCCGAACACAGGAAAAACAAGTTTTTTTGTGTTCTGCAAGATTTGGCTGCACCGCTGCGAGGCGTGCTAGTGATTCGTCGCTAGCCGAAGGATATTGGTGATTGAGAAAGGAGTTTAATAGGTGCGTTTGACGCTTAATTGTCGTAAAAATGGTGCCCACGGGTGAAAGAGTGTTTGGGTGCTCTTAAGTAAACCACCCACCAATTTTCTGCTTGTGGCGAAGGATTAATTCTCATAACAATGGGAAATAAGAATTCATCCAGATAATTTGTGCTACATAGGGACAAGGAGTGACGCCGAACCAAGGGATCGGCATGCTTTTGTCACTCAAGGCAAGAGTTGAGCAAAATAAATGTTTAAACTTGTTGCAGAAGGAAAGTGAAATTCAAAAGGGAATTGGATGTTTGTCGGATATAATTGCAATCAGCCACAGGAATGCACATGCACCCCCCCCCCCCCCCCCCCAGAGGGAACAGTTACCGTCAAAAGGGAAACAATGTAAAAATGAATAACCTGTACGCTGTTTTTACCCCCTTGAGGAAAATGCAGGAGGAAATGAGAGGTTGCTGACATCAGCCATCTCTTGCGAAAATATCAGAAATGAGAGAAAGGCTGAGAGAGCCAAAGTTGCTGCTGCCATCCTAGCAGAGAAGATGGGTGATGCCAGCAACACATTCAGAAATACAGGTAAGTACACACAACACAGCACAGAGACAGTTGTTCCCAGAGCAGTGTCCAATGGTGATGAGGGGGTACAAATCTACCATTTACACAAAGTAGAGGCTCCTTGTGGAAAGGGAGACAGAGATGAGGTGATGCCTGTAAAGTTTAGCAACATGCACAATACTTGGACACGATTGGAACTTCGTTCCCTCATCTCAGATTTCCCTGATCCTAGAGGAGATCTGGCACTCTGTCAGAAATTCATTAAGGATCTGGGAAATACAGATAAGCCCACAAACAAGGATTGGTAGAGCATGTTGAGAGCTTGCCTCCCTTCACACATAGATATCCCGAAATTCATCCAAGATAGTGGTGTTGAGGGTGATAAGACTTTGACTGAGGAAGGCAACCAGGAAAATATATGCCTAATAAATCTACAATTGGGTGTATATTTCCCTGCGATGGTTGAATATAACCGGACACTCGCTATCAAACAAAAAGACAGTGATTCTGCCAGCGAATATTTCAACTATGTCTTACAGGCATTGTCAAAACACACTAGTACCCCTGACCTCAAGGACAACACACTTTGATTGTCTCTGTGCTTATAGAAGGTCTTAAGGAAAACTTAAAGACCAGGGTACACATTTCTTTTCCCAATTGGAGAAACATGACAATAGATACAGATGGGTCGGGTCTCATCTTTGCAGGTGATGGTGATGGCGACGCCATCGCCATCCCCTGCCCCGCCGCCATCTGTATGCCAGAAGGGGACGCGCGCGCACGAGGTGCGCACGCGTCCTCTTCCGACGGTGCTGCCCTCGGTAGCCCGGTGCCCACACTGGGCGACCGCACCCCCCGTAGCCTCCTCGGGTCCCCCCCTGCCCCTCGAGCGGGAGGCGGACAGTAATGCGTCCGCTACGCCGCCCCGTCGCCCGGATACTGTGACGCGCGTGCGTTGGGTACGCACGCGCGTCACAGTCAGATGGCGGCGCCGTGTTGCTGGCGATCCGCCAGCAGCATGCTGCTGGCGGATCGCCAGCAAAGATGACACCCGGTACATCTGTACCTTAAGAAAATCTGTCATTAATCATGACAAATGTATTAAGACGTATAGACAACCACTGGCGGAGAAAGAGGTGACTGATAACATCCAGACATTCAACAGGACCCCAAACAAATGCACACAATATACGCCACCTCAAGCTGCAGGCTGGAAGCAAATAGTGTGCTTCAACTGCAGTAAAAAGGGACACATGGCCAGAAACTGCAAGACAGGGAACACTAGGAGAAATGACACACATAAAAGGGACCGGGAGCCCCCCGAGAGGAGACATATAGGAATCCACCACAAAGACAAGGGAAGGAGACAGAAAGGTCACAACACATGACCCTGGCCCCACCTATTAGCCGACGCTGCCCTAAGGGTGACACAAATGTGCAAGTAGGAAGTAGATCATACTGGTATCCTACAATCAGGTAACCAGCTGCTAATATCTGAGGGAGAAAACTCAGATATGGGTATGTATAACCGTTGAAAAACAAAAGTTTTGGGGAAGGCCTAACCTTCCTAGCAACATTTTTTTTTTGCAAATGGTATTTACAATTGGGATAACGGGAAAAGTGCAGCATTACTGTGCTGTGATGAAATCAACAGATATTATCATTGGGCGCTTGCATACCAGACATTCTTTTCTGTTGGCTTCAGCGGCTCCGACTAATCTTCTAGGTAGAGACCTGCCTTAAAAAATGAGCTATGTCATCGTCTGGACTCCAAAAGATTCATAACTTAGATACAATGGGACCAAGTTGCACAATAGGTGCAGAATTATTGGATAGACCTCAATGATTAATGCTGCACTCTACTGTTATAGTTTCTAACCCATCTAAGGTAGCTGAAATTACAGCTTAAATACCGAGTTCCCTTTGAACTAAAGATGGGCAGGACACTGGATTAATGGCAAAAATAGCTCCTACAGAAAACCAGTTAAAAGCACGCAGGATAGTGCCCAAAATACTACACCACCATTTAAAAACCTGAGATCAGGCTGGGAGTGTACCCAGTGATATAGCAAGGTCACAACAGTGAATTTTAGTTCATACCCCTAGCAGGGCCAATAGTCACACCCCCTGTGTAAAAGGGGAGGGAGGGCTTACAGGTTAGAACAGGATTTAAGAGGGAGAAAAGCAAAATAGTTGAGAGCCAATTCCCCATAGTGCTAAATCCTGTTCAAATCATGTTACAATGTACCAATACCACTGTTACTGACTTCGTTTGCTTCCTTCTTTTCTGTCCCCTAGACCTTCACAGCCCCGGAACCTCCTCCCAGGTCTTGCATAACTGCGTATAGTCCGTCCAGCCCTTCAAAGGCCCGACACCGATAAAATGGGTCAATGATTCATTGGTATGTCCTGACTCATCACTGCCCTCAGTGGATGACACTAGACAACTACTGATGTATTTCCCCAGAGACAGGACATAAGGTATCGAAGGACAAATCTCAGTTACAGTATGTCAGACTGGAAGGGAAAATCTGGGACACTGTATAAATCAACCACTGATATACCCCACAAATGATAGAATCCAAGTGATTCAAGACTTCTGTCGTAGACCCAGTAGAAAACATGTAGTAAGAATGTTCATTATCCCAAAAACCAGCACAAGTGGATAAATCCCTGTTTCCTTTGTTACCCCTGGCAACCACTGTATTCATTTTATAGGAATAGCAGTACAAGAAGTTTCCAAAACACTCCCTTTCACAGAGGATGGAAAATGTTGTAAAATGCATTTACTGTACATATGAATAGGTGCAAACACAAACCCATGTCTTCCAAGACAAGTGTGGATAGTGACAGAAGAATAAATCTCAGGTTTCTCTGGTTGGGCACTGTCAATGCAGGAATTAATTAAGTCAGACAAACCAAGACAGGTTCCACACTGAGAGGAACCTGGTGTTGTGTTTTTATTAAGTAACTGGAAGCAAGTCTGACTAGAATTCCTGCCCTGGGTATGCGACAGAAGTAGTGACTTAGAAACCTGGTGATGCCAGCCAACCAATGTTGTACTGCAGTGCACAATAGGACTCAGGTGCTCGGGCACTTCCTACTTGTCTACACAGTGTAGTTGCCATAGCACTACCAGTAAACAAGAGGATGTGGTGTTGGGGTGTGTTTTAACTATTTATGCTCCTCATACAGTCTGGAAAATTCTAAAAATTCTCCTAAAATTCTGCCTAAACATGAAAAAAAAAGACTCATCAGCCAAGTTCGCTAAATGGGAACTTGACTTGCATTGATGAATTTTATAAATATTACCAATAAAATGGTAATATTGTAAACCCAGCAACACTCTTACCAGGTGTGCCTTCCAAGGCACAAAGGGTGGGAGTTGATGCTGAGGTTGCTGGAATGGTGCAATTAATTGAGAGCCTAGACCAGGGCTGGGCAACACCGGCCCTCCAGATGTTAATGAACTACACATCCCAGGATGCTTTGCATTAGTTTTGCTATGTGGCCATGCTGAAACTGATGCAAGGCATGCTGGGATGTGTAGTTCTTCAACATCTGGAGGGCCGGTGTTGCCCAGCCCTGGCCTAGACGAACATGATTGCATGACATGCTTGAATAAGACCTTTGCAGCATAACCCCAAAGGGTGGTAACAACCCATTGGAAGAGGTAATTCATTTTTTTTCTCTCTTCACTGATGGCAGTTACCACAGAGACACTGAGATGGAAGAATTGTGCACTGGCTACACCGTGATAGATGGAGAAGGTATAGTAGAGGCTGAACCCCTTGGACAACCTCACTCAGCAACAGTAGCCTGATTAGTGGCACTGACCAAGGTGTGTGAGCTGGCCGAGCGAAAGGTAGTCAATATTTATATGCTTGTTGGGGTAATGCAAGAGATCTGGGGCCCTATGGCACCTCAGAAATTTTGTGACAGAAGCTGGCACTCCAGTGGCGCAAGCATTGAATGTTAAAAGACTCCTGACAGCCGCACGGCTGCCCAACAGTATGGCTGTTATCAGGTACAAAGCACACATCTCTTTAAAAGGATCCAGTGTCACATGGTAACAGCTGCGCTGGCAGGGCAGTGGGGTGAGCAATGCGCTCTGCGAATAATGTTCGTTCCCCTGTAAATGTTTGTGTGTTCTAACTTACATCCATTCAAAAGTTCATAGACATGCAGAATTTGTGTTCCCCACAGGAGAGGGCAGTATGGAAGTTGAAGGGATGTGGTCAAGATGCCACCGGACTCTGGAGAGATGGACATGGAAAACTAGTGGCCCCCAGGACATACCTTCCTAGTTTAGCCGAGGCGGCTCATGGGCTGACACATCTCGGAAAGGAAAGTATGTGCAAGTTGGTGAAGGCCTACTGGTGTGCACCAGGGTTCGCTTCTCAAGCTTGTAGAGTGGCAATGTCGTGCCTCACCTGTCTGAGGAGGGAACATTGGAAAACCGTTCCAACAGAGCCATCCCACATGCCTCCTACAGAAGGCCCTTTTCAGGTAATACAAATTGACTTTGTACAGTTACCACCCAGTAGATATGTTTAGAATTGTGTTTTCTATTATTGGTATGTACTGATATATTTATGTATAGATAAGGTATCTCAAAAGTGATGGATATTCTTTTTCTTAAGAGGAGTTTATCAAGTCATGTGTAAAACTCTTAGGGATTGATAGTACACTTCATACTCCTTACAGATTCCAAGTAACCGCTAAGGTGGAGAGGGTGAAGGGTACTATCAAGAACAAACTGGGTAAAGTTATGGCTGAAACAGAGTTGCTATGGCCAGGGGCACTGCCCATTGCGCTGTATAGTAGTAGAATCACTCTCAAAACTCCACCTCATTTGTCCCCATCGAAACATTGCTTGGCCGGCAGCCACACGTCATGATAGCTCCACAGGAAGATCTTAGACGTAACCATGAACTGATTTTTGTTTCAACTCAAATTGGGTACGTTCGTCCTACTGCAAGAAGGCCAGAAACCCGGAAGTTCCTTATATTAAGAGCGAAAGAAAGAAAATATCACGAGAGGCACTATTCCGAGAGGACTGAAGAGCAGCAAAGGTCAAGCAACCTGTGCAAGCCGCAAAATGAACTGTGACAAAGCCAACTGGTAAAAAGGTTGGAAGTACTACTATCAACAGTTTTGTTTTCCCCCTGTTTGGTTCTATATTTTTATTCCCCGTTCTTTTCAAGGACATTGCTTTCACAGTACTGCCAAGCATGGGACACGTGGTTAAGAGTTCTGAAAGTGTATTACCCAACCCAGATTAGGCTGAGATAGAATCTCTAAGTAAGCTTGATACGTTACCCAGAAATGGAGTTCGGTAAGAAGGTTTTATAGTAATGATGATCATATACATAAACCATATGTACAGTATAAGAACGAGACACACCAAGGAAGAGGAGAGTGTGTTATAGAACCTTAAGATCAAAACCATCACCCATAGAATAGATACCATACAATACTTAGAAATGCATGTCTGCTTTGTTTTTTTTGTTTTTCCTCTCTTAAAATAATATATCTCCTCCTTTTAAATGTTTCTATTTCTTTTGTTTTATTCTAGTAGGGTCATAGCGTCCCCAGGACTCCTCCTTGTTTTCTTTTTACACCATCCCTGAAAAATGTAAATAATGTAACGCCCCTGTTTTTATTTTGGTCCCAAAAACCTGTACATTATTATCCTTCATCACCCTGAATAAATTGTTAGGTAAATGTGTTCCCCATTTATCCATAATCTAGGATTGGACAAAGCGCAGATGGTTTATTCCCCTTTTATGTTTAATTCAGAGATCCCAAATTGTTTCTGTTAGGATTATGAATTTCTTTTGTGTTTTTAGGAAAAAGTTGAGCTGTGAGTTTTATTTTACTGTCAAAGGGTGGACTGTCAAAGTCGAATTGCATACACACCTTTTTAGAATGGTATGGCTGCCATTTTGGTTCACAGAGTTACGCAAATAAAGTATAATACCCAAGTTCTGTAATAAGGCAAACCCAGTGCGCTGCCATATTAATACACATAAATTCATATCCGACACTCACACGTAATAAAATATATTTCACATGGTTCTAGTTCACAGCACATAGTTTATATTGGTAATACACTATCTTTCCTGGACATATTTTGCATCTATATGTTCCGTCTCTCATGCGCAGCACTCCGGTCCTTGTTAAAAGTTTGCAAGTTCTAACAGCCAACAGTTATGGATCAACTCCATAACTAATGGTCATTTTGCTATGTGCTCTGAGAAACCTTAGAAAATCAGGTTTACAGCTGGTTTCAGTGTTGATTTAAGACCCCTATGACGATGTCTGAAGACAAAGGACACTGAAGTTCACTCACTTGCACCAATCTGCAAGCAGCGACATCTGATCCCTGGACCAATGATGTCCCTCACTGCCTCCCCCTCTCTGGACACTATAAGAGTGGGAGCACAGCCCAAACTCAGTCTGTTCTCCCCTCCATTTCGCTGGGCTATAATCTGGACAGATAATAGCGAGCTCATGACCAAGGGCAGCGCCAGTGCTTTAGATGAGACAGTAACTGTTTGCATCCCTGTATGTATTTTCTATAGTGTGGCTGATTTTATTTTATATCTGATTTTTTTCCCCCTAGTAGTGTAAAACATACTTTGTATTGTTAGACAAACTGTACACTGTGTTATACTGTTTTTCTATTTCTGTAACCCCCTGCTGTCCGCTAGGGTCTAAATACATTATTTGGAGACTCTATCTCCTTATTTTGTGAGTTATACTTGAGTCTTTGCTTTTATTCGCATTTAGCGGCAAAGGTGTAATATGGACATTGTCCTTTAAAGGTGTACTCAAGTTGGGTACTAAGTACTGTGAAAGATACTGTTTTATAAGTATCGGTATAGCGTGTATCATACACGTACAAGGTTCGCTACACTGTGTTACGCTTTGTTCGCACGTAGCTAGGAATAAAGGGTTAGTGGTTTACGGACAAAGTACGTAAACTGCGCACTTCACTTGTTATCCATCTGGTCATATTTAAATAGACATTGATAGGTATATATGTTATCCCTCCTCCCCCATAGTGCCTAACGTTACACACCCGCATCGCGGGTGTCATAGATCAGGGGAAGCGTTATCCCTTGCGTAAACGCAGGGTGATAGTGCATATTCCCCTGATTGAATGTTAATAAATCTACCCCTATGTGCTGTATCTATGTGGTTTACAGTATGTGTAAGTGGCACTACTACTGAGGGCATTATGTGTTATGGATGCTATGTTTGTGGGCATTATACAGTATGTAAAGGATACTATTACTGTGGGAATGATGTGTATAAGTGGCATTCCCAATGTGGGCACTGTGTAAAAGGGCCACCATTACTGTATTCATTGTGTAAAAGGGGTGCTACTACTGTGGCCATTATGTATAAGCAGCATTACTGTGAATAAAATTCACTTATGTGTGATGTAATGTGAATAAGGGGCAGTACGGCTGGTGTAATGGTTAGCATTACTGAATCACAGCACTGAGGTCATGGGATCGATTCCCAACATGGCCCTAACTGTGCAGAGTTTGTATATTTTCTCCATACTTGCGTTGGTTTACTCCGTGTGCTCTGGTTTCCTCCCACAATCCAAAAATATACTGGTAGGTTAATTGGCTCCTAACAAAATGAACCCTAGAATGTCTGTGTGTGCGTGTAGATGTGGTAGGGAACATAGATTGTAAGCTCCACTGGGGCAGGGACTGATGTGAATGTTCGAATATTCTCTGTAAAGGGTACTATGCTACATTTTCAGTGTAGGCTAAGCTACGTTGTCAGCCCAACGGCTGCCTAGCAAAGTCAGCTTAGTGTCAGCGTAGTGACTCCACGGCAGCCCTGTGAAGTCAGCATAGTGTCCCCCTCAGGCAGCAAGTCACCGTACTGTCCCCGGGAGCTGCCAAGCCTAGTGAGCGCCTCTCACACAGTGCCGTTAACCACCAGATCCCCTGTGCTGGTGGATGCCGGCGGAGAGGGGATCATGCGGGCACCGGCGGAGAGGCGCGCCATCTGTCTGAGGCGCACAAGCGTCTCAGTAAATATTGCTGCAGGGTATGGCAACCCTGCCAGTTTCCGCTTCAGGGAGATGGACATGGTTAGGGGTTTGGTAGCTCATGCGTCTCCTGCACAAAGGGGAACTGCGGTGCGCAAGTGCATCTCATGCACATTAAAGGACGCATTTGCCAGTGCTCCATGTTCCATACTGACGATTGCCTCCTTTTCAAACCCCCACTATTCACACCAGCCCGAAGCGTGGCGAGTAGAGATAGTCACTAAGAAGAGCTGGAATCAAGTGATCAATCCGTGAAAAGGTCCGGATCTTTTAGAGGGATCATCGACTCGCTTTGAAAAAAGGGGTAATTTGATAATAACGACACATTATTTGTTTTAAAATCATTTATTGCCATTTTTTTTTACTTTTTTTTTTTTAAACAGTGAGCTGAACAAATAAGAACATACACTGTAAAACACTGATTGATGGCTGGGTGCAGAATGACCATCGATGACAACCATTGAAGGCGTCTGCACCGTTGGCCATCCCTAGCAGCAGCAGCAGCCTTGTTATTCTTTCTTTCACTTGCAGTCGTAGCACTGTACTCAGTCTCCAGAGTTATTACATCTCAGCTGCCACAGATGGCAGTGCTGAGCTCAGGCAAATGCATTGTAATAAAAAACAAAACTGAAAGTAAAAGAATGACGGTCCACCTTTTTGGGATTGACAACTCACTTAGTCTTTTATGTGATCCGTCCAAAAGATCCGCTTCGTTCGCGAACAACCCATCTCTACTGGCAAGCGCAGTGTGCCCCGCAAGGGGACGCATTACACGTCCTACCGACTTGTTCATACCTCCACTATCCTCGTCGGCGTGGAGTTAACTTTATAAAGTGTGGCGAGCGCAGCAAGCCACTGAGCCCGGAGCATGGTAAGCAGACGCGGAATACATGCAAAGTAATCCGCGTCCGCTCCTCCTCTGTCTGCGGCAAGTTAAACATTGTGACAGGTTCTGCAGCCATTACACAGTCACTACTCCTTCACCTCTGACTGACTACGGTAACTGCATAACGCTGACTGACTACGCTGGCCACGGGACCAGTACGCCGAATCTGACAGGGACGCTGACTACGCTGGCCGCGGGAACGTTGGTATGCTGTTTCACTAAAACACCTGTTGGAAATCCCTACAAGAGTGCCACTGTTTGTTTTCTCTCCGCTTCTATCCTCCTGACCTGGCGGGCACCAGGGTGAGTTGTACCCCATTGAGGGAGTGCCAGGCCGACCACGACTTCTATATATATACATACATATATCAAATGATTTCATTTTGCATCATGATAAAGCCTTAATCCAGCTCTGGCCAACGGTCCACATGTCCCCGCTGGCTGTAAAAAGACAGACACGCTGCTGCAGTCGAGTCCGAGCACTGTGCCGGACTCAAGATTATGAGGGCAACAGTGCCCCTGGATCTTGTGCCTGCCACCGCAGGAGCACCGCCAGCCGCCCATCAAGATCTGGCAGACTTTAAGATTAAGATCTCAACCTGCATCCCCCCTCTCATCCTGCATCTCCCCTCCCACTTTTTTCCTCCTCTCACACCCATTACCCCCTCTCCCCCTGCGTCCCTTCTCTCACCCTGCGGCACCCCACCCATACTGCAGTCCAACCATAGGTGTGCGCACATTGAGTCTTATGGATGCACAGGCACCCCCTAATGCTGTGCCCAACCTTATGAACACCTCCCTACCAGCAATACCTTTTACCAAAGACTTTTGCTTTTTAGAACTGTATTCCATTGAAAGAAGCGCCCATCAATCAATGATGTGTGTTTTGCACTTGTAAAGTGTACTTGTACCAGACCATTGTCATATCACTACATACAGTATATCCATATTTACATGTATTATTATACTGAGAGCCATTTCATATTGTAGCGAGTACCAATAGATGATGGTAGACAAGCCTGATTGGTGCTGTTAGACACACCCAATGGGCAGTGTTATACATGCCCAATATGTGGTGCTAGGCACAACCCTTTGACTGTGCACCCCCTAATTAAATGTGCTGTGCACGCCTATGAGTCCCACTTACACCCTGTGTTCTCTCCCAACCTGTGTCCTCTCTCACTCTGTGGCTCCCTTCCCATCCTGCACTCCCCCTCACCCTGCGCTCTCTCCAACCCTGCCTCCTCCCTCTCACCCTGCATCTCTCATCCCACACTGCATTCCCGTCTCACCCTGCATCCTCTCCTGCACTGCATCCATCCTCTCCCACCTGTGCCCCCTCTCACCCTGCTTCCCCCTCTTTCACCCTGTGATCACTCCCATCCTGTGTCCCCCTCTAACCATGCATTTCCCCTCCCACTCTGCACATCCCCCTCACCCCATGATCTCTTCCACCCTACGTTCTTTCCCACTCTGTCTCTCCCTGCATCTTCCCTCTCAATATGCCTCCCATATAACCCTGTTCTCTCCCACCCTGCGTCCCCCTCTTACCCAGAACCTGCCCTCCCACCCAGCATCCTCTCCCATCCAGTAACCCAAATCCAAATATAAACATCTTCCACCCTGCATCCTCTACCACCCAGCATCCCCTTCCTCTGTCACTCTCCCCAATATGTCACTCTCCAACTCAGCAACACCCCTTTCTCTGTCCCTCTCCCAGAAATGTTCTCCTCCCACTCTGCAAGATAACCCCCTTCTGACCCAGTGCCCCCTTCCCCCTCAGTCTTTCCTCCACCAAATGTCCTCCCTCTCATCCAGTGCCTCTTAGTGACATGCCCCTTGTGGTTGGCCATCCCCCTTTTTCCAGCGCCCACAACAAATATATAAATATATATATACACGGTATAAACGGTATTAAATTACCAAAACGTCAGAACACATGATGCAGGTATGGTCTGCATTTTTTGATACATAAGTCCTACGAGTGCCGCCCCCGTACCCAGGGCCGGTGCAAGGCACTGGAGCGCCCCAGGCGAGTCGGGGTGGGGTCGCCCCGGTGCCGGGGTACCTGTTACGCCGTCTGGGGAGCAGGCAGGGGGGTCCAGGCTGGCGTCTGACAGGAGCCTGCCCTGCAGTGGTGTCCTTGCCACACGGGTACCTGCGGCGCTGAGTATAAAGCTGGCGGCAGTGGGGGGTCCCTTCAGTGAATAAGAAATCGTTAGCGCTATGCGGCGGCGCAGGAAGCGCTTCTGTTTTGAAAACTAGCGTGCGGCCAGTGTTTTCAAAACAGAAGCGCTTCCCGCGCCGCCGCATAGCGCTAGTGATTTCTTATTCACTGAAGGGACCCCCCACCACCGCCAGCTTTATACTCAGCGCCGCAGGTACCCGCACGGCAAGGACACTACTGCAAGCTCCTGTCAGAAGCCGGCATGGACCCCCTTTGCACGGGGGGCGAGGGGCGAACTGCCTCCCTCCAGTGGCTGGCGCCCTAGGCAAATGCCTAGACCTGCCTAGTGGTGGCGCCGGCCCTGCCCGTACCCTGGTACACCCTGTGTTATATCTGTAGCTTGGAGGGCCCCGAGGCATCTGAACTGATTTGTGGAGTACCGGACCCTGCAGAGATAAAATAAATAAATATATATATATTCTGTGTATATATATATATATATATATATATTTCTCTCGCGCCAATACTAATCGCATATGTATGAACATATGTGATTAGTTAGTCAAAGGGTTTCTATCTCTATAAGAGCTGCACTCTGCAATGTGTTCCGTTGCCTGACAGGAGGAGGTCCATGATGGGGGGGGGGGTGACACCATGAGTTACTACACCGGGTGACACCGACCCTAGTATTGCCTCTGTTATGGATGATGGTAAGAGGTACATAGATGGTGGGTGATCCTAAGGAGCAAGAGCTGGCAGCAACCACCTTGTGAACATTGCAGGAACATACAGGTCGAGTATCCCGTATCCGAATATCCGTTATCCGAATTATTCCGAAATACGGACATTCCAGAAAGTGAAAATTTTTTTTTTTTTTGCTAAAAACTCACTGGGGACATTTGTAACAGCACTACTGGTGACATGATATGTAACTGGCACTATATATGTACAAGAAAATGATTGCTTGGCATTCAAATTCAGTGCTGAGATAGTACACACATTTTGTTTCACGTTTTGAAACCTTGTTTTTTGAACAAATAAAATATATTTGTGTGTATTTTTTGTGGTAATAAAATATATTTGTGTGTATATTATGTGTTTATACAGCATAAATGCAAGATACTTCAAAATACATCATTGAAATATTAAAATATTCCGAAATACGGAATAATCCGTTATCCAAAATTCTCCTGGTCCCGAGCATTTTGGATACGGGATACTCAACCTGCAATACAATTTAAATATTTATAATGACAGCGCAATGGAATACATATAGTGCATATATACCTAGGTATAAATTGAAAGCAATAGTTTTACCTCATGTAGCAGCTGGCATAATGAACCACTAGTCATGTATTCTGTCACGATGCCAAGGTGAGCCCCCTCATTACAAATTCCCAGAATCGGAAGAATATAGCTGAATCTGGCTTTGTGCAATATTTCTGCTTCTTTCAAAATCTTGTTTCTTTCTCTGCAGGAAAAATAGCAACCAACCATAATATAGAGGAGCATAATAAGACACTCTGCATTTGTGTACAGTAGTTCAAACGTCATCAGATCTAGCAATGTACTGTATTTCTGTTAGAACAAGGAAGTAATGTGATCATCCATTAGGAGGACACAAGCATACAGAGCTTGGATAAATCACAATGAATAAGACAGGCTGGTCTATGTGCGTCCAGGGTTAGACTGACCAACTAGGTTACAGGGAAAACCTGTGATGGGCCCCACTGGATAAGAGCCGCCCAGGTTCCAGATGGTGCACTTTATGTATACATTATACATTTATTCTTATTTATTGTTTATTAACAGTTTCTTATATAGCGCACACATATTCTGCAGCGCTTTACAGAGAATATTTTTTTAAACACTCACATTAGTCCCTGCCCCAGTGGAGCTTACAATCTATATTCCCTACCACATGTACACACACACATTCACTCTAGGGTTAATTTAGTTGGAAGGTCAATTGCAATGTCAATCAGCGGCTGCCCGGACCTGCGCCCCCCACGCCGCCTCCCTGTCCCCGGCAGCAGGCTTGTCATAAGCTGGCGCCGGGGACTTCAATAAGAAACCCGGAGGGGAGGGGGAGGAGGAGGTGGCGCCGCAGAGGGGAGGGAGCCAGGCAGTGCGAAGCTGCCTGAGATCAGTGAGTGAACTCAGCAGTGCTGCCCGGCTCCAAACAGTGGCAATCCCGAGAATTTCCCGGGCTTGCCAGACTGGGCACTGAGGCACAGCCCGGAAAATTCTCTGGATTGCCACTGAAGGGGTTAATCTACCACTATATTTTTGGGGATTGTGGGAGGAAACCAGAGTACTCGGATTAAACACACACAAGCATAGGGAGTATATACAAACTCCACACAGTTAGGCCTATGGTGGGAATCAAACCCATGGCCTCAGCACTGTGAGGCAGTAATGCTAACCATTTCACCGTCCATGCTGCCCCCATACGTATGCTACATTATACTGTTGTAATTTTTGGTACTTGTGTATTATCATAGCGCCAGTTACGTAGCCAGTGTAGTGTACCTGTCAGAATCAGCGTAGTGTTCCCCTGGCTAGCGTAGTCAGCATCCCTGTCAGTATCAGAGTCGTGTTCCCACAGCCAGCTTAGTCAGTACGTTCGCGGCTAGCCGGAGCTTACGCAGTTAGCGTAGCCAGTCAGCGTTGTGTCAGCGCTTATTACATTGTGTGGAAACCATTGACAATATTTAACCTGCCTGACATGACAGGTGTGAATGTGTTCCTGAAACACCCCAACTATCCACGTCAGCCTGAAGCTTGGCGAGAGGACGCGATATGCGTCATCCCAACCTGTTTATACCCCACGTCGGCGTGGAGTTGATTTTATAAACTGCCCGAAGCCTGGCGAGAGTAGCGAGACGCATATAACTTGACGTGTATTCCGCGTCCGCTCGCCACGCTTCGGGCTCGGTGGCTTGCTGTACTCGCCACACTTTATAAAATCAATCGACGTGGATAGTGGGGGGTATGAACAGGTCGGAAGGACACATACCGCATCCGCTCGCCACACTTCGGGCTGGCGTGGATAGTGGGGGGTTTAAAATGGAAGCATTTGCCACTATAAAACATGGAGCACTGGCAAATGCATCCTTTACTGTGCTTGAGACGCACTTGTGCCCTGCACCCCCCCCCCCCCCTTTGTGCATGAGACGCACGCGCTATCGAACCCCTAACCCCATCCGACCAGGCAGATGGAGCGCCTCTCCGTCTGCATGATCGCCTCTCCGCCAACGTCCGGCAGCGCAGGGGATCTGGCGGTTACTGGCGCTGTGTGAGAGGCGCTCACTAGGCTTGCCAGGGGCGCCGGGGACAGCGCAGGGCTGCCGCGGGGACACTACGGTGACTGCGCTAGGCTGCCGTTGGGCTATGCTAACAGCGTTGCATTGTGTAAGGTGGCGCCGTGCTAATACACAAGTACCTAATTTTTTTTTTTACAAGTACATTGTTGTTATTAATCTGGTACATTATCATACATGTGCTATTACTATTTACTATATATGTTTATCACTGTGTATCACTCTACCACTACAAAATAATTCGTTCCTGCTCATTGGCCCTTATTCAGATCTGATCGCAGTACAAATTTGTTCTCAAAATGGGCAAAACCATGCTGCGCTGCAGGTGAGGCAGATGTAACATGTGCAGAGAGAGTTAGATTTGTGTGAGTTATTTTGTTTTTGTGCAGGGTAAATACTGGCTGCATTGTTTTTACACTGCAATTTAGATTTCAGTTTTAACACACCCCACCCAAATGTAACTCTCTCTGCAATGTTACATCTGCCCCACCTGCAGTGCACATGGTTTTGCCCATTTTGAGAACAAATTTGTACTGATATCAGATCTGAATGAGGGCCATTATCCTCAGGGTATATCAACATACGAAATGCTATGTTACAGCGTTTTCCAGGGAAACACTGTAAGGATCCATTTCTCATACAGATACATCAGCAGTCATGCATTGAATATAGGAATGCCGCAGAAGCATACTGCAGTGTCCAAAGCTCTTCTTGCATCAACTGCACGGACCCTCATCTCCAGCGCCGATGGATCAAATGTTAGCATAGCGTGTGAGGATGGCACAGTGGAAGGCTTTCTCCCTGTGCCGCATACTCACTGTGACACAGCATTTTCTCCGTGCCACGTGATGTCACAACCCTTCTGCCCACCTCCTCTGCTGCAGAAGTCTGTCTCTTGGTGTAAAGTCCCAGGTCAGGGGCAGAAGAAGTTTCAGGAGCTTCGTAATGGCATCCGCCCTGACTGACTTTTATAAACATGGATTGGCAGCCTAGAGCAGTGTCAGACATGGAGTACATCCAAGGTTCCCCACTCTGCACACTCTACCACTACCTGGCCAGCAGCAGCAGGGCAAAGCAGTGCTGTGACTCGCGGGTGGGAAGAGGGCTGGGCCTAAAATATGCACCATCAGTAGATTTTAGGTAAAATATGCACTAACCAGTGAGAATGGGCAAAATATGCAAATGCATTTAATCCTGTCTCTAATCATTACACATTAAAAAATAAGGGCCTATTCATCATTCCTTAATATAGGTAAAAAGATCATTTCGCCCCTACTTTACTTTTGTAAGGATAAAGTACTGGAGCTATTCACTAGATCGTCAATACAGGAGATATGATGGATCTCCTACTTATCTTGGAGTCCCCATACGCTAGTATAGTCAGTGGTTCTCAACCATAACTCAGATTTTCCCAACAGGTGGATAGTGGGGGTATGAAAAGGTCGGAGGACGCGTATCGTCGCCCCGCTCGCCACGCTTCGGGTTGGCGTTGATAGTGGGGGTGGCGTTGCCAATGGGGGTTCATTTAACATTGAAAGCACCCATCAGGGTGCTTGTACAATAAAAAATCGAATCGCATCGCATGCCGCTATATAGCATGCAATGCGATGCGATTGCATAAGATGTACTACGATCAAAATATTGGGCGCCGTGCTAGGAAACAAGTACCGAAACTGTTAATAAATGAATAAATAAATAAACTAACATAAGTAATCGATAACAACAAACGGGAAGAAAATGGGACTCTTACTACATTTGTTAAAATCAAAGGACAGATATACATAAAAATGGACAGACATCATAAGATTAAGAAAGGTAGCTCACAACATATTAGTAGTAAAATAAAGTTAGTTACCTAATGGAAAATAGTATACAGTGTGACACAGTATGTCCGGCACCACACAGTTCAAAGCCCGCTGCCAGCCAGTCACACACTGCCGGCCCCGCTGAGAAAGGAGCTGAAAGTGAAATGTCGCCACCTCACTCTCAGCGGTGGTGACTGTGAAATACCGCTGACAGTAACTTCAGCAGCACCTCGGCGTGCGGCGATGGCAGCGACTGTGTAGTAGGGAAATTGGAGACACAGCTTGAATCGAGCTCTGCTCCGATTTCAGTACCAGCAGCGTTTGTAATTCAGGGGGAAAGTGTGGGGGCCCCCAGGACAACCGACCCCTGTCGCCCCTCATTGGATTCGGTCATTATTACAGAAGTGTAGTACAAGATAACACTTACCTCTCCACTAGATGGCGCTCTGTCGGGAAGAACTTCACAGCAACTGGAATCCTCCAGGTTATACTAAAAGCTCTGTAAACTGTCCCATAAGCTCCCTTGTTAATAAATTTCAGGTCAGCAAGCTGGTCGTAAGGAATACCTTGCAGATTGCTACTGATAGTAGAAGGCTCTAAGGGCAAGGTGCCTTCTTGGTAATTCACAGCAGATGAAGGGCCGAGATCCTGGCTGCTGCCACTTGCTTTGTCCATCCTGTGACCCAAGGCACTGTCAGTAATGCAAGTCGAGTGTAGTCTTGCTACCACTGATACATATTACATCCTCTTCCTGGAAGAACCAGTAAACCACACAGCTCCCTCCCTCGTAGTCCCTTGTGCAATTCAGCAATGCATTCAGCTACCGTAGACGAAAGTGAAACCACAAAACTAGCAGTTCCTGTTTTGTCACACATTGCTGCTATCACACGACACAACAATAGATTTGAAAGTAAAATACCAGAATATAAATAAAACCTTTTTACGAGTGACTGTTGTTCATCTGATAACTGCCTATAGGAAAGCAATTATATTTTCTTACAATGATTTCACAACTGGTAGGAATGTCTGATAATTTCCCAGAACTACAGCTTCTACATTACTGCAACACATACTTGCCTTTTGAAAACTAGTTTCAGGGAGATTTTAGCTGCTAGTGTGATGTTGTTAGACTGCGTGTGGGTGGGTGTGTGGCCGATACCTGGTGTTCCTGTTCTCCTCTTGGCACTTCTTATCTGCGACCTGCCTGCTTCACTCGCCTGCAATTTGGAGGGCGGAGGGGCAGAAGGACCCCGGGAAGACAATACCCCAAGACACAACCACACAAAGCTGTCACCACACGTGAGGATGGTGATAAAAGGGTTTATTTTGCAGCCACAAAAGTCACGGGTAACTGCTATAAGAAATATTTAATAGTGCAATAACAGTAACGGCAGAACGCCCGCACAAACCATACAGCCCCGCGCTGACCCCCCCTTCCCCACAACTGATTTCCTGGCAGCCTCCTGCTGTGCTGCCCAGACCAGTGACCTCCTCCTTCCTGCACCTGTTCCGGGTGCAGGGAAGAGGAGCCGGAGAGCCCCGCAGCAGGAGCCAGGGACAGCAAGAGGAGGGAGAGCCACTGGGGACCCGATCACCCCCTGCTGGCTGCTTTGCAAAGGGCAGCTCTTATTGCAAGAGCTGCCCTTTGCAATAATAATCGCATATGTTAGAGCATATGCACTCAGTATCGCTGCGGTAGCTGGCGGAGGGGGGCAGTGGATGTTAGTGCATCCCGGCCCTAATGTGGGGAGGTATGCAACATGACTGGTTCCAGTAAGGACACAATGCTCTGTTCCTGGATTGATAAGAAAGGTGCTTCAACACAGGTGATAGCAAACATCAATTAAGGGGAAGTCCAGGAAATTAGCATTCTGTCCTTCCTAGAGAGGGTCATGTGGAGAAGTATTTTAACAGATGATTCTTGATGCTTCTTTAACTTGTTGCTATTTATGGGAGAACATGCGAGATTCCAAAACAACTCCCAGATTGTATAACCATACCTCCCAACTGTTTCGCTTTCTGTAGGAACATCCAGGGTTTTTGGGGACGTTCCCGGGTCCCACGGCGGAGGGGGGGTCCCCCCTGTCATCTGGTGACTAGACACTGTGCGCATGTGCACAGCGTCTATTACCACAGCTGAGAGGCTGGGGGCTAGCCAGATGCCCCTACAGTGGCGAAAACCTGGAGTGGTCTCTTGCCAATGTTGCAATTTGTAGGCCACGCCCCTGACACTAAGTCACGCCCCTAATTTCGGCCACGTACCTTTGGCGCATGCGGCTTTCCCTCTTTCCGTGTCTGCAAAGTTGGGAGGTATGGTATAACCCATGTTCCCTTTCCGGATTTGCCCCAGCTACTATAGCATTACATAAACTCTAGAAAATGACCAATAACCTTTTGGCCTTTGTTATATATATCTATTTGTAGTAATATACTTAGTAATCTATAGTAATATTTTCAGTACGTGACCTGCATGCATAATTATATAGTTATTATATAGGCTTCCCAATGTAAGTATTAATAAATATTGAGGTGCAGAATTTTCCTTAGAGGCCCCCATACATTACAGTGATTTCTCCCCTCAGAGAAGTTTCATGCAATGCCCGCTTGAGCCACCGGGGAACAGCGAGCGGTCCTTTTGCATGAGATATTTTGACTACAATTCAAGCAGAGTCTGTCCAAAGCCAATCCTGCAGAATGCTTCTCTAGAGAGAAGGACTCGGAGGCAGAGGAGTAGCTAGATGCCATGGTGCCCGGAGAAAGGGTATTTTTTTCGGCTCCCCCTCCCTTGTACAAAAGTGTCCAACATAATAAATAAATATTTAAAAAACAAAAAAAAAACGTATGGAAGGTTTATATACTCACTATCACATCACTGACCCCTATATACTCTACACTACTGACCCCCTCTATACCCACCACTACACTACCGACACCACTATATGCTACGCTACATTACCGACCCCTCTACCCATGTGTAAAAAATTCTGGCCATATCACTCACTGATAAAATGACATACGTACAACTCTCAAAAAATGTAAAAGCCTCCAAGTTTGGCCGTCGTTCTGTATGTCGGATGAACTCTGAGGTTTTTTTTAAAGGGTCAATCACTGACAAGTTTTTCCTTGAAACTAATTGCCCCTTTTAATTTAACGGTTACCACTCCCAGAATGCCATGCGCAGCTTGCAGCAGCATTCTGGGACACTGGGAGGGAAGAGAAGTGCTAGTGGGCACCACACATTGGGCCTTATTCTAGTTCACTCTTTCTGACAAAATTCTTCTTAGATGGACAAAACCATGTGCACTGCAGGGGGGCAGATGTAAAATGTGCAGAGAGAATTAGATTTGCGTGAGTTATTTTGTTTCTGTGCAGGGTAAATACTGGCTGCTTTATTTTTACACTGCAATTAGAATTAGATTTGGGTGGGGTTTTAATTCAAAGTGAGATCTATCACTTTGAAGTAAAACCCCACCCAAATCTAATTCTCTCTGCGCAAGTAACATCAGCCCCACCTGCAGTACACATGGTTTTGTCCATCTAAGAAGGATTTTGTCAGAAAGAGTGAACTAGATTAAGGCCCCTTATGACGGAGGAAGAATGGAGAAGCAGGCGGCAGATTGCAACAAGTCCTGACTCCCGGCGTGGGGGGCGCCCGGAGCGTGTGCTCCACTCCCTCCGCCCTTCCTACGCGCCTGCTCGGAGAATTCCAGTGTGATGAGCATGGGACCAACATTGTTGTTCACCTGCAGTTTTGGCTCTTTTCTTGTGATTGATTGATTGATTGCTGCAATCACAGGAAAAGAGCCCAAATTGCAGGTAAATCATCCAGTGGATGTGGGCCTAAATGTACTAAACCATGCTGAGTGTACACATTATAAATCACCTCTAACAGCAAAATGCTTCGTGCCAGGTGCCATCTAGTGGCAATTTGAAGAAAATAGAGCTTTCTGAGTAAATGCACAGGCTGTTTGGTGACTTTGGTCCTCTGCGCTGCCTGTCCCTGCGTGTGGGTGGTCCCCTCTTCCTGTGCACCCTGACCCCTGCCCTTCAGAGAAAGTGACAGCGCGTCAGTGTAGCCCATGCTAAAGATGGTGACAGTATGGCGCCATTACCCGCAGCGCGTCCTGAGTTCCCGGCAGCTATCCCTGCCGGAGGGATAGCCAGCTGTCAATCACCGCCGGCAGAGTTCCCTGCACATAGCGCTCTCAGGGGCAGATTTATTAAGCTTGGAGAAGAGATAAATTGGAGATAAAGCGGAGAAAAGGTAAAAGGAGATAAATCACCAGCCAATCAGCTGTGTTTGAAAAAGACAGTTGGGAGCTGATTGGCTGGTGCTTTATCTCCTTTTACCTTCTCTCCGCTTTATCTCCAGTTTATCTCTTCTCCAAGCTTAATAAATCTGCCCCTCAGCCCTAGCCATACTTGCCTACCTGACCCTCTCCATGAGGGAGAAAACTCTCTGTTCCTGCACTTCCCTGGTAATCTATGATTGCCATCACCTGTGGTGATACACCTTTATTATCAATTACCTAGCTGACCACAGGTGATGGTAATCCTACATTACCAGGGAAGACCAGGAACAGAGCTTTTTCTCCCTCATGGAGCGGGTCAGGTAGGCAAGTATGGCCCTACCGCCCTAGCCCCGCTGATATTTTCACAGACTGCTTTATGAGAGACCTACATGCATCGGAGACATGTGCCGAGCGTGACATCCTGACAGAAAATACTGTTTCAGTGAAGATGGAAATTCAATATTGAATCATGTCATTGTGTAAAAGGTACAGTAGTAGATATTATAAAATCTTTCATATAAAAAGTCTCTTTACATAATGGGCGGGGTTTGAATTCCAAGGGTGGGAGCAGCAGCCATTTTATTCAGTGCATTTCTGTTCTAGGGGCCTGATTCAGAACTGATTGCTGGGCTGCGTATATATTTGGAGCCCAGCGAACAGGTAAACGCCACCTCACTCTGCTCCGACTGGGTAAAATCCCGCCCATGTGCACAACTACGATTTAATTTGCCACCGTGCAAGTAGGGAGAAATCCATTCACCTTCACCAGCAATGTATACGTTACCGCCATAACAAAATATACATTGGGGCATACTTGCCTACCTGACCCTCTCCATGCAGGAGAAAATGCTCTGTTCCTGTGCTTCCATGGTAATGTATGATTGCCATCACCTGTGGTGAAACACCTTTACCTCACTCTCCACAGGTGATGGCAAGCATACATTACCAGGGAAGTCCAGGAACAGAGCATTTTCTCCCCGAATGGAGAGGGTTAGGTAGGTAAGTATGCATTGGGGGGGCAGTGGCAGCGGTAACATATACATTGTTGTCCTGCGCCGGCAGTGTATAGATTAACGCCATAAAAATATACATTGGTGGCCAGTGACAGCGGTATCATATACATTGCTGGTCTGCTCCAGCAGTGTTTACATTACTGATTATCACTACTATACATTGGTGCGCAGCAGTGCTTAAAGTGGTCCTGGCGAGGTGGTGAAACTTTCTTCCCTGCCTCTCCCCCCCCCCCTCCCCATTATGTCACAGCCACACAGCCAGGGTGGGTGCTAGGGTGTTTGGCGCCCCACTGCATGCTTAAAATTTCTGGCGTATCCCACACACCCATGAAAAGAATAATGTAGGCCACATAATACCACCTCTAATTGAAATGATGCCCCACAGTGCAAAACAACCCAACACCTAATAAAAATGGAACAGTTTGTGCCAAAAAATTTAGGGCATGGCTTTATGGGACAGGGACACAGTAATGCACACAGTAATGCCAATTGCACATTATGCCACACACCGTAATGCCCATTATACAATTTGCCAAACACGGTAATGCCCATTACACAATATGCCAAACACTGTAATGCCCATTTTTTTTATTATGCCACATAAGTGCCGCTTAAATACATTCTCATTGTCAGTTATTACATTCTCACTCAGTGCCAGGGGTAATATTCCCAGTGCCAAAGGAAGTTACTCTGCACTGTGTGGGAAAGGAGACAGCAGGGCAAAGCGGTGGGAAACCCGGATGTCTCAGAGCAGGTACATCCGCCCCTGGTGCGGCTATTTCAAATGACTTGCCGACTCGCGAGCCAATCGGCAGCTCTTGATTTGTTGCCGTCCCGCGAGCTCTGATTGGTGCATCATTTAAAAATAGCTGCGCCACGGATGGATGGACCTGCTCTGAGACATCCGGATTTCCCACCGCTCTGCCCGGCTGTCAGCTGTTTAGCTATGCGGACTGCGGCGGAACCATTCCGCCTCCAAAATGGAACTGATGGAACGCAGTTACGCCCCGTTCCGGCTCACTTTAACCCTGGTGGGCAGTGGTGCCCATATTATATATTTGTTGGCCTGTGCCAGCAATGTATACATTACAAGCTAAATAATAATCATTGGTGTCCAGTGGTGCCAGTAATATATACATTGCTGGCATGTGCGGTCCGCCGGGCTGAAAGTGGTTAAGCTTTCAGCCCGGCAGCGTACACACACAGCGATGATGGATGGTAAACCATCCATCATCGCTACATCTGCTGGTAACCACCTTGCTAGCGATGATGCGGGAGCGCGCATCATCGCTAGTCGGCAATCTGGGGGGCATACACACTAGGTGATTTTCAGCTGAAAATCACTAATTTTGGCCGTTTTTAAGTTTGGCCTTGTGTGTATGGGCCACAGATGGCAGACTATCGATGATGCCTGCTCCCGCATCATCGTTAGCAAAACCTCTCGTCAGCTGGTTTTACCAGCATGTCTAGCGATGACAGATGGTTTTTATTCCATCGTCACTAGGTTTGTACGGCTGCCGGGCTGAACGATTATCCACTTTCAGCCCCGCGAATCACCCCTCTGCACTGTCTCCCTGCTTTGTATATTTACACTGCATGGAGCAGGTTGTCTGTCCTCCGCCACCACACAGTGCAGGGAGTCTGTTCGCCGCTGCCCGGCGCAGGGTATCTGTCCACCCACCACCCACCCATCTGGCCGTTGAACTGCCGTTGAATGCTGATACTATACAGCGAAGCTGGAGCCCTGCCGATTCACTGCAGGTTCTGGTCCCTGTAGACCAACTGAGAGTGCTATATATATATATATATATATATAATTCTGTAAGCCGTATGTGTTTATATATGTGTGTATAATACACACACACACACATACCATATTGCCTCTAGGCGACTGGGTTGAATTTATGCATCTGGAGCAGATGGGCAATTGTTCACCTTATGGGCGAGATTTAATGAGATGCGAAAAGTACATTTTTGCGATTTTTTTTGCCAAAACGACTGCAATCGCCATTTTAACACTTTCAGGCCGGGAACCACTGGCCATGGATGCCAGTGACAGCCCCGGGCTTCAGCCCTGGATGGGTGAAGCCTTGGGGGGAGACCCCTTTATTGGTGGGGTCCCCACTCCTCCAGGTACCCCGTCCAAGGCCGACCAGCCACGGTGCTCATAATTCGGCCGTGGGACATTATATAAAAAGTGTCCCCCGGCTCTGGCATGACACTGCGAGCTGTTGGAGCCCGGTGCTGGTTTCAAAATACGGGGGACCCCCAGATTTTTTGTTCCCTGTATTTTTGGAACTAGGACCGGTCCAAGAGTCCGGGGCTGGTTTCAGAAATACGGGGGACCCCTATGCTTTTTTTTTCCCTGTATTTTTGGAACCAGGTCCGTCTCAATGAGCCTAGGGCTGGTTATGCTCAGGAAGGGGGACCTCATGCCTTTTAAAAAAATAAATACATTTATAAACACAAATTCGCACATTTTCATGTATAAAATTCGCACATTTTCATGCCTAAAAATCGCACCTTTCTTCCCGGAATACGCACCTCATTAAATATGCGAATTAACGGCAAAAATGCAATATTAAAAAAGTGCGATAATGGGCGAAAAAATCACATTCTATTAAATGTCCCCCTATGTATCCACTAAGCATGAGAACACCATGTGATGAACTTCATGGCGAACTCTCTTACCGCCATATCGGTCTGTTATTACTCACTTTGTTTTATCATTATTTCCAGTTGTAAGAATCTGTAAATAAAGACATAAATAAATAACAATGGCCTATGTGCTGCCAACACAATTGTAGGCGTGTTCATAATAATGTGACTCAACTGTGTATATACACAATGCTACCTCAGGGCCAGTTCTACAGTAGCAAAAACAGCACTACCGGCTCAACAGAGCCTCCAGTGCTGGGAGGCGCCGTGATGGATAGGTGCTCTCCCTGCTCTGCAACTCTGCTGCTGACTGCTGGGGTGTGAGGTGCTGCCGCTGTGTCTTTCACAGTGTATGACAGGCAGTGCCACCAGCACTGCCTGTGCCGTGAGGTGCGGTGCGGCTGGGAGAGTGAGCGGTGAAGACGGGTGGTCATTTTGAAGCTGGGAGCCGGGTGGGCAAAGCCAGGAGCCGGTGGATGGGCAGTCAGGCACGCAGTGAAGACGGGTGCCGAGCGTTTGGTGTCAGAAAGCCATGCAATGCAGTCAGTCTGGGTGGGCCGCACTGCCGGTACTGGAGTAGGCGGGCAGCGTCTGACCATTCACTGTCTAATCCCAAAATCCCAGGATTGGAAACGCCAATCCCGGGATTGAATTCTCAGCATTTTAGGGGCCAAGTCCTGGGATCCCGCCGATCCCGGGATTGGCCACCCTGAGGATCATCAACTCACAGCATGTGAGTATGCATCCTGCCCTGCCTTCTGTGTCTCTGCAGCTCCTACCCCCCCTCTCTTCCACATGTTTCATAATACTCTGTATTTTGTACCTAGAATCTTCCCATCATCTGCCCCCTCCGTTCTCTGCCCAGAATCTGTCCCCCCTCTCTCTGCACAGCATGTGTCCCTCCTCTGTCTAGCATCTATCCCACCTTTCTCTACCCTCTATGCCCTGCATCTGTCATCCTCCTCTCTCCACAGGATCTGTCCCCCTCTTCTCTCTGCTCGGCATCTGTTCCCCCCTGCCCAGGGGTTGGGCAGTTGGGAGACTGCCCTGCCAGCTGCTGATCTGCCCAGCAGCATCTATTCCCAGAGACATTCATATGATCCCGGAGACATTCATAAGATGAATATACAGTATTAAGATTGAGAACCATGCCATGCTTTTCGTGTTGTTGAAGAACTCCGAGGTACCTACTGGTTTGAAGCTCAGCGGAGGACAGGCATCTACAACACTATAAACAATACTCACCTTTCTTATGTTAAGAATTCTGCAGATGGAGGTGTCAAAAGGAGAACTTTGCACCTTTCTACTCATATCCACCTAAATGCAACAGAGGGTTGCTCTACAATGGAATCAATAAGTCCAAATGATATCCAAACTTAGGTCGTAGACCATAGAGGGCACTAAATAATCCAAATAAGATAAAATGATTGGTTTGCCAGAATCATCCTTTGCTGTCGACATTTCAAACCTACCGGATCAGTGTCAGGACAAGCCACCAACACATCCTTATAGGAACAGAGTATACACTTATCTTATTTGGACTGGTATAGGGACCAGGGGCACACTGACACACACATTGTATAGGGACCTGGGGCACATTGACACATGTATTTTATAGGGACCTGGGGCACACTGACAAACACATACACTTACAGTATATTGTATAGGGACCAGGGGCACACTTACACATACACTTATATTGTACAGGGAGCAGGGGTACACATGCACTAGGGGCACACTGACACACAAACTTAATTTGTAAGAGCACACACAAAGTTGTATGGGCACACAGACACATACAGGGACCAGAGACATCCCCCCCCCCCCTCCCACACACACACACACACACACACACACACACACACACACACACACACACACACACAGATACTAGAGAGCCTAGATAACAGAAGAGCAGGCACAATTCGTAATGCAATAAAGTCAATCAACTGTTGGAGAACTACAGTTTTCCACGCTATATTAGGTGTAAATAATATTTCAAAACTAGTCAGCTGCTGCCACCTACTGGTAATAAGATAGAGGCACTGTAATTGCAGACGTTACATCCAGGCATTATTGTACTATGCCTTACAGTGAGACTGACCAGTAATTGTTATAGTACATGGAAGCCAGTCCTGTGTGGGATGCTGGGAGCACTTTTTCATTCTTAATGTTCTTTCTATAAGAGATTAAAAAAACATAATCTGTGACACTGTAAACATGAAATTATTATATTGTACTGCTCATTTTTTAGGGATTGATGGCCAAAACTACTACAGCTTCAGTTATTGGTTGTTTGTCGGACTGTCTGTGGCTGGATTAATAGTTCTGCGAATCACCCAACCAGAGAGGTCACGTCCTGTGAAGGTAAAGTTTCCATTCCATTGACAAATTAATCTGCTGCTTTGATGTTCAGCTGCGGCCACCCCTGGCGTTTATGGTAGCCTACCTTCACTTATTTTCCTACTCGCCTCTATGTGGCATGGGTGAATATTGGCAATGTTACTGACTTCAATAGATACAAAATTATGAAAATAATGACTGCGCCCAGGCTACTGCAGCCTATGGATACACCTTGAGATTCCCAAACCTCAAAAACATAAACAATACACAACAAATGGTATTCCAAAATGGCGCTGTAGTCTCCTCTCAAGAGATATGTGAATCTCAATCACCAAAGGGGATGGAATTGAATCTCCCTCCTTCTGTCCAGTCGATCTTAAAGACAACCACAACTGACCTGGGTAAAGTTCCCTATGTGCCCGTAATGGTTTCTTTAAGTCTCCACAACCTCTGCATACATAAGTGCCGATGTCAAATCAGTAGATCATCAGGACCCCATGAAAAAACGGACTCACCAGAATCAGGTGCCCTATGTGCATGGAAAGGTTTCTTTAGCCTCCGCGCTCCCACAAGAAGACAGCTTACTTCATGGAATTCTTGCCGTATCCAAAAACATTTATTTCCATCAACAATAAAAAGACATAAAAGATGAATAAAAAGTGGGAAGGAAATCCCAAGGTGTGTGGTGGTCTGGGTTACCTCCCAATCCGGATAGAAGGCCGCCCAGTTGCTGAAGATGGTAACCAGCACCTACCACAAACCTCTAGGGTATTTCTCTACCTCCTCCAACCACCAACGCGTTTCGGGCTATGTGAATAAGCCCTTTTTCAAGGTGTGGAGGATACTACCACATACAGGGTTTATATACCCCATCCTAAAAAGCCATGTGATGGGTGTTACCAAAAACATGGAAAATACAATACATACAATGCATCTTTAACAATCATAAAAAAGCACATTTAAAATCCTTAACAATATTGTAAATATTTATAAATATAGACCAGCAGCAAAAATGGAAAAACTCACAGGATATCAGTAGTAACACAATAAATGCGAGTAAGTGATCCAGCATAAGTCCATTCATGGTTTTGCGTGTATTAGGTGTAAACAGCTGTGTTGTTTTCTGCAGCTTGATGAGGTTTCGCGCTGTTCTCCGTACTTCCTGGTTAATGACACGCACAGCGCGTCATTCTGCGTCACTTCCGGTAACGCTGGAACGCAACAGACTTCCTGTTGCGCGTCCTGCGTGTCCTCTGTGCTCGCGCTATCGCGCTCTCCTCAAAACTTTATTAGATACGTCTGCTGGATCTGAATGGAACGCAAATTGCTTCCTGGAAACGGAGCTATGCATTTCACTGGTATATATCATCAAGATTTTGCTTGGTCGTTTTTCTCTGGTTGTGCACTGAATTTCTCCAATTGTTCCATGACATACAACACAGAGTAGAAGAACAAATATTAGTATATGGTACATTAATCAATAATAACAAAATGGATACAATAATCATATTAAAACAGGAAAAAATATTAGAAGATGGGGATAACAGAGGGTTACAAAAAACATTTTAATTCAAACCCCACATTTAGACCTGCTGGCTCAATAGTATTAAGAGAGTAGATAGTTCTCATTTCCTCTTGTGATAATTTTTTATCCCTATCATTAACTCTCCAATGTTCAGATACAAACTTTATACCACAAAAATTAACTATATGTTTAGTGTCCCCACCATGCATTTTTTTAAAATGTAAAGAAACATTATGGGACTCAACACCCTTGGTAATGTTCCGACAGTGTTCAGCCAATCTAATTTTCAATTGTCGGGTGGTTTTCCCGATATACACCTTTTGACATGAACACTCTATCAGATAGACACAAAATTTGGTGTTGCAAGTAATGAAATCAACAATATCAAGCATTTTGTTAGTATGTGGGGCCCGATATTGTTGAATAACTTTAGTAGACCCCTTACATGTGCGACACATCGTACAAGAGCCACACCGAAAAAAAACCTTAGTTCTAATATAAGTTAAGGGGCTAGGGGTATTTATTGCACTCTTCACCAATTTATTTTTAAGGTTTTGTGCCTTCCGATAAATGAAAGTGGGTTTTTCTCTGACATATTTATTGAGAATTTGTTCGATCTGTTTGGATTGACTTGTGAATTTCGTAATAAAACAAACCCCCAGATCGTTAGACTTTTTAGTAGGAATAGACTCTTCTGTGTGGGGGTTTGTTTTATTACGAAATTCACAAGTCAATCCAAACAGATCGAACAAATTTTTAAAAGACATTGGGGGATTCTGAGAAATGACCCCATTCTCAATAAATATGTCAGAGAAAAACCCACTTTCATTTATCGGAAGGCACAAAACCTTAAAAATAAATTGGTGAAGAGTGCAATAAATACCCCTAGCCCCTTAACTTATATTAGAACTAAGGGTTTTTTTCGGTGTGGCTCTTGTACGATGTGTCGCACATGTAAGGGGTCTACTAAAGTTATTCAACAATATCGGGCAAGAGCCACACCGAAAAAAACCCTTAGTTCTAATATAAGTTAAGGGGCTAGGGGTATTTATTGCACTCTTCACCAATTTATTTTTAAGGTTTTGTGCCTTCCGATAAATGAAAGTGGGTTTTTCTCTGACATATTTATTGAGAATGGGGTCATTTCTCAGAATCCCCCAATGTCTTTTAAAAATTTGTTCGATCTGTTTGGATTGACTTGTGAATTTCGTAATAAAACAAACCCCCACACGGAAGAGTCTATTCCTACTAAAAAGTCTAAAGATCTGGGGGTTTGTTTTATTACGAAATTCACAAGTCAATCCAAACAGATCGAACAAATTCTCAATAAATATGTCAGAGAAAAACCCACTTTCATTTATCGGAAGGCACAAAACCTTAAAAATAAATTGGTGAAGAGTGCAATAAATACCCCTAGCCCCTTAACTTATATTAGAACTAAGGTTTTTTTTCGGTGTGGCTCTTGTACGATGTGTCGCACATGTAAGGGGTCTACTAAAGTTATTCAACAATATCGGGCCCCACATACTAACAAAATGCTTGATATTGTTGATTTCATTACTTGCAACACCAAATTTTGTGTCTATCTGATAGAGTGTTCATGTCAAAAGGTGTATATCGGGAAAACCACCCGACAATTGAAAATTAGATTGGCTGAACACTGTCGGAACATTACCAAGGGTGTTGAGTCCCATAATGTTTCTTTACATTTTAAAAAAATGCATGGTGGGGACACTAAACATATAGTTAATTTTTGTGGTATAAAGTTTGTATCTGAACATTGGAGAGTTAATGATAGGGATAAAAAATTATCACAAGAGGAAATGAGAACTATCTACTCTCTTAATACTATTGAGCCAGCAGGTCTAAATGTGGGGTTTGAATTAAAATGTTTTTTGGGTACTTATGTAGTATCTGGGCTGCCGATTTAGAAATCGGATCGGATCGCATCGCATCGTATCGCATCGCATGCGACCAAATCGTATGCGATGCGATGGTCAAGATTTTTCCATAGGATTCAATGTTAAAATGGTCTGAGTCCATTTTAACATAGAATTCAATGGGAAAAAGGGGTCCTTTTCCTTTCCCCACTATCCAAGTGGGCATGGAGTTGGATATAAACCTGTGGCGAGCGTAGCGAGCCACCGAGCCCGAAGCGTGGCGAGCGTAGCGAGCCCCGCGAGGGGACACAGAATACTTTTTAAGAAATACGCGTCCCCTCGCGGGGCTCGCTTCGCTCGCCACGCTTCGGGCTCGGTGGCTCGCTGCGCTCGCCACGCTATATAAAATCAACTCTATGCCCACTTGGATAGTGGGGAAATGAACAGGACCTTCTTAACATTGAATCCTATGCAAAATCGCATCGAATCGCATCGCATCGCATCGCATCGCATCTGATTGTATGCCTTAAGGTAAGGCATACAATCACAAAATCGGCAGCCCAGATACTACATAAGTACCGTTTTTTGTAACCCTCTGTTATCCCCATCTTCTAATATTTTTTCCTGTTTTAATATGATTATTGTATCCATTTTGTTATTATTGATTAATGTACCATATACTAATATTTGTTCTTCTACTCTGTGTTGTATGTCATGGAACAATTGGAGAAATTCAGTGCACAACCAGAGAAAAACGACCAAGCAAAATCTTGATGATATATACCAGTGAAACGCATAGCTCCGTTTCCAGGAAGCAATTTGCGTTCCATTCAGATCCAGCAGACGTATCTAATAAAGTTTTGAGGAGAGCGCGATAGCGCGAGCACAGAGGACACGCAGGACGCGCAACAGGAAGTCTGTTGCGTTCCAGCGTTACCGGAAGTGACGCAGAATGACGCGCTGTGCGTGTCATTAACCAGGAAGTACGGAGAACAGCGCGAAACCTCATCAAGCTGCAGAAAACAACACAGCTGTTTACACCTAATACACGCAAAACCATGAATGGACTTATGCTGGATCACTTACTCGCATTTATTGTGTTACTACTGATATCCTGTGAGTTTTTCCATTTTTGCTGCTGGTCTATATTTATAAATATTTACAATATTGTTAAGGATTTTAAATGTGCTTTTTTATGATTGTTAAAGATGCATTGTATGTATTGTATTTTCCATGTTTTTGGTAACACCCATCACATGGCTTTTTAGGATGGGGTATATAAACCCTGTATGTGGTAGTATCCTCCACACCTTGAAAAAGGGCTTATTCACATAGCCCGAAACGCGTTGGTGGTTGGAGGAGGTAGAGAAATACCCTAGAGGTTTGTGGTAGGTGCTGGTTACCATCTTCAGCAACTGGGCGGCCTTCTATCCGGATTGGGAGGTAACCCAGACCACCACACACCTTGGGATTTCCTTCCCACTTTTTATTCATCTTTTATGTCTTTTTATTGTTGATGGAAATAAATGTTTTTGGATACGGCATGAATTCCATGAAGTAAGCTGTCTTCTTGTGGGAGCGCGGAGGCTAAAGAAACCTTTCCATGCACATAGGGCACCTGATTCTGGTGAGTCCATTTTTTCATGGGGTCCTGATGATCTACTGATTTGACATCGGCACTTATGTATGCAGAGGTTGTGGAGACTTAAAGAAACCATTACGGGCACATAGGGAACTTTACCCAGGTCAGTTGTGGTTGTCTTTAAGATCGACTGGACAGAAGGAGGGAGATTCAATTCCATCCCCTTTGGTGATTGAGATTCACATATCTCTTGAGAGGAGACTACAGCGCCATTTTGGAATACCATTTGTTGTGTATTGTTACTGACTTCAATGTTCTGGCATTCTTCTTAGCATTCTGGCTGTGTCCCGGGGGCACTGTATTGCCTGGAGTTTTATTTCCGCTGAAATAGAACATACATTGTGCAGTCTGTTGTGTCATGTTTACAGGAAACGTGGGGGTTCATTTAATAAGATTGGAGTTCTATTGAAAATGGTATGTTGCCCATAGCAACCAATTTAGATTCTAGTTCTTTATTTATTTAGCACCTTTTCGAACAGTGGTTCTCAACCTCGGTCCTCAGGACCCCCCACACAGTTCATGTTTTCCACCTGTGCATTTTTAAAATGTGACAGTTGGTGATACAGAGGCAGCTGCTGGTGACCTGGAAAACGTGCACTGTGTGGGAGTCCTGACCAGGGCTGAGAACCACTGTTCTAGAATATAATAGATAATAATAGCAGGTGATTCACGATGGCTCGGAAGGGACAGAATTCGGCCCCGTTCCAATGGTGGGAGGTCTGCGCATGCACGTACTGGCTCTGTGAGAATGCCTTTGGCTAGTATCACACTCACGCCTAGGGGAGGGAAGGGGGCGACTGAAGTGGATTTCCCAGCATTTTATGGGGTCTCATGAAAACGCAGGGCTTTTCCCTGGGAACACAGCACGGGCGTCTGTCATCACATGACGTCAGTGCCAGCCCCGTCTTCAGCGATCAGCGATTGTAATAAGTCAGTTTATATTGACTTTTATTACCAACTAGCTGACCCGCCCGGCGTTGCCCAGGAAAACCTTGGGTTTTTTTTATTTCCAAAACTGCTGAAAAATGTCATCTTACAGTATGCTGTGCCAAAGACCTAAGATTGTAATTATTATAGATTCTACCATAATGTTAGAATGTGTTTGCATTGATACTCAATGATGGCAATTAAATCAGGTGTGGTGTTGTTGTTTGAAACGCAACGCTCCTGAGTTGATAACTTGTATGTGTTGATGAATTCCATATCCACTCCTGAGATTTAGCACCTATGACATACCTTCTAACATCTGAGGGTCAGAAATTGTTACAAAATCAGAAAGGGACGTGGCCACACCTCCATTTCTATACTTTCAATGGTACAGTTTCTAGGGTGTGTAATTACAGGCGCTGAGTGCGTGGAGAACGGGGTGGGCATTACTTACCGCGCCATAATTAATTAAAAATTCACCGCTCCCTGCCACTGCCGCTCCCCTCACCGAACCTGCCTGCAACAGTCTCTGAGGTCTGGAGATCTGTAAAGCACATGCACCGGGCATCTATACCAAACAGTGGGGCAGCCACTGAATGTGGGAGCAGGTCCGTGGGCCTGGCCACATGACATCATGATGCGATGCACGCAAACCGCACCACTGCATTGCACCACTGGGAACGGGTGCAATGGGCCAGATTCTTCCCTACAACCACCGGGCCAATACACCGATCCAGCCATCGCAATCATAAATGGATGCATTGATAAGGTTTGGAGTGTAATAAGTTGAAGAATAAGACTAAGATAAAGATTTGCCATGTTAAAGTGTACAATTTACTCAATAAATTGTGAAAAAATATATACGTGTACATAGAAGTACAATTCAAAAATGAAAGTAGGATTGAAAAATAAGTTCTGATTCAAACTGATAATTGTTTGGATGGGGGTGGGTTTCAAAACAAATCTATAGGTGGGGGGGTATGGATATTGTGGGCATAATTGGTGTTTTGTACACCTACAGGGGGTCCTCAATTGATGGGATTTTCAGTACAGTGTCACGGTCACAGTGTCACCATAGCGGGATTCCCAACTGGGGTCCAGGTGGTCTTTTAGGGACCCTTTACAATCCCGTAGGTCTCTTCTCCTTGAGCCTACGGTCTCCCTAAGTGATAGTCAATTACTGAGGGAGACCATAGGCTCCAGGAGAAGAGACCAACGGGATTGTAAGGGGACCCCTAAAGGACCACCTGAACCCCATTTGGAAATACCCCTATGGTGACACTGAAGTGAACATTTCTCATCAACTGGGGACCCCCTGTGGGTGTATAAAACACTAATTATGCCCACAATATCCATACCCCCTCCACCTATAGATTTGTTTTGCAACCCACCCCGATCCAAACAATTATCAGTTTGAATCAGAATTATTATTTTTTATCCTTCTTTCATTTCTTGATTGTACTTCTATGTACACATATTTATTTCACGATTTATTGAGTAAATTGTACACTATAACGTGACAAATCTTCATCTCAGTCTTATTCTTCAACTTCTTACACTCATAACTTCAAACAAATACATGCAGCGCTCATGCCCATCGACCAAACATTATCTATGAACCAAAAGAGTCTGGGAAACCCTTAAGGCAGAGCAGTGCCTAACATCCAACTGACTAACAGGGTGAGTGCAGTGTACCCACTTTGTATTGATCAACGGGTGCATTGGCCAGGACAAAGATTTCTCAGTGCAACTGGCCGGGGTGCGCAGAGATGGATATGGGAAAAAAAGAAAAGCCAGTACATTACGTACAGTTTTTATTAGCCGATACAGACTGTTAAATAAACGGCAAATAATTTTTTTATGTGTTTGTGTGTGTTACTGTTTTTGTGTGTGTGTTGTAGTGTATGTGGTTGTGTGTGTTGTGTTGTATGTATCTGTCCAATGCGTAAGTGTGTGAGGTGTGCTATGTATATACAGTATGTATATGTGTGTGTTGTGCCTTTGTGTATCTGTGCAGTGTTTAAGTATGTGTTTTGTGTGTTGTACTGTTTTTTGGGTGTGTGTGGTGAATGTGGGGGTGTGTTGTGCTGTTAGAGGTATGTTATGTGTGTGTGTTGTGTTGTGTTGTGTCTGGCCAAAGTGCGTATGGTGTGCTACGTATAAATGTGTGTGTGTAGTGTGCTGTGTGTATCTGTGCAATGTTTGTGTGTGTTCTTTGTATTGTACTGTTTTTGGGTGCGTGTTGTAGTGAATGCGGGTGTGTGTTGTACCGTGAGTGGTGTGTTATGTGTGTGTGTGTTGTGTTATGTGTATCTGCTGAATGTGAGGTGCGCTACATATATATGTGCGTGTAGTGTGCTGTGCGTATCCTGACAATGCTTAAGTGTGTGTGTTCTGTGTGTTTCTGTATCTGCACAATGTTTAAGTGTGTGTGTTCTGTGTGTTTGTTGTACTGTTTTGGGGTGTGTGTTGTAGTGTATATAGGTTTGTGTTGTACTGCATGTGGTGTGTTATGTGTGTGTTTTGTTGTGTGTATCTGTCCAATGTGTAAGTGTGTGAGGTGCGCTACCTATATATATGTGTGTTGTGTGCATATGTGGTGTACTGTGTGTGTGCGTGTACAATATGTACGTGTGTGTGTGATGTGTGGTCTATGTATATCCTCAGTTATTCCTAATTGTTTAAAGCCTTCACCATAATGTTAGAATATGTCATGCATACTCAGGGCCTTATTCTGGTCGATGCGTAATTTTCCGAATTCTTTCGGATGGCGTTTTTTAGCCATCTGCGCATGCGTGGGCAACGCTATGCGCATGTGCCACGCACGGTCTCCGTACTTGTTCTCACTAATACCGCACAGAAAAGTGCACCGCATTCACTCAGGAAATATGGGCGTAATATGGGCGTCATTCGGAAGTACACAGGGGCGTAGTTTCAAAGTGGGCTAAACAATCCACTCCTCTACTCATTACTCATTAATTACACTCTTGTCATTGCTTCAATAGGAACCATTGCAGCTTAAATGGACCATTACAAAACACACAAATCTATGCTGAAAGCACGGCAGCATTTTGTACACACATTTACACTACAAGCAATGGACAGAACTTGCTATCACTAATATAAATATCCATGTCACTTTTAAATTCACCAATAACAGCACACATTTGGGGATCAAATGAAAAATTTATAACAGTTAGGGAAAACATAACATTTTAAGAGCATGTTATTTGGCACATGCCAGTTCAGATAATAGTCGTGAGTTTTGCGTTAATACACCGCATTGGTGCGTACGGGCAGGTTCCCGTCCATTCTGACGCTGTAAGACCGTGCAGACGCTGTAAGACCATGCAGAATATGTGTGTGTCCACCGCACACGCAAGGTTTGGATGTCGTCCGTAAACACGCCCTCTTCTTAAAGTGTGAGTCCATCCGAATGCGGAGGACCAGTGAGCGTTTCTTCGTACGATGTTCGCACAGCGTGGCGTGCGGTCCGCTCCGAAATAATTCGGAAATTTACGCACCAACCAGAATAACCTCCTCAATGACAGCAACGATATCAGGTGTGCAGTTGTTCCTTCGACAACGGTTTCCCCGATCGTCAATCTTTTCCCCAGATCATCAATGAAGGCAAATTAAAACTTGGTGTTTTTTAAATTTCTAAGTGAAATTTCCCCAAAACGGCTTCGAGGTGCACACCACCAGGTCCAGAGGTACCTTGTTGCCAAATTTGGCAGCTCTGAGTGCCACGGTGTGCCCGCAATGCAACGGACACGCACACACACTCTTCAACTTATTATATAGAAGAAGACAGGAGAAATCATTCGATGGTGAGCAACTATCGAATGATTTCTCCTACTAGCAGCATCATGCAAGGGTATGTGTTGGGAACACATCCCCCCGCATGCTACTGAGGGGTTCTGTGGGGTGTGTATGTGTGTGTGTGTGTGCGTGTGAGGGGGGGGGGGGGGGGGGGGCGGCAGCCTTTCGGTGGGGCGGAGATAAGGGGTGAAATGTAATAGGATGAGAGATTCAGAAAGTGAGAGATTTGGTAAGAAATCTCCAGTTTTTTTTTAAACCGGCAATTATTTACTCTGCACAGCCAGTTTGATTTTGAAGTGTAAATGATTACACTTCAAAATCAAACTGGCTGTGCAGAGTAAATGATTGCCGGTTTAAAAAAAAACTGGGGATTTCTTACCAAATCTCTCACTTTCTGAATCTCTCATCCTATCTGTCCAACCCATGGTGTTCCTTAGACAGTGAATGTACTCTGCCTACCGAGCCAACGTGAATCAGGCCCATAATCTGAGCTCCTATAGTAGTAAATGTACCCCATAGTCTTTGTATTAATGCAGAAAAGATTCTTCTACTTCACGTGTACATATCGCCAGCACTATTCACCCACCATCGGTGCCACCGAATATGGATCAGTTATCAGTGAGAATTGCGAAAGGATATGCGAATGCATGGCAATTAGTGACTCATTTGCAGTCTTGCATGGGGCATATATTCTTTCCTTATAGGTTGTGGCTCGTTACTTGCAGTACAGTGCATTTTACATTTAGTGAACTGAGATGAATTAACCCTTAAGGCCAGATTTAGTAACACATAATATCAATTATCTGTATCTGGAACAAACCATGTTGCCATTCAAGGGGAGCAAATACTTTTATATTGTTTCTCTGCAGGGTACAAAATATCCATAGTGCTGGGGGGGGCGTGGCTGGCGGACAGGGACGCTCTGGTGGCTTACTCGCTCGCACGTCCCACTCTGCTAGTCGACTGGAACTGGGTGCTTCCCTGCCCATCTCCGCTTCAGGGAGCAGGGGAGAGCGGGCAACCAGTTGCAGGGCTTATGACAGAAGTAGGTGTGCGATCGTGTCATGCGCGTGCGCCCCATTCTGTCTGGCTCCCGCAGTCCTGGCAGCGCATGGCGATTCTATGAGAGTGGATCCATCTGCAAATCCTGTTTACTTTTGCATACAGCCCACATATAACAGATAGCCTTGTTTTACACTGCAATTTAGATTTCAGCATACAATAATAAATCCCTAAATCAAGACCCTTGCGCCTGAAAAGCAGGCGCGGCCTATGTAAACAGGGGCATGGCCTCACAGGGTTGGCACGGCAACAAGCCACCCTCCCCCAGTTTTCTGTCAATTTGGGGGCATGGCCAGCTCCCCCCAAACCCTCTATCTCAGTGGTATACATGTTGCATCTGCCCTACCTCAGTGCAACATTGTCACGCTCTTAGAAGCACCAGCTGGAGAGTAACGGAGGATGGGTGCTTTAACGTATGGTGGTTGCATCCACGACAGAAGGGAGTGAAACAAGGACGATAAAATATAATGAAGATATTGCAGACAGTGATAATGATGATAAAAACGGTATATGGCAAGTATGCAAATATAAAGTCAATTGTCCAGTAAATTATTATAATAGATGATGAAGCTTGGTCCTTGAAGAATATTGCAATATAATTGAAGAGTGGAATAGAATATAAACCGGAGTAGTAATTAAGGGTTGCAGAAGGAATTGAGGATTGGATGACTTGAAGAACGAATGAAGATTGTATTGCAGATTGGAAGATTGGATGATTGGATGAAGGTATGAAGACTGGATGAAGGTATGAAGATTGGATGAAGGTTAGAAGATTGGATGATGATTTGAAGATTGGATGATTGGTTGCGGATTGGATGAGGATTTGAAGATTGGATGATTGGTTGCTGATTGGAGGATTGGATGATTGGATGAGGATTTGAAGTTAATAAATGAAGATAACTGGAGAAGAGGAATCCTTGCAGTTTATGGTCGTGGCTGCTGCCAGAGGTAACCTTTGGAAGTGACTGTCGGGAGTATAGCAAGGTGAGACCCCTTTGAGGATCTGACCTCGCTGTCCAAATAGGCGATAAGCAGAGTCCTGTGGTACTCGATGCAGTAAACGGCCAGCAGGATCTTCTCAAGGGGAAGCTCAGGATTGTAGTGGGAACTACAGAGCCAGGTGAGAGCGGAAGCTCAGGATTGTAGTGAGTACTACAGAGCCAGGTAGGAGCAATGATGCTACAAAATCGACATCATTGTACTGACTGCTGGATGAGCCTGAGCAGCCAGTACTTACCAGGTGAGCTGTGCTGGGATTGGTCAGGCAATCAGAGAGGGAGGCGGAGCCGTGCAGGAGAGGCTGGGAAACCCTGATTGTATGCAGCTGCACAAGCACCAGCCTTTACACAGATACAGACCAGGCACAAACACACATGGCGATATGCTACTCATGCCCTGCATGGAGCTGGAGCACAATACACCAGTGTCACCGCGCGATGACAACACGGCCACATGTACCCCAGTGGAGCCAGAGACATAGCAGAGGTGAGCACCATGGTTTCTAGTGCACCTAGAGGGTTCAGGACTGGGCACAGTACAGGGATCTTGGGCAAACGCCATGGTGGATGTGACAAACATGATTTTTTCCATCTGTGTCCTTTTTTGCGGGATGCAGTTAAGATCCCGGCGTTCGGAATCCCGACCGCCGAAATGCCGACACTTTCTCCCTCCTGGGGTGTCCACGACACCCCTGGAGGGAGAATAAATTAGTGTGCCGAGCGTAGCGAGGCACCGGGCCCGCTGCGTGGCGAGCGCAGCGAGCCCGCAAGGGGGGGGGCGATCCACGTCCCCCCCTTGTCGGCATTTCGGCTGTCGGAATTCCGGCGCCGGGATTCTGAACGCCGCGATCCCGACCGCCGGGATTCAATACTGAATCCCTTTTTTGCTTATATGACAAGCTAATCAAACTCTTGGTTTACATCAAGTACATGTATCTGCGCCACATCTGCAGACTTTATTGCCCACTTCTCCAGGAGGGGGGGTGGATCTGTGCATAGGAGTACTGGTGACCACAAAGATGGCCTGTGCAGGGCAGGGGGTTTGGTGGCACGATCGTGTCCTCATGGCTCCGCCCCCTGCTATACAGTGCTGACAAAATAGGCATTACGTAGTGGGAAACTGGTCAACACATATATACATACATATAAAGTGGTATTAAATATATGTGCTGACTGCCTTACCCCGGGACTAGCAGTCTCTGCAGCAGTCACAAGACACACGCACACACTACAAGCTTCAATAGAACCACCCCCAGACTCCCATTGGCTAGTTTTACATGTGGCAGATGCACACATGAACTTGTTCATAATTGGACGGATTATGATTTCTCTAAATAGTGATCCATGCTGAATTAATCCCTCATTGCATGATTCAGCCGCCCTGCTATTGTGATATCTAGCTTTGCAAATGACGGTAATGTGCAGGCTGTGAGAATAGATGTGTACAGCTAACAAAGAATTCACAGCAGAATGAAAATGTCTAAAATCATTCGTAAGACGCTCACCATCGAATGATTTTACCACTCATGGCAGATGCCGCAATGAGTGCTGTAATCCCCCACTTACTCGGTGGCAGCGATGAAATCAGCCTAAACAAGGCCGGAGCCGACATCACACATTCTCCCCTAAACCGCTTGGGCAGGACTGCGTTTTCCCTAGGCACGCCCGCCTGCATACATTCAATCACGCCCGTGTTTTTCTTGGCACTCCCATTAAATGGCCGGATACCACCTCCAAATGCCGACTTCCTGTCAATCACCTTGCGAACATCTAGTGAAGGAAAAACAATGTCAGGTATTCATTGCTGGCCGGTATCGCACGTGTGCATTGTTTTCCAGATGCATGTGCAAAACATCGATACTCGGCCACTGTGCAAATCTGCACAGCAGCGATCAGGTCTGGATAGGGGCCATAGTTTGTAATAGAGTCCATGGCCCTGCAAAGTACAGATGTAGTGCCCGTCTCCCTGAAGCGGAGCACCAAAATTCCATGCTCATGCACAGTGCTGATTAACCAGGACTGGCCTTGCCACAGTTTTGCTATTAGGGAATGCTAAAACTATTGCAAAGCATGCTGGGATGTGTAGTTTCAAAACAGCCGGAGGGCCATAGTTTGGACATGCCTGCATTACCATACCTCCCAAGCAGAGGCGGAACTACCATTGGTGCAGCAGGTGCATTGCACCGGGGCCCATAAGGACTAAGGGGCCCACTGCTGCCAACCACTGCTGTGTGGCATATTGTGAACTTATGTTGGACTGGAGGTGGGAGGCCTAAATTATATTTTTGCCCCTGGGCCAACCACTCACAAGTTCCGCCACTGCTCCCAAGTGTCACGATTTCAGCGGGACAGTCCCGATTTTCGGGTCCCACCCGCGGCCGGCATTGTCCCGCTGTGGGGGGTGGCAGTTGGGAGCCCCCCAAGCTGATTGAATAGACGCTGTGCGCATGCGCACAGCATCTATTCGCGGCCGAAAACGGGGTCGCGGCTAATTTGCATAAGCCGCGGCCTCATTTGCATAGGCCCCGCCCCCTTTTCAGGAGCGCCGCGCGAGTGTCCCTATTCCAGCAGCCAAGAAGTTGGGAGGTATGCATTAGATCTACATGCCAGGTTAATTTATAAGAAAGGTGTTTCAACTAGGGATGTGCACGGGCCACTTTTCGGATTTTGGGTTCTGATGACCTCGAGGTTTTGGGTTCTAATGGGTTTTGGCAAAACACCTCCTAAGTGTTTTGTGTTTGGATTTTTGGGATTTTCGGTTCTGATTTTTTTGTTAAAAAAAGCATAAAAACTGCTAAAATCGCAGAGGTTTTTTTTTTTTTATAGCTCCTACGCTATATTAACCTCAATAACATTCATTTCCACTCATTTCCAGTCTATTCTGAACACCTCACACCTCACAATATTGTTTTTAGGGCAAAAGGTTGCACTGAGGTAGCTGGATAACTATGCTAGGCCACACAAGTGTGCGGCACAAACACATGGCTCATGTAAGAGTGGCACTGCAGCAGTAGATACGGCAGTACTAGGCACCCGACAGGTAGATAAGACAGTACTAGGCACAAGACAGGTAGATACGTCAGCAATACTAGTATTGTGCACCAGCAGAATTTATAATAATTAATTTTATTATTAGATACTGCTTGGCAGTGGCACTCAGTGGCACACGTCAGTGCACCAGCAGCATGGAATTATTTTTTACAGTCCCACACAGCACAAGTATTATTTTTTTATTAAATTAGATATAGCAGCCTAGTATGTAGTTGTACTACTAGGTAGGTACACTTAGGCAGTAACACTGCCAGTGGCAACAGTGGACTGAGTAAATAATACTGGCAACCGCTATTCACAGTATTCAGTGCAGGCAGCACCAGTGGACTATATATAATTCAATTAATTAAGTATTAATAATATAGCAGCCTAGTAAGTAGAGAAAATAAACTACTAGGTAGGTAGGCAGGCAGGCAGTAGCACTGCCAGTGGTCACCACAAAAGGTAGTTATATTACACACCACCAGTAGCTTTGATTAATGTAATGCCAGCACTAGGCATGGAATGGGTTAAACATCCCAGGCTGTGTGTGTGACCCTTGGGGAGCATGTGACTCGGGGATCCAATAAGGTGCTTGGGAATGGCAGAGTTAGCTGAATATTGGGTCAGGAAAAGGAGGAGTCTTCCTCTCTTTCCTGCTGAAATTTTGGTGAGTGGATGTTTTTCCCTGAGCTCCCACTTGTCCTAATTTAAGCACCTTTCCCTCTGCTAGGCCATGTCCACTCGGTCCCCGCGCCCACGGCGTTCTGCCAGGCTGCCTGCCCGTTTTGCTTCTGAGGATGCCCAGCTGCCCGCTGTCGCACTTACCACGTGGTCGGCGTGTGAGGAGGGCTGTGTCTGTTTGCCCTAGCCCCCGGCTGCGGCCTCCTACGGGTCGGCTGGTGGGCGGCGTGAAGCTGCGGCGCGCGTCCACGGGTGGGAGGGGGCCTAATGCTGCCTCAGCATCCACGGCCCCGGCCCCTGCTAGGAGTCAGCGGGGGGTTCCCGGGAGGGGTGAAGCTGCGGGGTCACAGAGGAGTTTGTCTCCTCAGTCTGATAGGGGCCTCATTCAGAGCTCCCAGCCTGCTGCTGGGGCTCGTAGGGCTCCGCTTGCGCCGACGCCAGCCAGGGCGCGTGGAGGTGTGGAGGCACGGCGGTATCTGGGGTTAGCGAGGAATTCCCCACCGGGGTCCCCGAGGCCATATAGGCCCACTGGTGACGCTGCGGGTGGGGGACATAGGGGTTCTGGACATGCTCGGGGCAGAAGCTCCGCCCACGGTGGTCGACATGGTCGAAGGACTGGTCGGGGCCCTGCGGCGGGATCTGCCGACATGGCCTTTGACCCCGAGGCCCTATCTGCTGCTTGGTCCTCGGTCGCTGGTGCTCTGGCTCCTCTGGTGCAGGCAATGCCTCGGGACGCGGGGGGTGACGGTGCTAGTGGGAGGTCACCGGCTTCGGCCAGTAGGGGTGTCGCCCGGGGTTGCTCCCAATTCATGCGGGCCATACAGTATATGGGCAACGCAGTAGCGGTGATGGGGGGGGAGGTCTGCCCGTAACCCTGACACCGTCGAACCCACCCCACGGCGGGCCCATAGGCGGGGTCCCTCACGCCGGGCCTCGGGCCGCTCAGCCCCCGTCCCGGACGAGTATGATACTGCCATGGAAGAAGATTTCCCTGACACTGACGGGTCATGACGGGATGTTGTCGGCGAGGAGGTCGACACGGCTGACGATGCCGACACGGATGATGATACCTGGGCTGCTCAGCCAGAGTTGGCAGGTGAGGCCTCTGATGAGGAGGGGGCAGGGTCTGATTCTGAGGGGTCGTCAGGTGGTTCCCAGGGCACCCGATCTAACTCTTCTTCTGCCGGTGGGTCTGACCATGGCAGCGCGGCTAAGGCCCGCAAGCGGGCCGCTAAGTATGCTAAAAAGGGCGCGGGGCGCTTAGCGCAGGGGACAAAACGAAGGAAAAAGGCGGCCTTATCACGTAGGGAACGCAAGAGGCGTAACCTTCCCAGGGTGGTGCACTGCGACTACACGGCAGTGTTGAGGGGCCTTAGAGAGAGCTGTAGGGTTAAAATTCAAAAGGGGGATTTTGTGGATGTTTTTAGCCTGACGGAGGAGTCCAAGAAGGCGTTCAAAGAGGCCAAGGGTAAAGGGGGGAAAGGGGCGGAGGCATACCGCTCCTATGATAATTGGCTGGCAGTTTTCTGCATATTCGCAGCCTGCTACCTGGAGGACAGGCCTGAGGAGCATATGAATGTCATAAGGTACATCTGTATGGTCCATGACATGCACCTCAAATATGGTGGCGCTGCTTGGCGTACCTACGATGAGCAGTTCTGACGCAAGCAGGATTGCTTGCACATATTGGACATGGGGTGTAAGGATGTGGAGGTGTGGATGGAAGTGGTCAGGGTCCATCTGAGTGCAGTCGAGGGTGTAGCGACAGCTGCTGCAGCGGCCGCGGCCCCCTCCAATGCACCCAGGGTTCCCCCAGGCACCCCGCAGGCGCAACGTCCTGCGCCTGGGGCCAGGCCTGCGGGGACAGGGCAGGCAAAGGGGAAATGTTATGCTTATAACAACTCCTCTTGCCAGCTGGGACAGAAATGCAGGTTTAAACATGTCTGCATTAATTGTTCCGGGAACCTCCAGCTGCTTTTGGGGCAGCCGCCCCGGCAGAGGGGCGAGCGCAGGTTCCTCCTCCAAGGCGGGTCCCTCCGGGAACCCTCGATAGGGCTCATACCCCGGTTAGGGTCGAGGCGATGGCCGGCTGGCTTAGCCGATACCCGGATAGGGCGACTGCAGAGTTTTTGTTTCAGGGTTTTAGTCCAGGGTTCCAGTTGCCAGTTCAGGGCGTAGTTAGAGGGGGCTCCTTCAGAAACCTGCAGTCTGCTCGTTCACTCCCTGAAGTGTTAAGGGAAAAAGTGGACAAAGAGTTACAGTTGGGGCGTATGGCCGGCTCCTTTGATCAGCCCCCAGTAGATGGCTTGGTTATCTCCCCAGTAGGAGTCGTGCCCAAGAAGGTCCCTGGCAAATTCCGCCTAATTCAACATCTGTCTTACCCTGCGGGTTTCTCTGTCAATGACGCCATTCCGGAGGCATGCTGTTCAGTGGCTTATCAGTCATTTGACGATGCTCTGGCTATGGTAAGGTCATATGGTACAGGGGCCCTTATGGCTAAGATTGATGTTGAATCCGCGTTCCGGCTGCTTCCATTACACCCCAATACTTTCAGGTTAATGGGCTTTCGGAGAGGAGTATTTCATCGACAAATGCTTGCCGATGGGGTGTTCGGTATCCTGTGCCTTTTTTGAGAGGTTCAGTACCTTTTTGCATTGGTATGTGGAGCAGTTGTCAGGGGAGAGCGGGATCGCTCATTACCTTGATGACTTTCTGTGTGTGGGGTCGGCTGGGTCCACACGTTGTGCGGCCATCTTGGATAGCATCCGTTCTCTTTTCCACCAATTTGGGGTTCCGATTGCGGAGGAGAAAACGGAGGGCCCTGTCACGTGTCTTTCCTTTCTGGGGATCCAGATCGACTCCGTGCAGGGGCTTTGCTTGCTACCGCGGGATAAGGTCATGAAGCTTGGGGAGGCCATAGACGTTTGTCGCCGAGCCAGAAAAGTTCCATTGCGTCAGGCTCAGTCTTTGCTGGGGCAGCTGAATTCCACTTGTAAAGTTATCCCTATGGGCAGGTTGTTTTGTAGAAAGTTGGAACGTGCCACTGCTGGGGTGGCCAGAGCGCATCACCTAGTCCGCCTGTCGAGCGAGATTAGGCAAGACCTGGAGGTTTGGGCTGCATTCCTCCAGCATTTCAACGGTGTGCGGATCTTGTTGGCCCCGGTAGTGGACAACCTTCAGTTACAGCTGTTCGCTGATGCCGCAGGTTCCACTGGCTTTGGTTGTTTTTTAGCGGGTAGCTGCTGTGTTGCTCCTTGGCCCCCTGGTTGGTTTGAGTCAGGCCTGACGCGAGACTTGCTGCTGTTGGAGTTGTTCCCCATTATGGTCTCCATGGAGATCTGGGGACCTCGCCTGGCGAACAGGAGTCTGCTTTTCTGGTGTGATAATTTAGGGGCGGTTCACGCCATTAACAACCAGAGGGCCAAAAAGCTTGTTGTGTTGCGCGTGTTGAATCACCTGTTTCTCCAATGTTTGTGCTTCAACATATTGTTCAGGGCGCGACACGTGCCCAGGGTCGAGAACGAGGTGGCTGATGCCCTTTCTCGCTTCCAGTGGCAATGCTTTCGGGAACTGGCCCCCGTTGGCTGACTCTGCGGGGGTTCCCTGCCCCTCTTCTGTTTGGCAGGTGATCGGGCCTGAATGGAGGGGTTAGCCGAGTCCTCCCTGGCACCTGCTACCCTTAGGACATATCGGCAGGCCTGGACCGAGTGGGAGGAGTTCTCTGGAGGGGCCATGCGTGCAGGTAGGCGGGGGTACAAGCACTTGTCGTCCTTCCTGTGGCATTTGTACAGCTCTGGCAGGTCCAGGGCAGTGGCGTCCCGCTATTTAGCAGGGATTTCCTTTTTCTGTAGGCTTAAGGGCTATCCTGACTACAAAAAGTCTCTTAGTTACCAGAGCAATGAAGGGCTGGTCCCGTGTTTCCCCAGTCCCCCCGGACGCCCGTCGTCCTATAGATGCTTCCATGCTCCCGGCCCTGATGGATGAGGTGGGTCACTGCGCTGACTCAGTGTACGAGACCCTCTTATTCCGCCTGTTTTTTTCTTTGGCATTCTATGGGGCTTTCCGAGTATCTGAAATTGTGGCGCCGGCTAAGTCAAGGGAAGCGGTCCTTTTGTTGTCTGATGTGCGATTAGATTCTGGGACACTATGGGTAAAGCTTAGGCGGTCCAAAACAGATCAGGCGGCTAGGGGTAGATGGGTATCATTAGCGCCCGTGAGTCCGGAGGGGGTCTGCCCGGTGGCACTTGCCTCGCAGTATGAGTTGGTGCGGCCACCCCGCGAGGGCTCTTGGCTCTTGCATTATGACGAGTCCCCGGTGACTCTTTACCAGTTTCGCTGGATGTTGCGTCGCTGTTTGGCAGGAGTGGGTCATTCCCCTCGGGAGTTCGGTACCCTTTCCTTTCGCATTGGGGCGTCCACATCTGCTGCTGTGGCTGGGCGATCTATTGGGGACATTAAGGCTTTAGGGAGGTGGCGCTCTGCTAGCTATAAGAAATATATTAGGCCTCACCTCCTGCCCTGAGCGCGCTGTGCTGTCTTGTTTGTTTTGTTTGGATGCTGAATGATCCTTTATTACCCCTACCCTTGTCCTTCCTACTCGGGGATTAGCTACGCTCTGCTGTTGGGCCAGCGTCCGGAGTTTTCTCGCTTTTTGCCTGACCTGACGGACTGAATTGACCTTTAATTCGGCTATAGTCTTAATTAAGAGTCCCTCAGCAGGTCCAGTCGTTTTTTCTCCGGCCGAGTACACCTTTCATTCCGCATCCCCTTCCACGTATTGTTACCCTCAATTGTTTGTGACTCTTCCCTCTTGTATCCTGGTATGGCTTCAATTGTGATTGAAGCATGTCTCCGGCACCAATACGTGCCACAATCAGAATCTTACAAATTTTTTCTTTTTTTGCAGATCCTCTAGTCCAATAACATGTCCCTTCATATCAATACAACCTTACTAATGGCTTCTTTTTTCTTCTCCTTTTTATAGGTGTGGGGTACGATAGGTTAAAGGTGTGGGTAGTGGGTCACTCCTTTATCTATTGGGCTGCTAGGTTGATTGCCTCTGGGGAGGGGCCTGAGTTTCCTTGCTCTCAATCCATTAGGTGGTTGGGTGTTAGGGGAATGACTTGGGCGCCCTGAAGTCATTCCTTATGGTGAATGTTCGCAGGTTCGGTGTGCCCAAAGTCCTGGTGCTTCATCTCGGTGGCAACGACCTTGGAAAAATGTCCCAATTGAGATTGCGGGCCCAGATCTTGAGTGATCTGGAGGTCATTTGTGCAGCCTGGCCACACTGTAGGTTAGTGTGGTCTTTTATTGTGCCTCGTATTTGTTGGAGAGGGGCCAGAGAAGCTAAGGCGGTTGACAAGGCCAGACAGAAGCTTAATTTGGCTGTTGCCAGGTGGGTTTTAACGGCCGGCGGTGCTGTTATACCTCATACACGGATTAGGCTCAAGTGCCATCACCTGTTTAGGCCTGATGGGGTTCATTTAGTTCCAGAGGGACTCTTTATGTTACTGGAGGATCAGCTTCTGGTTGTTGCAAGGGTGTCTTAGGCTGGTGGCGGGGCTGTACCCTGGGATCAGGGTTCATGCCTTGGCGGGAAAGAACGGCAGGTTAATAGTTTCTTAGCCTTCATTACCCATTTATGCAACGTATATAGATTGTTTTCGGTGCGCTCGCCTATTCATTGACTTAGGCCTTTCGCTCGATCTCCCGCTCGGGGGCAGCGAGACCACCTGGCAATGTAGTAGGTCGAGTGGATACTGCTTGGTAGGGTAGTTTGATTACGTATGCTGAGTTTGGGGGTGGAGTTTAGTTTAGTAGCCATTCTTTCTTGGCCACCATTTATTTAAATTAGTTTAATCAAATCAAAAACTAGCTTAAATATTCAAATTATAAATCAGCTAACAATTTCTGCCAAACCGATGTCTCCGAGTCTTTATTTCAGATTTTATGTTAAGATAAGTTAAGTTAAGTTAAGGTTTAACATGCTAGAGGTACACACACATGAGGTGCTAGGATGTTTAGATTAATGTAATGCCAGCACTAGGCATGGAATGGGTTAAACATCCCAGGCTGTGTGTGTGACCCTTGGGGAGCATGTGACTCGGGGATCCAATAAGGTGCTAATGATGTAGTCCGTGGGGGCTCGGATCTCCGGAATCCGAGTCTGCACATCTCTAGTTTCAACACAGGTGATGGCAATCATAAATTAAAGGGGGAGTCCAGGAAAAGAGCGTCCTATCCCTCCGGGAGAGGGTCATGTTGGGAGGTATGATACAGAATGGACATTTGTAAGAACCCTTGTGGGCAAGTTGAAATTAGCTGCAGGGCGCTGAACATTGCATTCTAGAATGGCACATCGCAGAAGACATTGCAGTTTTGACTTGAGGTGTGCAGTTCCTTTAGTCAGGGTACCAAAGAACCATATAGATTGTTGATCGAGTAAAATTGAATTTTATAAGCATTTATTGTGTGTTTCAGGGTTTAAATCACCTATTTACTAAAAGTATATTTTTTTAATGATCAATATTGATAGTTTCAAATTGTTTAAAAAAATAGTTCTAAAACAAATTTTCAGTAAATTTACCACCTGGAATAGAAATGTATATTTAATACTGTATCAAGTATAGGGTTTGAAGTACTCAGTACTCAGGTTCACTTGCAAAAAGCAAACTCATTCTTTAATGGACAAAACCATGTACGCTGCAGGTGGGCAGATGTACAGTAACTGTGATTTTGCCCAGTGCGTATGGACAATGATGATGGGGAAAATCTTTGGGCTGAAAATCGCTCAGTGCATACATACTGCCCTTCTGTGTGCTTTTTCCAGGGGTGGACGGCTTTCTGTAGCAGGACACTACGGAAAGCCATCCACCCTGTCGCTCATCTGCTGGTAATACCAGCCAATAATGATGATGTGCAGGAGCGCACATCAGCGCTCATCGCCAGCTGTACACACTGGGCGGCTTTTGAGCTGAAAGTGGCTCAAATGACAAAACTGAGCGTCTTTCAGCTCAAAATTGCCCAGTGTGTATCGGGCACTCTTAGGTTAGGCTGTGGTGATGGAGGGGGGGGGGGGGGAGGTTGGATTAGGCTGCAATGGGGGGTTAGGCTGCAGGTAAGGAGGATTAGGGTTAAGGTGGGTATGGTTAGAATTCTTGCGACCTGTGTGTCCGGATTCTGCACATCAGAATGTGACTGTCAGTCTTCTGACCGCCGGCATCCCAAGCACTGGGATGCCGATACCATCGCGATTAATGTATCAGTTTGGTTGCAATGGGCGACTTCTCAACTCTTTCTATTGCTTGATACATGGCTGACTACAATTCTGTAACAACATTAAATATACATAGAGCTATTATACATAAAAGAAAACTGTCTTGCAAGCTCAGACATAGGTTTATGATACATGAGGTACGTGCCACATATTGGTTCAAGGTAAAAATACTATGCGATCTGCAAAAATAAATTGCCGAAAATGTCAACCAAAATTGGATACATATATAGCAAAAAACAACTGAGAAATAAAACTTGAACAAATGTGACTTTGTTGTGTTGTGATTGTTCTTAAAAAAAAAAAAATTAAATCAAGGACATTTTTTTCCAATGGAGGGGATGCAGTGCATATAAACTGGAATAGCCAACAACAACAACAACAAAAAGTGTATTAGTTCAAGTCAAGAATAGTTTCTTTCAAACCATGGTGAAATGTTGTAACTTATTTCACTATTTATTGAAAGTAACCTTGATGCGCAATTGTTAAATTTTGTTTGTGGTGAGTTACAGTAGGTATGCATATTTTTATGACATACTGAACACCACACGGAAAACCTGTATTGATAAAAAGCCCAGGCATGTACAGTATAGTGTTTTATTATAACTTGTCTTCCTTGTTTCCTGGATACCCAACATACAAACCCAATATATGAGACCAGGACCCTGATATAGATACCCAAAGATACTCTTGAGCCTCAAGACAAATAAACCGTTATGAGTTTCTATCTCCCATCTATCCTGTGAGGGGATGCAGTGTAAATCCCGGCGGTCGGGATCCCGGCATTCAGAATCCCGACGCTGGGATCCCGACCGCTGGAATCCCGACCGCTGAAATCCCGACCGCTGAAATCCCGACCCTTCTCCCTCCGGGTGTGTCCACGACACCCCCGTAGGGAGAATAAATTAGTGGGCCGAGCGTAGCGAGGCACCGGGCCCGCTGCGTGGCGAGCGCAGCGAGCCCGCAAGGGGGGGGGGGGGGGCGATCCACGTCCCCCCCTTGTCGGGATTTCGGCGGTCGGGATTCCAGCGTCGGGATTCTGAACGCCGGGATCCCGACCGCCGGGATTTAATACTGAATCCCCTGTGAGTACGGTATGCAGTATTCCTATCATAACTATTGATATTGACTGGAACTAATACACTTTTTGTTGTTGTATATTCCTGTTTATATGCACTGCATCACCTCCATTGGAAATGATTGTCCTGGATTGAACACAATTTTTGAAAACGACCACAAAACAAAAAGTCACGTTTGTTCAAGTTTTATTTCTCATTTGACTTTTCAGCAATTCACTTTTTGCACTTAGTTTTATGGTCACATTCACGCTTTTGTTTGTATTACATGTCATTGTGATGAATAAAAATGTTTGCTCGCCAATTTTTACACCTATTTTAACAAATTCACTTGGCACTCAAAGAGTTAAATCACCTTTGTGAGAAGTAAATAAAGACTTTCTCTTCTTGCTGGTGGAAATTGTACGTATGTTTATTTTCTAAAGAGCCGGATTAGGAACCAGGCAGGTGGAGCGGCAGCTCCAGCCCGCCCAAAATAGGCCAAACTGTGCAAACAAGGTGTTACTGTCTGGTGACCGTACCAACTTGGTGCCTCCCATGAAAATTATGAGACAGGAGGCTGGGGAGATACAGGAGGCTGGAGAGGACATGGGGCAGGAGGTGACACAGGGGGCATGAGTGTGGTTGAACCTCTGTTGTATGATGATAACATTGGTTATATTCCTACACAAACAGGTAGGACCATAGGATTTCCTATATGAATAGTGAATCCTGAATGAAAATACAGTCAGCCTGGGAGAATCAATTTCTTCAGAGGTTTCCTATTGCATAGAAACTACAATATAAGTAAGGTGTATTTTTATTTTATGTTGCTCTATAGACTAATACTGCAGAAATATGAAAGTATGTTCCTTATACACAGGTTGTCAACAAATTGGCTAGAAATGTAACTGAGACACGTACAGAGTAGTCACAGTAAACAAATTGTGATATACAAGGGCGTTCATTCAGAAGCACCCCTGAATATTTGATACAAGCGGCACAGAAGCATCCGACTGCCCGGCATTTGGGCAAGCTCTGCCAGACCACGTTACCTACAGAGCGCTCAATCTGGAGTGCTCCTAAGCACATACTACAAGCGGCACAAGAGTGCTTCAATACCCGGCATCTGGGAAGTGAGCGCGGTGGCTCATACAAACGAGCCTCCAAACTGACAGGCATTTACCGGCTTTTTCTTCAATACAAACAGCCGACTGACCGCACACCTCACCCCACTCACCCAGGACCGGATTCAAGCATTCAGTAGGTGAGAGCATTGACATTGCAAATGTGGACACTCTGTCCAAAATTCAACATATATATTTATGGTCAGTACTACTAGCCCTCTTTCAAATTACTGAAGATCTGCGTGTCTGCATACATGCTAAAGAAGGACGGACCCCATTTTTTTAATTAAATGCTTGGACTCTGACTTGATTCCTACTGAACTGCCCAAACCTGTCTGCTACAAACACAAGTACTCATTTCAGTGCATAATTAATAACAGGAGACCCCCACTGAATTTATACCCCTAACTATACAGTATAACCATCCAGATATTCATAACCTTATTGCCTGTTTTATTTATTGTGATTCATAATATAGATTTTTTATTTTAAAAAAATGTATGTACTGTAATTTTCTGTGTTTTTTATTACTATAAAATTGCTATATTTACAGCAGTGTGTCCAATACTAATTTCTTCTGGGTAGATACAATCAGCACTCACTCTCTCAGCAGCGCAACATCATCCAATTGTATTTTTTCTATATATAAGGCATTCACTTATGTTAAGCAGGTAGTTCCAGCATCTGCCAAAGGTGGTGCTGTTGAGCATTATTATGATGTCCTAATCTAAATGAGCTTCATTGGTCTCAAAGTAGTGTTTAGCTGTTGGCAGGCACTTCGGTGCAGTGCTAATGCCGGTGCTTGGGAAGCTAGGGATAGCAGGTTCAGGACCGACCCAGTAGCCGATGGCCGGTAGACATCATGTGTGGGGATTGACTGCAGACCTGTGGCGTCTCAGGCATGGTTTTTATTCCTAATAGACATCTCAATTTGGCGTGCTCTGTAAATCAGACTAAATGTATGTGTTGTAACTGAGCTTCTTTTATTAAAAACACTTTGACACACTGTTTGGTTTTTTGATCTTATTGCTTTGGACTGTACCCCTGCAAAAAGTAATAGAGTAAATTGCGGAATAAAGCCTCGATTAGAAGGCAAAATAACTTAGTGTGCAGACCTACCCTCTCCTTCTGTCTGGGTTCATATGACAAACTGATATCACATGGGAGGATGTTCTTTCCTCTGGCCTCCAATACGACGGACTCCCCTGGGATCTCAAGCTGGTGGGACTGCTTACAGCTGTTGTAAAACCAGCTGGTGAACTGTTTAAAAGTCTCTGCTCTCCGTCTCCACAGTTCACGGCACGCCCAACAAGCACGAGCGGCCGCAGCACAGCAACAGTGAGCGCAGCTACATTTGTAAGGAATAGAAAATATGTGAATACTAGAATTTATCATAGTTCTGTGACATTATAAACACAGGCTGCTGGCCCAAGCAGTAAGAGAGGAGCGTGGTGAAATACATCATACTTTACATAATTTACAGTAAAGGGACACATCCTTCCTTATAATACACATTATATCTTGCACATTGTGATCTAGGACTTATATAAATAAAATACACATGGACCTTAAATTGTCTTCTCTTCATCCAGGTCTGTCAAGCAGCAGTTACATACGATCTGTACATATTTTGTTATCCAAGCTGAAAAATTTAAATAAAATGTCACTATAATGATGAAGAGCAAAATATATTGAATAATGACTATTATTGTGAACAAAACTTCAGAAACATAAGAAATAATGGTGCAATTGTGATCATGAGACAGAATCAAACAGATTGAGGGTTAAATGACGCAACATTGAAAACTCACCCCTATACTGTAAGTGGGCATCACCATAATAAAACCTCCGTGATCAAAACTAAAGCCCATTAACTACCCCTTCACCTCTGACCGCCTGTAGCAACTCACCGATGGAAAGAGGAATCCTATCCAATACTTCGCAATCAGCGAATCCGATGGGTTATTCTGTCATGCCTGCGTTTATTGCTTAACACGACCATAAAACGTCCAGAAACGACCCCCAGACACCGGTTTCCTGTCAATCAACGGCTATCGAAGAAAAACAAATGTGCAAGATTTCATAGCTGTCCGGTGTCAGAGGCAATCACAATGTATCGATAATCGGTCGATAATCGATAATTTTCAATCAGGTCTTGTAGTATACACTGGAGTTGGTTTAGATCACAGGTCTTCAACCTGTGGCCCTCCAGATGTTGCGGAACTACATATCCCAGCATGCCCTGAGGTTTTTTGGCACGCTCTTATAGGAAATGTGGCAATGCATGTTGGAACATGTAGTTTCACAACATCTGGAGGGCCACAGGTTGAAGACCCATGGTTTAGAGAATACAGTGTAAAGCAAATCCAACTCTCTGCACATGTTACATTTGACCCACCTGCAGTGCAACATGGTTGTGCCCATAGGAGAAAGATTTTGCTTTGCGATTCTTAGGATCACGTCTTCTGCCCACATGCGCAGTCTTTTTTAAAATTGCAGAAAAAATATATATATATATATATAAAATCAGGCGCACTAAAAATTCCAATAATATATACCTCTAATAGGTGTAATTTATTTGAAAGTAATAATGGGTTGGAGACCTTAAATTATATAATTACTACGGCAGCTCCCAATAGCAAACTGGATATTTGCGTAGACAATCGAAAGGTATAGAGGTAAATAGATGTGTGATATTAGAGTCACACACAAATTCTACTCTAAAAGAGAGCGCCACAAAGCTGAGTATAATTAATCAATTTGTTTTATTATATCATTAATATATTTTCATAAATAAAAAGCATATAACATTTTATAACATTTTATAAACACATTAAAAATTAAATAAAAACAACAATGATAATAATACATTTTGCTGGAAGTTATACTCCTGTGTTGAATAGAATAGAATTGTTCCCCTTTAATAGGGAGAATTATAGTCCCGTGCCGCGGTATTTCATTTATCGGGTGGATAATTATTATTTGTATCCACAGAAATTTATTGTGATCCCTTTTGTAATTAATGGCATATATATATATCCACTTTATTAATGGCTTGTGAAAATGTTTGTTGTGGGCATATGCCCTTTCTGTGCAGGATAGCTGGAATAGCCAAGATTGATTATACCGGACGGCTCAAGCTCACCTGTGCGGCAGCGCCGCTTGATGTTATGCTGCTTGATGTTGTAGGCAGACAGGGAGCGAGCCGTCCGTCTCTGCTTCAGATAGCCAACAAGGTAGTGGACTCGCCAGAGGATCGGGAAATAAGTAGAAGCCGCAGATGGTACAAGTCAGCCGGGATTTTTTGTAGCGCCGGAAGATGTATAGTCGGCACAGGAGTAAAGCTTGTCCAGAGACCCCTTAACGCGTTTCTCCGCTGTGGGTAGTGTATAGCGGTTTCATCAGAAGTAGCAAGTGAATGGTCTGAAAGGAAGTCCTTGTATATTTATCAGATAGAATGTCCAATCAAATTTGGTTGTCAATCATTATCGTTATTGGCCACATATGTGTGGATATACTTCAGCTGTTCCTTTCCAACACATTGGAGTATTTGTCAGCATTTAACTAGTCTCCAAACCCTTTTATATACAACATTTGGCTGGTTTTTGCTTATTCCATTAGTTATCATACCAAATGAAATATATATATGTAAAATAAACAAATAAACATAAACAAAAACAAAAAATAAATAAATAATAATAAATAAAGATAAAGATAAATATGATTATGAATAAAAGTAAAAAACATAAAAATAATAATAATAATAATAATAATAATAATAAAAATAAAAACTAACTAGATAAGGAATGGCATCTCTTTAAGACATAAAAAAACATTTATTTCATTATCCATATATGTATATACACACAAGAATATGTACAAGTAGGAACATCTATAAAGTGTTCTGTGTTTTTAGTTGAAGTGCCGTGACTCATCTGACTAAGGCTGTCGTCTCGTGTATCTTACGACGGTATGACACGGGATCTAATCCCTTCTAGACCCATATCAGATTAATATTTATTTATTTTATTTTATTCTTATGGAATATGATCTTTTATTTATAGTTTTTGTTAATTTATAGAGTATTTCAAATATTACAATAACACTTTGGTACATTATCTTGTGTGTATATTCCAGTATTCACATTATCCCAATCTAATTTTGATGGTAGAAATAGACAGTAATTATATGGTTAAGGTGTTTTCTAACAGTAAAACACAACCGAACTTTTTATAGTTGCAATGAATTCGAAATACATATAGAGATATTATATATCCAAAAAAAACACAAAATATATAGGAATATAAAGCTATCTATTATTGGAAAAAACTCTTTTACATTATAGGAAAAGGGGAATACATAGAAGGTGGAATAGTCGCTCAATCCAAACTCTTCATATCGTATATATTTATTTAATATTGCGTATTCAAAGACAAATGTGTATATATAAATGCATATATGTGTACACATGCACACAGATATACATCTATATAAACAATTTCATACACAGGACCAAATCAAACATGAGAAACCATACAAGCTGTTTGCAACATTAAAGAATCTGTATATATAAAAACAAATAATAAAAATAAATATAAATTTAGATGGTTGAATATTAATGAATCTAATGTCTATTGTGTTATTCATTTAAACTAAATTAGGAACATAGATCAGAACCTTCATATATTATTCAATTCAATACACTCATTTAGTCCTGCTGGATGTAGGGTATTGAGAACAAACGTCCAATACGCCTCTTTTTTACACAGTTGATTAAATCTATCCCCACCTCTTGGTGTGGGATTGATTTTTTCGATACCTTGGATACTAAGATTTTGTACTTGACCTTGATGTTTATTCTTAATATGGCGTGACAGGCTGTGTGATGTAATACCTTTTATCACATTCCTTCTGTGTTCCAGGAATCGAACATTTAAAGATCGTGTAGTACGACCTACATATTGGGCTCCACAGGAGCAAGAAATCAAATAAATAATAAAAGTGGATGCACAATTAATATAATTATTGATGTTGTAAGTTTTGCCTGTATTACATGATGTAAAATGGGTACTAATATTCATAAATGGGCAGGTTAGACATTTTGGTTTATTACATCTGAAATTGCCATTTTTATTTTTATTTTTACCATTCGTCTCTGTATTCATTGTATTTTTAGAGAAAAAATGACTTGGGGCGAGAGCGTTACCAATAGTGGAGTTCTTTTTATATACTATTGTTGGAGCATCTTCAAGTGTATCGGCTAAAAATTTATCACTTTTTAGTATTCTGTAATTTTTCTGAATAATATTTTTTACTTGTTTTGAATGAGTATTAACCGTGGAAACAAAAATAGGAGTTAAATTTTGGGATATTTTTGTTGTTGCTTCTTGCTTTTTCGTTGTTTTAGTTAGTAATGTATTTTGAGAGAGACTAAAGACTTCTTTTTTAGCATTTTCAAGTAGCCAATTTGGATAGCCCAAATCTATGAATGCACATGTCAGTTCATTTACTTGTTTGATAAATTCTTTGTCAGACGAACAATTCCGTCTAATCCTCATATATTGACTTTTGGGTATATTAGTAACCCACGGGCGATAATGGCTGCTTTTAAAATTTAGAAAGCTGTGGCAATCTACATCCTTACGATACGTTGATGTATTTATGATTTCATCCCTGGCTGAGAGGGCGACATCCAGAAAGGTAATATCTGTGTTGTGAATGGTGCTTGTGAACTTTAAACTATAAGTGTTGTTATTAAGGTGAGTAACAAAATTGTGCGCAGAATCGTGACCGCCATCCCAAATGATAAACAAATCATCTATGTACCGCCCATAGTACACCAAGTTCCCCCCAAATGGACCATTCCAAATGTAATCTTCTTCAAATTTGCCCATGTAAAGATTGGCAAAACTGGGGGCGAACTTGGTGCCCATGGCGGTACCATGTATCTGTAAATAATTTAACCCATTAAACGTGAAGTGATTATGTGATAAAATGAAATCTACTGAATTGATCAGAAATTCTCTTCTGGTGTCACTGAGGCCTCCATCTTGGTTTAGGTAGTATCGTAGGACCTCTATTCCCACAGAATGTGGTATATTGCTATATAGTGACTCAACATCACATGTTAAGAAAAGATAATTAGTTTGCCACTTGATAAATTTAATGTTATTGAGAAATTGAGTTGTGTCCTTGATAAAGGACCTCAGTGACACCACAGAGCTCTGCAGATGTGTATCTACAAAAGCTGACAGATTGGACGTGAGGGAACCTACACCGGAAATTATGGGACGACCAGGGGGTGACGTGACGGATTTGTGAATTTTTGGTAAATGATAATATGTTGGAATGACCGGAAAAGGATTATGCAGGAAGGTGAATTCCTTTCTGGATATCGCACCCCCAGCCAGGGCTTCATCAAGCAATATTTTTAGCTTTTTTGAATATGAGGGGGTTGGATCTTGCCTCAAAATTTTATAAAATTTTTTATTGTTTAATTGACGATAGGCTTCGCAGACGTAATCTTCCTTATTCTGGATTACTGTCCCGCCCCCTTTATCTGCTTTTTTGATTATGATGGAGTCATCTCTCATCAGATCTTTGAGGGCTCTACGTTCGTTTGGATGCAGATTGTCATTGTCAGCCATGGATTTTTTATTATTAGCTATATTGCATATTGTTTTAAAGTCGTTAAGGGTTAGTGAGTAAAAGGCTTCAATGCAGCCTTCTTTTTGTTGGATTGGATAAAATTCAGATTTTTTCTTTAGTTTGCTAATATTTTTATTTGTTGTATCATAGATTTGGATAGTTGGGTTGCTTTTCCTTTGTAAGTCCTCTAGTATAGAGATCATGTGATCATCTTCTTTATCTAAAAGAATTGATGTACCTGTGCTATCAATTTCTCTAAGTTTTTTTGAGGTAAAATACCTCTGTCTACAAAGATCTCTCGTGTACCTGTTGAGTTCCACATAAAGATCGAATAATTTAGGTGGTTTTGCTGGAGCAAATTTAAGGCCCTTTGCTATAATTGCTTTCTCGCTTTCTGTGAGTTCTTTGGATGACAAATTGTAGATGCCTCTATTTCTTATTCTTTTCTTAATGTTTTGCTTTGACTTCTTAAGTCCTCCTCTGGATCCTCTGTATCGAGGTTCTTTCTTTTTGGGGACTCTATATTTAGGGTGCTGTATCTGTTTTGTAATCTCCATAGAGGATAGAGATCTTTGTCTAAAAAAGAGACCTGAGGGGAAGGGTCTCTTTGTTTAGTTTGAGGCTGCTTAGGTCTTGCTCCTTATTTTCATAAATAAATCCTTTTTCCGATAGTTTTGAGGGGCTGTATTTTGATCTGATCTCCCTTGTTCTTTGAAAGACCCTTTTCTGAATCTAGTGGGTCTACCCTCGTTTTGATCTTTGTTATTAAATCGGGGATTGCTCCTATCTCTATTGGAGAATCGTCTCCTGTTCTGGTTTATATAGGAATGTTGGTTCTCAAATACTGGGTCATTATAAATGTGTTCTCTAAATTTCCTGTTGTAGGACCTCACCTGATTACTCTCATAGTCAGTTAGATCACGTGATAGCTTTCCATTTTTTGTTTTTATTAAGAACTGTTCGTATTCCTCAATTTTCTGATTCAGCTTTAGATCCAAATCACAAAATTCTGAATATGTTTTAAATGGTTTTAGTGCAGTTTGCAGTAATGCAATCTCTGCTGCTGTTTCTGTAACTTTAGTTTCTCTAAATGAGATGAGAAGTCTAATCAAGTTAAAGGAACATTGATCCAGAGTCTCATTCCACTTATTATTTAGTTCAGGATTGTCCTTGAATGAGCATGATTTAAAGATGCGTAGCCCTCTGGGGATCATTTTATTGTCAAGATATTTGGTTAGTAACATTTTGTCCAACCAATGACGAGTTTCAGTTTTTAGTAAGGTTTCTACAAAAAATCCCGGCTGACTTGTACCATCTGCGGCTTCTACTTATTTCCCGATCCTCTGGCGAGTCCACTACCTTGTTGGCTATCTGAAGCAGAGACGGACGGCTCGCTCCCTGTCTGCCTACAACATCAAGCAGCATAACATCAAGCGGCGCTGCCGCACAGGTGAGCTTGAGCCGTCCGGTATAATCAATCTTGGCTATTCCAGCTATCCTGCACAGAAAGGGCATATGCCCACAACAAACATTTTCACAAGCCATTAATAAAGTGGATATATATATATGCCATTAATTACAAAAGGGATCACAATAAATTTCTGTGGATACAAATAATAATTATCCACCCGATAAATGAAATACCGCGGCACGGGACTATAATTCTCCCTATTAAAGGGGAACAATTCTATTCTATTCAACACAGGAGTATAACTTCCAGCAAAATTTATTATTATCATTGTTGTTTTTATTTAATTTTTAATGTGTTTATAAAATGTTATAAAATGTTATATGCTTTTTATTTATGAAAATATATTAATGATATAATAAAACAAATTGATTAATTATACTCAGCTTTGTGGCGCTCTCTTTTAGAGGAGAATTTGTGTGTGACTCTAATATCACACATCTATTTACCTCTATACCTTTTTTAAAATTGGTTATTCTGACCTGATCGCTGAGCAGCTAAATAGCAGCACTGTAGCAGATACTGTATATGCCGCTAAGACAGAAATATAGCCCCGTGCAAGCCTGTCAAATGCTTAGCACGACATGCAAAAATTAGCTGGATTGATGATTGGCTGCAAATCCATTTGCAAGCCGCTCACTATATAATGATATTTCCAGTGTGTGCATTCTGTGCATAGCCCGGGACACTAGGTGGCTGCTACAGAAGCAGGCTGTATGGGGCCGGAGCAGACGTCATACATCTTCCCTTGAAACACCTGGGCATGTCTAGATTTTCCATGCACTCCCAGAAAAGGCCGGTTAGCAACCCACAAATGCTGGATTTCTGTCACTCAATTTGTGTAGGCCAGCGATATGAAAGTAGCCGAATTTTATCATAGGATGCCTTGCACATGCGTGCTATGAGCTGTACGCCTGCTCAGTCTATCGATAATTACCTGGCCTTTCAAATTCGCAGCCATGCAATCAGATCTGAATAGCCCCCAAAGTTTCACCATTTATCTACATGTTTCATAATAAGGGAAGTCAGTCTGTCGAATAAATGTCTAGTGTCTGATTGTGTGTCTCTGAAACACTACCATCTGTTGGCAGCGAGTGAAACTGCATCTCTTTCTCTCTCACACATGCAAAAACAGAGGCAATCACAAGGCAGCAGACTAGCTTTCAAAGCATTCCGCTTACTAGTATATTATAGTGCCAAAGTGGCTGATAATCCTAGTGTAGTCAATATATTAGCAGGGTACAGGGAGATCAATAATTGCAAAGGGAGAGAACACTTTATGGAGGGTTTTTGGTTTTCACGCTCCGTATTAATACACATTTGTTGTTATTATTATACTTTATTTGTTTGGCACCACAAGGGGTTCTTCAGTGCCTTACAAAGTATGTGATCCTCACAGGTAAGTATCTTCTACTTTACAGGTAAGTATCGCTTTGTTTTTACAGGTTATTCAGCTATACACTTATGGACAGTTCATTACAATAAAACACACAAATAAAACAATAAGGTTGCTTTTATTAAACTGGAACTCTGCTTTCGATGAAAGCCTGTTTGAAATCAAGGTTGTTATTGGGCATGAAATATCAACATGCCAATACAAACATTTACTCACATAACATTAGTGAGCTGTTACTATCTAACAACTGGTTGACAGCAGAATAAATAAAGATTTAACACTTCACTTACAAACTATGGTGACACGTTACAATGCCAAATAATGCGAATAAATACTACACTGACCTCTAGAGATCGCTGTCTAAACCGTTACACTAGATTGTTATTACTTTGATAGACAGGCAAAATAATTGCTGGTAAAACATTTCCTAAATATCAATTACATTAAAATGTTAAACATTTCCACAGTACCCTTTGTTTCCTATAAGGCCTTTAATTACACAAATGGGTTATTATTGCGCAATAATCCTTCCTTCTTATAATAACCTAGAGTTAACTCTTTTTATGACTATAGTCAACTGTTATACAAGCGCTTTTTAATAACTGTCTATTCCTTTGTTGCAGGCTTTCAGGTCCCACGTCGCAATGTCTATTCCCTGAACAGAATATTTGTAATCCAAAATTTGGGAAGAAGTAGGTAAGTGTCGCTTGGCGGGGTCCTGATGTAGTCTATGCATTAAAGGGAAGAATAGGCTAATGGGCGTTAAACCGAAGAATGGTCTATAAATTACAACAGTCCCCAGCTGTCTGGCACTTCCAAATTATTGCTCCTCTGTGCTGAGATTATACTGCAAAATTGGTTTTGTTGTTATCCTGAGCCCCTTGCTATGTGAACCGTCCCTGCTATTGCTGGGATAGGCTTCTTATTACGATGAAGCACCGCTGCTAGTAAATCAGTCTCCAAATACAATGTCCTAGAAAAATCTTAGTTTAACTGGCAGTTGTAGTCTAAACCTCCCAAGTATGATAGTCTATTAGCTATTTCTGAAGCAAGCCTGGATTAGTTATAAGGTCCCTCTCTCTCTGTAACATCGACAGCTTCAGTAAGGATTGCTGGCAAGGAGCGTACGTCCTGAAGTCTATGACTACTCCTAATGTGCTGAGATAACCTTATAGCCAGACTCGGGGGTGCAGACTACACTGGGAGATGATGTAGCGTTGTCTCTGTACTTTATGCAGCTCTTACAGCTCTGTATGCAGTTTTATACAGCTCTTACTGAGCAAAGCAGTCTGATTGATACGTGTGATACAAGTCCCTGGGACTTGCTAGAACAGCTGAGTGTATGATGCGGGAGGCAGGGCTGAGGGCATAGTGGGCGGCCCTTTTGGGCTGGATAGTCACTCACCGCACCCCTTTATTGTTCCTTATCTGCTGCAGGATCGACTGGACACTCCCTCCGGTGCCGCCTCCACCGCCTAGTCACCGCCCGGAATGATGCAGACACCGCCTTCCTATGACGCTGCAGCCCGCCCAGGAACATCACATCTGGGTTTGCAGGGGAGAAGCCGCCGGATCTCTGCTGCCTGTCACCGCTGAAGGGAAGAAGCTCTGCCGTCGTCTCTGGAGCCCCTGGTGAGTGTGCTCCGTGTCTCAGCACCGCTCTCTGCTTCCTCTTTAGCTGCGTAGCTCTGCTTGCTTTTACAATCTCTGGGGAACTGCTCAACAGCCGTTAACGGCTGTCAGTTTTTTACCCAGGCTCTCGTGGCTCATGGTGCCCGTCATGTGCACGGGCTGAATAACTTTATCGACATAGGGGTTTTCTGCCAGCAGTTCATTGCTCCCTGTCTAATGTCTCTCTGGCGGGGAGCACAGTGTAAAACCATTAAAAGAACAGTCTCTTGCCTTCTGTGGAGGCATGCCCATAGACATACATTTAATGTCCCCTATAGGGTTTAATTATTACACAAAACATAAAGTATTCTCTATGAGACTTGTAGTATGACATTAACTGTACATTCATAACATATACATATCTACAACAAGGGTATATATCTACCCCTAACGTGGCGGCTACCACACACTTCCCCGTAGAACCTTGCATGTCCCCATGCAACAAATTTTAAAAATAAACGGAATCTTTCCTACTTAGAATAAGATTCAAAAGGAAAAAATAAACAATACTGCATTACATTTGACCATGTCAGTAACACATTAAAAACTTTCTCTTTCTACTCTCTATACCTGAGAGGTAAGACGCCTTGTGTACTTCTGTTCGAACGTCTTAACTCTGAGGTATCCTGGGCCACTTCATCATGTGGAATGACAGAAACATTACTTTCAGGGAATACAGGAATTTCATTACCAAGGTTAAAAACATTTGGATTTTCAGAAACATTCATAAAGCAGTAAGGCATGCCATTGGCTAACCCTGGCCAGAATAGCTTTAACATTTCAGGGAATGAGCCGCTGCTGTCCGTATCTGTAGGCTCCGAGACAGGAAGCTTAGGAATTGACACTGAATCATGACATTTCTTGAGTTGGTTTCGGTGTATTACTACTGAGTTTTCTTCGCCCAATTTTGAGATTTGGTAAATGTCCATTCCAGGGTTTGATATTTCTTTGATGATGAACAGCTGTTCCTCCCAAAACGAATCCAGTTTGCTCTGTCGTTGGTTCTTTTTCTTCCAGACAACATCTCCCACTGCCAAGGGCTCTGCCAGTGCGGTTTCATTATAATACTCAGTCTGTTGTTGATGTAATTTATCCCTTCTTTGGTCAACAAGTTTGTAGGCATCACGGATTCTTTTTTGATGAGTTTGTACCCATTCTGTTTTTGGATTCTCCACTGAGGACATTTCCTGGGGCACTTCCAACTTTAGATCTGCAGGCAACCTGCCATTCCTCCCGAACAACAGATAGTATGGAGTGAATCCGGTAGCTCCATGCTCCATGTTATTGTAGACAAAAGAAATCTCAGGTAGCAATTCAGGCCAATCTTGCCTTTCTGACTTGGGTAGGGCTCTTAGAATGTTAATTAGAGACTGATTGAGTCTTTTGCAGGCCCCGTTACACTGGGGATGATAGGCCGTAGTGTGTGTCTTTTTACAGCCATACCATTTGCACAGTTCTTGGAACAAGGTTGATTCGAATGCAGCCCCTTGGTCGGTGAGGATTCTTTCGGGATAACCGTACTGTTTGACAAAGGCTCTCCAAATTATTTCAGCAGTGGTTCGGGCCGTAAGATCCTTCACAGGCATGATGACAGCAAATTTGGAGAAGTGATCTATGATCGTGATGGCGTATTGGTAACCTTGGCGACTCGGTTCTAATTTCACATGGTCTATGAGAACCAGCTCCAAGGGATGATGACTAACAATAGGATGTAGTGGAGCTCTTTGTGACGTTGCCGGTTTCTTTTTAAGTATACATCTCGTGCAATTCTTGCACCATTCTTCCATATCTTTCCGCATCTCTACCCAAAAGAAACGTTGCCGCACAGTGGATTCTAACTTCTCAGCTCCATAATGCCCGGAGTCATTGTGATAAGCTTGGAGCACTCTGTCCTTCTGACATCTGGGTATCACTATCTGACGGATTAAAGCGTGTGTTTTGGGGTTGATGATCGCACGCACCAGTAGGTTCCCTTGGAAACGGAATTTGCTCCTCTGTTTGTATAATCGGATGAGCTCAGGATCCGCTTCTGGTTCGCATTCATACTTCCACCTTTTCTTAGCGGTTATCAATGTCTTCAATTTGGTCAACAGTGGACTTTCTCCCTGAATCTGCTCCCAATAATCTCTGTTTTCAGGGCTCGAAGTATCGGTTTCAGCTTGAGCGGCTAGCTGTTTCTTCTCCTTAGAAACGGTGGTTTTACCAAGGAAGATGTCTTGGAAAGCTGGCATTTCTATCTCTTCCTACTTGTCCGCATCTTCTTGAATAAACTGCTCTTGAGAGACACGAGAGAGAGCATCGGCGTTGCCATTGGTTTTCCCAGATCGATATCTGATGACAAATTGGAAGTTGGCTAACCGGGAATACCACTGCTGTTCAAGGGCTCCCAACTGAGCCGTTGCTAAGTGAGCTAACGGGTTGTTATCCGTGAATGCGACAAACGGGGTTGCAAGCAAATAATTTCTGAACTTTTCCGTGACTGCCCAAACGAGGGCTAACAGTTCAAGTTTAAAGGCACTGTAATTACTATCATTCCTTTCACTTTTTTTTAGGTTTCGACTAGCAAAGGCAATGATACGCTCTTGATCATGTTGCTTTTGAGACAGCACGGCCCCAAGCCCTTGAAAGCTGGCGTCAGTATATAGATGAAAGGGCTGACTATAATCAGGGTAGGCGAGGATGGGCGTAGTGGTCATTAACTCCTTAAGGGTATCGAAAGCTTCCTGCTGGGTCTCAGTCCAATTAATGGGAGTCTGTTTGTTCTGCTGTTGTCTATTGATCCCTCGTAGTAATTTGTGTAATGGGGCAGCCTCACGGGAAAAGTTCTTTATGAATCTACGATAGTAGCCTATAAACCCCAGAAAGCTGTGAACGTCTTTAATGGTCTTTGGCACGGGCCAGTCTCGGATAGCTGAAATCTTATCTGGATCAGGGACAATTCCTTGGGCGCTTACAACATGCCCCAGATATTTGACACTGCTCTGAAGAAGGAAACACTTGGAGGGCTTGACCTTCAAGCCGAATTCTGCCAGTCTTTGAAACACCTCATGTAGATGTTGGAGGTGATCATGGTACATGCTGGAGTACACTATCACATCATTGAGGTATAGTAAGACAATTTCAAAATTTCGATGCCCCAGGCAGTGCTCCATTAGTCGTTGAAATGTTCCCGGAGCATTACAAAGCCCAAAGGGCATCCTATCAAACTCGTAAAGTCCCATGGGGGTGGTGAAGGCGGTTTTCTCACGATCCCCAGTGGCTACCTGGATCTGCCAGTAGCCACTGGTGAGATCTAGGGTGGAGAAATACGATGCGGACTTTAGGGCGGTCAGGGATTCCTCAATTCTGGGCAAAGGATAAGCGTCCTTATGAGTAACCTGATTCAGTTTTCTATAGTCGACGCAGAATCTCAAACTTCCGTCTTTCTTTTTCACGATGACAATGGGTGCCGCCCATGGGCTATAGCTTTCATGAATCACCCCACTCGCCTTCATGTCCTCTAACATCTTTTTCACCGGCTGATATAAGGCAGGAGCCAGCGTTCTGTATCTTTCTTTTATGGGTGGTGCGTTCCCAGTTGGAATGAAATGTCTTATGGTCTCAACTTTTCCGAAGTCGGAGGGGTATTTACTGAACGTTTGGGCGTTTTCCTGCACCACTCTCAGAACGCCTTCTATGAGTTCCTCCGGGGTGTTTTCCTCCCCGATGTGTATCTCTTTCCACCAGGGCTTATCTTCTGTACTTTCAGCTGTAGCGGTGGAGGATTGATTGAAGCTCACTACGTCATGGATATCTTGGAAAGCTATCCAGCTTAATTTCGCCAATGTCTGGTGATGTGCTACTCGGATGGGATAGTCATGCGGATTGAGCACTCTGACAGGTATCCTTCCATTGCTTACAGTGACAAGGGTTCGAGCAACGACTAGGTCGAGTCGGGATTGTGTTCTGCTCGGTTCCACCAATGCCTGATAGGATCTTCCCATTGGGCCACACCGGGCTTTGCACCATAGGATAACTTCCGTATTTGGTTTAACCACAAAGGCTCTCTGATCCGTGAACTTAACTCTTCCGATTTCTCCAGTTTCTTTCACAAACTGTTCTTGGCTACGCAACACTTTTATCACTTGACATAAGGCTTTTTGGTGACAGGAAGGCACGTGGGGTAATTCTGACTGTAAGGCGTTAATCAGTTCATTGGGGCAACTTTGCAGGATGTTCATCCCGATGATTATTGCAGGGATAGACGAATCTTCAGTATGCGTGATAAGACACCCTTGCCGAGTTAACAGTGTCTGTCCTATTTTTACATTGACCTCACAATATCCTTCACAGGGGATGGCCAGGCCATTACTGGCTAGGAGTCTAAGCCATGTGGGGGGCGGTGGGAGTGTCTCCTTTCTATCCCAGAGCTGGCAAAAAAGTTTATAGTCTATGGTGGTGACTTGTGACCCAGTATCTAGAGTGGCGAGGACTTGGACATCATCGATATATACGGGTATTACAGGGCATCGCCCCGTATATCGAGAGCACCACTCTTCTGGGGACGGACCTATTGAGGGTAATCTCCCCGGGGATCGGTCTCTGTCCCCGGGGCATTCGCGTTTAAAGGTCTCTCCTGACGACACATTCGCTCAATATGACCACCGCGGCCACATCTCCTGCAGATGGGACGACCTTGGGCGTCGAATTGATCCGTTGGCCTTCGGAATCTTCCTTGACTAGGGCCCCACCACCCGCCTCGTGAAGAACGGTCTCTAGTATGCCAATCAGAATTTGGTCTTTCGTTGGGTCGACTGTTTGCTAACCTCTGAATCTCTTTCTTCATGTCAGCCATTCCTGTAACTAGATCCTCTATCTGTCCTTTTAGGATGTAGTTTAGATCTCCAGCAGCCGACTGTGCATTCTGAGCATTCACTTGTTGTGTCTTAACCTCCTTTGCTGCCCCCAAAAGTTCATCTGGACTTGAAAATGAATGTTCCTGATACCCTGGGAGTTCCGGGAATCCAGCTCCAGTGTTACGCTTAACCCCAATTAGTTTAATGGCCGCATCTTTGAAATCTAGGAATGAGGCTTCGTCTTTTTGCAGACGCAAGAGTTTCAATTGGGTCCGGACACTGTCTTGGTGTACTCCTTCGATTAATCTGTTGATAAGAGCCTCATTTTCGTCTGGAATCTGGGCATCTTCTGCATCGAATTCTTGTATATCCTTCAGCATTTCCTGAAGACTCAGGGCGAAATCTCTCAAAGTCTCATCCAACCTTTGCTTTCTTGCATAAAACCGTGATTTTAACTCTGATAGAGTGGCAATATGGAAGGTTGTTGCTAGTCTCTGAAAAATCTGATCTGCCGTCTGCTTTTCTCTTGCTGGCCAGGACCAAACTTCCCTTAGCGCTGGTCCTTTCAGCTGCCCTATAACTATTTCCACTTGTTGCTGTGGACTTAATGGATGAAGTATAAATATAGAGTTCAGTTTATTTTTAAATGCTTTCAATGAAACGCCATCCTTTCCTGTTTCTTCGCCAGAATAGCATGGAATCCATGGCGCTCCAAAATGATATGGCAAGGTAATTGGGTTAGGGGTGGCCATGGCTGGTTGCGGGGTTCCTTCAGCTGAATCTCCGCTGGACATTTTGCTGTTTTTCTTGTACGAATCCTGTTCATGCGACGCCAATTCTGTGATCCTCACAGGTAAGTATCTTCTACTTTACAGGTAAGTATCGCTTTGTTTTTACAGGTTATTCAGCTATACACTTATGGACAGTTCATTACAATAAAACACACATATAAAACAATAAGGTTGCTTTTATTAAACTGGAACTCTGCTTTCGATGAAAGCCTGTTTGAAATCAAGGTTGTTATTGGGCAATATCAACATGCCAATACAAACATTTACTCACATAACATTAGTGAGCTGTTACTATCTAACAACTGGTTGACAGCAGAATAAATAAAGATTTAACACTTCACTTACAAACTATGGTGACACGTTACAATGCCAAATAATGCGAATAAATACTACACTGACCTCTAGAGATCGCTGTCTAAACCGTTACACTAGATTGTTATTACTTTGATAGACAGGCAAAATAATTGCTGGTAAAACATTTCCTAAATATCAATTACATTAAAATGTTAAACATTTCCACAGTACCCTTTGTTTCCTATAAGGCCTTTAATTACACAAATGGGTTATTATTGCGCAATAATCCTTCCTTCTTATAATAACCTAGAGTTAACTCTTTTTATGACTATAGTCAACTGTTATACAAGCGCTTTTTAATAACTGTCTATTCCTTTGTTGCAGGCTTTCAGGTCCCACGTCGCAATGTCTATTCCCTGAACAGAATATTTGTAATCCAAAATTTGGGAAGAAGTAGGTAAGTGTCGCTTGGCGGGGTCCTGATGTAGTCTATGCATTAAAGGGAAGAATAGGCTAATGGGCGTTAAACCGGAGAATGGTCTATAAATTACAACAGTCCCCAGCTGTCTGGCACTTCCAAATTATTGCTCCTCTGTGCTGAGATTATACTGCAAAATTGGTTTTGTTGTTATCCTGAGCCCCTTGCTATGTGAACCGTCCCTGCTATTGCTGGGATAGGCTTCTTATTACGATGAAGCACCGCTGCTAGTAAATCAGTCTCCAAATACAATGTCCTAGAAAAATCTTAGTTTAACTGGCAGTTGTAGTCTAAACCTCCCAAGTATGATAGTCTATTAGCTATTTCTGAAGCAAGCCTGGATTAGTTATAAGGTCCCTCTCTCTCTGTAACATCGACAGCTTCAGTAAGGATTGCTGGCAAGGAGCGTACGTCCTGAAGTCTATGACTACTCCTTGTAACATATATGCTTGTATATATGTTAGAATATAAAGAGATGCATTATAAAAGCAATGAGCTGTTTGCCTCAAAATTGATGTTGTGTGATGAACTTTTCCACAGATATGGCAACGCTGACTGAGCAACCAAAATGTATATGTTGCTCAGAAACTGTTTAAAACCATGTGGTATAGACTCATACATATTAGATAACTATGGCCAGTGACAGACTCTGCCATAAATGTGTTTTAGTGTTATAATATTTGACAAGAAACATTGGTGGCAGTGAAAGTGCTGTTTTTCACATATACTCTGGTTAAACAGCGTTCGTATTGATGCTGCCCCCTCAGTGAACTTTACCCTGAGCTGCCAATCAACTACATTCAGTGAGTGTCCCCGAGGACACTAAATGTGCGGGAAAGCAGCTGTCCTCGAGGCCTGGGCGGGAGAACAGCTGTTCTCGAGGCACATCAGCTGATCTTCCCACTGGAGTATAAAAGAGCTGTCAGCACAGCTGACAGGCAGACTGCTGTCCCCTCTCTCCAAGCACTCACCCTAGAGCCAGCCTGAGCAGCGCTGTAAACTTTGGGCTGTAAAATAGCGATGGCTGGGCTTTGGGGATAGAGATAGGGAGAGAGCTTTACTTTTGAGCAAGGGGCAAGCTGAGTAGCGCTGAGGATTGCGAAGCTGCAGAGAACAACCGCCGCAGCAGAGAAGCGTCAGTACCCCTCCACACCCTGGGATCGCTCTAGCAATTGGCGATACCCAGCGGGAGACGGAAGGGGAGCAGGGTGGCCGCCAAATGTACTCACCGCTACAGTGAGAGGTGAGCCTTGCATTCGCCACCAGAGAGGAGCGCGGACGGCACATCACCGCCGGAGAACTCGGGGAAGCGTCTGCCGGAGAAAGCTGTCAAGTCGCGCCTTTGCCGGCGCCGCCCCGTCTGACAAGCCGAAGACGCCGCTGATTGGTCCCGGAGGTTGCCGCCCAGCATAATCTGTAAGCAGCCGCTGTCAAGCCCCTCTACACCCTGGTGCCGTCCTTACTATAGGCGGCCACCAGCGGGAGACGGGAGGAGGCTTGAACAGCGAGGGGAGGAGCTGCCCACCGCTGCCAGCTACACACAAGCCGGGAGAAGACTGAGTAAGTGCCACCCAGCCAGCATCGACGGCCCGCCCCAAAACCAAGCTGCCTCCTACCACTGCACCAAGCTGGGGAAGCAAGCCGCCTCCCAACTACCGCCCACCAGCCTGTCATAGGCGCACACCCGCAAGCCGCTCCCCCAGATCACCAGCAGCCGGAACGAAGGGGCATCCCCAAGCGCGCCCCTCTACACCCAGAGCCTGCTTGTCATCCAGCAGAGCTCTGAGGGAGACGGGAGGCGGCGTAGCCTGGGGGAGGAGCCGCACAGCAAAACACTCCCACTCAGCCATCCAGCCGAAAGAACAGTGTCACCCCTGTCACAGAGAGATGTTTCTGCCGGGGCACAGCAAGAGAAGCGCTGCCCGCTCACCACTGCTGCTCCCCATCTGTCACTGATAGCTGCTCTGTCTACCAGGAAAAGAACTGTCTCTCAGCTGCCGCCCGCCCACAAGTTAGCACAGACTCCTGAGGGACGCCCCATTCACGCCCCTCTACACCCGGGCTCCGCCTGCCTTACTAGCAGAGCTGCCTGAGGGAGACGGGAGGAGGCGGGGAAGCAGTCAGAACCATCCCAGCAAAGCAAAGCCCAAGCAGGGGAAACAATATTACCTGCAAGCTGTCCACAAGCCAGGGAAGAGACGCAGAGGAAAGCTGCAACTGTTACACCTTTCTACACCCTGGTGCTGTTTGTGTAATCAGCAGCCATCAGCGGGAGACGGGAAGTGGTGTGACAGAGAATTACCCAAGAGTATATGAGACTAGAGATGAATACATCATAAAGCAGCCACAGTCAGGAAGAAAGTGCAGGGACAGAGTCAGGAGCCAGAATTATCACAGCTGCCAGATTGGGTGAGCTTGAATGACCCCTTTTTAACGCACTATAACACCACAGGAACCCCAGACATTTATATCAGCTCCACTTAAAGACAGCAACTTTAATAGAAGTAGTCTAAGCTTCCTACTTTACAGAATAGGAGACTTTGTAGCAATTGCCCCTGGGCTTGCAGTCAAACAATTATAGAGGAGCATAAAAAGTTTCCATCTTCAAAAGGGAAAGTCAGACTATTGTATTTAAACTCAGTTATACAGATACTTTGTGTGATTAATATCACACATTAAAGGGACAGAGACATAGACTTCTACAGTGCTAGGAACACCTAGTGAAGACCAGCGGAGAGACTCATATTTAGACAGGTTGCTTATTAACCCATTCACACCTTCAGCATACCAAGGGCCCCAACGCGCGCCAACAAGTGTATTTATATGCAGTGGTTTTTATGCTGGCCAGCGCATGGTAACTTTTTGTGTAAATGCATGCATTACTATGTGTATAGGAAAGATAGAGAGTATAGTAGTTTATTGAGTTTATATATGTCATGCAAAGTTACCTACTGAATCGTCATACTGTGTAAAGTTATATTCTGCTTGTCCTATGAAGTTACTGATGTGTTATGTTAAAGTCATTACTTGAAGCCGTATGTTATGAAAAAGTTATTTATTGAATTCAAATGATTGCATTGTAATGTTATATTCATCACATTTAAGAAAGTAAACTTACCCTTTTTTTTTATATAAACACGCTGTACCTCTGTTCATTTGAGAGCCCTAAAAGGAAATAAGTATAATATCAGTATAGTCTATGTGGTAGCCACATACCTGCAAGCAAAAGGTGGTTACATTTGGAGGCACTGGAGCTGAGATTTGGTAGGATTTCCTGTTTACCAAACATATATAAAATGGAGACTTTAACAGGAATGGATATACACGAGTGGTGTATACAAAAAGATAGGGACCCTAGGAAATGCCTAGGAATAGCAGGAAACTTTTCGGAGTTCTCAGATGAAGAGGTACTAGAACAAGCAGATAAACTGTATGGTATGCTTAAACCAAAAATAGTGGACAAATGGAAGGGAGCCTTGGAGAAGGTAACGGCATTTCTCATAGAGAATCTGAGAGAATTAGACCCCAGCTTACTCCCGGCAATGGTTTTAGCTAGCGAAGAAACAGGGAGAAAATGGCATATAATAGAGCCAGTAAAACCAGAAGGGCCTGCCAGTACAAAAAAATGTAACCCCACCACTAATGCAAATGCCAAAGGGAAAGAGGAAAGGGATGGAGAGGATAACGATACCCAAAGCCAAACCACCAATGTAAGTGGCGGACAATTTGAGGTTATAGTAGACAGGGTGGTAACACAACTTGAAAGATGGCATTACGAGGGAAGTTACCGTAGGCTGCGTATATTTTCTGGGATTATCCCAATACCCACAGGAGAGGAAGCCTATGAGGCATGGAAGGAGGCAGCCATACAGCAAGCTGAAGAGTGGCGGTGCCCAGATAAAATTAAAAGGCAAAGGGTGGTAGAAAGTTTGAGGGGCCCCGCCATGGGAATTATCCAGGCAGCCAGGCGCAGTAGCCCCAATGCCACCCTGGAAACGTATTTTGATGCCTTGGATTATGCATTCGGGACCCTGGAGGACGTAGGGGACCTTACGTCCCGACTATACCATACATTCCAAGACCCTGGGGAGAAGCTAAGCACCTTCCTGATCCGCCTAGACAAGTTGTTATATAAAATAGTGGACAAGGGAGGAATAGAGAAAACGGAGGTAGACAAACACAGGATGAAGCAGCTTCTCAGAGGAGCATTAACCAGTGACCCTGTTGCACAGAAGTTAAGATGCTCAGGGATACGAGAGCCTCCCCCTACTTTTAATGACTTACTTAAGGAAGTGAAGCAGGACGAAGTCCTAATTGAAATGAGGGAAAAAACTGTAAAAAAAGTAAAGGTGGTGCAATCTGCCACTGAAGGTAGCGAGTTTGAGGCCAAAATCCTTAAAATGTTAGAAGAACAAAATAAGAAATTAGAGGATTTTATTGTAAAGCAGAATGCAAAGGCCCCCACTCCAAACGTCAACACCCCGATAAGAGGATTAGGAAGGGGAAGTGGCAGGGGGTGTTTTAACTGTGGAAGGTTCGGGCATAGAGCTTTCGAATGTAACCGGGGCACATACAGAAATCCTGGCAGGAGAACAGACAATAGCAACCTGAACCAAGAGAGTCAAGAGCAGGGAAACGGGAGAGGGAGGTCTGTGAACCCCGCATAGGCCCCCTAGAAATTACTTGCTGCGCCATGGGAAACTCCTGGTGGAATGGGGAATTACCTGAGGGATTAGTAGGGCCCACTTGCCACATGGACGCGTCCATTAACAACAAGCCGTGTAGAATCTTAGTGGATAGCGGGTCCCAAGTGTCCATAATATTTGAGGAGTGGTATGAGAAGAACTTGTCAGAAGTACCTATTCAGCCACTCAGCGGACTTGTAATATGGGGCCTTAGTGCTGAAAAGTACCCCTATCTGGGCTATGTACAAGTGAACCTCAGTTTGCACAAGACATCATCACAAGAGACTGACACTCTAGAAACACCTTTAATCGCTTTGGTGTGCCCAGACCTGTCAAAAGAAAGGGGAGAAACACCTGTCATAATAGGAACAAACACCCACATATACCAGGTGTTACAGAAGTGGCAAGAGGGAGAAGAAGAGCAGGCAAATGCAAGTTCTTTCTATGTGGGGACAAGGGAAGATAAGTTTCAGGACTGTTTTGAGGGGAGCGACATTACACCAAATGATAGAGCCATGTTAATCGAAGAACTTGAAAAGCATAAGCAAGCTTTCTCTGAAGGAGAGTGGGATCTCGGCATGGCCAAGGGAGTAGAACACAATATAAGGCTCACGGATGAGACCCCTTTCCGGGAGCGTTCTAGGAGAATTGCGCCAGCTGACTTCGAGGATGTGAGACAGCACTTAAAAGGACTATTAGAAAACCAAGTTATCATAGAGTCCCGGAGCCCTTATGCCTCCCCTATTGTGGTAGCTCGCAAGAAAAGCGGAAAGATCAGGATGTGCGTCGACTACCGCACTTTAAATCAGAGAACAGTAACTGACCAATATACAGTGCCAAAAATAGACGAAGCCTTAGACTGCTTACAAGGGAGCGCTTGGTTCTCAGTACTCGACCTAAGGAACGGCTTTTATTAGATTCCTATGAAACCTGAAGATAGGGAAAAGACAGCCTTTATCTGCCCATTGGGATTCTTCGAGTTTCTGAACATGCCCCAAGGAGTCAAGGGAGCCCCAGCCACCTTCCAACGGACAATGGAAAGGATCGTGGGTGATATGGTGTACCGTGAAGTCATCGTGTACCTGGACGATATCATCGTGTTTGGGTCAACCCTTCAAGAGCATAACCAACGCCTGCTGAAAGTGCTGGAGAGATTGATCGAAGGAGGGCTGAAGCTATCGCTTGACAAGTGCCGGTTGTGCCAATCACGAGTGAAGTACTTGGGGCATATTGTCAGCAGAGATGGTGTGGCGACCGATCCCGAAAAGGTAGAGGCAGTGAAGAAGTGGCCCCGTCCGAACAAGCTTAAGGAGCTGCGATCGTTCCTGGGTTTTTGCGGGTACTACCGCAGGTTTGTCCCAAACTATTCCAGTATTGCAAAGCCCTTGACCGATCTGACCAAGGGATACCCATCGACTAACAAGAGGGTAAAGTCAAAGAAAGACTGTTATACTGTAAGACAAGTGAACCCTTTGGGGATCGGTGGACGGCTGCATGCGAGGCTGCTTTCAACTCCTTGAAACAATGCTTAACAGAGGCACCTGTCCTCAGCTACGTGGACCCAGAATTGACATATGTCCTACACATTGATGCATCTCTGGATGGACTGGGAGGAGTGCTGTACCAAGAACACGGGAAGGAGCTAAAGCCGGTGTCATTCGCCAGCCGTGGATTGAGCGAAAGCGAGAAAAAATACCCGACGCACAAGTTGGAATTTCTAGCCCTGAAATGGTGTATTGTGGATAAATTCCATGACTACCTGTATGGAGCATCATTTACCGTCCACACTGACAACAACCCGCTTACTTATGTACAAAGCACAGCCAAGCTCGATGCTACCGGACACAGATGACTAGCTGCATTAGCTCTCTACAACTTCTCGCTGAAATACCGCCCAGGTGTCAACAACACAGATGCTGACTCTCTTTCCCGCATGCCGGGCCAACCTGAAGAAAAAGGGGAAGATGAATGGATCGAAGTACCCGCAAGTAACATCAAGGGGATGTGCCACAGCATCGGAGTGAACCAACCACCTGAAAAGAGGTATGCAGATTGCTTAGGACTGCCACCACAAGTCTTACCACTATCCTACTGTTGGATTAGCCAAGTTGAAATGGAAGGGCTACCGAAGGTGAGACAGAGTCAACTAAGGCAAGACCAGCAAGCTGATCCAGGCATGAGGTGCGCTTTCTCTCTCAAGCACAGCCCCAACACTTCCCCAGAGGTCAGGAAGGAAGCTGAACTATTGAAAAGACAGAGGAAGAACTTGATTACCAAAAAAGGGGTAATGTACCGAAGACATGAAGCTGGGAGAAACCAATGGCAGATTGTGCTGCCAAGGAAGCACCGTGTCACAGTAATGAGAGCTCTCCATGACAAACATGGCCACATCGGGATAGAGAAGACTTTGAAATTAATAACTGATCGGTTCTACTGGCCAGACATGAGGAGAGATGTGGAGGCCTATTGCAAGAACTGTGGTAACTGCGTCGCCAGAAAAACTCTCCCGGGAAGAACAGCCCCACTGGTGAACCTAAAGAGCCAAGGGCCCATGGACCTAGTCTGCATTGACTTTTTAACACTGGAAGTGGAGTCAGGAAACAAATGCAACATTCTAGTCATTACTGACCACTTTACCAGATACGCCCAGGCATATGTCACCCCAAACCAAAAGGCTGTTACAGTTGCTAATGTGCTGTGGGAGAAATTCTTCATTCATTATGGACTTTCTAACAGACTGCACTCAGATCAGGGGCGTGACTTTGAAAGTAGACTCATCAAAGAACTGTGTCAAAGTTGCGGAATTAAAAAGTCACGAACCACCCCATACCATCCACAGGGTGACCCCCAGCCCGAAAGATTCAACAGAACCCTATTAGATATGTTGGGGACCCTGAATCCACTAGACAAGCGTCGATGGAAGCAACATGTATCCAGGCTGGTGCATGCATATAACTGCACACGTTGTGATGCCACTGGATATTCGCCATACTATTTAATGTTTGGACGTGAAGCGAAGCTCCCCATTGACATCAGCTTTGGAACTTTGAACTCTGATCCGTCAAACACCTCACACTTAAAGTATGTGCAAACCCTTCGGAGAGAACTCCAGGAAGCCTATGAACTGGCTGAAAGGACAGCAGACAAACTAGGGAGAAAGAACAAGACTAACTATGACCGTAAAGTACGTGATCATGTCTTACACCCAGGAGACAGAGTGCTACTTCGACGACTGGGACACCCTAGAAAATTCAAAATCTCTTACCGCTGGAGAGAAGAACCATTTGTGGTGTTAGAAAAGTTTGAAAACTTACCTGTGTACAAAATCCAGAGAGAGGATGGAGAAGGTGCTGTGTTTACCCATCATCGGCAAAATCTTCTCCCCATTGGACGGGATACCAGAATGGAGGACCTGAAAGACAGAGACACAGAACCCATAAGAAAAGAAACACATACAAATGATACTGCACAGATACATCAATCTACAGAACCAGAAGAGAATGGAGATGAAATTGGCCAAGGCTGTTACTTCAAAGACTGTGAAAGAGACATTGCCAAAAGCCTTGAGGAGAGTGAAATTATTGATGAACCCCCTTTGCAAAGTCCTGCCGTAGCAGATTGGGATTTTACAATTGATGACTCTGACTGTCCTGTCCCTGAAGAATGGGTTGTGGGAGAGGGGGATGTAACCGAGAATTATCCCAGTGACTATACCTTGGAAGATGGGGAAGCATTTGGGGAAGTAACTACAACTAGGCCTAAGAGAGCATGTAGGCCCCCAAACATTGTTACCTATGATCAGTTAGGGGTACCCACGTATATTCCAAGAGTGACCTACCCTGCCAACTTAGCAGTATGGCCTTACTTTGCAAATACTCAAACTGTGTATTAATAACATGTAAAAATTTCTATGATGATCCAAGTTCATTTATTGCCTTGTATCATCAGGGGAAGAATGTAACATATATGCTTGTATATATGTTAGAATATAAAGAGATGCATTATAAAAGCAATGAGCTGTTTGCCTCAAAATTGATGTTGTGTGATGAACTTTTCCACAGATATGGCAACGCTGACTGAGCAACCAAAATGTATATGTTGCTCAGAAACTGTTTAAAACCATGTGGTATAGACTCATACATATTAGATAACTATGGCCAGTGACAGACTCTGCCATAAATGTGTTTTAGTGTTATAATATTTGACAAGAAACATTGGTGGCAGTGAAAGTGCTGTTTTTCACATAGACTCTGGTTAAACAGCGTTCGTATTGATGCTGCCCCCTCAGTGAACTTTACCCTGAGCTGCCAATCAACTACATTCAGTGAGTGTCCCCGAGGACACTAAATGTGCGGGAAAGCAGCTGTCCTCGAGGCCTGGACGGGAGAACAGCTGTTCTCGAGGCACATCAGCTGATCTTCCCACTGGAGTATAAAAGAGCTGTCAGCACAGCTGACAGGCAGACTGCTGTCCCCTCTCTCCAAGCACTCACCATAGAGCCAGCCTGAGCAGCGCTGTAAACTTTGGGCTGTAAAATAGCGATGGCTGGGCTCTAGGGATAGAGATAGGGAGAGAGCTTTACTTTTGAGCAAGGGGCAAGCTGAGTAGCGCTGAGGATTGCGAAGCTGCAGAGAACAACCGCCGCAGCAGAGAAGCGCCAGTACCCCTCCACACCCTGGGATCGCTCTAGCAATTGGCGATACCCAGCGGGAGACGGGAGGGGAGCAGGGTGGCCGCCAAATGTACTCACCGCTACAGTGAGAGGTGAGCCTTGCATTCGCCACCAGAGAGGAGCGCGGACGGCACATCACCGCCGGAGAACTCGGGGAAGCGTCTGCCGGAGAAAGCTGTCAAGTCGCGCCTTTGCCGGCGCCGCCCCGTCTGACAAGCCGAAGACGCCGCTGATTGGTCCCGGAGGTTGCCGCCCAGCATAATCTGTAAGCAGCCGCTGTCAAGCCCCTCTACACCCTGGTGCCGTCCTTACTATAGGCGGCCACCAGCGGGAGACGGGAGGAGGCTTGAACAGCGAGGGGAGGAGCTGCCCACCGCTGCCAGCTACACACAAGCCGGGAGAAGACTGAGTAAGTGCCGCCCAGCCAGCATCGACGGCCCGCCCCAAAACCAAGCTGCCTCCTACCACTGCACCAAGCTGGGGAAGCAAGCCGCCTCCCAACTACCGCCCACCAGCCTGTTATAGGCGCACCCCCGCAAGCTGCTCCCCCAGATCACCAGCAGCCGGAACGAAGGGGCATCCCCAAGCGCGCCCCTCTACACCCAGAGCCTGCTTGTCATCCAGCAGAGCTCTGAGGGAGACGGGAGGCGGCGTAGCCTGGGGGAGGAGCCGCACAGCAAAACACTCCCACTCAGCCATCCAGCCGAAAGAACAGTGTCACCCCTGTCACAGAGAGATGTTTCTGCCGGGGCACAGCAAGAGAAGCGCTGCCCGCTCACCACTGCTGCTCCCAATCTGTCACTGATAGCTGCTCTGTCTACCAGGAAAAGAACTGTCTCTCAGCTGCCGCCCGCCCACAAGTTAGCACAGACTCCTGAGGGACGCCCCATTCACTCCCCTCTACACCCGGGCTCCGCCTGCCTTACTAGCAGAGCTGCCTGAGGGAGACGGGAGGAGGCGGGGAAGCAGTCAGAACCATCCCAGCACAGCAAAGCCCAAGCAGGGGAAACAATATTACCTGCAAGCTGTCCACAAGCCAGGGAAGAGACGCAGAGGAAAGCTGCAACTGTTACACCTTTCTACACCCTGGTGCTGTTTGTGTAATCAGCAGCCATCAGCGGGAGACGGGAAGTGGTGTGACAGAGAATTACCCAAGAGTATATGAGACTAGAGATGAATACATCATAAAGCAGCCACAGTCAGGAAGAAAGTGCAGGGACAGAGTCAGGAGCCAGAATTATCACAGCTGCCAGATTGGGTGAGCTTGAATGACCCCTTTTTAACGCACTATAACACCACAGGAACCCCAGACATTTATATCAGCTCCACTTAAAGACAGCAACTTTAATAGAAGTAGTCTAAGCTTCCTACTTTACAGAATAGGAGACTTTGTAGCAATTGCCCCTGGGCTTGCAGTCAAACAATTATAGAGGAGCATAAAAAGTTTCCATCTTCAAAAGGGAAAGTCAGACTATTGTATTTAAACTCAGTTATACAGATACTTTGTGTGATTAATATCACACATTAAAGGGACAGAGACATAGACTTCTACAGTGCTAGGAACACCTAGTGAAGACCAGCGGAGAGACTCATATTTAGACAGGTTGCTTATTAACCCATTCACACCTTCAGCATACCAAGGGCCCCAACGCGCGCCAACAAGTGTATTTATATGCAGTGGTTTTTATGCTGGCCAGCGCATGGTAACTTTTTGTGTAAATGCATGCATTACTATGTGTATAGGAAAGATAGAGAGTATAGTAGTTTATTGAGTTTATATATGTCATGCAAAGTTACCTACTGAATCGTCATACTGTGTAAAGTTATATTCTGCTTGTCCTATGAAGTTACTGATGTGTTATGTTAAAGTCATTACTTGAAGCCGTATGTTATGAAAAAGTTATTTATTGAATTCAAATGATTGCATTGTAATGTTATATTCATCACATTTAAGAAAGTAAACTTACCCTTTTTTTATATAAACACGCTGTACCTCTGTTCATTTTAGAGCCCTAAAAGAAAATAAGTATAATATCAGTATAGTCTATGTGGTAGCCACATACCTGCAAGCAAAAGGTGGTTACATCCTAATGTGCTGCGATAACCTTATAGCCAGACTCGGGGGTGCAGACTACACTGGGAGATGATGTAGCGTTGTCTCTGTACTTTATGCAGCTCTTACAGCTCTGTATGCAGTTTTATACAGCTCTTACTGAGCAAAGCAGTCTGATTGATGCGTGTGATACAAGTCCCTGGGACTTGCTAGAACAGCTGAGTGTATGATGCGGGAGGCAGGGCTGAGGGCATAGTGGGCGGCCCTTTTGGGCTGGATAGTCACTCACCGCGCCCCTTTATTGTTCCTTATCTGCTGCAGAATCGACTGGACACTCCCTCCGGTGCCGCCTCCACCGCCTAGTCACCGCCCGGAATGACGCAGACACCGCCTTCCTATGACGCTGCGGCCCGCCCAGGAACACCACATCTGGGTTTGCAGGGGAGAAGCCGCCGGATCTCTGCTGCCTGTCACCGCTGAAGGGAAGAAGCTCTGCCGTCGTCTCTGGAGCCCCTGGTGAGTGTGCTCCGTGTCTCAGCACCGCTCTCTGCTTCCTCTCCAGCTGCGTAGCTCTGCTTGCTTTTACAATCTCTGGGGAACTGCTCAACAGCCATTATCGGCTGTCAGTTTTTTACCCAGGCTCTCGTGGCTCACGGTGCCCGTCATGTGCACGGGCTGAATAACTTTATCGACATAGGGGTTTTCTGCCAGCAGTTCGTTGCTCCCTGTCTAATGTCTCTCTGGCGGGGAGCACAGTGTAAAACCATTAAAAGAACAGTCTCTTGCCTTCTGTGGAGGCATGCCCATAGACATACATTTAATGTCCCCTATAGGATTTAATTATTACACAAAACATAAAGTATTCTCTTTGAGACTTGTAGTATGACATTAACTGTACATTCATAACATATACATATCTACAACAAGGGTATATATCTAAACCTAACGTGGCGGCTACCACAAGTATGTAAGCATAAATAGTACAAACAAACAGAGAAGAAAATTCAAAAGACTAAAGGCCCCCATACACTTAGAGGACAAGTCTGACCAGTTTGCCCTTCGAAAGACCCCCGACAGCTCCCCAGGAGGCTGCTTATTATTTGGCACTTGATGTGCCAATTTATACATGCAATAAATCGCATGCAATTTATTGCATTTATATCCCTGGGGAGCTGGAGGGGGACGGGCAGCAGGGCACATTGGGCTGGCAGCGGGGTCCCTGCGGCGTGTGGTGGGCAGCGGGATCCCTGCGGCGCTGGGCAGTGGTCTGTGAGACGGATGGGAACTGAGTGAGTAGCGCTACTCATCGGGTGGCAGCGCGGGAAACACTGCTGAATTTGAAAACACTGGGCGAACGCTGATTGGCTAAGATTCAGCCAATCCCCGATGCCCGTCCCACGCCACTTCCCAGTTGCCATTGCCCGTCACCCAATCAGCTGGTCGGACCCTGCTGCATGCGTAGGAGAACCCAGGACGGGTGGTTGGATGGCCAACAGGTCTGACCACCTGCTCGGATCCGATGCGCACGGGACCGCACATCGGACCTGAGGGGACATCAAACCGAGCTGATTTGGGCCGATTTCACGGCCCAATTCATCACAATCGGCTCAATGTATGGGCACCTTTACAGTACTAAATGTTTCTGGGTAACAGTCTTCATAGACATTGCTTCATATGGTTTGAGTATTGGACACTAGGCCCTAGTGGCCCGCTGAGCACCAAGAAGACAATTTCTGGCCATTGTAGGCTTTAAATTATAGGACACATACAATGCCATTTTTCAACCACAACTACTGTCATTTTTCTCACATATATGCAGATGTACTAAGCTTTGGAGAGTGTATAAATTAACAACCAATCAGCCCCTGTCATTTAAAAAACATCCTCCCGGTCCTGGAGATCGTGTCCCTCTTTCGGACCCCTGAAAAGGGGGGCAAGCCTCCCAGAATCCTGGCCGTCTGTCACGACTCCTTAGGACCAGATGACTTGAATTGTGTCTTTGGAGCGCCCCCCACCACTGTGCAATGCCTGAAATACCGGGGTGCATGGCCACGAGAACGTGATTGTGTTGGCCACATCCAAAAATATAAGGATTCTTCATAGCTCCGCTCCCATCCCTTCGGCAACCCCGCCTGCCCTGTCTCAAGCAACTGGCCAGCCAGAAAGTAGGCCACCCTGTAGTTAGGATCTCATTGGCTGGTACTTTCACTTTATCAGTCTCCAAGGCTTAGTATATCTGCCTCATCCAGCGCACTTGGTTAAGATAACAACACTTAAAGGTTGCTGTATTCTGTGACCGCAAGTAGAGTGTGACTCAATAATCAACAATATTCAGGCCCTTTCACTTTCTTACTCAGGTTGAATTATACATTGTACTGTGGTTTGTTGTCACAACAGTATATACAGTATTTAGGAAGCTCTGCAAGTGTAGTGTAGTCTATTAGTTTGTGTTGGTTTAGTTTTTTGTGAGGGCCCTGTACTGTTGAATATCCAGGTCAGATAGTCACCGTGGGTGTGCTGCCTATTGTATTTCTTTAGTATAGGCAATCAAGAATAACTATCAGCAGCCTATAAAGCCGTGGGTGTTATGGATGATAATGGGTGTCTGAGGAGCTTGTGTCAGCAATGACCGGGTAGAAGAGTTTGTGAATCCAGGTTCCCCTGCTTCCGGAAAGAATAGGTGATGCTACCCATAGCTGTTATTTCAGTTAGGTGCGAGTTGGATCCTCAGGTGTGTACATCTACAGTACGTGATGTTTGTGAGTTTCATTATACACACTCTCTATAGCAAACTCACTCCTAATTGAATTTAGTCCATACCAGTGCTTATACCCTAGCGCTGTCAGTGAGAGGCACAACTTCCTGAAGAGGATTGTGAACGGAACTGGTAAGTTTGTTTACACCTTTCATCTATCGCTCTATTACCTCTGCAATCTGGGCACGATATTAGCACCCAGTAATGCATTGCAGTAATGATGCCGGGCAAATTAATTACTGAGCAACTGCATTGCTGACAGTCACAGTGGGTGGCATGTTGGGGGGAACATGATGCTAAATTGAAGGGGGAACTAGGGGACCTGTCTATATGACCACACCTTTGCAGCCCTGGCCCCATTCTACACAATGCTGAGATTAATGAATCGTGACATCAGACAGACCACCCCTTGTGGACATGTGCCCGAGGGGGGGGGGGGGGGGGGGTTGTTTGCAGCTTTGGGGTTGTATGTGAAAGAGCTGGGAGAGACTTGTCGACTCTTTAGGGGGAATGCAGTGACACTCGATTTCCAGGAGCCTCCCAGTTGTACTGGGAGCATAGGCAAAGAAATGTGCTCAGAGTCCGGTGTATGCATTCCCAGTGGAACCCTCTGCCAGCTAATAATGTGATCTGTAGCCCATAGGCTACAGGGGATGTGGTCACTAGGTCTACAAGCATTAGATCGACAGTCACTAGGTTGACACATGAGATGATGTCAACATGGAAAAGGTCTACATGAGTTTTTCATGTTTTTTTTTTCTTTAAAGGTGGTTTTACATACTCTACTATCCAAGTGTGCACAGAGAGAGATTATAAGAGTGCCGGAATCATGGCCATCGAAGCTAGCCATGCAAGGGGATGCGGTACACTAATACGGTGTCCATGTCCACTTACAGTAAGTCAACATAGACACCAAAAAGACATGGGAAAAAATCATGTTGATCTAATGTACATCCTATTTTATGTGTCGACCTAGTGACTGTTGACCTATAGTGGTCCACCTGAAGACTGTTGCCCTAAGTTTGTTCGATCCTATGACCCATAACCCGGCTACAGTGGGCCAACGTCATCTTCCAATGGCTTTAGCTGCTGGGACAAGATAAAAAAAAGGTTTGCATTCTGGGGCTGCAACTTCATTCAGGAATGGAGAGATCACAGCAGGTATTGTAGATATCTGCTGCTGTACCTCTGTCATAGTAATACTAAATATTTGTGGTTGACCCCCCCCCCCCCCCATAAATGGGTATTATGGATAATATACCAGCCACACATCTTTATTAATAAATAAGCCTCTATACTTCTCAGTCTGCCTGGCTCCAATGATACTACCTGCTGACATATTTGGTAGCTGCGTAGCAGCTCCAGTGTGAAGAATGACCAGGCAAACGCTAATGAATCTTGGCATAAGTGCACACAATCTTGGTTTAATTAGTGTAATGACAACTCATTTTGAAAAGTGCTGAACACATGCACTTTGCAAGATTCATGCTGTCCCGTAGGCTTTTGTCTTTATTATTCTGAATTCTCTAAACATACTGAGAAAATAGTTCCAAGTGCTCCTCCAACTGCTGCTGCATATATTTTGGAAGACATTGCATTCGCCAGGAAAGTCCTGACACTTCTGATGAGACACAGAACATTCTTGTTATATATTGTTAGCGGGGAGAGGACAATAAAAGTAATTTACTTGAGGTTGGTGATTTGCAGTAGCCCGGAACTCATTTGTTTGTTTATGTGGGTAGACTTCCTATGCATTGCTAGTCAACAGTAAATGTTCTGCAAGCCTAACGATTTCAGCAGGGAGCTGGCTTAATTTTCTGCTTTTATGTCCTCAAACAACATTTGTTAGGCTAAAGATATTGTAAAGTCAATAAACCAGTTACTATCAAGAAATTGACCTTTTTATGGTTGTATGTACAATATGATAAGCTGTATTCAGTGGATAAAAGGCTATGCACATCATACTTGCCTACTTTTGGAAACTAGTTCAGGGAGATTATAGTTGGTAGTAGAATTTTGCACAGCGCCCTATTGAGGGGACGTATCATGCTCCATATATGGAGAGATTGTGAATGTGGCACCTAGAAGCGTGGGTGTGCACTGCTACATCTGAGAGGAATCTTTTAAAATTACTTATATCCAAATGTAGATGAGCCACAAAGCAGTTAGTAAGAGCTACTACAGTATACTTGGTAAAGTTCTGGGAAATGGTGCTGATGGTTCAATGTAAATGTATCTATCTCTCTCATTCCTTTTTTCCCCAAAAATGTAACAGTGTAATGTGGGCTAGGTGAAATGAGGGAGATTTTGGGGGGGCCTGGGGCACTTTAGACAGGAGGGCCCCCCTCCCACTTGTCAAACTGATAACTGACCAGAAAATATGACACTGTCAAAACACAGAGTAAAGGCAGTATAAACTTGGTCAACGGATAACTGCAGGGGGGGTGTTAATATAAATATATATATATATAGAGCTGGCGGGATCGGAACTCCTTGAAACAAATATAAGCTGTGCCGGTGCCTTCACAATATAAGAAATTGTATGTCCATCGATGGTGCGGCACTCATGGCTTCCAATAAAGAACACTTCACACGGAGGTAGTGATCAACGTTTCAAATTTATAATTTTTTTTTCATTAGGATGAAAAATTTGTTATAAATTTGAAACGTTGATCACTACCTCCGTGTGAAGTGTTCTTTATTGAAAGCCATGAGTGCTGCACCATCGTTGTCACATCCACCATGGCGCTTGCCTAAAGACCCCGGTACTGTGCCCAGTCCTGGACCCTCTAGGTGCACTAAAACCATGGCGCTCACCTCTGTTATGTCTCTGGCTCCACTGGGGTACATGTGGCCGTGTTGTCATTGCGTGGTGACACTGGTGTATTGTGCTCCAGCTCCATGCAGGACATGAGTAGCATATCGCCATGTGTGTTTGTGCCTGGTCTGTGTCTGTGTAAAGGCTGGTGCTTGTGCAGCTGCATACAATCAGGGCTTCCCAGCCTCTCCTGCACGGCTCCGCCTCCCTCTCTGATTGCCTGACCAATCCCAGCACAGCTCACCTGGTAAGTACTGGCTGCTCAGGCTAGTCCAGCAGTCAGTACAATTATGTCGATCCCGTAGCATCATTGCTCCTACCTGGCTCTGTAGTACTCACTACAATCCTGAGCTTCCGCTCTCATCTGGCTCTGTAGTTCCCACTACAATCCTGAGCTTCCCCTGGAGAAGATCCTGCTGGCCGTTTACTGCATCAAGTACCACCGGACTCTGCTTACCGCCTATGTGGACAGCGAGGTCAGATCCTCAAAGGGGTCTCACCTTGCTATACTTCCGACGGTCACTTCCAAAGGTTACCTCTGGCAGCAGCCATGACCATAAACTGCAAGGATTCCTCTTCTCCAGTTATCTTCATTTATTAACTTCAAATCCTCACCCAATCATCCAATCCGCAACCAATCATCCAATCTTCAAATCCTCATCCAATCATCCAATCTGCAACCAATCATCCAATCTTCAAATCATCATCCACATCACCCAATTGTCCAATCTTCTAACCTTCATCCAATTTTCATACCATCATCCACATCATCCAATCTTCCAACCTTCCAATCTGCAATACAATCTTCATTCGTTCTTCAAGTCATCCAATCCTCAATTCCTTCTGCAACCCTTAATTACTACTCCGGTTTATATTCTATTCCACTCTTCAATTATATTGCAATATTCTTGGACCAATAAGGACCAAGCTTCATCATCTATTATAATAACTTACTGGACAATTGACTTTATATTTGCATACTTGCCATATACCGTTTTTATCATTATTATCACTGTCTGCAATATCTTCATTAAATTCATTATATTTTATCCTCCTTGTTTTACTCCCTTCTGTCGTGGATGCAACCACCATACATTAAGCACCCAGCCTCCGTCACTCTCCAGCTGGTGCTTCTAAGAGCGTGACAATCGTTGGACAATATATATATATATATATATATATATATATATATATATATATATATATATATATATATATATATATATATACACACACACACACACACACACACACACACTATAATATATATATATATATATATATATATAGAGAGAGAGAGAGGGTAATGGTGCGGCGCTCCGGATCAATAATCAAATAAATTCAGACAACAAGGTACTGATTGACAACGTTTCAGTTGTATTAGCCAACTTTTTTCAATTCATACATATCAAAAAACAAAGTGTACATACCTTATATACTACAAACAATCACCCGTGCAAAGTGAAGCTGCGGCAGAGGGGGTGGAACAATCCCCCAGCCCCGTCGCCGTGCAGTGACGTCATTGCATAACAGACGCAATGTAATTGTCACGGATCACAGAGGAGGACACTACTTGTGTGAGAATTTGACTGTACCTGAGCAGAGGCGCGGAGTCTAACCGTGCCAGGGGTTTTCTGCCAGTGACCCCTCCAAGCGGGATTTGGGCTTTTGCGGCACCTGGCACGTCGGTCGCGGCCCTCTGCCCAGGCTTCTCGTACAGGTGCTGGTTACACTAGAAGTAGCAGTAGTCAGACAAAGGTTTAGCAGGTGCAGGTCACAGGTATAGCCGGGTCGGTAGCAAATAACAGATGGCTGGAGGTACACAGGGATTGAGCAGGTTCTTTGTCACAGGAATAGCCAGGTCAGTACCAGATATCAGGGAGCGTAGTGCAGACAAGGATTTAGCAGTTGCAGGTCACAGGGATAGCCAGGTCGGTAACAGTAAATCAGAAGGCTGGATACACACAGGTATAATGCTGGAATGGTGTGAGTACCTGAGACACTGGACACTGATAATACTATGCAGCACTGGATGACTTCAGGTATGAGCTTGAAACCAACAAGCAGTGAACAGAGACTGAATGAGCAAACTGAGAGTGGATCTCCCCAGGTACTGTGCAGATGGTGATTGCAGTCAGCTGTATAGGCAGGTAACACTGGAGTTTGCAGGATGAGCTTGGTGAACAGGTATTTGCAGGATTGATTACTTGCAGACAAGTACTTAGCTGGAGTGCAGGGAATTACAGCAACTGCAATTCTGGGCCAGATAACAGAATCTTTCACTTGACATGGGAGACAAGGAACAGCATGTAGCTCAGGGAAATAACACCTTGCTTCTGGCACCAGTGGGAATTCTCACAGGGAGTATCACTCAGCTGTAGGGGTGTGATAGGCTGCTGAGATCAGCTGACAAGGTGATGTCAGAGTACCAGGTATTCACACAATATAACAGAGTGTGACATTACTCCCCCCTGAATGGGTGGCCTCCGGACACCCCTTGGACTGGTAGCAATTAATGCTTTCGACGACACTTCTTCCCTCCTCGGGAACGTCTTGATCTACTTGGAAGAGGTGGAATCTCCGGTTCAACAAAAACTGCTTTCCGAAATATAGGACCACCAGGAAACGGTGCTTCATCCATTACGGGATCAGAATCAGAATCAGAGTCCTGGTCTAGTGTTAGAACCATGTTTTTCTTTTTGACAGTAGTATCAGAAATGGATGAAGAATCCAAAGAACCAGAATACCTAGAGGAGTCGTCATGAAGAGAGACCAAGGAAGCAACCCCGAGTCTCAAAATAGCAGACTGTGGACCTGGTACAGATCTTGATGCTTTTGGAGCAAACCTTTGTAGAACTGCTTCAGTAAAAGCTGAGAGATCTTCTAAAATAGGATCCTTGGTCTCTATGAGTGGGTTAGCCCAATCCAAAGCCTTACCCCTAAAGGCCAAAAGGAAATATTTCACAACCTTGGAAGAAGAGAGCGATGTCAGCAATCCCTAATCCACATCGGCAAGATATTGACGAACCAATGCATAAAACTGATCCAGATCTCCATCGAAATAAACGGATGGTCGACCATCCTCTAAACTTCTAGGCAGAGAATCAAATGAAGAGTCCACAACTGCTGGAATATTATTCATTTCAGAAAACTTTACTTCTTTTTTGGGACCCAGTATTGGAAGGTTTCCACTTGACTGTATAGACAGAACTGAACTAGGACTGGAGGCACTGGAGTCACTTCCTGAAACTGCCAACTCAGACATCTCCCCTGGCATTAGAAGCTCAGCTGCCCATCCTGGAGAAAAAAAATCATACACCCCTTCTGGAGTTACAAATTCAGATGCCCTTCCTAGGTCTACAAGACCAGATACCCTACTGGGACTGGAGATCTCTCCTGGGGCATGGCATACTGTGACCCCTCCTGGTGCATGGCACACTGATCCATCTTGGAGCACGCCACACAATGATCCATCTTGGGGCACGCCACACAATGATCCATCTTGGGACACCATACTCTGAGGGCGCTCTTGGGGTATGATGCTCTGAGGCCCCTCCTCGGGCTGGAAGGCCAGAATCCCCTCTTGGGGCTGGATTGGCAGAGCCCCCTCTTGGGGCTGGATTGGCAGAACCCCCTCTTGGGGCTGGATTGGCGGAACCCCCTCTTGGGGCTGGATTGGCCGAGCCCCCTCTTGGGGCTGGATTGGCCGAGCCCCCTCTTGGGGCTGGATTGGCCGAGCCCCCTCTTGGGGCTGGATTGGCCGAGCCCCCTCTTGGGGCTGGATTGGCCGAGCCCCCTCTTGGGGCTGGATTGGCCGAGCCCCCTCTTGGGGCTGGATTGGCCGAGCCCCCTCTTTGGGCTGGATTGGCGGAGCCCCCTCTTGGGGCTGGATTGACGGAGACCCCTCCTGGGGCTGGATTGACGGAGACCCCTCCTGGGGCTGGATTGACGGAGACCCCTCCTGGGGCTGGACTGACGTAACACCCTTTTCAGAATCGGGTTTTTGGCCTTGGAACCGATCATCGATAGAAACATCGGTCATTCCTCCTGATGTTGCAGGAACAGATTTCCCACTGACTTTAAGAGATTTGAAAACTCTCTTTTGAAGTCCAAACCTGTAATTGGGTGCTTTTGTCACAGGACCCCAATCTTGAACTTGAATTCCTCTTTGGACACTCTCCTTAACACCCATAGTCTGAATGGTGCAAACTGGAACTGATGAGGACCCTCGAGATGTTTTATCACTGATGCCATTACTCTGATTCCTGGATTTGCGCAGGGAGCAATTCTCAATGAAATGATCAGGACCCGCACAATAAAGACAAAGTTGCAATTCCTTGCGCCGTTGGCGTTCAGCTTCCGACAACTTGGGCCTTAGAAAGCTCTGATGCCTCTCTCTTTTCTGTCCAGAGAACGTTATCTCAGTTTTTAGGGCTCCTAAATCAACAGACTCCTTAAATGCAGTGCCTTGCGCTGGGGTTTTAATGGAATCAGGCATTTTTTCAAAAAGTTCTGGTAGAAACTGAATAATCCTGATTAATATCTTTTGCAGCTGCTCTAACATCTGCCCAAAAACTCTCAGTCTCACAGAAGTCTGGATACCTGGTGACTGGAAGGTCTGTGAATAATTGTGAGTGGTCCCTTTAACTGAGTCATCTGTTTTCAGATTACCAGCAAATTCATTGGAAAAGACTGGAGGAATGCAAGGGTTAACTGAGTCAGCAAAAAGTCTTTGGGACTGAGAAGCCATGGTAAAACAATCAGCTAAATAATGCAACATGGATGCTTGCGACCTCTCACATATCTTAATTAAGTCCACATGAAGGTCTGTCACCTGGGTCTGACCAGCAGTGTCCATTTTTATTAGGCCAGAAGCAATCTGTCACGGATCACAGAGGAGGACACTACCTGTGTGAGAATTTGACTGTACCTGAGCAGAGGCGCGGAGTCTAACCGTGCCAGGGGTTTTCTGCCAGTGACCCCTCCAAGCAGGATTTGGGCTTTTGCGGCACCTGGCACGTCGGTCGCGGCCCTCTGCCCAGGCTTCTCGTACAGGTGCTGGTTACACTGGAAGTAGCAGTAGTCAGACAAAGGTTTAGCAGGTGCAGGTCACAGGTATAGCCGGGTCGGTAGCAAATAACAGATGGCTGGAGGTACACAGGGATTGAGCAGGTTCTTTGTCACAGGAATAGCCAGGTCAGTACCAGATATCAGGGAGCGTAGTGCAGACAAGGATTTAGCAGTTGCAGGTCACAGGGATAGCCAGGTCGGTAACAGTAAATCAGAAGGCTGGATACACACAGGTATAATGCTGGAATGGTGTGAGTACCTGAGACACTGGACACTGATAATACTATGCAGCACTGGATGACTTCAGGTATGAGCTTGAAACCAACAAGCAGTGAACAGAGACTGAATGAGCAAACTGAGAGTGGATCTCCCCAGGTACTGTGCAGATGGTGATTGCAGTCAGCTGTATAGGCAGGTAACACTGGAGTTTGCAGGATGAGCTTGGTGAACAGGTATTTGCAGGATTGATTACTTGCAGACAAGTACTTAGCTGGAGTGCAGGGAATTACAGCAACTGCAATTCTGGGCCAGATAACAGAATCTTTCACTTGACATGGGAGACAAGGAACAGCATGTAGCTCAGGGAAATAACACCTTGCTTCTGGCACCAGTGGGAATTCTCACAGGGAGTATCACTCAGCTGTAGGGGTGTGATAGGCTGCTGAGATCAGCTGACAAGGTGATGTCAGAGTACCAGGTATTCACACAATATAACAGAGTGTGACAGTAATGACATGTATACCATCAACATGACAATAAACCAGCAATCTGTAGGAGAGAGACAAAAAGGCATAATGGCAAAAGGTAAATAGATAATAAACAACATGTTCCATAACTGCAATACAAATGGTAAATGCGTATGATTAGCGGAAACATGCGTAAGAAATGCTTTCATTAAGACCTCGGGGAGAGACCACATCGAGTCTGTGTATCCACATAACCTCCCGTTGGAGTAGTTGAAGCGCCCTGTTACCACGAATGGAGAGGGGAATAGTATCAATAATGCGGTAGCGTAGCGAATTGAGTGGGTGGGAAAATTCGGCAAAGCGCCGAGCCACCGGCTGTTCGCTGGTACCCGCTAAGATGGCTTTGCGGATAGCAGCGCAGCATCTCTGTTATTCGAGTCCGTGTATCGTTATTCTATTTCTACTTGATTCGGCGCCGCATCTGAGTTGCGGATGTTTGAATTGCGTCATTGCCAGAAGTGTGTTGTCTCAGCACCTCTGTGGAATGCGTAAGTCCTTCTCTTCGTGCCGCCGTTGAACGCATGGTCTTCCTGTGGGCGTTTTTTTATTTAACCTCACTAATTTTACTTGAATAAATAAAATATATGCATTTTTATATACTCCGAGTGAATATAACATTATTATATGATATATAAATAACACCATGTTATATTGTGTAATAGTAGTGTTTCTAAACACTGTCAGGTGCCTGTTTTCTCTCTCCTCTCTCCACAAAAGTACCCACCAATTAACTAAGTCGGCATCTAGAGAATTGGGCTGCCACCCCACAGACCATAAAAGTCACGTAGATTCTGTCAAATCCTAGGACAAGTTTTGTCCCCGGAACCAAGGTTCCCTAAAAGTTTCATTTACACACCCACAGTGTGTTTGTCCCTTTGTACCTTACTGTGTAGGATCCCTGACAGGCTCAGCGCTACCTCTGAAAAAAAAACCTCCCATAACCAGGCCACTGCTGCTGCTGCTGCTGTAATCCTCCATGGGCCTGAGAAGCATATGATGAGCTCCACAAAGCAGAGCTCAGCACAAGCTTTTCAGCCTCTGACCTCTTCTGCAAAGTCCAATGGGACTTAGTCCTTCCCAGTAATGCACTTCACACTTGTGCAGTCAGTTTGCCTTGGCTCCCCATGCTCAGCACCATTAATCATTGTCGCATTGGCAGATATGTGAAGCTGCAGCACTACCCCACTCGCACACAGGGTAAACCGGACCACTGCCTCAGCCACAGGACCCTGGCTCAGACCACCATTGCCATATCCCAGGACCACCGCAGAGGGGGTCCCAAACTACTGCTATCAGTATATCAACAAAGAGGTTGGCCTGTCGGCCAATCCTTGCCATACACCAGCCAGGCAAAGCCCAGATAAATCATATTTTTAAAAATGTTTAAAAACCTTATTCGGCAATCCCAATCAATTTATGATTGATATAGCCAGTAGGGGCAGCCAATACATTAAGAATTGATTGTGATAATCATATACAGAATAAAGGATCGTCACAATTTATCACAGGTGTATGGGCCCCTTAAAGCATTCTCTGAATTGGGCCCTCTGAGGGCATTATTATTTGTAACTAGGTGCAATATTTGATGATACTTTATACTGTAGGAGGAGATGTATTAAGCCTTCTAAAAAGGAAAAGTGTTGTTGTTACCCATGGCAACTAATCAGATTTGAGCTTCCATATATTTAGTACTTTCAAACAATAAGAGATGGAAACTGATTGTTGTTATGATCAACCCCTATACTTTTGTTTTATAGATATGAGAAATCACACCTACTGTATAATATCTAGTTAAGGCTCTTATCGAATATATACTATGTAGACAAAAGATCAATAAGATTTAATTGACATTATTGTAGGTCCACCACATGCAGTGGTTACTGCAGACACCCTTCATGGCAAACTGTCCAAAAGTTCCTGGACAACAGCAGGTGGTATTTTTTTGACATTCCACCTTATGTACAGTGACCAACTGTGACACTGAAGAAAGTCAAATCAGCCTAGAATGCAACCATCACTCCAATTCTTTCCAGAGGCTCTCAGTGGGAACTGAGGGCTGGCCAGTCCAGGTTACTGAATCTTCTGTATACCAGTCCAGCGTTGTCATGCATTCATGACAGCATTACTGTAGCTACGGCAAACTATGGCATCAGAGGTTTTCCGGGATATCACCAAAACCATAGACATCTATCTGACGTGATAAATGTAAATGGTGATTCATCACTACGTAGCACTCACCGCCATTGTTCAAGTGTTCATTATCAATGTTGATAGCTGCATCCAGTCCACCATGCCAAGTTCAGAAGGCTGTGAAATCTCCAGCAGATTAGTTGTATACACTATGTTGCAGGGATGTGCGGTGAGGTAAATGGCTCAAGTCCCTGGGAAGTACCAGAGCCAGATATGCACACAATATGTAAAAAAAAAGTGTATTTGTGGATACAAATGCACCTATTTTTTTTACAAATTTCCTTTGGTAAATTTCCCCCCAATATATGAGTCCAGAGGTACATGCCAGCATTATACACATGTGCAGCAGAATACACTGCTGGAGATTCACCCAGTTTTGATAAGAGATGTGCAGAAAAGGTAGCCAGATGAGGCACTGCCTCACTTGCCATAGACTTTTTACTCCAGAGTTTTGACTATAAAAATAAGAATTGTTTTATAAATTATTTGTATTTTTGACATCCTTTATCAATTCAAAATGTTGGCATTTACACTAGTATGACAGAAAAGGCTTTGCCTCACCTGCCTCACACCACTGCTATGTTGGAGATATGAAAGCAGTTGGTTACGGCAGAAGAACAAGAATCATGATCTCCATGCAGCTATTTTCCAGCTATTGCTCAATGGTGCTTTATTGCTATTAGACGGGGTACATGCAAGTTGATACAAGGTTTATAGAAAATACTTCTACTTACATACAAAGCCATTACTCTGACTACACTGACTTAAATCTCTTCGCTTATCTCAAAATATATCCCCACCCGACCTCTCCGCTCTGCACAAGATCTGCGTCTCTCATACACACTCATTACTTGCTCCCACTTACACTTGCAGGATTTTTGTCGGGCAGCACCCACCTTATGGAATGCCCTTCCACACACACTAAGACTCTCCTCTAGCCTCCAAACTTTCAAGCGTTCCCTGAAAACTCACCTCTTCAGGCAAGCCTATCATATTTAGCACCCCCACACAACCTCCAGTAGCATTTATATCTAATTGCATCCCATCAGGACTGTCCTGTAATCTGATGGGACTGTCATGCTATGGAATTCTATCCTTTTGTATCCCTCCTATTATCCCTATAGATTGTAAGCTTGTAAGCTTATCCCTATAGATTGTAAGGGCCCTCCTACCTCCATGTCGATTTGTTTCTACCCAGTTTGTTTAATAACTGTTGTTTCCAATCATAAATATACGGAATATGCTGCACTATATAAGAAACTGTAAATAAATAGTAGCGTTTATACGCTGGGTTTGTCTTTATACGCTGATTTTATCCTTCTTCCATAACATGTTGATGTACAGTATATTAAGTCATATTGTCCACTCCCTCCATGAGTAATCTGAGACATAAATGAACTTAAACTAAGTAGCATTATAGGAGAAAAACATAAAAGTAACATTATTATAGAGCGCTCCTGAAGTGAAGTGAAAGGGTATGGACCTAGGATATTCAGTGAAGCAGTTACCAGGAGGAGTGGGTGGCAGTGGCTGGGGTTGGCATACTGTATGTTATATTCATTTTTCTGCTGAACACACACACACCAGCCTCAAGAAGAATTACCACACAATAAAACAAAACCTGTTGTATCACAAACGTTTGGTCAAGCCTTTTGATATGGAGAATATGAACTCCCAAAAATGATTCTTTCTTTAAAATAAAACTAATACCTAACCCCATAATATCATCAATATGAATAACACAACCTAATATAAAAATCTGTAACAAATGTTCTCAAAATGAATTATTAATGACTACATTAATTTATCCTACATGCATCTCTGTCAGGAACTGGTCACAAGAAATGGTCTAACGCTTAAGGTCCCTATACCATACATGAATTGAGCCTGTTTCCAGCAGATCTGGCTGAGAAGTCGGGTGAAATCGGCCCAAATCGAATGTTTATGACATCCGATCCGATGCACAGTTCTGTGCACTTTGGACCAGAGTCAGTGGTTGAGCGTTTTGCACAGAGCATAAATTGTATGTGCACCCACATTGTATCGCATTTGATTGGGTCCATTGGTGTGTTGCAGCACTGCACTTCTAGCACACACCTATCTGCAGAGCGGAGAAGCGACAGACAGTAAAGGCGCTCTCTCCACTCTGTGTCTCTGAGGCCCCCCAATCCCCCCCCCCCTGCCGCTGGCAGCCCCTTAGAGAGGCTGCAGTAGTGGCAGGTGGGTGGGCAGATTTAAAACTCATATTCAAATGAGTGGACAGCTGCTGATTGGCGCTTTCAGCCAATCAGCAGCAGCCCATTCACTTGAATGAGTTTTATTTAATTGTCCTGTCCACATCGCTCCTGCGACCTGTTCCCCTCCTGCAGCTCCATGAGAGTCCTTACATGCGATAAATCACATGCGTTTTATCGCATATGTAAAAAACTATAACATCAAGTGCCAAACCATATGTGACAGCTACCGGGGGACCTGAAGGGAAATCGGGTCTGACAAGTTGGCCTAGTGTATGAGGGCCTTCAAATATAGGGTACAATACTAGAAGAGTGAAATACAAATCATTGGTTCATTCAAAATTCTAGAGTTCCAGAAGAATGGCACCCCTGCTGGTAACCTATAGTACTACACGTTCAGGACCTTTGATGTATCGTTCAAGATTATCTACATCTATGACTTTTAGCCATCTATTACTACAGTAAGTGTACATTATATCACTGCATTACCTAATTATCCTCTGTATTTCTTCTAGGAAACAGTGTAGGAAGCGTTTGGCTTCTCGAGTAATCTCTGATGTCACTGAAACAGATGAATGTATTATATATTAATTCCTGGAAATTCCAGGCACTTTCTGCAGCCTCAGTACTACGTATCCGTATATATGCTGACTGAACCGCTATTTAATGTGAACATATGGCTCAAACTCCTATTACTAAATGAAAATCTAAAAAAAAATGTGCTTGAATGTGCAATATAATTTGTTGTGGGTAAATGTGCTGCATTGAGCCCACTGATAATAATCATAACATGTCCACATGTTTTAAAAGAAATAAACAATTAGACTCATGGAAATATTAAGAGATACAAGTTTAATAATACTTCTAATTTCTAGAAATTTCTGCCAGCTACGGCCTAAAGTTACTGTATGTCATCTTTTTAATCTGGTAATGTAACACTTTAATTGCTACAGATGTGTCCTGGTTACGATAATCACAATTGCAATTTTTTTTTCGCCAATTTTCGTGTAAAGTTGCATGGGGATCTTTAAAGGGGTATGGATCATTAAGTCTAAACCAAGTTGGTCGACATGCAGAAAGGTCGACATGGCTCTAGGTCATTAGGTCGACATGGGCAAGGTCGATGCTCAAAAGGTCTGCATGGGGTTTTCACTGTTTTTTTTACCCGAATGTCGACACAGTGGACACGGGCACTGAAATGTAGCGATGCGCTCGCGATGCTTCGGGCTCAGTGCTCGCTACGCTCGGCACACTATTTTATTCTCCCACTGCGCCCTAGTGGATGGTAGGGCATGAAATACCGCCTATCGGCTCAAAAAAACAGTGAAAAACCCCATGTCGACCTTTTGACTGTCGACCTTGCTCATTTTGACCTAATGCTTATGTCGACCTAGACCCATGTCGACCCAGCTGTAGCACAATGTACATAAAGTAATGGTTCCATCAGTAAGTTACATGCTCACACTGCCACAGCCATCTGGCAGTCACCTTAACAACTTTGGTTATGGTATAAATGATAGGTTAACTCTACGTCAACAGTCATTAGGTCGACCACTAATGGTCCACAGTGGGTAGGTCGACACCTTTAAATGGTAGACCTATTCAAGGTCAACAGAAGCAAAAGATCGACATAGACATGTTCTATAATGAAAAGGTTGACACGTGTTTTCATGTTTTTTTGGTTTAGAGTAGAGAAAATGATGTGTTACTGCTCTGAGTTTGAGCGGTTCCACATATATTGGGAGGGTTTGTAATTTTAAAATAATGTAAAATTGACAAGGAGTATCATCTCGGATGCAGAAGCCCGGGAGTGCAGACATCCGGAAAGGTGTCGACCTACCCACCGTCGACCATTAGTGGTCAACCTAATGTATGTCGACCTAGAGTCAATCTATCATGAGTCTGGATATCAAGAACTTTACCACCCTACAGTACATCGAGATGGGTGATAGCTAAGATGAATGCAACAAAGTAGGCCTTCATTTTGGTTATGGTATATTAGATCTACAATGTCCAGGTCTACAGTCATATGGTAAACCCCTAATGGTTGACAGGGTCCAACTGACTGTCGACCTAGTGTCAATGTATCATGTGTCCGGATACCTTAATTTTGTTCCTCATCTATATAAAACCACCAGGGGCGATTTGACAGCAGCTAATGATGTTGACATATAATGAATGTCAACATGGATGCTGGTGACATGTTACATGTTGACCATTTTGACCATATCTACATTCTCATGCAGGGGCTTTTTAAGAAAGTAGGAGGTCTGTGTGCAGCCTCCTCCATCTAGGCCCCTTCCTCTGTGCCGGCAGTCTTGCTGTGCAGAGCTAATGAGTCTGAGCTCTAGAGGGCTCAGACCCTAATGAGGCCTACACACATAGTGATTTTGGGTGACATTCTATGGGATGAGATTTGTGTTTTTTGGCGCAATTTTCGCAAAAAACGTCCGAAATCCCGTTTTCGCATTTTTAATGAGATGCGGAAAATGGCAAAAATCGCAGATTTTGCCGCGAAATCGCACTTTTACAAAGTGCAATTTTAACTCGCACCGGAAGATGTTTTCCCATTGAAAAGAATACAAATCGCATATTTAATGAGATGCAAATTTGGGAAATAAAAATTCTTAAATTAGTCTTAAATTCGCCAAAAAATCAGACCAGGTTCTGATATGCGAGTTGGCCAGAACCCTGCACAGATCATTGAGATCTGTGCAGGGTTCTGTGGTAAAAAATGTTTTTTGTTTTTTTTTTACGGGGGACAAAATACGTGGGACCCCTACGCTTTTTGTCCCCCGTATTTTTGGAACCAGGTCCGGCTCAATGAGCCCGGGGCTGGTTATGCTCAGGAGGGGGGACCCCACGCAATTTTTTTTTTATTTTTATTTTTTTATACAAACCCAAAATCACACATAAGCTCAAATTCGCACATTTTCATGCCTAAAAATCGCACATTTTCATGCTGAAAATTCGCCCATTATCGCACTCAATCGCACTTTTCTTGCCGGAACATGCACCTCATTACATATATGCAAATCCAAGGCAAAAATGCGATTTGAAAAAAGTGCGATAATGGGCGAAAAACTGACCAGCGAAAAACTCTCATCCCATAGAATGTCACCCTTTGTGTCATTTTCTAAGCGATCTGACTTAATTTGACTAGATCACTTAGAAAATTACCCTACATCGCTTAGATCAAGCATGCATAAGAAAAGCATAATAAATCTGCTCTCACCAGAGAACACTGGTCCTGACAGCTCGCTCAGCACACATCGCTGAAATAGCACTGTGCAGCGGTGTGTGTGCTGCGTGATCTTGCTGAACGATGTGAACGATCTAGCATCGCTCAGATCGCTCTGCAACATTGCCACGTTTGTAGGGCCCTTAATACAATGCGCATATCTACAGAAAAATGACACAGCGCTGCTGCCTTCATTGCAGGGTGCAGTGGGCGGGAGGGTTATGGCAGCTCTAGCTGGCGTAATCCTATAGAGGCCTATGGGCTTCTTTTCGTGACCCCCGCACTGCCCATGTGGGACTCAGAAACCAGTGTGCATTCCAGTGCCAGATTAAGCCTTCGGGGGGCCCGGGGCACTTTAGACAGGGGGCCCCCCTTGCACTTATCATTACTGGCCGCAAACTGCATGGCGGAATATTACACTGTCAAAACAAAGAGTAAAGGCAGTATAAACTTGGTCAATGGGTAACTTCAGGGGATATATATATATATATATATATATATATATATATATATATATATATATATATATATATATAGAAAACCAGCAGATCCCGGCACTCACTTCAGCTCCCTTAGTTTGTGCTCCGGTGCCCTCCTGTGACGGATTGTCACTTTATGTAAAGAATACAGGATCGAGGCGGCACTCCAAAGGCTTGTTGCAAAGACAAATATTCTTTATTGAAAAAAGAGTGTCACATCCGACACGTGTTTCGGGCAACGCAGGCCCGTCGTCAGGGATAAAACACAAGCACAAATGCATAACCTTATATACGTAACACACCCCACCCCCAATGATTAACACACAGTGCATTCACCTGTGTCCGTTCCCGGTTTCTCTTACTCTCAGCGCATATACCAATAGGGAGTGTGCGCCCAGTGATGTACTCATCACTCTGTGCCTGGAACGCACTCTTTCTGTTACCAAGGTAACAATGCGTCTCATACAGACGCTGTTGTAGCTGTGCGCTTTTACTGGAGAGTGTTGATTGTCGGGTACAGGCACTGTGAAGGAAAACAGTCTGTTTAAAACCAAAAACTTACAATGTAAGAAGTGCTGCTATTGCACTATAATTATCCATGTGGTAATAAGAACATATATCATGTATCTCTAAATATATTGTACCAAAATATGTGCATAACGTGAAAAAATACAAAATTTGAAAAAATGCAAAAAATGAAAAACGTGCATAAACAGTACATATATATAGAGAGAGATATATGCATAAAAAATATGCATGAAAAATATACACAATTACATCCACAAAAACATAAAAACATAAAAACAGGCATGAAAGACATAAAACCGCATATACTTGTAAGTACGTTATTATAAACCTATTATGTCAGATTATCATGTTGCTGTCATCCTATGGCAACATAGTATACATCTCTTTCTAACAAAAATGTATCAATAGGAGATGTTAAATTGTATGAGATTTATAATCTATCTACAAGAAACAATGGAGACCTAAATTCTCATTCCATCCCGAGGGGCAATGGTATCTAAACGGAAGATCCATTTACTTTCTAGCTGTAATAGCTTCTTCCCTCTATTCCCACCTCTGATGGACTGGGGTATATGGTCGACAATTTTCGACCTAATACTAGCAATGCTATGGCGGGCATTTACGCAGTGCCTCGCCATAGGCTGATCACTTGTACCAAGTTTTTATTGCCGCACGGATGGCAGCCCGATGGTTTGCCATCCTCTCTTTAAATTGGCATTCTGTCTTGCCCACGTAGTATAGCCCACATGGACAAGACAGAACATAGACCACCCACTTGGAGTGCCGCCTCGATCCTGTATTCTATATATATATATATATATATATATATATATATATATATATATATATATATATATATATATATATATATACATATACACACAAACACACACACAAACCACATGAAAAGCCTGTGTTTGTCCCTCTGCACCTTACTCTGTAGGAGACCTCACAGTTCCAGTGCTGCCTCTGATTAAAAACCCTCCCATGACTAGGCTGCTGCTGCTGTTATCTATGGGCCTGAGAAGCATGTAATGAGCTCCACCAATAAGAGCTCAGCACAAATGTCTCAGCCTCTGCCCTCTGGTGCAAAGTGTCATGGGACTTAGTCAACTCCCAGTAATGCACTGCACACTTGGCTCCCAATGCTCAGCACCATTAATCATTGTCATATTGGCAAATAGGTGAAGCTGCAGCACTACCCCACTCCCATGCACAAAACTTTTAGCTAAAAAAATAAAAATAAAAATAATAATACATGCCCACTACAGGGGGCCACTAGCTAGAGGGGGGCCCAGGGGCACTGACCCCTTGTGCCTCCATTATAATCCGGCCCTGACTGCATCCATTATAAATACGTCTCTGTTCTCATGTCAACCTGACTGTCACCATGATCACTGCTGGCAAATCATAATCATAGCACATTCAAATATTGTCATTTTTAATCCCCCAATTCCCCAGATGGGATAAAGTAGAACTACTGTTTCTTTAAAATAATGTTGCATTATCTAACCAGGTATTAATGCCGTGCTCTTGTCTGTGTCGTATAAAGCTTTTTGCAAAGTCAGATATTTTACTAATCGCCTCATGTCTATAAATCTCTAGGTGGCAGCAACTGACAATGCATTACTGCCCTTGGCACATACAGTATAGGAGAGATAATACTCCTCATTGCCAAAGAACTTTGGGTTCTGCGCAAGTTAAAATAACTGCAGAAAAGCAATGTACCTCTGTGCCCCCGAGTAAGACGTATCTCTCTACAGCACCTCACTAATTTATTTTCTGTGACACTTTTTTTTTTTACAAAGCCGGCACATACAGAAAGATATAGCTGGGGAGAATAAATGACTAAGCTGTCCAGTAAGAATTTTACAGAATTTGCACATGTCCTGCATAAAACATAGGGAGTTATTAAGACCCAATTGCATGGCTGCAAATTCACAGAAAGCATGATTATCAATAGGGCTTGCATGCTCAAGGCCATCCGGTGACAGGTTGATTGACAGGATGACGGCGTATGGAGAGTTAATTGCCCGTTTTCTGGGAGTTTCAGGGAAAATGCAGGCATTTAAGGGAATGTCATGTGACACAAGGATTAACTTTGTGATTGGGTGCGCACAACAAAACCAAAAGCAGCTTAATAACAATTTAAAGGTGACACTCAATAAGCACCGTACACATGGAATCCAAAACAAATAATAAAACTGTTAATTTAGCGCTAATGGTGTCCCCAAAAAAACTCAGTGTGAAATGTCACAATGTAATCAAAGGTAATGTCACCAATGATGATCCCCAATGAGGTGGGATTTCCGAAGTTTATCCTCCACTGATCACGTCCTCACAATGGTGGTGGGTATATGAAATGGGATGCGGTTAATTTCCCGGCGGTCGGGATCCCGGCGGTCGGAATCCCGACACTGGAATCCCGACCGCCGAAATCCCGAAACTTTCTCCCTCCGTGGGTGTCCACGACACCCATAGAGGGAGAATAAAATAGCGTGGCGAGCGTAGCGAGGCACCGGGCCCGCTGCGTGGCGAGCGCAGCGAGCCCGCAAGGGGGGGCGATCCATGTCCCCCCCTTGTCGGGATTTCGGCGGTCGGGATTCCAGTGTCGGGATTCCGACCGCCGGGATCCCGACCGCCGGGAAATCATATCGGATCCTATGAAATGACACAAGAATTGCGAGATAGTGCGTAACTTTAAAAACATGTGAATTTAATATAGTTGTGCACTTACAATTTTGATGAAGAAATAAGCATAAAAACAATCCCTCGATGCAAACTGCAGTCTCAAGATAGAGTCCAAGGTGCAATGCCCCTCCAGTTCCGGATACTGAAAGAGAGAAGCCGTGGATCCCGCAGGTTACGTCCTGTTTGAGCAGGTGATTAAAAGGCAAGACACGCGTATCCAGAACTGGAGGGGCATTGCACCTTGGACTCTATCTTGAGACTGCAGTTTGCATTGAGGGATTGTTTTTATGCTTATTTCTTCATCAAAATTGTAAGTGCACAACTATATTAAATTCACATGTTTTTAAAGTTACGCACTATCTCGCGAATTCTTGTGTCATTTCATATACCCACCACCATTGTGAGGACGTGGTCAGCTGAGGATAAACTTTGAAAATCCCACCTCATTGGGGATCATCATTGGTGACATTACCTTTGATTACATTGTGACATTTCACACGTAATGTGTGAGTTTTTTGGGGGACGCCATTAGTGCTAAATTAACAGTTTTATTATTTGTTTTGGATGTCATGTGACGTCAACTCTGGCCCGATCCAGATGCTTCTATCGCAGCTGCGGAGTAAGTCCTGGGCTGCGCTCAGACTGCACACACTGGAAGAATCATTCAATTCAATTTGTTGTTCCTCCTAATCAGGGGCTGGCTGGCAACTTTCAGCCTGGGGGCAACACCACCACCATCGTTTCACCACCCTGCCCTCTCCCCTCTATTATTATTATTATAATTTTATTTATAAGGCGCCACAAATGTTTTGCAGCGCCGTACAAAGGAACAATACAGGGAGACAAAGCTTGGCATAACATTGAATAAATAACAAAAATACAGTACAAATAAAGAGCGCCACAGATCAATACACATTACAGCTTAAATGTAAGTAGTGAGGACTCAATCAACATACAACTAGAGGCTTGATGCCAATGATGGAGAGGAGTATGCGGACAAAGATGGTCACTGAGTGTTGGAGTATAGGAGAGCTGTGAGTGAAATGTGAAGAGAAGTGGGCTTTGACAACAGGAGGGAAGAGGGCCCTACTCGGAGGAGCTTACAATCTAGTAGGAAGGGGAGACAGACAGATTACAAGAGGTGCAAGCGAGTGGGTGGTGGTTAGATAGCAGGATGTAAAAAGGCAAGGGGTCGGAGAACCAGCTGGTTTATGCAGTGGAAGGGATGACGCTCCGACAGTGGGGATCCAGATGTCGCATACCATTCCCCCCTCTAGTACAGATGGAGCGGGCCTCGCTCTTGCAGGGAATGGTGGAAGATTCGCCATCCCCCACCAGCCTCCGTAAGGTGGCGCGCGTGCACGAGATGCACGCACGATGCCTTACAACGGGGCTCCCCTCAGGTCCCCGCCACCTCGCCGAGGGTCGCCCCGGGTCCCCGGCGCCTCGCTGCCCCCCTAACCCTGTCCGTCTCCCTGTAGTAGAGATGTACAGGGTTCCCGTCCCCCCGCCGATGGGAAACTAAGACGCGCGTGCGTGTGAGACGCACGCTCATCTCAGTCAGATGGGGCGTCTCTACGCCAGATTCTGGCCAGAAAAGAAGAGACCAGCTCCATCTGTATGTAGCAAGGATTAAACAATCATTCTCCCACATACACCAGAAATGGGGATAGTGCCCGTTGCAAAAATTTACACTCTAATGCCCATTACACATAATGGCACACACTATAATGCCCATTACACATAATGCCACACACCATAATGTCCATTACACATAATGCCACACACCGTAATGCCCATGAAACATAATGCCATACCATAATGCCCATTACACATGCCACACCATAATGGCCATTACACATATTGCCAACACCGTAATGGCCATTAAACATAATGCCACACACCATAATGCCCATTACATATAATGCCAACACTGTAATGCCCATTAAACATAATAATGCCTATTACATATTATACCACATATCTGTTGTTTACCTACATGCTCATTGTCAGAGGTATATTGCTCATTGCTGGGGGAAGGGGCATGTAGCACTCCATAGGGGGAGTACTTGTTGCCAGGGGGAGTTATATATTTTTTGCCGGGGGAAGACTGGGTACATGCTTATTGCCCATTTAAAAAGTGTGAATCTGCACTTTCGGGTAGCACTGGCCATGCTGTCATCATCTGACACACTAGAGCAGGGGTGGGGAACCTCAGGCCCGGGGGCCGTATGCGGCCCCCGTAGCCAGTCTGAGTGGCCCGCCCACCCGCCCGGCGGCTTTGCCGAGAGTCAAGTACAAGGGAATTCTCGAGAGAGGTCGGTAGTTCTTGCGAGATTCCTCTTAATCAACAGCAGCCAGAGACTGTCAGTCCAATTCAGCTGCAGCCGCCGGAGTGTGGGATGGCTGCAGCAGGACAATTTGTAAGAGACAATTTTACATATGGCCCCCCGAAGTTTTTTTCCCCATACAAATGGCCCTTGGCACAAAAGAGGTTCCCCACCCCTGCACTAGAGGTATGGCAAGTCCTCTAGTGTCTGTCTCCTCCAAAACAGCAGCCATTTTTGGAGTGGCCATCACCTTACATTAGGGGGGCCAGGAAGCCTGTGTTTTTTTGCAGCTGGACCCGGAGGCGGCAGCAGGGGTGTACAAGATGCACACAGCCGGCCTAGGCCCAGCCAGTACACACCGGCCCGGGGGGCATGTGGCACCCTACCCCCTGCCCAGCCCACCCCTGCTGCTAATTTTTGCAAGCCTTGCTAAGTAATTCACTGAGACAGGGCAGCAGCTATCTGATCGCAGGGTGATCACAGGGTGCTTCTAAATTGTGTTACAGTGATCCACTCTGAATAACCAGCTAAGTGCTTTCCTTTTATCGTTAACATGCAATGTGAGGATTGTACTCTTTTTGCTGATGCATTACAGAGAAAAGCAAATGTTCTGGATTCTGCTTCATTGACTTTGCACTGATCACTGCTACAGCTCCATTGCAGAACAAGTGACTCACTGCACACATTGGCCTTCCAAAATCTGTGCTGTGATTTTGGTATTGGCTACTTCATACGGTGCTTAATGAACCCGAATTGCTTTTCTTGCTTACACATTTCTGTCTGTTTGAATTTGGCATGCTACATAAACTTGGGAAAGTATTTTCTTTATATTTGTTTGATAAAAATTTCTTGCGGCATTCAAGGATCACTAGAAACAAAGGTCACAGAAAAATAAAAAAGACGTTAAAATAAAAGCGATGATACAAGGAGTATGGTATGATTGCTCTATATGATTCTAACGTTTTATTAATTCAGTTAGCTGCATTAAATAAGATATCACTATATTTTCTGAATCCAGGTCAGCAAATTGGTATGCGGTCATCGGTAGTGTCGCCACATCATCACTAATTGTGGTTCCACCCCCTGCTATACACCACCATAAAACAGACATCCATGTTGTTGTCTAATCCATGAGTATGCATCTGATTTGCTCACCTCGTTTACACCAACCCTTGCTTGGAAGCAGCACCGGGCTCCAACAGCCGGCAGATTAATGCCACAGCTGGGGTACACTTTTATACAAGCCCCCCTGGGGTAGTGTGGACCCCCTAAGCTTCCCACTGCTAGGACTGAAGCCCAGCAGTCATGGCGAGGTTGATAGTTTTTGTGTAAAATAAAGAAATGTAATTGTGTTCTGCTGTTGAACTAGAAAACCAAGCAAGCCTCCCACATGCAGGGACTTGGTGAACCACAGTCCCTGTGTGTGGGGCAATAAAGAGCTCCCTGGGACTTGCAGTTCCACAGCAGAACCAACACTTAAATAAACACACACAGCATATAAAGAAAAACTTTAATTACATACATGCACAAAACATACCTACATATACTCACCTATGTGTAGATCGTGACCTCTTTGGTCCATGTAGGCATCCACAGGGTTTAAATAAAAAAATAATAACCTGACCCATATGAACCAAGGAACACCATGTGTTTTTGACTTCAGTCAACGGTTCTCTCCTCAGCTTACCGGGGGTGAGCTCCAGAGGAGCTTTGTGCCTGATAGTCTTTTTGTGTCTCCATAGATGCTCATGTTAAGAGGTTATCCTGGGCTCCACTCCTATGGCGGTTCTCACCATAGAAACAGAAAGTGAAACCAAAATGAAATGTTTTAGAGTTTCTGGATATGGACAGATAGAGCTGTGAGCGTCACTAAGTGTAAGTGGTGCTACAGGGGGAATTATGTGTAAATGGCACTAATAAGTGGTGTTACTGGCAGAATTATGTGTAAATGGTACTGTCAAGTTGGGGGGGGGGCTGTTTGCAAAATTTATGAATACGCCATTGCATGTATAGCATTACAAAAAACAACAAGCACTGTGCTAGAATAGAAAAAGACTGTAGAAGCCAGCTTGTCTGGCTGAAAAACAGCATAAACTCACCTGGCTATTGGCAGGAATCTTTAGCTCACACACTTGATCTGGGCCCGGGGGTTCGGCTTATCTTGATTGACGGGTTGGCTGATTTGAATGACGGTTCAGGATAGGCTGGTTGAGGTCAGAGGTGGAGATTGATGGGGTGATGTTCTTGCTTCCAGAAGATTCTGCCTCTTGCTTCAGGAAACGTTGCCCTCCCGCCCGCCCCAATTATTAGTTGGAATTAGTTTTGAGAAGTCGTTTGCATTTAGTCGTTAGTTGTTGTCGATCTTAGCCATGTCAAGCTATTTCATGTGTCAACCTTCAGTGGTCGACCCAATGTACAGTAGGTCGACATAATGAGTATATACCAAAGTTGGGACTGAATGATCAGTAAGTTCCTTGGTGTGTTCACTTATAACAAAGAGTATCTCTGTGCACCTTATTTCTATTTTTAAGAACTTATTATCTGTTAGGGACTAGTAGTAACAAAGTATAAATTGGTGTTCTTCTCGAAAAATATATGAAGAATTGATTAATATACAGAGACAACATGAAAAAGAATTTAAACTTGTAAAAAGAACAAGAAGCTCTGTACCGACTCCATTGACTGCCAGGCACTTGGAACAGACACGTGTGTGAATTGCTGACATTTTCATGATAAATGGAATCACGCATATTGTTCAGGGCAATTGTGAAGCAAAGATTTCCTTTTTTTCATGAGGAAATAATATGAGTAATTAACATTTTCAGTCTCAATTGTTAAACAATTTTTTCTCATGCTTCTTAATTGACTTTCTTTTCTGCTGTTGGTGCAGTTCTGCCTCATTCTGAAGCTGCACCTCTCTACTGAAAGCCTGATCACTTTTTCGGAAATGTCACTGAAGGAAATGGCATAATTTATTCCATCTGATAAGAATAATTCATTCTCTTACATCGGCTTTAGGTTTGATTGCTGTCGCAGTTTAAATGTGCTGAACTAGTAAATCATTCAAGAGAGCAAATACTTATTTTGCATTCTTGATTATTTCACTTCAGAAATAGCAACTAGAAATGGGAAGCTATTATGAGGTAATCAAATCGTGATTGCAAGTGATTAAATTCTGCTAAATGGACAAGCTCCCGGCATTTATCACTCTTTCTAAAGTTTCAAATGCTTCCTCATAAGAGTAATTGTCAATGTCTCATAGATGCCTCCATTTCGGCTGAGCCTTAGCCTGACTGGTTTAACAACAGCTCTGCTCATACATCTTAATCAGAGGAATAATATATCTAGGGCCAGAAGACTAATCACCTTCCCCCCAAAAAGTAAATAAAGGGCAAAACAAAATAGTTCCAGTGTGTGTGTGTATTTGTGAACATGTGTTTTTGTAGACATGGTGCCCCATGCAAAGGTATGTATCGGTACCCCCCCCCTTAAGTATCAATCGGAAATGCCCATTACACAATATGCTATACATCTTCTCTTGGTGGCTCTTTTGTTCCTGGCACTTCTGAGTAATGCTAGGCTTGGAATACAAGTGCTGCTGAATTAAGGTGCGAAGCGCCGCTGCTGAAAGCAAGGTGCAGAAGTGCCGCACTTGCGCCCGCAAAGCAGTAATTCCACAGCTTATTTAAGGCCTTCAATTGACACTTCTATTCTGACTGTCCCTGAGGAAGCCGCTGAGGTCTAGGAGGTGGAGAAACGCATTGGTCGGATATATTTATCCTTTCTGGTAGCAGTTGTTCTTTCTGTTGGAGATAACCCTTTGGTGGGCGGACCCTGATATGGCCCGTTTGGAGTGCTAACCAATGTGAGCTGGGAGCACTTGATCATCTTCAACATCAGGTGGCCACCTGTATAATACATGGAATAATTTCAGCCTTGTCAGTGACTGCAAAGTACAAATCCAAAGCAGTGGTAACTATAATCTATATGATCTGTCAGATATCTGCTTCATGCCTACACACATGCCGATATTAAAGCATTTTCTAAGTGATTTTGCTTAGTTTGGCAAAGTCGCTTAGAAAATGCCCTCACATCGGTGTGTGTGTGGGGACTATATCGGCAGCAATGCGCATCGCCGCGCGTCTTTATCGCTGGCCGAGATTGATGGGCAGTATCCATCAATATCGGCAGGGTTCTCCCACCGGAGAACACTGGCGCTGTCTGCTCGCTTAGCACACAGAGCTGACAGCTCGCTCTGTGTGTGGGCTGTCAGCTCTGTGTGCTATGCGATAGCGGCGCAGCACAGCCCGACCTAGCATAGCTAGGTAGCCCTGCACACATCGCTATGTGTGTAGGGCCCATAACACAGCTTATTTGGCCTAACAAAGCAACTAACAGCTATATCTCCCACTATTCTAACTATATATTGAGCTATTTGCATGGACTGCTTCTTGCTGGATCTAACAAGTAATTAATAATCTCATCTTTAACACTGTAATGGGACTCTTTCTGTTCTATCAAGTAATAAAATAACCTCTCTAGGGACTCTGTTCCTGGGTGGGTCCTGATGAAGCTCCCATAAGCTGACAGCTCCCGCCTCCCCCTGCCCGGCTCTGTCACTGTCCCCCGCAGCGTCCCCTGCATGCTGCCTTAGCAGCGCCCCCCACCAGCAGCCCTGTTCTGCAACCCCCCCCCCCTGCTCCCCAGGTTTACATGTGATAAATCGAGACGATTTATCACATGTAAAAAATGGCACATCAAGTGCCAATCTTATCAAGCTCCCCCGGGGAGCTGCCGGGGAAGCTCAGGGGGAAGTCGGGGGCGACTTGTCCTGAGGACAAGTCGCCCTAGTGTATGGGGGCCTTAAATGATTTAAAAAACAACAACATGGTAGTAGGATTGAGAGCTCTTGTTTACATACTATTGTCAATACATGGGTAAATCCCCCAAGCCAGCAGTCAAGGCTTCTCTGAGTATCGGGGGTCCCTATTGTTGAAGGGCATTTAAATATTAAAGCAATAGTGTTCTTGAGATTATTAGTAAGAGAGGTTTTAAATATAATGTAATATTGTGCCACCTCAATCCAGGAGTTTAGCATTCCAAACCAATGTTAATCCCAATTCGGTTCCTATAATAACCTAGTATAGAGCCACATGATAATGGTTAATGCTTAAATATACATAAACCAAGAGCTACCTACCAAGAGCAACCACATAGTGCTCCATATAGAATGTCAGGATCAGCACCTCCTATTGCCACTGTAGCTCCCTTATGCCTCTCACAACAAATACATACTGGTGGTAGATACTCAATAACTTTAGTGATGTCACTCATGTGCATGGAAGGCAGATGCAGGGTGTGACAGGCTGACTGACACGGTGTGGTGTAAGATGGCGTACCTTAATCTGGATCTGGTGACGGCGGTGGCTTCTGGATTCTTCTGGAGAACCTGTGGCAGGGAACGGCACAACCCAAGGGACCCACAAAAGACAATACTAATACGTTCAGCAGCAACAAATATTTATCTAGAAAGAAGATACCTGTACCGGTTGCTGCAGTGCATTTGCACATATATGGATAGCAATGAAAAGGTTGCAACATGCAAAACAGACACTTTATATCATTCAATAATTAAAGTAGTAAATACTCAATGGCCAAAATAAAGATAGAACAATTACGCAATAAATGACATCACAGCAATCGCAAAGTGCAAGAATAATATTACCTCACTAGAACACTACAGTACATATAACACTAGGTCACAATATGTCCGCCAGATGGCGCTACACCTGGCACATATGCATGCTCAGCTGTAGTCCTGGGTGCAACACAGTCCCTGAGGATGAATAAAGGTCCCACGCAGAACTAGTCCTCAATAGCGAATTAGGCCCTAACTTAGTGTGCACACTTATCTATATAGACCCACAACAGGGTAACTAACAAAACAATCCTCGAGAGAGGGACAAGCAGATTCCCTATTCCTTAGGGTAACCTCCTGTTAGTAAGCAGCAAACTGGCTTGCAGCCAGAGGGGCATTGCAGGTGTCTCTGGGCTCCTAATGTCGCAGAATGATCAGCATCCCAGTAACAGTTGTCCCCTATGCAGTGGAGAGCCACTTCAATAGCTGGGTAAAGTGGGCCACTGTGAGGTGCAGGCCAGCCTGGGGGTAGGTGTGCTTCTGTACCTTAACTCTCAGCTGCAGATGCCAGCTCCTGCTGGTCACTCCTCTCTGGGTCTCTCACTCTCTCTCTGCTGGTCAGTCACGCTGCCTGGGAGCTCTCAGCAGCACCTGATCTCCTCTTCAGTGCAGGGCAGGGAACAGCTTCTCCATTCACTGCACACACGCTGCTGGGCTTTCTCCTTCTCCTCTCTCTGCCTGAGTCTGACCCTGCTCCCAGCACGTCTTCTCACTCTCTGCACACTTCCTCCCTCTCACACTGCTGCTGGGATCACCTCTGACCTCCCAGCTTCCTGTCTGCAGGGGAGCTGGGACACTAGCTGAGTCTGTTAACCCCTCACAGCCCTGCTGACAGGGGAGAGGACCTGTTCTGGCAGCATTGGCTGCAATGTTAACAACCTGGGGGTACAGGAATAAAGGGGGTACCCCCTGGGGTGCCACACAGGGTCCACATTGTCTCTCCAGAAAAGCTGGGAGCTTGCAAAGCAAAACGTGTCGGGTACCTGCACCCCTGCTCTATTGGACATTATTGGACTTGATCTCTTATTACCCAAGAAGCCCTGAACTAGGACCCTATAGATATCATTGGAGGTCAGTTTGCTTTGTCGAAAATCCATGATTGCCACTCCAATGGACAACACTCCTGTCATCTCTAGCATCAACAGGACCTCTAACAATTGTGAGTCGGCATTACTATCTATTGGGAACCATTGCCTCCATATACCAACAGTGCCTCAATCTGAAAGGTTTGAATTGGAACAGGACTCCTTTCAATAGAAGAGGGGTGCTTCAATGCTCAGGATTCACAGTTTTTTTTTTTTGGTGAATCGGGCTGTTTTCACTCTCTGTGGTCAATCTTTTCACTGAAAATCTGATTCACCCTATTCAACGATCACTGTTTGACGAAAGCGAACAGTGAATGCTGGCCAGTTCTTCTTTTCATGCTCACTGCAATTCGCTGGTGTATTTCAATGGGGTTTTCACTGTGATTCGCCAAGAGTATTCAATGCTAGGATGGAGAACTGCTTTCACCTTGATTTTCGCCATGATTCACTGTTTTGCATTCGCCATCTTTTTAAGGTGAATTGGAATGTGATCTTTTAAAATAAAGGTTTGGGTTTTTTTTGTGTCAAAAAATCATTCATTTTATTATTGGACGGGTCTTGCTATTTGGATTCATGTGCAATATATAGTGAATTTAATTTTTTTTTTCACGTGATGTCAGCAGGGGGCGGGGAGCCACTCATTCGATATTCACTGCACTGGTTCCACTCATTACATATGCATGACTGGGACCAGCGCAGCCCTCGTTCTCCTCCCTGAGTTGCAGGGACAACCTGCCTGCTGGTGGGTGACATGCAGCGGTATCTGGCAGGGTCGGGTAGCGCTGGCGAGCAGCTGATCTCACATACACCGCAGGGACCCCCTGCCCACCAGCGCTACCCAACCTGGCCCTGTGCTGCCATTGTACCCCGCAAGCCGTCCTTCTCCCTCACACAGCATGTGGCGCAGGCAGGGAGGCTTCCATCTCCCTGCCTTCCGCCAGCTCCCTGTGGCATTCATCGGGGGGGAGCTGGCGGAAGGCAGATGTGTAGCAAATTCACATTACACCACACAGCAGTGCCACTTATACACACTGCACCAGGTAGACCGTAACACCCCTTAAACATTATGCCACACACTGTAATGTCCATTATACATGTTGTACACCGTAGTGCCCATTACAAAATATGCTGCAGACCATAATGCCCCTCACTGTAATGTCCATCACATTAAACCACACACCATAATGCATATTACACATTATGCCACATACCCTAATGTCCATTACACATTATTTTGTACACTGTAGTGCCCATTACACATTATGCCGCAGACCATAATGCCCCTTACACATTATGCCACTCACTTTAATGCCCATCACATTATGCCACACACCATAATGCATATTATACATTATGTCACACACTGTAATGCCCATTACACATTATGCCACACAGCATAATGCCCATAAATAGAATTGTACCAGTCCATTGGCACAGTATCAGGCTAGGGGGAGGACAGACTGCATTCATAGGCGTGAGCAGTGCATGATATTAGGGTGTGCTCTGCTGGAAAAATATTTCTGCCATTTTAAATATTGAATTATGATCACTTATATTTCCCCTAACCCCCTCGCTTTTTGGGTCAGTGTTCCGCCTGCCAGTGTTGAACATGTCCTTCTAAGAGGAAGGCTATATGCTATATAATCCTCCGCCTTCTCACCAATGACATGGCACAGGAGAGAGAGGGCACGTGTGCACAGTGTGATGTCATAGAGTCACATTGTGCGGTTACATTCAGGGGCTGGCTGGCAAACTTTAGCCTGGGGGCATTCATACAACACCGGCCCATGAGTCTCAGCCCATCCTCAGGAGCCAGGAGGAGACTAAAGGTGGGTTAAAAGAAAGAGGCAGGATGCTGGGTTTTAAAGTGTAAGGGAGCCTGGGACAGGAAGAAGCGTGAGCTGTACCTTAGGGCAGGTATGTCCAAACTATGGCCCTCCAGCTATTGTGAAACAACAATTCCCATCATGCCTTGCCACAGTTTTGCTATTATGGAATGCTAAAACTATTGCAAGGCATGCTGGGATGTGTAGTTTCACAACAGCTGGAGGGCCATAGTTTGGACATGCCTGCCTTACGGAGAGTGAGGGATGACTCCTAGGGCCAGGGCAGGTGTACTGCAGTGCTGACAGATCCCCACTGACATCAGGGAAAGCAGACAATGGAGGAGAGCAGCACAGAGGGCAGAGCCATGCGTGTGCGTTCATCATCGTGCACGGGCTGGAATGGCTGACGGAAATGCGGGCACATCCAAAGCTGTCTATAAGCCTCAGTGTTATTAAAATATCTGAGTAACATGCAATGTAATAGAGCAGCATTGATCATTAGTCAGTCCTATCGGCGATCACTGCAGGAGCCAGAAAAGGAGTGTCAGTACTTGTGTAGTTTCACGGCGCCGCCCACGCTGCGGGCTCGGTGGCTCGCTACGCTCGCCACGCTATTTAAAATCAACTCCATGCCAACATGGATAGTGGAGGTATGAACTATCCATGTTGGCATGGAGTTAAGTTACTTTTTTGGACATATTTCGTGGCGAGCGTACACCCGGAAATAGCATGGCGCCATGCTGGCGCTGTGAAACTAAACAAGTACCGGAGTGTACTTAGGCACACACCCCCCCCCCCCCCCCGTGCGCACGCATATGATATTCATTTTATTCACCTCAGCAGGCTTGTCCTCGGCCCCAGGTCCGGTGCTGGGGTGCTAGGGTGTTCGGCGCCACCCTGCAAACTATAAATTTGCGCCCTTCCATACTTTACAAAGGGACAGTGCATGCCATAGGCATGTGCTGAAAAATGTCTGTGGCGTAATTACAAATTATGCCACACAGGTGCACAATCTTATTCACATTAAACAACACGCGTAGTGCCCCTTATTCACTTTACACTACACAATAGTGCACTTTACATATAATGGCTACAGTAATAGCACACCTTATACACAGATAATGCCCACAGTAGTAACACGCTTTATACACATAGTAACACTCACAAGTAGCAGAGCCACATATGCACATAATAATACCCACGATAGTAGTGTCTCTTATACACAAAAAGCCTCTGAAGTAGCACCTATTATACACATAATAATGCCTGCAATAGTAGCACCCTCTATACACATAGGGCCTTATTCTAGTTCACTCTTTCTGACAAAATCCTTATTAGATGGACAAAACCATGTGCACTGCAGGTGGGGCAGATGTTACTTGTGCAGAGAGAATTAGATTTGGGTGGGGTTTTCCGTCAAAGTGAGATCTATATTGCAGTGTAAAAATAAAGCAGTCAGTATTTACCCTCAGAGAAACAAAATAACTCAGTGCACATGGTTTTGTCCATCGAAGAAGGATTTTGTCAGAAAGAGTGAACTAGAATAAGGCCCATAGGGGCAGATGTATGATCCGTCGATATGGGGGAGAAGGGTATCAGCGCACGTTATGTGCACTGATACCGCTTCTCCCCCATGTATGAAGCGGCCGGGATGCGGTAATGGACAGGGGCGCTATGCGCCCCTGTCCATATCGGCGCTGCTATCAAAATGATAGCAGGCCGAATGTATGAACGGTCAGCATCGCTGACCGTTCCGCACGAAGCCGGGTTTGGCTTCGCCAGCATCAGGCTGGCGAAGCCCTATCTAAACAGCAGGGACAGCGCTGTCCCTGCTGTTAAGTCTGGGCTGCGCTGGGGATCTCGCGTAAACAGCGAGATCCCGCGCATGCCCAGTGCGGCCGGCCGGGGGACAGGAGATAGCGCATCAGTATTAACTGATGCGCTATCTCCAGAAAGGGACATCGCCGGAGGGGGGAGTTAACGCTCCCCCGCTTCGGCAGACAAGGGCCCTTATTCTGATTGACGCGGACTTTACCGCATACTTTCGGATCGCGTGTTTACGGCGTCTGCGCATGCGTGGCGAACGCAACGCGCATGTGCCACGCCTTGACTCGGTACCAGTTCGGCCAGATCCCGTCCAGAACTGTTCACCGCTATCATTCGGGAAATAGGGGCGTATTATGGGCGTCATGCGGAATGACACATGGGCGTAGTTTCAAAGTGGGCAAAACGGGGCGGAAACATGGGCGGACACGGGGGAGTACACTTATGTTGGGGGGCGTACATTCGGAAACCACTCCGAATGCACGCGATCAAAAAGGCCAGAAATGTGCGGTGTCCACAAGTGTACTATTGCTTTGCGGACACCAATCGTTCATGCGGTAGGCGAACGTACGCCTAATGACTACAACCATTAACACCTGAACCCAATAGAATCTACTCCTTTACTCATTACTCACTAATAGGACGCTTGTCAGTGCTTTAATTGAAACCATTGCACTTCAATTGCTGTAAGGGTTAATGTGTGCAATGCATGTGTTAGGCATGCTTGTAAGGATATATTGGCATCTAATTGATTCCAATTCAAAATAAGAAGTTTTTTATGAGGATAGGTAATTGAATAAGTGGGTCATGTGATGTATAGCAGAAGATACTTCATAGTGGGTTGTTTGGCGTAAATACTCCGCTTACGTGCGGTAGCACCGCTTGGCTCCCGTTCGGATGCGGTATTCCCGAGCATACTCTGTAATACTCTGTAATACCGTGCCGAATCGGAGTGTTTCTCCCGCACACGCATGCTTTGTATGTCGTCCGTAAACACGCCCTGTTCTTAAAGAGTGAGTCCGTCCGAATGCGGAGGACACGTGGGCGTTTCTACGGACGATGGCCGCACGCGGCAAAACACCGTGGCGTGCGGACCGCACCGTAAGAATGCGGGAATATCCGCACCGATCTGAATAAGGGCCAAGATGTTAATACATCTTGTCGATGTCCCTTCCTGCTTCGCCTCGCTATTGAGGCGAAGCAGGAAGTATCATAGCGGCGCGATAAGCGCTGCTATGATACATCTGCCCCTTTATGCCTACAGTATTATCTCCTCCTCCACACAATACGCATAGTAGCAGCTCTGCTTACACACAATACCTGCAGTAAAGGCACATACACGCATCATGCCCCCAGTTGCAGCACTGGGAAGCACCTCTTATGAACATAATGTCTGCAATAGTAGCACCCCTTATACAAATAATGGGCAGGATGTACTGAACAAAAAATGCAGTGAAAACCCCATTTTCTGGGTTTTTACCACAGTTTGAAATGCACTAAAGCCCCGCCAAACCCCCACCCGGTGGAGCTTCACTGCAACCTATGGACTTCTCTTGGCAGCGCTGCTGTGTGAGGGATCCAACATCCCTCCCAGCATGCCCCGCGCTTGCCAGCTATTTTGCGTATGCACAGTTGGACTCTGTCAGAAACGAGAAAACCAAGCAGCATCGGGGATCGCAAAGGGCAGTTCTTATCAGAAGAGCTGCCCTTTGCGTTGCTCACCGCATATGTCAGTACATATGCTGAGCATCAGCGTGATGTGTATATCATGCCCAATGTCCGCAGTAGCAGCACTGCTTACACACACACACGTTGCCCCGAGTAGTATCACCGTGTAGTGCCACTTACACACAAAATGCCTGCAGTAGCAGCGCTGTTCAAACACAAAATAGCCCCAGTAGTAGCTCCACTTAGTAGAAGCGTTGCTTACATGCATAAAGTGCCCATTAGCAGCGCCCCTTACACACATAGGCCCTAATTCAGATCTGATCGCAGTACAAATTTGTTCTCAAAATGGGCAAAACCATGTGCACTGCAGGTCTGGCAGATGTAACATGTGCAGAGAGAGAGTTACATTTGGGTGGGGTGTGTTTAAACTGATATCTAAATTGCAGTGTAAAAATAATGCAGCCAATATTTACTATGCACAGAAACAAAATAACTCACACAAATCTAACTCTCTCTGCACCTGTTACATCTGCCCCACCTGCAGTGCACATGGTTTTGCCCATTTTGAGAACAAATTTGTACTGCGATCAGATCTGAATTAGGGCCTATGTGTGTAAGGGGCGCTGCTAATGGGCACTTTATGCGACATGCAGGAAGGTCGACATGGGTTAGGTCGACAGGGTTATTAGGTCGACAGGGCCATTAGGCCAACGGTTTTTTTTTTACATGTCAGTGTCCATGTCGACTGTGTTGACATTCGGGACAAAAAAAGTGAAAAACCCCATGTTGACCTTTTGACTGTCAACCTTACCCATGTAGATCTAATGACCCTGTCGACCTAACCCATGTCTACCTAGACTCATGTCACCTAATGGTGTTGACCTAATGACTGTCGACCAACATTTTCGTGACCTAATTATCCATACCCCCCCTAAAATGCATTATGCCCCTAGTAATAGCGCCGCTTAAATGCATGATAATGCCCACTGTAGCAGCACCGGTTACATGCATAATGCCCGCAGTGCCACTTACACATGTAATGCCCCCAGTAGTGGCACCCCCTAGTAGAAGTGCATAATGAGGGTTATTCTGGTTGATTCGCAAGGCTGCGAATTCGCAGCCTTGCAAATCCACCGAACCCCACCCGGTGAATGAACGCCCACCCGCCCCCCTTCGCAATGCAGGTTTGCCCGCACAGGCTGCGAATGGATGTTTAGCATAAACATCCATTCGTATGCCGCGGGTAACCGCCCACATCTTTCGATGGTCACCGACAATCGAAAGACGTGGAAGGTACACGCATATAAAAGTGACTTTCAAGTCACTTATATATGCGTGTACGCTGGGACAGATATGGGCGGGCAGCTGACATCCGGTAATGTCAGCTGTCAGCCCCCCGCACCCACATCACCGCCTCATTACCATGACAACACCCAGCATTCTCATGGCAACGCCCATGGAATGCTGGTAATGGGGCAGCCCGGCGACTCCCTGCCTTCTCTGCCCCCCGCACGCCATCTATGGCGCTGTGAGAACATTATGCATGTAAGCGGTCCATTGGGAGTTACTCTTATTCCTTCGGTCCGACCAATGTTGCGCATCTGCGCAGGAGCGTTTCTGCACATGTGCAGACGTAGGGTGGCAGCATACACTGTAAAAACTGGCACACGCAGGGAGAATTATTCCCCATGTCCCTCACACACAGTGACAGGGGTGAGTGTCTCTCCCTCCCCTTACCCCCCCCAATTCCATAACAAGGTTGCCAACCAGTGTCCCCAGAGCCCAGTGTGACTTACATAATTCTGCAAGCTGAAGCCCGGCCACAGCACTGCTGCTCCTCGTCTCTCTCCCCTCTCAGGCTGACGTCATCAGTCTGAGAGGCGCTCCCCCTGGCTGCCAGCGGCTGTATCTGCAGCTCATTGCAGCCGCAGCAGCAGGGAGGAGGGAGCCGGAGGGAAGCACAAGCAGCCATCTTCATTTAGGGCACAGTGCCGCGGCAGCAAGTTAGGCAGGATAGGTGGCCGATTCTACCAGAAAAGGTGCCGGCCCACCGGGAAACAGCCCGGTTTCCCGGTGGGCCAATCCGCCCCTGGCTTCTATGCCTAAAGCTTCACCTGGTCAGATTCAGACTTCAGGGATGACAGGATGGTCTTCAAAGTAGAGGGTAATTTGTTCAATACAGTATAATTGATATACTGTATAATCATTCTTTTGGTTTTCTTTTGTAAATGGTATGCCTATATATATATATATATATATATATATATATATATATATATATATATATATATATATATATATATACATACCCTCCAACATTTGAAGATAAGAAATCGGTACACATTCTGGAAGGGGGCGTGGCCATGGACAAAGGGGCGTGACCAGTGGGCAAAAAGGGTGTAACCATGTCCCCTTTCCGAATGTGTACTCATGCAGCTCATGTCACATGGTGGCTTGGTGGGCTGCTGGCATATTAAATAAGTATATTAAATATACTTATTTAATATGCCAGCAGCCCACCAAGCCACCATGTGACATGAGCTGTAGGCAAACAGGTGCGACAGGATGCTGGAATGGATAGAAGAATACAGCTGGAGTGATTTAGTGCAGCCTGTCAGGCTGAGCACCTCCTACTTGCTGCACTGTACTAGATGATGATAGATCATGTGCTGTGACATTCAACTATGTCCGATGCTCCGGACAGTGACTGCTGTGAAGACGTGGAGGAGATCATCCCTCACACGCGCCGGGGCAGGCCTCCCTCACAGAGGTATTTGAACCATGTTCTTAGTCTGCGCATTCCCATAACCAGCCCAACACCTCCTGTGCATCGCTGACTCCCTGCCCCTATGCTATTCCCGGGTGACTGAAGCGAGAAGTGACAGGACAGCGAGAACCGGGAGGGAAGCACGCACAGCCGCCAGCTCTCCCCTGTGCATCCTCTACTCATGGAGAAGACGAGGTAGCAGCTCAGCCATAGTACTGCTCCATACGACACTGCCGCCAGTCAATCACATCGCTGCACAATCAGCACACAGATAGCAGCCAGCCAATCACACCGCTGCACAAACGGAGGGCAGCCAGCCAGCCAATAACATCGCGCCCACAGACGGCAGCTGACGAATCACGTTTTAGTATATGATACAGGCTACAGTCGGCAACGTCAGGAGTAGTGAAGCTAGCTAGCAGTGAAATCGGTACATTCGGTACAAACTGTATTTGCCGGTACAGACTGTTAAAAAACGGTACTGTACCGGCAAAATCGGTACAGTTGGAGGGTATGATATATATATATATATATATATATATTTTATAAAAAGAAACAAAAGGAATTTGCAATTGACTTTCAATGTCTTGATTAACATTTTTAATGAGCCTTTAATATTTATTAATGGGCCAATGTGAAAAAACATGCAATTCAAAATGAATTATTCTCAGACTACACATTATAGAAATCAGGCTCTCTCATATTATAATACTCCAACATAGGTACTTATGTAGTATCTGGGCGTCCGATTTTGTGATTGTATGCCTTACCTTAAGGCATACAATCAGATGCGATGCGATTCGATGCGATTTTGCATAGGATTCAATGTTAAGAAGGTCCTGTTCATTTCCCCACTATCCAAGTGGGCATAGAGTTGATTTTATATAGCGTGGCGAGCGCAGCGAGCCACCGAGCCCGAAGCGTGGCGAGGGGACGCTTCGGGCTTGCCACGCTTCGGGCTTCGGGCTCGGTGGCTCGCTACGCTCGCCACAGGTTTATATTTAACTCCATGCCCACTTGGATAGTGGGGAAAGGAAAAGGACCCCTTTTTCCCATTGAATTCTAGGTACTTATGTAGTATCTGGGCGTCCGATTTAGAAATCGGATCGGATCGTATGCGATGCGATGGTCAAGATTTTTCCATAGGATTCAATGTTAAAATGGTCTGAGTCCATTTTAACATAGCATTCAATGGGAAAAAGGAGTCCTTTTCCTTTCCCCACTATCCAAGTGGGCATGGAGTCGGATATAAACCTGTGGCGAGCGTAGCGAGCCACCGAGCCCGAAGCGTGGCGAGCGTAGCGCGCCCCGCGAGGGGACACAGAATACTTTTTAAGAAATATGCGTCCGCTCGCCACGCTTCGGGCTCGGTGGCTCGCTGCGCTCGCCACGCTATATAAAATCAACTCTATGCCCACTTGGATAGTGGGGAAATGAACAGGACCTTCTTAACATTGAATCCTATGCAAAATCGCATCGAATCGCATCGCATCGCATCTGATTGTATGCCTTAAGGTAAGGCATACAATCACAAAATCGGACGCCCAGATACTACATAAGTACCGAATTCTATGTTAAAATGGACTCAGACCATTTTAACATTGAATCCTATGGAAAAATCTTGACCATCGCATCGCATACGATTTGGTCGCATGCGATGCGATGCGATCCGATCCGATTTCTAAATCGGACGCCCAGATACTACATAAGTACCCCAACATATAATAGATACTGTATAATGAGGTATAGTTGAATGCAGGTGCATGGTTGGGGCTGCATTTTCAGTTGTATCTGAGTACGCAGAACTACGGGGAATATTCAGACCTAATCGCACAGCAGAATTCGCAGGCCAGGAAAGGTGATTATCAATAGACTGCGTATGCATGTGGTCTGTGGTACACATGCGCGAGACCACCCTGTGATACAAACATCCTCTGTTCCCAATCCGACTGCTTCTATCGCAACTGCTGAGACTGCACACAGTGGAAAAATCATTTGATAATGGGCCTTGCTAAGCAATTTGCAGGCTTTCACAGGGCAGGATTTCACTATGGCTGGGCGGTGTATAACTGAACGCAGGGCTCTGCAATTTAGTAGAGCAGTAATCAGGTCTGTATGTGCAGCCTCAAGTCAGGGGGTGTGACAGAATTGTGTCACTCCCACGAGGGCACGCCCACAGTTTTCGCCATGTCCCCAGCCAATCCATCTTCCTCAATAGGCTCTTTGCATATGCACACAGAATCTATACACCTGTGCTCTGCTGGGCAGGGGGATCTCATAAATCCCCCCCTTCCCCCACGATGGGACACTGCTGGCTCGGGGTGGGCATTGGGACCACTCAGCCTACCAGGCTGAGTGATGGTATCAGTTCAGCCCTTATTATGAAGAACAGTATAGCACTGTTATCATCAGTGATTGGTTGTTCTTTCCCACCACAAGATACTATTTATTTTCAAGTACAAGCAGCTCATTCTCCGTCCAATGCCATGTGGAGGCACAGATACGGCAAAACGTTTCTTGTAGTAGCATGTCACTTATCTCTGTCCCGGACATGCCTACTTAGCTCCACCCAATTCCTTAATTAGTCTGCCATTTTCAAACATCCCACAGCAGGGATGACCATTGATGGTTCAAATCATTCATTGAAGGATTTCATGCCATGTATGTACGGATGTCATCTGAAGGATGAACCATTCATACTACTTTGTGAAACAGATGTAATAATATAGGCCCTTATTCTGGTTGGTACGGATATGTCCGCGTGCATTCGTTCCGCCGATGTTTTGTGTTTGCGCATGTGCAGAGGCATATCTGCGCATGTGCGAAAGGGACATACGTCCAAATTCCGCATGAATTGTTTACACTACGAACAGGGGGAGGAGAGGGGCGTGAAGGGCTGTTTGGCCTCATTAACATATGCATACGCCCCGCGTTTCATGGGCGTTCCCATGAAAACGCTGGGCGTATGTATGGTAATGCGGCCGTGACGCACGTGTAGGGGGCGGACATATGACATTGCCGGATGTCAGCTGCCCGCCCAGATCCCTGCTTTTGCACGGAGAAATGCCCGAGTGGTCTGAGCTTGCGGGAGCTGCCTGACCGCTCAGTCCTGCATTCGATGGTATGCGACCATCGAATGATGGGGGGGGTTCCCAGAGATGGAGGAGGTGTATACATGAGAAATCCACTCGTGCTCCATGCGGTCAGCGGCTTACCGCATTCGGACGGAGTGAGCGATCAGTACGGAAGGCGGGGTTTAGGACGCACGGTCCTGGCAGCATATTCGGCTCTGGCCGCACAGACCAGAATAAGGCCCATAGAGTGTGTGTATAAATGTAACTGTTACCAATGCATCATTAGAAGGAGATGTTCATCTAGTTTAATATTCACGTTTCAATTTCCTCATTTATTTAGTCCAGAAGGTATGTAAACGTGAGCCAAATATTGTCGGATAGTTTGCAGACAGTGAGCTCCACCGTCTAAGAATATGACTCAGATCTATGCCTTGTGTGAGGTAAACTAACATGTAACTGTGCCGTGCGTCTCTGGCTTCCCCTCGCTATAGTACTACCTTGTGTGAGGTAAAATAATATGTAACTGTGCTGTGCGTCTCTGGCTTCCCTTCGCTATAGTACTACCTTGTGTGAGGTAAACTAACATGTAACTGTGCTGTGCGTCTCTGGCTTCCCTTCGCTATAGTACTACCTTGTGTGAGGTAAACTAACATGTAACTGTGCTGTGCGTCTCTGGCTTCCCTTCGCTATAGTACTACCTTGTGTGAGGTAAAATAATATGTAACTGTGCTGTGCGTCTCTGGCTTCCCCTCGCTATAGTACTACCGGTACTTATGAGTTATCCGGGCGTCCGATTTTTAAATCGGGTCGGATCGGGACATCGCATCGCATCGCATGCGACCATCGGATGCGATGCGATGCGATGCGATGACCCGATTTTTCCATAGGAATCAATGTTAAAATGGACTGAGTCCATTTTAACATGGAATTCAATGGGAAAATCGGGTCCTTTTCATACCCCTACTATCCAAGTGGGCATGGAGTTGGATATAAACCTGTGGCGAGCGTAGCGAGCCACCGCGCCCGAAGCGTGGCGAGCGTAGCGAGCCCCGCGAGGGGACACGGAATACCGTCCCCTCGCGGGGCTCGCTTCGCTCGCCACGCTTCGGGCTCGGTGGCTCGCTACGCTCGCCACAGATTTATATCCAACTCCATGCCCACTTGGATAGTAGGGGTATGAAAAGGACCCCTTTTTCCCATTGAATTCCATGTTAAAATGGACTCAGTCCATTTTAACATTGATTCCTATGGAAAAATCGGGTCATCGCATCCGATGGTCGGATGCGATGCGATGCGATGCGATGCGATGCGATATCGCATCGCATCTGATTGTATGCCTTAACTTAAGGCATACAATCAAAAAATCGGGAGCCCGGATAACTCACAAGTACCGTACTACCTTGTGTGAGGTAAACTAACATGTAACTGGGCTTTGCGTCTCTGGCTTCCCCTCGCTATAGTACTACCTTGTGTGAGGTAAACTAACATGTGACTGTGCTGTGCGTCTCTGGCTTCCCCTCGCTATAGTACTACCATGTGTGAGGTAAACTAACATGTGACTGTGCTGTGCGTCTCTGGCTTCCCCTCGCTATAGTACTACCATGTGTGAGGTAAACTAACATGTAACTGTGATGTGCGTCTCTGGCTTCCCTCGCTATAGTACTACAAAATGGAGGAGGAGGAAGACTAACTTAATATTGGTATAGTCTGTCTCTCTTTCTTTGGATAATTTGCAGAACTCTTCACCTGCACTGCTTTTTCTCTCTTTAATCAGATGTGACAGGCTGCTGCTTATTACTCCCGTGACAGGCTGCCATCTCTGTTGTCCAATTGCTGTGGTTGCACAAATAATCCACCATTCTTGGACATTTGCAATTTTTATGGTTTTGTGACAGTTAAGCACATCTGCAATAAAGGAAATGAACGTGCTTTATAGTGGGAATTGCATGTGTGGGCCTTGAAGAGTCTGTGAATGTTGCATATTTCTATTTAACCTCAAACTGTAGTGTGATGGAACACTGAAGGGATGTAGGGCCAAGGCTGTCGTAACGGCATTGTGAGCCCTAGGCAAAGCAATGCACTAGGGCCCTACTTAAGTAAAAACAATCACCACCTGCTATCAGCCATCCAATAATTAGCATGCTTACAGCCAGTAACTGTTTGGCTGCAGGCCGGTAGAGAATGTTTCCCGGCAGCTGTGATTTTGTGTAATTCACAACCAAAGCAGCCGGGCAGCAATCCCTACTGGCCTCACAAGAAACTCCAGATGCACCAGCAAACCCCTGCTCTAAGGCCCCTAGAATTGTGGGGCCCTAGAGCAGCTGCCCAGTAAGCCCATGCGTTAAGATGGCCCTGTGTAGGGCCAAATTCAGAGTTGTAGTTGTAACATCTCCAATGTTAACAGATCGGAGTACATACAAACTTCACAAGCCAAAATGCAAATACCAAACTAGCTACAGTACATGCAGAATGAAACGATGCGTCTTGCACCAAATAGCTCAAAGACACAATAGAGATATGAGGACACACCTCAGTAAAGGCATCCTCCTGCCGATTGCTGAGTATTAAAATCGTAAATTTGAAAGATAATGGGGGTGATTCTCTAACACAGAAATGCGGTAAAAACCCAGTTATCGGGGTTTTTACTGCATTTCTGTATGTTCTGTCCCCCCACCGCAGTGTCAGCGCTGCGGAACGAATCGCCTGCAAAAGCTGGCGATTCCCTGCAGAAGCCTATGGGCTTCTTACCACAGCGATGTGTAAGGGATCAGTCACGGAGCCCTCCCAGCATGCCCTGCGGCCAGCGCCATGCTCTGCACATGCGCAGATGGACTCCCGGGTCACAGACCCGGAAGTCCAGCACTGGCGCCACATCGCAAGGGACAGCTCTTATCGCAAGAGCTGTCCCTTGCTTTAATAACCACATATGTTAGAGCATATGTGGTTATTAATAATGCGATGCCCGGCGATACAGAGCAGCGGATGTTAGAACATCCCGCCCAATAACTGATATAAGGGTTTTAAGGGTCTATTTATTATTGAATACTTGTGGCACATTTGCTGAAAACACCAATTTGCAGGGGATAGCGGCAAATATTAAGGATCCTCTGAATACCAACTGTGGTTCTTCAATTTCCAATAGCAACCGTAGCCCTCATGCATCTTCAGATAGCATTCGACTCTATGGCCTGAATTTCACAAAACGTTTCTTGGGCGTTCTCATGAAAACGATGGTCCATCATTCGATGGCCGGCCACCATCAGAGGATGTGGGAGGTTCCCACAGATGGGGGAGTTGTTCACATGAAACATCCACTCGCGGTCCGTTCGGTAGTCGTCTTACTGCATTCAGGCGGTGTTAGCGATCCGTATGATAGGCGGGGCTAAGAACACTCTGTGCCCGTCCGAAATACGTATACGTCCGAACCAACTAGAATAAGGGCCAATGTGCACTGCAGGGGGGCAGAAGTAAAATGTGCAGAGAGAATTAGATGTGGGTCAGTTAGATTGTTTCTGTTCAGGGAAAATACTGAAATATAGATCTCACTTTGAAGTAAAACCCCACCCAAATCTAATTCTCTCTGCACAAGTAACATCTACCCCACCTGCAGTGCACATGGTTTTGTCCATCTAAGAAGGAATTTGCCAGAAGGAGTGAACCAAAATAACCACCCAGGTTCCTTTCAGATCCCCTATATTTGCATGTGTAGGTAAGAACATTTGGGAGATATATAGGGGGAAATTTACCAATATGAAAAACCTAGTTTTTCGTATTGGTATTTTCCCTACGACTGCATACGACTGTTTAAGTCGTATGCAAAGTCGTGTTCCGGAGGGGGATTTACAAAGCAGTCATATACGACTGCTTTGTAACCCACCGATGTCGTAGGAATTCGTATTAGCGGCCGTATATACGGCCGCTAATACGAATTATTTCTAGCACTCTGCACGGATCAGTCAGATCCGTGCAGGCTGCAATGTGTAAAAAAAAATAGAAAAATAAATAAATTTAAAAAAAAACCGGCGTGGGGTCCCCCCCACAGCCGAAACCAGCACCAGGCTGACAGAGCCTGGAGCCGGTAATTAAAAATCAGGGAACCCGACAAATAGGGGTTCCCCGATTTTTAACAACCAGCCCCAGGCTCCAGGTCCGGGGCTGGTTCCCAAAATACGGGGGACAAAATGACTAGGGGTCCCCCGTATTTCAAGAACCAGCCCCAGACCAAACAAGCCAGCAGGGTAATGTCACAGCCGGGGGACACTTATAATATAAGGTCCCGCGGCCAAAACATTAACCCTACCGACCAGTCAGCCTGGCCAGGGGCCCTGGGGGAGTGGGGACCCCCCCAATAAAGGGGCCCCCCTCCTCCAGGACTTACCTGACCAGGCTGAAGCCTGGTGCTGTCCCCGGTGACCCTGGGCTGTGGTCACCGGGCTGATCTTGGTGTAAAAAATAGAATAAAAACCATTGTCTTTTACTGGTGAACTATGAGTCCCAGCAAGCCTCCCCCGCAAGCTGGGACTTGGAGAACCACAAGTCCCAGCCTGCGGGGCATTAAAGGGCCTGCTGGGTCTTGTAGTGCCACAGTAAAAGAAAGAGTTAAATAAACACACTGACACACGTGAAAAATAAAAGTTTAATACATACATAACACATACATACTGATACTTACCTTTCTTGATCCCGTAGGTAGCCCTGGTCCTGATGTCCTGTGTCGTCCATGTCGGCTGTCTGCGTCGTCCTCCAGGTCCATGTCGACGGTCCGTGTCGTCCTCCAGGTCCATGGCGGTGTCCGGGTCCGAAGAAATCCATGTTGGAGCTGTGGAAGGAAATCCTACTCACCTGTTCCTGCGCTGAAGAAGTCTTCTCTTGATCCGACGTAATCCAGGTAATCTTCATGCTGTCGCCGGTCCCCGCTGTCTGCGCTGTCTCTGCATCGCGCTGAGGAGAGATGCTGAGATGTTTCATATTCGGCGCCTCTCCTCAGACTGAATTCTATTGGCCGCCTAGCGGGCCAATCAGGAGCCGACTTTCTCGGCTCCTGATTGGCCCGCTAGGCGGCCAATAGAATTCAGTCTGAGGAGAGGCGCCGAATATGAAACTTCAGCATCTCTCCTCAGCGCGATGCAGAGACAGCGCACACAGCGGGGACCGGCGACAGCATGAAGATTACCTGGACTACGTCGGATCAAGAGAAGACTTCTTCAGCGCAGGAACAGGTGAGTAGGATTTCCTTCCACAGCTCCAACATGGATTTCTTCGGACCCGGACACCGCCATGGACCTGGAGGACGACACGGACCGTCGACATGGACCTGGAGGACGACGCAGACAGCCGACATGGACGACACAGGACATCAGGACCAGGGCTACCTACGGGATCAAGAAAGGTAAGTATCAGTATGTATGTGTTATGTATGTATTAAACTTTTATTTTTCACGTGTGTCAGTGTGTTTATTTAACTCTTTCTTTTACTGTGGCACTACAAGACCCAGCGGGCCCTTTAATGCCCCGCAGGCTGGGACTTGTGGTTCTCCAAGTCCCAGCTTGCGGGGGAGGCTTGCTGGGACTCATAGTTCACCAGTAAAAGACAATGGTTTTTATTCTATTTTTTACACCAAGATCAGCCCGGTGACCACAGCCCAGGGTCACCGGGGACAGCACCAGGCTTCAGCCTGGTCAGGTAAGTCCTGGAGGGGGGGGACCCCTTTATTGGGGGGGTCCCCACTCCCCCAGGGCCCCTGGCCAGGCTGACTGGTCGGTAGGGTTAATGTTTTGGCCGCGGGACCTTATATTATAAGTGTCCCCCGGCTGTGACATTACCCTGCTGGCTTGTTTGGTCTGGGGCTGGTTCTTGAAATACGGGGGACCCCTAGTCATTTTGTCCCCCGTATTTTGGGAACCAGCCCCGGACCTGGAGCCTGGGGCTGGTTGTTAAAAATCGGGGAACCCCTATTTGTCGGGTTCCCTGATTTTTAATTACCGGCTCCTTCAGCCTGGTGCTGGTTTCGGCTGTGGGGGGGACCCCACGCCGTTTTTTTTTTAATATTTAATTTTTTTTCTATTTTTTTACACCGCAGCCTGCACGGATCTGACTGATCCGTGCAGGCTAAAACGCAAATAGAACAGGAAAATGGTGTTCTATTTTCCTGTCGTATTTGCGTGGGTGTTTTACACCACTAAGCAGCCGTATTATCAGTACGGCTGCTTAGTAAATCAGAAACCACCATTCTTTTGAATGGTGATTTCTGTCGTATCCTATCGATGGTGTAGACATTCGTATTTGTAACTACAAATACGAATGTTCCATCTTTAGGACTACGAATTGTTGTATTTTTGGGATTGTAAATCCCGAAAATACAAATTCGTAAAAAAAAGGTGTATTTCTGCCTACGAATACACCTTTTTTCTACGAATCCATTTTGGTAAATGTCCCCCATAATTTCTCGTCACCATGAATTTCGGTGATAAAAAGCTAACCATAACATCTTTTTGACCCATATCACCATGCGTAGTTCTACAAGAACATGGTTCTGATTTGTATACATTGCCAATGTTTTTGCAAAAACAATATTTTTCTACTGCACATGCAGTCTTAACGCACGGGCTGAATACAGCTTTCTACTTTCAATGTGTGGAGTGCCGCTTCTATGGGATTCAGTATGAAATCCCGGCGGTCCGGATCCCGGCGTTCAAAATCCTGATGCCGGAATCCCGACCGCCGAAATCCCGACAGGGGGGATGTGGATCGGCCCCCCTTGCGGGCTCGCTGCGCTCGCCACGCAGCGGGCCCGGTGCCTCGCTACGCTCGGCACGCTAATTTATTCTCCCTCCAGGGGTGTCGTGGACACCCACGGAGGGAGAAAGTGTCAGGATTTCGGCAGTTGGGATTCCGGCGTCGGGATTCTGAACGCCGGGATCCCGACCGCCGGGATTTTAACTGCATCCCCTTCTATGTGTGTGTGTGTGTATATATATATATATATATATATATATAACGTAGGGGGTCCTACTGCACTTCTTTGCCCAGGAGCCCATGATGCCACTAAGATGGCCGTGTGCACGTGCATGAATATTCCCAGAGACCCTTACTGTGCACACATAGGCGAATCTAGAAATATGGTAATGGGTGGTCCCAGACTCAATCACACACACCACGTGTGACTATTGCGCGGCAAAGCTGCGTGATGAAAAGGGGCGTGGTCTCATGGAAAGGAGGCGTGGCATCACAAAAAGGGGCGTGCTATTACACATAGCCATGCCCATGCCACACTCCATGCCCATTATACATTTTAGCAAACTCCATAATACCCATTACACATAAAGCCACACGCCATAATGCCAATTACACATAAGTCCATAACGCCCATTACACATTGTTCCACACATCATGATGCCCATTGCATACTATATAACAAACCGTGATGTCCATTACATATTTGACACATAAGTGCTGCTTACCTACATGCTCATTGCTAGGGCAGTTCTAACTTGATGCCACGGGCTTCATGCTCGATGCCAGGGGCTTCATGCTCGATGCCAAGGGGGCTTCATGCTCTTTGCCAAGGGGGAATACATGCTTGTTGCCAAGAGGGCATATACTGTACGTCCCGCATACTCCAAGCAGGTAATGCAGGGCTGAGCAGTGTCCTGCAAATGCCAGAGGGTGTACAATATGGCATCCAGGCCTGGAATCCTAGGGACCCTGTTGAACGTCTATCTTCAGGTAACTGCCCAAGGTAACTATATCCCTCCTTCTCCTACTACCCCATGTAACTGCTGCTTGACATTGTACTAGTCTACTACCCCAGATAATTGCTTCTTCTGCTACTAGCACCCCATGTTACTATTGCTTCTACAGGGTGGGACTGGGGCATCCCTGATCACAAGCACCTGAGTCCTGACCTGCTCTAAGTAAACTGAAAGAGGTACAGCGGCAGCCACCTGCTGCTGATAGTGCCGACTCTGATCGCTCACCTGGGTCGGCTCAAGGGTCCTCCAGCCCCCCTTCTGTAACTGGCAGGGCTGCAGAGAGGATAGGGCAGCTGCTTTTTAATAGCGTACTGTAGGGAGCGCTGGGATCCTGTCACAATGAATCAACCACACGGCTGTTCCCTGACTACTAGCCACTACCAGAAGGGAAGATGCACCTCTGCAATGTTTATCTATGCCAGCGGCGCCCGGCCCCTGCAGTCCTATGTTCAGCACTTTCCAGCCTAATTAGGACTTGGAGGAGACACAAAGGTGAGATTCCTGGATCATGTATCCGTCTTCTCTCTGCCGTTTGGTGTCTGACAGACATTCTTTCTAGAACTAAACAGAGCAGAACAATGTCTGACATAATTACCCCAGACCATCATAGGGGTCCCTCACCCCCATACCCCTGACCATCATAGGGGTCCCTCTTCCAAATACCACAGACCATCATAGGAGACCCTCACCCCAATACCCCTGACCATCATAGGGGTCCCCCTCCCAAATACCGCAGACCATCATAGGGGTCCCTAACCCCCCATACCATCAAAGGGGTACCGCACCCCCTTACCCCAGAACATCATTTGCGGTCCCTCACCCCCATACCATCACACGGGTCCCTCACCCCTATACCCCAGACCATCATAGGGGTCCCTCTCCCAAATACCGCAGACCATCATAGGGGTCCCTCACCCCCCATACCATCAAAGGGGTACCTCACCCCCTTACCCCAGAACATCATTAGCGGTCCCTCACCCCCATACCATCACACGGGTCCCTCACCCCTATACCCCAGACCATCATAGGGGTCCCTCACCACCATTCCATCAAAGGGGTCCCTCACCCCCAGACCATCGTAGGGGTCCCTCACCCCCATGCACCAGACCATCTCTTAATGCAGCCTAACCCTCGGCTTGCAGCCTGGCTCTAAACATTCCCTCTAGTGCCTAAACCTAACTAAAGTACTCCACCACCAAAACCTAACCCCCCCCCCCCCCACCACAGCCTGATGCCTCTGAGCACATCCCACCCATCCTCCCTTCACCCCTGGTAGCCGCGGCGTGCACAGTTTGGGAACCGCTGCTGCTGGCAAAGAAGCAGCTCTGTCGATATCTTCAATACTCCCGCTGGAGCTTGCGGCCGGCAGCCAATCAGGAACGGCATTGGTGGTATTGGTGGCCGCTCCTGATTGGCTGCCGGCGGTCCAGTGGGAGCATTGAAGATATCGACGGGGACAGAGCTGCTGCGGCTTTGTTTAGAAGTTAAAAAGTAATTGTAAACAGCCGGGCAGCGCACAGCCCTTTTCTGCCCGGCTGCCATTTTTTTTTTATTATGTGTGCGCCGGTCTAATGGGTGGTCCGGTGCACCCCCGGACCACCCCTTAGATTTGCCTATGTGTGCACACACAAAATGAATTTGTCAATGCGCAGGCAGTTGCATACTAAATCCCAAGTACTTGAGAAGACCAGTGTGAGGAATTTTTTAATATGGATGGAGACCGGCTGGGTAACCATAATGAAAATGCAAAAAATAAGGCTGTGTTGTGGGCTTGTAATGGGAGTGTCATGGGCGTGCTTGTGCAGGCAGCGGAGTTTTCTCATGCAGAACCTCTGTGCAAATCTCTGGGAAAGTGGCCCCCATGATCTCTGTCTACAGCCTTAGTTGATATAGGATTCTGAAGATGTAAGTATAATTTTAAAAGTGCAAGGTGTGTAGTGTGGGCCCCTGGGACCCAGTGGTCTGTGTACTGCACAACCTGCACCCAATATAGATACAGAATGCTAAAGGACATTGGTTTAGGTCTAATGCTTATGCCAGGAGATGTGGGTTGACAGTATTAGTAGTAAATGCTAACCCATACCCTCCAACATTTAACGGGGCAGAAATCGGTACACCTACGGAAGGGGGCGTGGCCACAGACAAAGGGGGCGTGGTCACGCCACCTTTCCGAATGTATACTGGGCATTTTTTCATATATGTATTTTAAATGTGAAATTAACTTCATGCAATATACAGCATATGCAGTTTCTTATTTTGCAACTCACGCTGTGGCAGTCCCGCGGCTGCCACAGCGCTGCTGCTCCAGTCATCCGCGCCAGAGGCTTTGCCTTTACAGATAATGGCACACCCCTGAGTGCTGGGGGTTCTGCAATGCACCACTGGGAATGGGTACAGAAACACGAATTACAGATTTTCTATCCACCGGACACCCGATCCTCAAGTTGAGAAGAAGGGTTCTGGAGCCGTTCAAAAAATGGTACATTCGGTATACTGTTATTTAGCCGTTACAGTCCATTAAAAAACGGTACTGTACCGGCTAAATCGGTACCGTTGGAGGGTATGCTAACCTTATTGTGCACATGTAATATATATTAATATAGAATATAGTATAATCTGCCCATGCCTGGACAATGTTATTAAATGTGTGTAGTCTTTTTTCATTAAACATATCAATCATTTTTTATGGTTTTCTAATAATGTCTACCAGGGCTGTTCTTGAGGCACATTAATTACAGCAATGGCATTCACTTATATTCAATTTAAGCCATTTGTGTATTGGATATCAGAGGAGTAACATATTAAGGTTTACCATACTCTCCCCTTTTAACTGGGACACTCATGGTTGGCTGTCTGTCTGGCTGACTTTAAGCCTGCCTATCAACTTCTTTTAATCAGCCGCAGAACCTGTGAAACTCATGAGTTTCACGGTTTAAAGGGATGGTATTTTAGGCACATCCAAGGATAGTTGGTTGCTTCTGATTAAGCATCATGACTCACTCTTCATCCTTAATAGCACTGCACATGCTCAGTCATTCCCCTCACAGCGCATTGTGTAGTGGTGACTTCCAATGAGGGCCAATTAGAACTGAAATGGTCGCTGTGAAGGTACTGAGCACTGGCAGGTATCTCCGTATGATGTACAGAAAGAAAATGAGCTGTTACCAGAGGCAGAAGAGAAGGTGGGAGAGTATATTAGTGCTGGGACTAGTTTTGGGCATTATAACAATACAGTACATATACACTAGAACAGCGGTTCTCAAACTGTGGGTCGCAATCACAAAGTGGGTCCTGATCATCTCAGCATGGGGTTATGGCTCCATGTTTCTGCCCATCAGGCTAATGATTCCTCTGAAGTCATCCAAAGAGTCTGTAATTAGATGAATTTTATGTTACTCCAGACTCCTTGGATCACTTGATTAGAGATCTGTGGAGTCATTAGACAGCTCCTCTCCCACTTCAGTGCCTGCTTCTCCTGACCCTCCCAGCACAGTTGCTGCTGCCACTGCCCACAGCCCTCTTGGATCCCTCATCTTCATGCAGATATCCACAGAGCGCATACTGGTGTTCAACACTACTACTGCTAGCATACTGCTGTTCAATAGCACTAATATAATAGTACTACTACTATCATGATGCTGTTCAGTACTACTACTGCTAGCATACTGCTGTTCAATAGCACTAATATAATAGTACTACTACTATCATATTGCTGTTCAATACTACTACTGCTAGCATACTGCTGTTCAATAGCACTAACATACTAGTACTACTACTATCGTATTGCTGTTCAATACTACTACTGCTAGCATACTGCTGTTCAATAGCACTAATATAATAGTACTACTACTATCATATTGCTGTTCAATACTACTACTGCTAGCATACTGCTGTTCAATAGCACTAATATAATAGTACTACTACTATCATATTGCTGTTCAGTACTACTACTGCTAGCATACTGCTGTTCAATAGCACTAATATAATAGGACACAGAATACCGTCCCCTCGCGGGGCTCGCTTCGCTCGCCACGCTTCGGGCTCGGTGGCTCGCTACGCTCGCCACAGGTTTATATCCAACTCCATGCCCACTTGGATAGTAGGGGTATGAAAAGGACCCCTTTTTCCCATTGAATTCCATGTTGAAATGGACTCAGTCCATTTTAACATTGAATCCTATGGAAAAATCGGGTCATCGCATCGCATCGCATGCGATATGGTCGTATGCGATGTGATATCGCATCGCATCGCATCTGATTGTATGCCTTAACTTAAGGCATACAATCAAAAAATCAGCAGCCCAGATACTACATAAGTACCGAATTTTCTTTCCCAGCTATTAATTAACTGGCTGCTGTACCTGCAATGCTTGCTGTCACTGGCAGATATCCAGTCGTTGGTGTTCAGTCAGTGTAGTGATCAATTAGTACTGGCAGGTGTAGCTCCTTGGGGGGCGCCCCTTTGACAAAGCTGAGTGAGATTGGCAAAACATATGTAGAGGTAAAGGGTGATTGTTTGACACAACAAACGGACTGATCTCAGTGATTTATCATCCTGCTGATTCACCTGGCATGCGGTTATTGGATGACTGCAGCTTTCTACCTCATCTGCTTGGCATGCTCTTAGCAGGACATTCATAACACCAGGCTGCTGGGGCCGGGCTAACCCATCTGGCCTCGGGACTGCTCTGAGCACATAATGCACAGTACTAATGTCTTCTGTATGTGCTTGAGCACCAATGTTATTTGTATATAATAAACTGATGTAATAATGATACTGGTATAAACCGACTAGTGTGAAGAATAAGAGACAGCTAAGAAAACAAATCTCTGCTATACAAATACAGAATTCATGAATCTTTTAATTGATTTTGGCCCAAATTTTGATTTTGGGCTCATGTTCCGCCAATGTCACGGTTTGTCCTATGTTCTATTTTGCTGGTTTTGTGTGTATCTACTGCATATATTTTCTTTTTGCAGTTCAAAATCATCCACGTTTATGTGTCTGCCCAATAATAAATTGTTTTAAAACCATCCTTCTTGAATAACATGCAGGATAGTAAATTGTCCGCACAGAGTGATTTTATACTTATGGTGCACTAAACGGTAAATTAAACGTTATCAACGACAACAATTTTGTTAATAATATTTTAGTTCATACTACAGTATCTACTGTAAGTGTGGGCCTAAGGCCTAAAGCATGGATTGCTCATTAGAGAATTTGCAAAGGGTTGACATGCAAAAAGTTTATAAATGAAAAGGTCAATGTGCTAAACTAATTGGGGTCCATGTGCTTTAAAATATTTAAAAAACTCACATCGAACTCATCGACATCAGTGTCGACCTTGTGCATGTCAACCTTTTTCTGTCAATCTAATGACTGTCGACCTAGAACACTGGCCCTTATGTAAATCTGATCGCAGTACAAATTTGTTCTCAAAATGGGCAAAACCATGTGCACTGCAGGTGGGGCAGATGTAACATGTATAGAGAGTTAGATTTGTGTGAGTTTGTTTATTTCTGTGCAGGGTAAATACTGGCTGCATTATTCTTACACTGCAACACATTTCAGTTTCAACACACCCCACCCAAATGTAACTCTCTCTGCACATGTTACATCTGTCCCACCTGCTGTGCACATGGTTTGGTCCATTTTGAGAACAAATTTGGGTACTTATGTATTATCTGGGCTCCCGTTTTTCTTATGAGACCGCATCCCCTCGCGGGGCTCGCTATACTTCGGGCACGGTGGCTCGCTGCGCTCGCCACACTATATAAAATCAACTCCATGCGTAGTTGGATAGTAGGGGTATGAAAAAATGGGGTGCATTTAACATTGAACCCCAGATAATACATAAGTACCCAAATTTGTACTGCCATCAAATCTGAATAAGGGCCATTGTCTTTGAGCTAATCCACACCCTTCTATTTCAGTGTTGACTGACTTTTATCAAAAGGCAAAACAAAACTGAAGACAGTAGAAATTTTTTAAATATCTCATATTTTTTCCATCTGTACTTAGTAATGCTTAACCCTTTGAGTGACAAAGGTGCTGTGACGATCCTCAAAATATTTGCTAAAAATGCCATTGTACATATTGCTGTAATATTATTGTGCTTTATTACTGTGCAATATAATAACTAAAACTGTGGCATAATGTTTGGCAGTCCTCAGGGATGTCTTAAGAGTAGAGGAGGCCCGTGTGCAGCCTCCTCTGGTTGGGCCCCTCCTCTCTGCCGGAAACAATAGGGTCTGAGCACTAGAGTGCTCAGTTCCTACTGCACATGCACAAACCTCTGCTGCATTGTAGAGTGCTCAGACTTCACTATGCATATGCAGATCGCCGCAAAAATGGGCATGTGCCATTTTTCAGGCATTTCGGCAGTGCTCCAGCCTCTGCTCACTGAACCCATTGTAGATCCGCCGCTGGCATTACTACAAATGCTGGTCTAGGCTGCACTGGGGATTTTTATCTTTTACCCCTCTTTTATTAGGGGGCATGGACACGTGAGAGAGTAGTCTCACCCCATTGGGAATATTGGCCCAACACATGTTACATAGTTACATAGTAGGTGAGGCTGAATAAAATCGTGCGTCCATCTCATTCAACCTATGTTTATAATAGTTTATCCCTTGTTGTATAGTATGTTCTGATATTTTAAAGACAGATTATGTTACTTATTCGTACCCATGGATGTTTGTAACAAATAAATCCAACCATATTTAAAACGTATTTATAGCGTCTGCGGTCACCACTTCTTCAGGAGAGTTCCAAAGTTTGACTGCTGTAAAATCTTTTTTCTTCTGATCTAAACTCATGCCCTCGCATCCTAGATTGCTTTCTAGCAAAAAAAAGGGGTTTTGACAGTTCCTTATATTGGCCCCTAATATATTTATACATGAGCATGTCCCCCCTTAAAAGTCTCTTCTCTAGTGTAAATAGTCCCTAATTGCTTAATCTTACCTCGTAGCTTAAATTCTCTATTCCCCTAATAAGCTTTGTTGCTCTTCTTTGGATTTTTTCTAGTTCTGTGATGTCCTTTTTATAGTGTGGGGCCCAGAATTGTACTCCGTATTCAAGGTGCGGTCTAACCAACGATTTGTACGGAGGCATAATTACTTTTGAGTCCCTAGTTTCCATGCCCCTTTTAATACATGCTAGAATTTTGTTGGCCTTTTTTGTTGCTATATTACATTGAGCACAACACCCCAGTTTGTTGTCTATTTGGACTCCTAGATCCTTTTCGAGTACTGAATTACCCAATTCATCCCCGCTTAGGTTATAACTAGCACACTGGTTATGTCTCCCAAGGTGCATGACCTTGCATTTGTCCACATTGAACCTCATCTTCCACTTTTTTGCCCACTTATCTAGATTGTCAAGATCATTTTGAAGCGTGGTGACATCTTTTGATGATTTAATAACTCTGCTCAGTTTTGTATCGTCTGCAAAAATGAATACGGTACTTGTGTATTTTGGCGGCGCCCACGATGAGGATCGCGTCCATCGTGTGTAAAAAATCGGGTCCATCGCGTCCATCGCGTCGCGTCGTGTGCATTAACATGGCACACGACGCGACCGACGCGATGGACGCGATTTCTCCATAGGCTTCAATGTTAAAATATTTAAACATTGAAATCGTGTCGGTCGCGTCGGTCTTGTGCCATTATAATGGCACAAGATAAGATGGACTTGATAAAGTCCATTTTACATGGAATAAAATGGGAAATGGGCCAATATGGCCCATTTCTCATTGTACAGATAGCGCAGGGCTTGTCTTTGCTGGGGATGGCGGAGGACTCGCCACCCGCCATCCCCCGCCCCGCGCCATCTGTATGTCGGAAGGGGACGCGCGTGCACGAGGTGCACGCGCGTCCCGTTCCGACGGAGCTTTTGCCCGGGTCCCCGCCGGCTTCCCCGGGTCCCCGCCGGTCCACACCGCCCCCCCGCAGCCCCCCGCAGCCCTGCCCGTCTCCCTGAAGCTGGAGACGGGCAGGACTGCACCCGCCGCGCCGCCTCGCCGCCCGGCTATTGAGACGCTCGTGCGTGGGAGACGCACGAGCGTCTCATTCAGCCAGAGCGCCAGATTGCTGGCGGATCGCCAGGGACACGGTCCTGGCGCTCCGCCAGCAATAACAAGCCCTGCTCCATCTGTATATGTCCCCGTCATGTCCAAATATAACTGCCCCCCCCATTGTGAGCGGCACCCCAGTATTGACTTCAACCCGAAGCGTGGCGAGCGCAGCGAGCCCGCGAGGGGCGGCGGTGCGCGTCCTCCGACCTTTTCATACCCCTATTATTCACGTCGGCGTGGAGTTGAGAATAGAATAGTGTGGCGAGCGCAGCGAGCCACCGAGCCCGAAGCGTGGCGAGGGGACGCGGACACCTGTGAAGCCCGCGTGGGGACGCGGATACCTGTGAAGGTATCCGCGTCCCCTCGCGGGGCTCGCTGTGCTCACCACGCTTCGGGCTCGGTGGCTCGCTGCGCTCGCCACACTATTCTATTCTCAACTCCACGCCGACGTGGATAGTAGGGGTATGAAAAGGTCGTAGGACGCGTACCGCCACGCTTCGGGCTGGCGTCAATACTGGGGTGCCGCTGACAATGGGGGGCATTTATATTTGGACATGACGGGGCCATATACAATGAGAAATGGGCCATATTGGCCCATTTCCCATTGTTTTCTATGTTAGATGGACTTTATCAACTACATTTGATCTTGTGCCATTATAATGGCACAAGTTCGACGCGACCGACAGTAATTCAATGTTAAAAATATTTTAACATTGAAGCCTATGGAGAAATCGCGTCGGTCGCGTCGGTCGCGTCGTGTGCCTTAACTTTAAGGCACACGACGCGACGCGATGGACCCGATTTCTCCATCGGGTTCAATGTTAAAAATATTTTAACATTGAAGCCTATGGAGAAATCGCGTCCATCGCGTCGCGTCGTGTGCCTTAAAGTTAAGGCACACGATGCCCGCGACGGGCGCCGCCAAAATACACAAGTACCATGAATACATTGCTGGGTAACCCCATCCCAATATCGTTAATAAAAATGTTAAATAAAATGGGCCCTACAAACGAACCCTGAGGCAGTCCACTTAGTACTGGTATCATATTTGATACGGCACTGTTCACGACCACTCTTTGTTCTCTATTACACAGCCAGATCCCTACCCATCTACAGATATTTGCCCCTAATCCCAGGTCCTCCATTTTATTTATCAACCTCTTGTGTGGTACTGTGTCGAATGCTTTAGCAAAATCTAGGAAAATCACATCTATAGTGTTTCCATTATCAAGGTTTTTGCTAACCTCTTCATAGAAACTAAGTAGATTAGTTTGGCATGAACTATTTTTCACGAACCCATTCTGGTTATTACTGAGTAAACTATGAAGGTCTAAATATTCCTGGATACCGTCTCTTAAAATGCCTTCAAATAGTTAACCCACTATTGATGTTAAACTAACAGGTCTGTAATTAGCGGGATCCTCCTTTTTTCCTTTTTTGAATAATGGCACTACCTCTGCTATTCTCCAGTCTTTTAGTACCTTTTCTAATGATAGTGAATTATCAAAGATATAATGTAGAGGGGAAGCTAATTCCTCCCTTAGTTCCATTAGTGATTTATTTATTTTGATTTTGCTGAGCCTCAATATTATTTCCTCGGTAGAGAAATCAATATTGAGGTCCAGCTTGTTCATCCCATTTGTGGTATGTGTGTCTTCCACAGTCTGCTCTCCCTTAGTAAACACTGCTGAGAAGAACTAATTTAACAGTTCTGCTTTTCCCTTATCCTCCGTAAAACTTTTTCCAGTGATATCGGTTAGTGGCCTATGTTGTCCTTAATTATACGTTTGTATTTGAAAAACTTCTTGGGGTTGGTTTTGCTTTCAGTGGCTATGTGCTCTTCATAATCCCTTTTAGCTACTTTGATTGCCCCTTTAAAAATGTTGTTTGATTCTTTGTATTTGGTGAACGCCTCCTCATTTAAGTTATTTTTATAGAATTTAAATGCTCTGGTTTTATTGTTGATTGCTGACCTAACTTTTGTTTACAACCATGGTGGCTTTTTTTTATAAAATTTACCCTTATTTACTTTTACCCTTATTTTACTAGAAATGTTGGGGTTGTGTCTGTGTCTCCACTGCCTGCTTTCTACTTTCTCATCAGCTTGTACAGGCATACTATTGGGTATTAACACTGCTGGTATATATAAGTGGGCATTCATATATTATTGGGTTATCTGAATGATAGGTCAACAGTCAATAGGTTGATATGAAAATATCAACACGCAGAAGGTAAACTTTGACCAAATGTAGACATGCAATAGTTGATATTGATACAAAGTAGGCATTCACTAGGTCAACACTGACACTTGGCATTACTACTGGTGTAATAATTTGGTCCAGAAGTTACAGAGATCAGTGGGAAAATGGTGATCTTCATGAATTGTATCTTTCAAAAGAAAAGCCAAACTCATGCCTACCTCCATTGGCTTTGATTTTCACGTCATGCGTAGTACCTGCTTTTATTTCAAAGAGTAGATCAATGAGAGAAAAATAGGTTTAAAACTCATCCTTTTTCTTGTTCATCCACTTTCAAAACCATATTATATTTTATAAATGTGTTCTGCTTTAACTCTAAAAATTAGGTGGCATTGGCAATTTTTGCTCTATCCTTAAAATTGCATGTAAGATAATCTGCAGCCATTAAATCTCTTGCATTACCCTAGGGTTTAAATACGTGAACTTTGAATATTAATGTACCTCTGGCTTAATTCTCAGTTTGTTACACTGGATGATTCTCCTAAAATTTAAATTATTCAGAATGTTCTATAAATGCATTGGTAAAATACACTGAGATGCTTGCTGTGGCAATATATCATGAGATTATGTACTATATGCTTTAGCCTAGATAATATTTTATGGTCTATATATTTATTTTGGAAGCAAATTGATAAACACTGGTCTAACTTGAATCCTGGGAATAACTGTAATTTATTATTTCCACTAGATACATTTTGGTAATGATAAACTATGTCACATACACTATTTAATTGCTAGAGATAAAAAAATATGCAGAACACAATTTAAGGACTTGATATACAGTACATATTCCAATATTTCTTACTTGCCATCAGCTATTTTTTTTAAAGGTTTGGAAAGAAAATAAAAGTTATATTAAAATCCTTCTCTAGAAAAATAAAACGATTATGCAAGCCTTGCATGCAGGGTGGTTGTTGTCCCCTTTCTTTCACTGCCCGAGAGAATATCCGAAACCTATACAGGTCGAGTATCCCGTATCCGAATATCCGTTATCCGAATTATTCCGAAAACCATACATTCCAGAAAGTGAAGATTTTTTTTTTATTTTTTTATAAAAACTCACTGGGGACATATGTAACAGCACTACTGAGGACATGACATGTAACTGGCACTATATATGTACAAGAAAATGATTGCTTGCCATTCAAATTCAGTATCTGAGATAGTACACAAATTTTGTTTCATGTTTTGAAACCTTGTTTTTTGAACAAATAAAATATATTTGTGTGTATTTTATGTGGTAATAAAATATATATGTGTGTATTTATGTGTTTATACAGCATAAATGCAAGATACTTCAAAAAACATCATTAAAATATTAAAATATTCCGAAATACGGAATAATCCGTTATCTAAAATTCTCCTGGTCCCGAGCATTTTGGATAAGGGATACTCAACCTGTACAAATCAATTCTCCATATACTGTACTGTATGAACTGTACTATTGATAAATGACCATTCCGTGTATGAAAAATGCACATGGCAAAATAATATATTGTATTGGTTAAACATTGTTTTCTATTGAGTTATCCTTTTGCTACACATTTGTCGCTGTGGTCATTCATAATAGGCGCCTTGTAGTGTGGATGATTTATCATATGCCGCCTGTCTTTGAAGCTTTAGCTGAGCTCAGGGGAGTGAGAGAGCCTAGTCGGGCCCAGTTACTTTTCTAGGGGTATGACCTAATTGCGAGAGGCATGGCCATGCAACTTTAGAATAAAATACAGACATATAGCACTTTAAGCACCTCCCAGGCCACATTGCAGCCCAGCACACAGCAGCATGTGCTGTGTTGAGCAGAGCTGCTGCCAGGTAACCCTTATCCCACTGGTCCCTTCCATCAGACATGGGCCATAATAATTAGTACCCAATTTCCCCCCCCCCCTCTCTCTCTCTCGACGCCACTGGCTGAAACTTGAGTATTCTGCGCAGTTTGGGTACAGACCCTCCCACAATTCTCTCTGGCACCTCTGCAAATGTCCCAACTCCTTTGGGCTTTACTCAGGATCAGAGGGGAAGGCTCCCCTAGGTGCAACAGTAACAATCCCCCTTCCTCATTTTTACGGCCACCGCTACACTAGTTACCTTAGCCACTACTTAACCGCTACGTAGGATAACACATTAGGCTGATTTCTCGGTCAGATGCCATTTTTATTGTCATGGTTAATTGCACCTGAATGTGTCAAAGGGGTGGAGAGAAGGGAAGAGGAAGCATAGCCAATGAGGAGATGGCTGTGATAACGCCAATAAGAAAAAGTCATATCAAAGCAAACAGGAATACTGAAGGGAGACAATAGACTAAAGTGTATGCTTGAAAACGCGAGAAGGCTATCAGGTAAAATGGGGGCATTAGAACTAGTGGCAATGGATGAGCCATATGATATTAGAGGTATTACTGAAACATGATGGGATGATACTCATGACTAGACTTCAACTTGGAGGGCTATACTCTGTTCAGAAGGGATAGGGTAAAAAAGAGGGAGGAGGATTATGTCTTTATGTTAAGGCAGCATTAAAACCAAGTACACAGGAAGTTATTTACGAGAGGATTGGTGATGATATAGAGGCATTAGTGGTGGAAGTATCCATTGAAGATACAAATTGACAGAAATTGCTGATAAGGACATGCTATAAATCACCCAGTATTAGTGTGGCTGAGGAATCTCAACTTCTACTACAAATTGCAAAGTTTTAATTATTGGAGTAAGAGACTTGTTATACAGTTAGAGGCAACAGGTTTCTGAGCATGCCAAAAGACCATTTCTTGTCCCACATAGTAATGGGACCAACTAGAAGCTGGACTATACTGGACCTACTGTAGTAGAAACAAATAATATAGTGGTAATATAAAAAACTCAAGTAAGGGAGCACCTGAGAAACAGTGCTCATAATATGGTTTTGTTTGAAATTAGTTTCCAGAAACAATGGTATAAGGGATCAACTAGGACTTCACATTTTATAAAAGCTAATTGTAATATGCTAAAGCAGTCTGAAAAGTGAAGTTTAAACCATTGTGGCTAAATGACAATTTAAGGGATGAAATGGAAAGGAAAAAGCATGCATTTCAATTTTTTAAGTCTGTGAGGAGTCCTTCCATATCTAGAAGGAATGTAATAAAGTATGCAAAAAGATAATCAGATTGGCAAAATTAGAAAACGAAAAGCAAATAACAAAACAAAGTAAGTAAATACATGGCAAAAAGGATTGAAAAAGACAATATAAGACCCCTAAGAAAGGAACTAGGTGGCTTGATTAGGAAAAAGCAGTATTTTTTAGAGAAGATCAAACAGTAGCAATAATACAAAAAAACTGAAATGCTAATTTAATGTTAGTTAGCACTTGGTTGACAGAAGTCCATAGGCGACGAAATAAAATTAAAATAAATAAAGGTCCAGATGGCACACACCCAATGGTTATTATGAAGCTAAATTGTTAAATAGCTAGAACATTATGTTTAATTTTCATAGATTCAATTTCATCAGGCTCAGTACCAACTGTTTGGCAAATAGCAGATGTGGTGCCATTGTTTAAAAAGGGAAGTAAATCATAACCAGGGAATTATAGGATAGCACTAAGGATTTACTTGGAGTTCAATAAGATTATTAGTAGGAATCAGCATGGATTTGCGAGGGATAGGCCAAACTAATCTAATTAGCTTTTATGAGGAAGTTAGTGGGAACTTGGCAGCGCACTAGATCTGGTTTACTTAGATTTTACAAAGGCCTTTAATACCGTGCCACATATGAGGTTGATCTACTGTACAAAATAAAGGAACTAGGTCTAGGAAACACCATTTCAAAAACTGGTTGGAGAATGTGGTAAATGGAACATTTTCAAATTGGTCAAAAGTTTTAAAAGGTGTACCTCCAGGTTTTGTGCTGAGTGACTTCTTTTAAATATATTTTTATTAATGACCTTGGTGAGGGACTCATATAAACTGGTGGATCGGGTGGCCAAATGGAAGATGAAGTTTAGCATAGATAAAAAAAGGTTATGCATTTAGGGACCAAATATAAGCATGTAATCTATAAATTAAATGTGGTAAATGTAAGGGAAGGATTTAGGGTGTGCTCATTGACAGAAGACTTAGCAATAGTGTTCAATGTCAAGCAGCAGCTGCAAGGGCCAATAAAGTATTATTATAAAAGGGGCATAGATGCAAGGGAAGACAGTATACATTTGCAACTATAAAAATCATTGGTACGCCTCATCTTGAATACAATATACAGTTCTGGGCCCCACTCCATAAAAAAGACATCTTGTAACTCGAAAGGGTTCAGAGAAGGGCAGCAAAATTGATAAAGGGTATGGAGTCATTGAGTCATGAGGAAAGGCTAGCCAATTTAGGCATGTTTACTTTACATAAGAGGCATCTAAGAGGAGATTTGATTACTATAAACAAATACATTTTGGGTCAATACAGAGAACTTTCAGGTGGAATGTTTACCCCAAGAACTGTACACTGGACACGAGGTCAACACCTGAGCTTAGAGGAGAGGAAGTTTCACAAGCATAAAAAGAAGGGTTTCTTAACAGTAGGGGAAGTTAAAATATGTAGTACACTGCCAAGGAAGGTTGTGATGGCAGACTCAATTGCTATGTTTAGGAAAGAAAGGGTTATACAATTTTTTTGCGGAAAAGAGTATCCATGGTTACAACCGATAAATAAAATTTGTAGAAGTGGACCAAGGGAAAACTAGGACTGCCATCTTCAGTCATGAGAGATTCTGGATTGAAACAAATTGGTGGTTGTTTCATCTTGGTCATTTACATATATAAGATAGGGACCACAGGAGATCCAATATCAGTTAAACTTGATGGACTGGTGTCTTTTTTCAACATCAACTATGTAATTTTGTAATGTGCTTAAGTGTGCTACATTAAGCGTTACAAAATGATGCCCCAGGACAACCCAGAAACACCAACCCCAGGGGCCTTAAGCTAATACCTAAAACGGAATTATTATACTGTATGGATTTATCAAGGTCTTACCATTCATATTGCCTACTCCAGTTTGCAGTCTGCAAATGCAAGAAACCAATGCTAATTAAAAACACTAAAGAGCAGTTGGTAGAGATGTCAGCCAAGATTCTGAAGTCTCTTCCTTAAAGTGTACACATGTGCACAATATAAAATATATGGACTGGACTGCACACCCCAATGCTAAACTTAATGAAATATGATACTATGCTAAGGCTTGAAGATCCACACAGAAAAAAGGGTACTTATATGTTAGTTGGGCGCCCACTATAGTTAGTACGCTCATACCCCCACAATCCATGTTGGCATAGAGTTGATTTTATAGAGTGTGGCGAGCGTAGCGAGCCACCGAGCCCGAAGCGTGGCGAGCGTACGCGGAAAACTAAGCAAATAGCTTAGTGGGCGCCCAACTAACATATAAGTACTGAAAAAAAAGAGAAAATGCAGATACACACAATATAGTAGAAAACACTGCAACACTGCAATCAGAATAATTATAATAAACTCTGACACAGAGCAACACTGAGGTGCTAAGCATAATTGTATATGAAAATATAATGGATGTGTTCCTAAAATTCCTTTGAAAAAAGACACTTTAACATAAATAAAATGTGGATATTGTCAATATATTTTTATATTAATATTGTGAACTGTTATTTTTTAAATAATGCTCACCAATAAACTTGTTGCAATACTGGGATAGGTAGAAGGCCAGATGAAGCCATCATCATTTTTGTATTTTGGGATTTTCAATTATTTCACAAAGAATTGTCTCTCTTGATGTAAAAAAAGCATCAATCAATCACATGTATATAAGTGATATATAAGTAAAAAATAATTGCGTGTTGACATAGACAGCAATAACAGAATTTTGACCACAGGGATTATGGAACTTAAAGTGTAAGCAATCAATAATACAATACATTATACTAATTTGAGTAAAGGATAATAAATGAGAACTTTTACGAGATCAATAGCTGCTGCCAGGCAGATTTAGCCTCAGGACACAATCCATTGATGTTAGCAATGACACAACTTAATATTGCCCACCTGAAATATTTGTCTTGTCTTATCAAATTTCTTTAGGGCATTTTCCCAGACTGGCATCTGAATGACTAATTTTCAGTATTGACAATATTTAAAATGTGATAAATGAAGTGTTTGGATGATTTATTGGGTTACCTTACCATTGTTTTGTTTTCTCCTTTTGGGCTCGTTTATTATTACGTTTATTTTTTCCTCCACGAATAAGCTTTTATAACTTGTCTACATGCATTCATGCAACATTATTCCAGAGTTAAATATCATGCTTACTGGATATCATGGTAATTGCCGGATGTCAGGGCACGTCTATTCACCGCCACCCCACGACCCTGCCCGCACTGTTGGATGCAATCGGGATGATGCCCATTCTCACCCGGCATTTGCACATTCGCATAAATGCGTATGCGCAAAACATTGTGCCCCCATGCAAATTTGCATGGGAGTGTGTCAACCAGAATAAGGTCCTCACTGCACTTGTTCACATTGCTGCTGGGTCCCATTGAAGTAAATGGGAGGCCTCCTATTCACTTCAATGGCATAGCAGGCGTGTACGAATTCTATGGGTGATCACCACGTGAGACTATTCTGTGGCGCGCTGAGGCCCGGCTAGATGAGGACGGCTCCATCTGTAGGAATAGTTTTTAGTGAGGGATTTGTGTGTACATTTAATTACAGCTGATTTCAGATGGATCTTCTGCACCTGTGATCGGGCTGGTGTAAGTGTGCTCTCATACATGGCTACGAAAGAAAGTAAGAAAGTACAGTATATGAATTTGGGTGATCTGGCCATTTCTATAACTTCTGACTACATCCAATTCTGCAGCTTAGTCTAAAAGAAATATGGCAGCTGATAAAATAGATCCATTACATTACAGGAAAACATTTTCAGATTTAAAGTTTAAAGAAAGGTAATGCAAGGAATGTTTCATAGGGTAAAATTACTGATAGCAGGACTTGATTCAAAACCTGTCTCCCTGAGTCTATTCTCAAATGGACTCAACCTGAGGCTGCTTTGAGGCCATCTGAAGCCCCCCCAGGATAAATATTGAGAGTTTATAGATATAGATACCAACACTATTCTCACAGGTGCTGCAACAAATAGGCACTTACTGTATGAGTGACCCTAAAAAAATTAGCCATCCCTCACTGCAAAAGATGTTGGGAACGTGTTGTAAGAGTGAAGTAATCAGGTGATTATCTGACACAGCAGCCAATTTCTAATCTAATTCTAGGATACTGGGTTTCCATCTTTCTTCGTAAAGTTTGTTATGCAACATCCATTAGGCTGAAACCTAGTGGCTCCGCAGTGACTAGAGGTGCTAGACTAGATTACAGTGCTAAAGCACTGTCATCTGCGCCCTAGGGCTCCATTGATTAAAGGCACTCCACACTGTTACACAATTGGGTAAACTGAGTCAGAAAGACAATGGACCAATAGCACAATATCACCCTTTTGAAGTAAATAAAATCAATAACTGTGCTGAAAAAGAGGTTGTCTAGATGGGCCGCTTAGTCCTCAGGGGCCCTGGTGCACTGTACCTGCTGTGCCATTGGTAGTTCCACCTCTGAGTAGGCCCTAAAATAAATAATTATATACCAATGCATTATAGTCACCATGTTACCCTCTTCTGGGCACCCACTGTTTTTCCCTGTCACACTCTGCTTCCTCCTGCATGCATGATAATGTGCCAGATTAATAATAGCAATGCACTGTACTAAATCCAGCATAGCCCATGTGCAGTATTTATTTATTTACAGTTTCTTATATACAATCTATAGGGAGAAATGAAGTACTGTATACACAAGGATAGGCACTATCTATAGTATAGCAGTCCCAGCAGATTACCAAGAACAGTCCTGATGGGATGTAATTAGAATGAAAGCTTTAGAAGGTTATATGGGCGGTTCAGGAATTTGATAGATTTGCCTAAAGAGGTGAGTTTTCAGGGAACGTTTGGAGGCTGGAGGTCGTATGGTTCGTGGAAGGGTATTCCATAGGGTGGGTGCTGCCCGATGAAAGTCCTGCAATTGTGCTTGAGATCTGGTAATGAGTCTGGATAAGAGAGACAGATCTTGTGAAGAGCGGAGAGGTCGAGTTTGGAAATATTTTGAGATAAGTGAAGAAATATATGTTGGTGTAGCTTGGTTAATAGCTTTATATATGAGTAGAAGTATTTTGAATTGAATGCGGTAAAATATGGGCAACCAATTGAGGGACTGACATAGTGGATCAGCAAATGATAAATGCCTTGCTAGGAAGATTAGCCTTGCAGCTGCATTCTAAATGGATTGCAGCAGTGATAGTCTTTTTTTGGGAGGAACAGGAAGGTGACTATTGCAATTGTCAATGCGGGAGATATTGAGAGCATGGATTATAGTTTTTGCAATGTCATGTATAAGATATGGTCATATTTTAGATATGTTTTTTTAAATGCATGTAACAAGACTTAGAGACACATTGAATGTGTTTAACAACTGACAGTTCAGAGTCAAGGATGACACCTAGGCACGGAGCTTGTGGGGTAGGGTGGATAGTTAAGTAATCAAACATTATGGAAATATCAGGTTGGTAGCTAGTCTTGGCTGGCAGAAAAATAAGTAACTCTGTTTTGGAAGTGTTGAGCTTGAGGTGGCGAGATGACATGCAAGATGAAATAGCAGAAAGACGATTGGAGACAAATCTGGGGAGGATAGGTAGATTTGAGTATCATCAGCGTACAAATGATACTGAAAACCAAAGGAGTTGATTAGTTTACCAACAGATAAGGTATAGATTGAGAAAAGCAGAGGACCTAATACTGAGCCTTGTGGTTTTCCAACTGATAGCGGTAGGGAAGAGGAGGTGGAATCAGAGAAGTGAACAGTGGAAGAGCAATTAGATAGGTAGGGAAAGAACCCAAAAAGGGCTGCATTCTGAAGACCTAGGGATTGTAGCATTCATATGAGAAGAGAGTGGTCAACCGTATCAAAAGTAGCAGAGAGATCTAGAAGAATAAGGAGTGAGTAATGGCCTTTAGATTTAGTAGTGGCCAGATTATTTACTACCTTGGTCAGTACTGTCTCTGTGGAATGTTGCAACAGAAATCCTGATTGAGGTGGGTCCAGTGAGTTGTGAGAGTTAAGAAAGTATGTGAGGCGAGTGAAGACAAGTCTCTCAAGTAGCTTGGAGAGGTAGGGGAGCTGAGAGATAGGACGGTAATTGGAGAGAGTTTGGGTCAGAATTGTGTTTTTTTAGAGAGTGATCACTGCATGCTTAAACAGAGGAGGAAATATACCCGTAGAGAGAGTTTACAGATTTTAGTTATGGTTGGGATAAGCACAGGAGACAGAGATTTACTGACTCTTGAGGGTGTAGGGTCAAGTTAGTGGAGTAGGAGGAGGAGAAGAGTGTTGTTACTTCATCTTCACTTGTGGGATCAAATGAATAGAAGGTGCCAGAGGGTAAATACTTACCGAACCTCCCGGAATGGCCAGAAGAGACCCAAAAATTGGGTCCCCCTCCCGGCCCCCGGATGGGTGAGCAAACCTCCCACATTTAGCGGGGCCCCCGCTCCCACTCACTCTGCCAGTCAGCATAAGCCCCTTGAACCGTTCGGGAGGCAAGGTATCAGGATCACATACTGTATACTGTATATTGTATGCGGTCCTTATACATACAATATATTCAGGGCCCAGACGGGTGGGGTTCCCGCCACTCACCTGCTCATGGGTAAGGGGGGTGATGCACCGGCCCCCGCTCCCCCACCCTCTGCCAGTCAAATACTGTCATTTGTGAGTCTTTTCGAAGGGGGCGGGGCTAAAATTACCCTAATGGTGTTATTTAGTACCACCCCCTCCCCGAAGAGCCACAAATCATGACATTTACAGGAATGGGGGTGAGGCTTAATGATGGCAAGCACCGCTCCTGCCCCCGGAAAAGTTACGGAGAGGAGACTCTCAATGTAGGCTAGTATGGTATAAGGTAACATATGGATAATGTATGATTCAAGTGTCTAGAACCTGATAACTAGAGGAGTAGAAGCCCGCAGGCAATGGGGACCTCCTGGAGTTTCCACTGTAAAGAAACAGAGTTTCTGTTATCAAATGAAAAGACATTTCTTATTGCTAATTTTCCAAATTACATTTGTCCTATAAACTTGCAGTACTTGTAATGAAGGGTTTACAAAAGGCAATGTTAATAGTGTGACCAGATTTATACAGAATCCCTGGAGAACTCATTAGAATGAACAGCATACAGACAAGTGTAGACCTTGCAGAGAACAGAATGTACTGAACTGTATCGCATACTGCATGGTATCTAGATTGCCTTCAGGGTTTTATCTCACTATTTTTTAGTGACTTATCAGAATGACTTGAAAGTACTCTTCATTCATTAATTCCAACTTCTTGGAAGATTTTACTATGTTTTTATGTAGCTTACTTGTCTGACTCACAAAGGAATTTGTCATTATAGTATAAGAGTTATTAATTTCTGATATTTGAACCCCTGCAGGTTATATAGAACAAGTACATCTTGTTTCTAAGAAAAGTGGGACAAGCAGCTATTTTAAATGACTTGTAAAATGTGTACATGTACTTTAAACAAATACTCAAACTATGGGCCTTATTCTGGCTGGTGCCGTCTCTTCTGAATTCTTTCGGACGGCGATTTTTAGCTACCTGCGCATGCGCAAGCAACGCAATGCGCATGTGCAACGCAGTGTCTTCGCACTCGTTCTCAGCAATACCGTCTACAAATGTGCTCCGAACTCCCTCGGGAAATATGGGCGTAATATGGGTATCATGTGGGTGTACACAAGGGCGCGGTTTCGAAGTGGGCAAAACTGGGCGTACAGGTGGGAGTGCATAAACATTGGTAGGCGTGCATTCGGACCGGACACCGAGGGCAAGCGAACCAACACGGCAGAAATCTTCTGTGTCAATAAGCAAGTTTCAGTTCTCGGAGAGCACTGGTTCATGCGCTAGGCATTCTGATAGCCCAATTAGTACGCCCGCACCTTAAACACTCACAGCTGAGCACAATACAATCCAGTCCTCTAGTCATTAGTGATTAATTAAACACTTTTCGCTGGTTCAATTGGAAGCATTGCTGCCTAAATGGCCCATTACAAAAAACTAGAATATATGCTGCAAACACAATTTTATTGTTGGAACCTGCCCCACATTTACACTGCAAGCAATGGACATAACTCTGTTAACCAAATCTATATCAAATCTGCCTATTACATTAATGTGAAACAGCACACATGTGTGGGATAAAAAATATTTAATAAATAATAAGACATTATAACATTGTTTCACCATGTTACTTTTCACATGGGAACATAAGGGTAAATAATATAAATTGTGTATATATGTTATGAGGTACCCTAATTGGATAAATGTGTCATGCTGCTGAAGCATGACTTCCGAATAGATTACTGAGGTTTGCGCACATACACCAACTCGGTGGGTACAGTCAGATTCCTGTCCATTTGGACGCAGTAAGACCGTGCAGAATCTTTGAGTTCCCACCGCACATGCACGTTTGGATGCAGTCTGAAGACCCTCCTTCTTCTTAGAGTCCATCCGAACGGAGGCGGACGACCTGTGGGCATGTGTTCTTAGAATGTCCGCCGTGCGTGGTGTTCGGTCATTTCCGAAAGAACGCGCATCCCAAAGAGTCAACCAGAATAAGGCCCTATGTGACGTTGTAGGTGTTCAGTGTTGAGGTTTCGTTTGTATTTATCCATTTATGCTCTTTTATCTAAAATATAATTAAAATTGTATTTTTTGGAACGTTAAGACCTCCATCCAAAGGGAGCATGAGATGCCCCTTGAACCGTTTGAGAGGCAAGGTATCAGGATCACACATACTGTATATTGTATGCGGTCCTTTTACATACAATATATTCAGGGCCAGTGCAAGGCATGGCATCGCCTCAGATGGGGGGGGGGGGCGCCCCGCCTCTCAACTGCTCACGGGTAAGGGGGTGATGTGCCGACCACCACCGGGGGGGGTGTGTGTGTGTGTTTTGGGAGCTTTAAGCGGCCGCCACCGCCAAGTCTGGGGGGAAAGGGGAGGATGCGGCCACCGCCGTGTTGGACCTCAGTTGGGGGTGTTTGGTGCAGTGTGTGTGTGGGTGTGTATATATATACATATTTATTATATATATATACTGTATGTATATATATATATATATATATATATATATATATATATATAGAGAGAGAGAGAGAGAGAGAGAGAGAGAGAGAGAGAGAGAGAACAAAAACTCCACAAACGCGCTCATAAAAATACATATTTATATAAATATTACTGGAGGGCAGCCTATCATACAAGGTTTGCTGTTGGTAAGTAAACAAGTAGGATACACAGAGACCATTTTAAGATGGGGCCCAATGTCATACAGTAATTGTGATTTTAAACAGCCTTATGGAGTCATCAATTATAAGCAGTCCAGAAGTCCTTGAATATATTTATTTTCATAAAAGTCTTTGTTCATAAAAACTGATAACATTTCACATACAGTAGATCCTTTGTTGTAATGTGTTTCACAATTGTAGACATAGAGGAGATTATATAAGTCTAGAAGAACAGCTACCCTGCAGAGACTGACCCATGGTGAGGAAATTAGCCACCTCCAAACCAGGAGGTGTTCAAACTGACCAACTGTCCAACTTATCTGTCCAATTAAAATAATGCTCCACACACCTTTATAGACGCAGGCCTGGCCAACCTGTGGCTCTCCAGATGTTGTCAAACTACAAATCCCATCATGCTTTGCCACCGTTTTGCTATAAGGGAGTGTTAAAACTGTGGTAAGGCATGCTGGGATTTGTAGTTTCACAACATCTGGAGAGCCACAGGTAGGCCACTGTTATAGAGCATACACATGGTGAGAAATGCACTATTTTTCTATTTGATTTGCTTATAGAAACAAAATCGTATAGAGAATCGAATGGGCATCAAATGGTTTTTCTACATTCGATGCAGATTCGATCCCAATGCTCCTGTGTAGTGTAAATCGAGTCTTGGCAGCCAGGACTATATAGTGGAAATCTAATAGTAGATAGTACAAATCTAATATGTTCTCTGCCGCATTCGAGTCGATGTCTATCTCCTACCTGAAGCCATTGTTGATCTAATAGCAAATCTAATAGCACATCAAATGCAATATCCAATATAAAATAGTGGTAATAGAAAGGAGTAGAAAAAACTGCAGAGCAGGTAGAATAGTCCATATCTCATATAAATCAAATCGAAAACTGAATCGAACCATGTGTGCGCACCTGAACAAAATGATTTGATTAGACCAGTCAACCAGCCAACTTTTTCATCAGACTAGCCAACTTCTCTCCAACTTTCGACTGAAAATCTAAATTCTTATGAGCAGGGCCCTTGCCACCTCTGTGAGGTCATGAAAAATGCAATTTTTAAGTGGTTTATTTGCCTCCAACTGTACTGGCTGTTTACCTACTGAATGGACTCAGACAGGGGCTGGCAGGCAACTTTTTGTCTGGGTGGCAATTTCAGAGCACAGGCCATAAGTAATGGCACATCATTAAATCCCGCGAAGACAGCCCGGCATTTGCATGAAAATAACATTTTACAATTCTATATGTACACTTCCACGGATTTCTTTTTTGTCTCTCTCATCTCTTTTATTTCCTTTAATTGGGTTCCTTTTTTTCTTCTTCTCTTCCACTGCTTATTTTTAGTTTACTTTCCTTAGACAGTGCAGCCAGGGATGGACTTGCCCTGACCCTGCCTACAGAAATGTATCTAGGGGTCTAAGTGCCTAAGTAAGGGACTGATAGAGCCACCAACTGCCACCCCAAACACTGCCCCACATTGCAGGCTGAGACTCACTGTCAGTGTGAAGGCACAACTGTGTCATAGGGTAATAGGGTGAGCAGAAGCTTAGCTAGCCAATATCATTCATTTTAGGCAGTGGAGGCTGTAGGTCAGGTTGATCTTGATCTGATGCTGTTCGCTTAGATATAATTACTCATGGGCAGTTCTGGATCAAGAGGAGCCCAAATTTCCCTCTATACCCGCCACTACATCACTACACCCTACATTACGCCACTGACCCCTCTACACCCCACACTACCTCACTGACCCCAGTATATCCTACACTACATCACTGACCCCAGTATATCCTACACTACCTCACTGACCCCAGTATACCCCCACACTACATCACTGACCCAAGTATACCCGCCACTACATCACTGACCCCTCTACACCCTACATTATGCCACAGACCCCTTTACACCCCACACTACCTCACTGACCCCAGTATATCCTACACTACATCATTGACCCCTTTATGCCATACACTCTATCTTACATAGTGGAGCCCCTATACCCTACAGTACTGTACATTACTAACCCTTTGGACTCCTCTATACACTACACTGCATTACTGCCCCTTAGGCTATACTAGAGATAGGGATCAGGGAGACAACAGAGGAAAAGAGAGACTATGGGGCAAAGAGAGAATAGAAGAGATGTGAGACAGAGGGGGGTGAAAATTGGTTGATAGAAAGGGGAGGAAGTGGCTGGGGGGAGAGAGGTTAGAGCTAGGCTGTACTTCCTAATTTAACATATCCGCATCTGCACCAACCTGTACAGTAAGAGCTATGCTCCTGCAGTGATATAACACCTAGAACAAATTTTAATACCTTGTAGGCAGGGGCATAACTAGATCTCTTTGGGCCCCATAGCAAAATTCTGAAAGGGCCCCCTCCCACCATTATCACTACAATGCCTCTTATGGTCAGGGGAAAGAGAGAGGAGAGTGAGGGCTTCATGGAAAAAGAGAGAATAACTGCCAGAGAGAAAGGGATGGATGTGAGTAGGAGGGGTAAAGGGAGGCAAAAGAGAAAGGGGAAGCATAGGGAGACAGGTTGACATGAGAAAAAGATACTAGCGGCAGAGAGACAATATTGGAGAGATTAGAGAAGAAAGCGTGAAAGAGATCAGGAAAGAGAGTAAAAGAAGAGAGTAAGTGGGGAAGGAGGAGTGAGGGGGGGAGGAGGAGTTAGAGAATAATAAGGCGTCCTGTGAGAGAGAGGTGGGGGAGTCAGTGAGATGGAAGATGAAGTGATAGAGAGGTATACTGTATGGAGAGCGAGAGAGAAAGAGACAGTGCCATCAAGAGAGGGAGAATGAGAGAGAGGCGGAGGAGGGGGAAAAAGGTGATATAGAATGGAAAGGGGGGAGATAAAGGCAGAGGGGATAGGCAGAGAGGGGGACAGGTGGAGATAAGTAAAACGAGATAGGAGATGGGGTGGGTGTTGAGAAACAAAGATAAGAGATGTGATCAGGAGAGAGATGGAGGGAGAATAGGGTCTGTAAAGGGTTGAGACATATGCCTACGTTACACCTACTAATCCACTCCCCATCAACATACCTAGCACTGTGTGTCCCCTCCCTCCCATCAGGACAGATTAGATAGCACTGTCCCCCACCCACCCTATCCCCATCAGGACAGGTATGGTACAGTGACGTGTGGTGAGTTTAGTGTCAGGTGAGACAACAGGGGATGTAGGGAGAGTGACACTGTGGGACATAGGGACAGTGACAGCGGGGGAAGCGGGGAGAGTGACAACGGGCATCATGGGGAGAGTGACAGCGGGGACACAGGACTGAAGCAGTAATTACATATGAAGCCTACCAGGGATATGGTGACAGGAAGAGGGAGGAGACTTTTGCACCTCCTCACCTGCCAAAGATTTTAAATATTATGAGATTATATATATAGGCAAAGTAGGTCTGGCACTCCCATAGAACAGCGTATTAGCTGCAGCCGGTGCCCTTACAGGAACAATACATACAGAGGCTGGAGGTGCGGCACTCGTGGCTTGGATATTAATCAATAAACACACCGTGACACGGTAGCTGGGTGATCAACATTTCAAATAACTTTGTATTTTTCTTCAGGATAAAGGTCATAAAAAAACACACATACCTTTATAAGTGAGTACATACAAGTGCAAACACAATGTGCCAGTGAGGAGAGGCCCGGGGTTGTGACATCATCATTGTACGTCCAGTAGACGCTACATGGTTACCATGGTGACGTGCTTAAAATCTACACGGACCAAAAATTTACATTTGTTAAACTCACGATAGGTATATCAATCACAGAAAGTATACTGAAGCAAGACATATGATGCATTATAGTGATAGTATTTTTACCAACATGAGTATACTAGTAGAAGTAAGAGTAGTGATCTCTCTATGCAATCGGAAGAAAAAGATAAGGTTTCAAAAAAGCATTAAGTACATGGCATAATGTGTTATCGGGAATAAAGATGTTATTTAAAAACTGCAAATGAAATATTTTCATTAAGACCGCGGGGTGCAATGACATTTAGCCTGTGGATCCAACGTGATTCACATTGCAGAAGTTTTTTAGATATGTTTCCACCTCTGATGGATGGCTTAACACAATCAATTATGTGGTATCTAAGTGTGTTCAAAGCATGTTTCTTCTCTAAGAAGTGGCGTGCCACTGGTTGATCGCTGTGGCCGCTACTCAAGCCTTGTTTGATGGCGCTGCGGTGTGCTCCCATTCTCTATTTGAACTTTCGTTCAGTTTTACCAATGTAGCATAAGCTACAAGGGCATATAATTTGATAAACGATGTATTTTGATTCACAGGTGAAGTGATGGCGTATAGAATATTGTTTGCCACTGTGAGGGTGAGAGAATGTATCACCTGTCAGCAGGTACTGGCATGTAACACAGGAGCATTTAAAGCAGCCGTTTTTGGGAGGCTTCAAAAAGCCTGCGTACACACTGGGCGATTTTTTGATTGATACTTCAGTTTTTACTAACAGGTCCCGTAAATTACGGCCTCTGGAATAACAAGGCATTATTCTTTAGTAAAGGGCAGTGTTGCATCTGAATTTACAATGGGCCAGTGTTTTTTAACTGTGGATATTACCATAGGGGAGACTGTATTGTATCTGCTAACCCATAATATGTGGGTATCTGTAGTAATCACTGTTGCGCTGGGGGCTGTTTTATTGATGAGGGCTGATCTATCCATTTGAAGCACTTTATTTTTACATTCTTGCAGATGGTGCATAGAATATTCTGTTTTGACAAATTTGATGATGAGATCATCAATCTGTTTAACGCATGTGTTGCTGTCATTATTGATACGGAAGACACGTATCATCTGGGAATAGGGCAGACCCTGGATCAAGCTTTTTGGGTGACAACTTTGTGGCTTTAACAGTGTATTTCTATCTGTTTGTTTTGTATACACAGAAGTTTCCAGAATTTGATTATTAATTTTGATATCAACGTCCAAATAATGGACTTGGTTTTGACTCAATTCATAAGTAAATTTAACAGGGTTGTCGGTGACATTATGGTTATTAATTATTTCCATGAGATTTATGTCATCGCCCGTCCATATGACCAAGAGGTCATCTATGTAGCGTTTGAATAAGGCAACCTGTGAAGTAAATTGTTGGTTAGAGAAAAACACATCAAACTCTACAGAGAACATAAAAATGTTCGCATAGGCCGGTGCGACTGAAGAACCCATCGCACAGCCCTTAATTTGTATAAAGAACTCCTTGTTGTAGATAAAGAAGTTATTAGTCAGTATTAGTTCCAGCAGCAAAGGTATAAACTGTATTTTCGGAGCAGAAAAATGGCTTTTGGTGGAAAGGAAAGGATTATATATATATATATATATATATAGTTTCATGTGAAGACCGCACTCGCACTTTAACATTGGGATAACACGGGGTGCCAGATAAAGGAGATGCGTATAAAACGAATATCCAGTAATAGTCCGGGGTGTGTCAACACCTATGTAGGTGTCGAGTATCCAGCACTCTCCTATTTATTAATCCAAACAAATTTTGTAAAATCCAAAAGTATGATCTTTAATTGTTCACACGTAGTCACATAGGGTCAATGTACAGGTATATATAGGGAATATGCCCCGACGTTTCGATCTTTCGATCTTTATCAAGAGGCCTATAATACACATGGTAAAATAACCTTAGTCAAATATAACGTGCAAAAAAACAACATAAGAAAATGCAGTGAAAAAGGATAAGACAGGAATGGAAGATTAACTTACTAAAATTCCTGTGGTTCAACAAAATCAGCTGTGGAGCAGAGAGGAGAAGCCCTGGGTGACCGGAGCAGCTGCTACATGCTACTGCCCGGGCCCGGCTATTTATTTACTCTGATAGCCAATAGTGCACGTGGGCGCGGCGCTCACGTGCTAATAGCGCTGCTTCCGGATTTTCCGGAAGTTCGGGACCGGAAATCAATGTCCGGTGACCCGCATAGCTGGAACGCACGGCTTCCTGTCTATGACAGGAGCCGTGCGCATGTAGAAAGGAGTGGATATCGGCTATATTATACTACGTGTCGGGGCCGGAAGTCTATGTCCGGTGACCCGCACAGTTGGAGCGCACGGCTTCCTGTCTATGACAGGAGCCTGCGTGAATGTGCAGAAAGTCCAACGGCAATATGTTAAACGTGCCGTGTGTAAGCGGAGACGTAGCAGGGGCTGAAAATTAACCATGTGGATGCCAGCTAAAAAATATGCGCTGAAAAAATTAGACATATAGTGTAATTAAGATACTGAATCAGTATGCAAATATATAAGAGTAAAAAGCCGGGGACGGTATTTAATGGAAGCCAGGTGTTAGTATGAAGGTAAAAGTAAAAAAACAAAGTTTTTTGTGAAACATGATTTCATTATTAACACTTGAACTCTCGAAAGAGAGGAAGATTAAACTGGCTCGTATTAAGTGAGATTTTTACTGGAGAAGTGCTTTATTATTAATAAAATTAACAATTATACACTAATATGGGGAAAAAATTTTTTTTTATTTTTTATTTTTTATCTTTTATTTTAATTACAGAGGAAGGGTAATTTTTATTTTATTTCTATTCTCTATGTTAATTTTTATTTTATTTTTACTATTATGGGAGAAGGTCATCATCACCCCAATTTTAAGCACTAAGTCCCCTAAGGGGATTTTAGGCAAGAACAAGGATATGCTAATATTAGGTGTCGTTTAGCTAGAAAAAAGGAGAAGGATCAGGGTCAATCCTCTACAAAGAAGGGACTGGTTTTTCAGTAAAGAGAGCCATCTGCGGTAAACAAACTACTGAGTCGGGGAATTTAGGGAAAATACAGTCTTGAAAAATGGGATAAAAAAATGGGATATACGGAAGACTATTAAAGTAGAGGTAGCATCTCCCAGCACTAGAGTTTAGGTGATCAACACACTTGATATTGTGTGTCAGTGCACCATAGCTGTAGGGCAATTAGACATACGTAGAGTAGTAGCCACTCACAAGAGACCTATACATTTCCAAAAGAGGGAAAAAAGACAGCAGAAGCAAAAGCAACAAAAAGCCAAAAAGGGAGAAAGAGGGGATCCTCGGTAATATTACTTTAAAAAGATGTTATAAGGGTTGTTCTCATTAAGGCCCCTCGGGGCCAATGTCCCAAGCTGGTGGATCCATCTGCTCTCTCTCTTCTTAAGCAACAGGCCACGATCTCCTCCGCGAATAGGTGGAGGTATCCAGTCAATCAACCGGCAGCGAAGGGAGGATACTTGATGGCCAACTTGTAGAAAGTGGCGAGGTATCGGAAGGTCGGCTTTGCCTGTCTCTAAGGCTACCCTCACTGAGTTCCGGTGGTTAGCCATGCGCTCGCGGAATTTTCGAGTCGTCATTCCGACGTAAGCGAGTCCGCATGGACAGTTCAATAGATATACAACATGGTCCATCTGGCAGTGGAGGCGGTGTCTGATTTTGATGGCTTTGCCAGACAATGGGTGAGGAAAAGTTGTTCCCGAGATCAGGCTGTTACAGGTGGTACACCCTGTGCATCGGAAGCAGCCCGGTCTTCTGGAGTGTAGCCAAGTCGTGTTTTGCTCCAAAGTCGGTGTTGCCATTGGTCGCATAAGAAGCTCTTTTAAGTTTGGACCTTTTTTATAGGCCATCATGGGGGGCCCATACCTTTGAAGCTTCAATGTGTGATCCGAGGCTACAATAGGCCAATGGTTTCTGATACTCTTTTGGATGTTGGCTGAGGTGTGATCGTATTTATTCACATAAATCATCCTGGGTGGAGTTTTAGGATTCTCAGTTTGTGTAAGAGCTTGCTGTTTCACAGAGATATTATGTCTGGCTTTACGTAGGCACCTTTTCAATGTGGTCTTGGCATAACCTCTTTCAATGAATCTATCTGTCATTTCGACCAGTTGTTTCTCCATTGTTGAAGGCATGGTGTTATTCCTGATTACCCTCATAAACTGGGATATGGGGAGATTCTCTTTGAGAGCAGGAGGATGTTGGCTGTCAACAGAGAGCAAAGTATTGCGATCTGTCGTTTTGCGAAACACACTGGTTTGTAGAGTGCCATTAGACAGAGTCACGGTGATGTCAAGAAAATTAATCGATGAAGATTCAATGGTATGGGTTAATCTGATAGGGCCATTGATACTGTTGAGTTCAAGCATCATATCCTGAAAGTCTTCAATTGAGCCAGACCAGATGAGGAAGATGTCATCAATAAACCTTTTGTAGTACCTAATGTGCTTCTGATGTTTTGCCAGTATGTGTGTGTTTTCATAATCACACATGTACAGTCCCGCGTAGGCAGGGGCTAGATTTGAGCCCATGGCGGTGCCCGACACCTGGACATAATACTTGCCATTGTATAAAAAATGGTTACAGGTAAGGATGAGCCTGGCTAGATCAACCAAAAAGGCTGTTGGTGGTACACATTTGGGTCTTCTATTTAGATTTTCCTGTAAAACCCTCAGGCCATCTTCGTGCGGAATTACTGTATACAGCGAGCTCACATCCATAGTGGCCAGATACAGTTCGTCTGAGAGTTCTACACATTTTAGTTTCTCAATAAAGTCCTCGGTGTCACGGATGTATGTCTCACTGCCAGTGATCAATGGTTGCAGGTGATGGTCCACTAGCTTGGCTAGTGGTTGAAGTAAAGAGGCTCTGGCGGAAATGATAGGCCTGCCCGGCGGTTGATGCAAAGATTTATGAATTTTAGGTAAAGCATATATGATTGGACATACTGGGAAATTCACTGTTAAAAAATCATGGTTCTCTTTGGACAACCAACCAGCCACAAGTCCTTGTTGAAGAAGCGAGTCGACTTTTCTTTTGAATTCAGGTATCGGGTTCTGCTGAACCAATTTATATGTGCCCTCATCGGAAAGTTGTCGAACAATTTCTTTATGGTAATCTTGCCAGTCTTGGAGGACAACAGCTCCGCCCTTGTCGGCCGGTCTAATAACTAAGTTATTATTCCGCTTCAGTTCATTAAGGGCCACACGTTCTTCATGTTTGAGATTATAAAATCTTGGTTTTCCGGGGAGTTGTTGTGCCTCTAACTCAATCAATCTGTTAAAGGTCCTGATGCTGGGGTTCGTGGAACCAGGATCGAAAGTAGAGGCTGGTCGAAATCTCGATCTGTTCACCGGAGTGGTGGAATCTCCGAATTGTTCCCGTAGACGTAATTTGCGACTAAATTTGAAGATATCAATAGAGGTATCAAATTTATCATGGGAGGAAGTGGGCACAAAAGACAGACCTTTTAATAAGACGGAGGTCATAGCTGGCGTGAGGGAGATGGAAGAGAGATTATAGATTAGGTCAGAACCGGTTTCCTGTTCCGCTTTCCTAGTGCCTCCGCGACGAGGGTGTGGTCTGCACCTTTTCCTCTTGGTCGCCTGGGAGGTTTTGGGGCGCCACTGTTGCCTTCCTCTAAAAAATCTGACTGCTGGCTGGAGAAGTCTGTGTCCGAGGCTGAGGCTGATGTGGAGGATCCTCTATTGAGGGTATACTGATTTTTAGTTTGTGGTTGGCGTCTAGGTTTGTATGGCCTTGTCGTGCGTCTCGTGTTGGTATTGGGGCCTCCTGACAACCACCGATAAACTGAGTGGTTTTGGTAGTCTGATGTTACTGCCGTCAATTTGCTCCTTTTGAAGGAGATTAGATCGTTTTTGTAAGTTTCTAGTTGGGTTGCAATTTTATCCACCAAGTTATTAGTTTTATCACTCCTGATCGTGGTCAGGTGTGTGGTGTTGAAATCCTCAATATCTTTTTGGATTTTTTTCAGCTCAGTTCCCACTTCTTCAACGACTAGTAACATCAGATCTAGGGAACATTTGTTAAGCACCCCACACCAGCGACTGCAAAATGTGGGGTTGTTCCTCCCAATTGTGGGTACGTTAGGGACCCTAAACACGAGACGCACGACAAGGCCATACAAACCTAGACGCCAACCACAAACTAAAAATCAGTATACCCTCAATAGAGGATCCTCCACATCAGCCTCAGCCTCGGACACAGACTTCTCCAGCCAGCAGTCAGATTTTTTAGAGGAAGGCAACAGTGGCGCCCAAAAACCTCCCAGGCGACCAAGAGGAAAAGGTGCAGACCACACCCTCGTCGCGGAGGCACTAGGAAAGCGGAACAGGAAACCGGTTCTGACCTAATCTATAATCTCTCTTCCATCTCCCTCACGCCAGCTATGACCTCCGTCTTATCAAAAGGTCTGTCTTTTGTGCCCACTTCCTCCCATGATAAATTTGATACCTCTATTGATATCTTCAAATTTAGTCGCAAATTACGTCTACGGGAACAATTCGGAGATTCCACCACTCCGGTGAACAGATCGAGATTTCGACCAGCCTCTACTTTCGATCCTGGTTCCACGAACCCCAGCATCAGGACCTTTAACAGATTGATTGAGTTAGAGGCACAACAACTCCCCGAAAAACCAAGATTTTATAATCTCAAACATGAAGAACGTGTGGCCCTTAATGAACTGAAGCGGAATAATAACTTAGTTATTAGACCGGCCGACAAGGGCGGAGCTGTTGTCCTCCAAGACTGGCAAGATTACCATAAAGAAATTGTTTGACAACTTTCCGATGAGGGCACATATAAATTGGTTCAGCAGAACCCGTTACCTGAATTCAAAAGAAAAGTCGACTCGCTTCTTCAACAAGGACTTGTGGCTGGTTGGTTGTCCAAAGAGAACCATGATTTTTTAACAGTGAATTTCCCAGTATGTCCAATCATATATACTTTACCTAAAATTCATAAATCTTTGCATCAACCGCCGGGCAGGCCTATCATTTCCGCCAGAGCCTCTTTACTTCAACCACTAGCCAAGCTAGTGGACCATCACCTGCAACCATTGATCACTGGCAGTGAGACATACATCCGTGACACCGAGGACTTTATTGAGAAACTAAAATGTGTAGAACTCTCAGACAAACTGTATCTGGCCACTATGGATGTGAGCTCGCTGTATACAGTAATTCCGCACGAAGATGGCCTGAGGGTTTTACAGGAAAATCTAAATAGAAGACCCAAATGTGTACCACCAACAGCCTTTTTGGTTGATCTAGCCAGGCTCATCCTTACCTGTAACCATTTTTTATACAATGGCAAGTATTATGTCCAGGTGTCGGGCACCGCCATGGGCTCAAATCTAGCCCCTGCCTACGCGGGACTGTACATGTGTGATTATGAAAACACACACATACTGGCAAAACATCAGAAGCACATTAGGTACTACAAAAGGTTTATTGATGACATCTTCCTCATCTGGTCTGGCTCAATTGAAGACTTTCAGGATATGATGCTTGAACTCAACAGTATCAATGGCCCTATCAGATTAACCCATACCATTGAATCTTCATCGATTAATTTTCTTGACATCACCGTGACTCTGTCTAATGGCACTCTACAAACCAGTGTGTTTCGCAAAACGACAGATCGCAATACTTTGCTCTCTGTTGACAGCCAACATCCTCCTGCTCTCAAAGAGAATCTCCCCATATCCCAGTTTATGAGGGTAATCAGGAATAACACCATGCCTTCAACAATGGAGAAACAACTGGTCGAAATGACAGATAGATTCATTGAAAGAGGTTATGCCAAGACCACATTGAAAAGGTGCCTACGTAAAGCCAGACATAATATCTCTGTGAAACAGCAAGCTCTTACACAAACTGAGAATCCTAAAACTCCACCCAGGATGATTTATGTGAATAAATACGATCACACCTCAGCCAACATCCAAAAGAGTATCAGAAACCATTGGCCTATTGTAGCCTCGGATCACACATTGAAGCTTCAAAGGTATGGGCCCCCCATGATGGCCTATAAAAAAGGTCCAAACTTAAAAGAGCTTCTTATGCGACCAATGGCAACACCGACTTTGGAGCAAAACACGACTTGGCTACACTCCAGAAGACCGGGCTGCTTCTGATGCACAGGGTGTACCACCTGTAACAGCCTGATCTCGGGAACAACTTTTCCTCACCCATTGTCTGGCAAAGCCATCAAAATCAGACACCGCCTCCACTGCCAGATGGACCATGTTGTATATCTATTGAACTGTCCATGCGGACTCGCTTACGTCGGAATGACGACTCGAAAATTCCGCGAGCGCATGGCTAACCACCGGAACTCAGTGAGGGTAGCCTTAGAGACAGGCAAAGCCGACCTTCCGATACCTCGCCACTTTCTACAAGTTGGCCATCAAGTATCCTCCCTTCGCTGCCGGTTGATTGACTGGATACCTCCACCTATTCGCGGAGGAGATCGTGGCCTGTTGCTTAAGAAGAGAGAGAGCAGATGGATCCACCAGCTTGGGACATTGGCCCCGAGGGGCCTTAATGAGAACAACCCTTATAACATCTTTTTAAAGTAATATTACCGAGGATCCCCTCTTTCTCCCTTTTTGGCTTTTTGTTGCTTTTGCTTCTGCTGTCTTTTTTCCCTCTTTTGGAAATGTATAGGTCTCTTGTGAGTGGCTACTACTCTACGTATGTCTAATTGCCCTACAGCTATGGTGCACTGACACACAATATGAAGTGTGTTGATCACCTAAACTCTAGTGCTGGGAGATGCTACCTCTACTTTAATAGTCTTCCGTATATCCCATTTTTATATCCCATTTTTCAAGACTGTATTTTCCCTAAATTCCCCGACTCAGTAGTTTGTTTACCGCAGATGGCTCTCTTTACTGAAAAACCAGTCCCTTCTTTGTAGAGGATTGACCCTGATCCTTCTCCTTTTTTCTAGCTAAACGACACCTAATATTAGCATATCCTTGTTCTTGCCTAAAATCCCCTTAGGGGACTTAGTGCTTAAAATTGGGGTGATGATGACCTTCTCCCATAATAGTAAAAATAAAATAAAAATTAACATAGAGAATAGAAATAAAATAAAAATTACCCTTCCTCTGTAATTAAAATAAAAAATGAAAAATAAAAAAATTTTTTTCCCCATATTAGTGTATAATTGTTAATTTTATTAATAATAAAGCACTTCTCCAGTAAAAATCTCACTTAATATGAGCCAGTTTAATCTTCCTCTCTTTCGAGAGTTCAAGTGTTAATAATGAAATCATGTTTCACAAAAAACTTTGTTTTTTTACTTTTACCTTCATACTAACACCTGGCTTCCATTAAATACCGTCCCCGGCTTTTTACTCTTATATATTTGCATACTGATTCAGTATCTTAATTACACTATATGTCTAATTTTTTCAGCGCATATTTTTTAGCTGGCATCCACATGGTTAATTTTCAGCCCCTGCTACGTCTCCGCTTACACACGGCACGTTTAACATATTGCCGTTGGACTTTCTGCACATTCACGCAGGCTCCTGTCATAGACAGGAAGCCGTGCGCTCCAACTGTGCGGGTCACCGGACATAGACTTCCGGCCCCGACACGTAGTATAATATAGCCGATATCCACTCCTTTCTACATGCGCACGGCTCCTGTCATAGACAGGAAGCCGTGCGTTCCAGCTATGCGGGTCACCGGACATTGATTTCCGGTCCCGAACTTCCGGAAAATCCGGAAGCAGCGCTATTAGCACGTGAGCGCCGCGCCCACGTGCACTATTGGCTATCAGAGTAAATAAATAGCCGGGCCCGGGCAGTAGCATGTAGCAGCTGCTCCGGTCACCCAGGGCTTCTCCTCTCTGCTCCACAGCTGATTTTGTTGAACCACAGGAATTTTAGTAAGTTAATCTTCCATTCCTGTCTTATCCTTTTTCACTGCATTTTCTTATGTTGTTTTTTTGCACGTTATATTTGACTAAGGTTATTTTACCATGTGTATTATAGGCCTCTTGATAAAGATCGAAAGATCGAAACGTCGGGGCATATTCCCTATATATACCTGTACATTGACCCTATGTGACTACGTGTGAACAATTAAAGATCATACTTTTGGATTTTACAAAATTTGTTTGGATTAATAAATAGGAGAGTGCTGGATACTCGACACCTACATAGGTGTTGACACACCCCGGACTATATATATATATATATATATATATATATATATTTATATATATTTGTGTGTGCGTGTGTATTATCTTACCAACAGACAGTGCAATGCACCAGAGGGCTCACCTGGATACAGCATGGACTTTCTGATGGGGTCCATTGCTTTTGAAAGACCCCTTCTTGAGGTGACATGCAGCAGAGAGGTCTTGGTGCAGGCGGGCATGAGCCTTAGATGCTGCCCATGCATGGGCTCCTGCAACGGGGGGGAGTATGGAGGGGAGCCTGTTCTGTTCTCCCGGCGGTGGGGGGGAGGGGGCATGATGGCACGAGGAGGAGGGAGGTGAGACATCAGTGCGTCTCTTCTTCTGTGCCATGTATTCTGCTCACCTGTGCACACGCAGCTGAGCTCCGGGTCTCTCTGTCACTGCAGCGGCTCTGAGTCTCTGCTGGGACTTCTGATTCCCGGTTCACACTGCTGGGCCTCCTGTTCTCCCATGCACAGGGGCTCCTCTGAGTATAGACAGTGCCACTGGGCCTCCCACTCTCCCCGGCACAGGCGGTGCCGGGCCTCCTGCTCCTCTGCATGTAGATGACTTGGATCTCTTGTGGTGCCATAAAAAAATAAAAGCTAACAATAAATTAATAACACATGTTCTTAGGCTGTAAAGCTATATATTTTCCAGATGCATCAAAAGTACATTAATTAGTACCTACTTCACTATTTAAATGTTTGTCAGCCGGTACTAATTATTGCTGAGGAAACTTGAAAAACATGCTTCATTATTGGTATATATATATATATATATATATATATATATATATATATATATATATATAAAGCAAGCAGCGGGGAGTCGGCACTCTTCAAACAATAAAGACCTTGGCACCGGTGTCCTTCCAGCCAGCACAAAAAGTGATGGCACAATACAATCCCAGCAGGTGGCACTTGGTTCCCCCAAAAAACAGACTTAGAGGCATGGGTCACATCAATGTTTCAATTCTATTGAGAATTTTCATCAGGATACAATAAGACAAGTACAGAAGCTTACCTTTATACCTCCTTGATTAGACAGGTGCAGTTCCGTCCCGTAGCATCCTCCGCCACGCCATCGTCCTACGTCGCTCATCTGCGGCGTCATCACGCAGCCGGCGTGCCATGATGACGTCATCGCGTCAGTGTGCGCTGATGGAACAGACTAAGCTCATGCCTTGTTTTTCCAGACCCCATAATCTTAGGGATCTGTTAGTGAAATCAGATATTTCTGGTAAATGTGTCCCTCCATCCACCAATTTCCTTTCAAAAAAACAATGGGGTTGTTTTAGATGTTCATGTACCACCTGTAAATTTCTTATCCCAGGTGATAAATTTTATCATCCCCATGATGGTCATGTATATCACAACAGACACCAACTCACTTGTGAGAGTAGCCATGTGGTCTACCAGATTTTGTGTCCCTGTGGTCTTTCCTATATTGGGAAGACCACTAGGAAATTCAAGGAGAGGATGGCAGCCCACCGGTCTGCCATTAAGGCAGCACTGACCACAGGCAATAGTGAACAACCTGTTGCCCGCCATTTTTTGTTGGCCAGACACAATATCTCCTGCCTTAAATACCGCATGATCGATCACATCGTACGATCACGCGGCGGCGGCTATAGAGATAATGCCCTTTTAAGATGTGAGGCCAAGTGGGTACATCGATTGAATGTGATCCACCCCAAAGGCCTTAATGAGATGGTACCTTTATCATGTTTTTTTTTTATTTCTGTTGTCACTTTATTTATCCCTAGTCTAGTCTAACTGTTGGGTACTTGATCAAAATGTTGCTTGTTTTTGTCATGCCTATTTTTTCATTATCACATACAGACACAGTTTATGTGGATGTATATGTGATATGCATATGCTTGTCTCTTTAACCAGCATCTCTTACATTCTGTAAGTCAATTATATCTGCGGTATATTGTATGTGAACTCCCAAGCCTGTGACTCTTATATTTTAGCACTGTTTTGGTTTTTGTATTTATGTGTATCTGTTTCCATGGTTACAGGACGCGTATGCCCCGACTGGTGCCATGTCAGCGCAGAGTAAACAGGCGCACTGACACGATGACGTCATCACGGCATGCCGGCTGCGTGATGACGCCGCAGATGAGCGACGTAGGACGATGGCGCGGCGGAGGACGCTACGTGACGGAACTGCACCTGTCTAATCAAGGAGGTATAAAGGTAAGCTTCTGTACTTGTCTTATTGTATCCTGATGAAAATTATCAATAGAATTGAAACGTTGATGTGACCCACGCCTCTGAGTCTGTTTTTTGGGGGAACCGAGTGCCACCTGCTGGGATTGTATTATATATATATATAAGGATTCTTTTTGCCCGGCACTATCTGTTTGAATATGTTGGTAACACCCGGTGCCCTCCTCGATGGGGTCATGCGACCTTATAGATAGTGGATATAGACAGGCGGCACTCTCAGGATTTCTTTGTGAAAAAACGTGGTATTTATTTCAAACACGATCCAACATGTTTCGGGTCTTGCCCATCCTCAGGGATCAACAGTGTAAGTACAAGTGCACATATTTAAACATCTAGGCAGAACCCGCCCCCTAAAAAATCACACCCCACCTGGATTGTGCTCACCTGCGGCGTCCATCGCCAGGTCCGGCTCCCGCCGCATCCACTTGCGTCGCTCCGCCGATGACGTCACTCAGGGAGCCCAGTACTTTGTCTGGGAATCCCCCGCCGCGTCATCAGCCGTTGCCCCACCTTGTGACCCGCAGCTCACCACCAGGCCTCGCTCTGGGCGCCGCAAGAAGCTGTCTCCATGGTGACACATCTAAATAACAAAACAAAAGAAAATGATATTTAAAGACATGATTAAGAGGCTTAATATAAGCCAATTAGGAGGCAGCAAGCTGCCATATCACATGTGATCAATAATTCTGAGTGAAAAAAGACATACAGTGATTAAAACATATAAACGCTGGAAATACATTTCACATTAGAAGTGCCAGTATTGTTCATATAATACAGTTCTAGATCTAATCAATATGTTTTCATTAAATACAAAACTGTTTCATTAAAAGCACTAAACCAATGTGTGATGGATGAGTCGATAGATCACCATTAGTTATGAACGAAGGCCAGTCTTGCAGAGCTTGATGCATATCGCACTAAGTACTTATATCATACTGTTACACCAATTAGCAAATTAATTCAAATAAAACTGTGCAACCCATGCTGTTCATTCAACCCTCTCGGTGATAGGGTATCCAATATGAAAATCCATTTGGATTCTGCTTGTAGCAGTCTTCTACTCCTATTGCCCCCTCGGGCATTCTGGGGTATGTGATCAATGATTTTGAATCTGATGCTTGCTATGCTATGTTTCATGAGGGCACAGTGCCTTGCGACCGGCTGGTCAATGGTACCAGTACTAAGGGCATGTCGGATGGCCGACCTATGGTTTGCCATGCGCTCTTTAAACTGTCATTCTGTCTTGCCCACGTAGTATAAACCACATGGACAAGACAGAACGTAAACCACAAACTTAGTGGAGCATGTCACTGAATGTTTAATGGGTATTTTGCGACCCGTGTGTGGGTGGTTAACAGTGCTCCCAACTAGCATGGCTCTACAGGTCGTGCACCCAATACACCTGTAACATCCTTTGGGGCGGGTTAAGAAATGGCCCACCACTGGTTTCTTAGTTAACTCTGTCACATCCACTTTGACCAGCATATCAGCAAGGTTCCTGCCCCTTCTATATGCTGGCATGATTTTTCTGTTATGCAAGCTCTTCAATTCCCTGTCCGAGGAGACTATTGGCCAGAGAGATTTCACTTTTTTAGTGTGAAACTCACTATTGGCTGCATGCTGTGTGACCCATGGAATTCTTTTTTTAGACTGTAGTACTTTATCTTTCTCTTTCTCTGTTTCTTTATTGGATGTAAGGACCGTTTCCCTAGGCATCCTCAGTACTCTTTGTTTGGTGGCTTCTAGGTCATCTCTCCTGTACCCTCTTTCAATAAATTTCTCCTGCATTGCATCTAGGTCCCTTTTGGCCTGCTCTTCATCACTTGTGATCCTTTTGACACGCAACATCTGCGAGTATGGGAGGCCATATCGTAGCGCCCTCGGATGGCAACTCTCATACCTTAGCAGTGTGTTGCGGTCTGTTTCTTTAACACGTATAGACGTTTGTAATTTATTGTTACTTAAACTAATCTTTACATCCAGAAAGTTGATATCCTGTGTGCTCATGTTGAACGTCAATTTGGCGGGGCAGCTACTTGAATTATGAGCCTCCAAGATGTTTCTGAGCTCCTCTTCACTGCCCAACCAAAAAATCAATAAATCATCTATGTAGCGAAGGTACAATAGTACCTTACCCACATAGGTAGTGTCATAGATGAGCTTTTGATCTACCATGTTCATATAGGCATTGGTGTAGGATGGGGCAACGTTGGACCCCATCGCCACGCCCAGCCTCTGACGATACACCTTACCATCGAAGTAGAAATAATTACGATGTAATACAAGATACAACAAATCAAAAAAGAAGTCCTGCTCTGGACCATTATATGCTGCCGATTCCTGTAACAAATTTCTGGTGGCCCTCATGCCTTCATTGTGGGGGATGCACGTATACATCCCCACGACGTCGGCACTACACATGATCAAATTATCGGGGAGATCCCCCAGACTATGTAAGCGGGCAAGCAGCATATTGGTATCTTTTAAGTAGGACTGTGTGGACTGCACACAAGGATTCAGCAGTGCATCGAGATAGGTGGATACTACCTGATAGAGAGACCCCCGGGCCGATATTATTGGTCTACTGGGAGGCCTCTCTAGCCTCTTATGCACCTTAGGCAAGGTGTAATACATAGGGATTAGTGGGAAATCTGTTGTAAGGGCTTTACCCAGATCTTCTGAAATTACTTTATTGGCCACCGCTGTTCTAATAATAGAGACCAACTCTGACTTATAGGGTGCAGTGGGGTCATGTTGCAAAAGTTCATACACCTTCTTATTATCCAATTGCCTGCGACATTCAAAGAGATAGTCCGATAAGTCCTGAACCACCACTGCGCGCGCCTTATCAGCCTTACGAATTATTATGTCTGATCTTTTCTGTAAATCTTGTAAGGCCTTTCTTTCCGCTTTAGGCAAATTGGGGATATTTTTCCTGTCGACACTGTATGTCTTTTTCACTCAGAATTATTCAGCACATGTGATATGGCAGCTTGCTGCCTCCTAAATGGCTTATATTAAGCCTCTTAATCATGTTTTTAAATATCATTTTCTTTTGTTTTGTTATTTAGATGTATCACCATGGAGACGGCTTCTTGCGGCGCCCAGAGCGAGGCCTGGTGGTGAGCTGCGGGTCACGAGGCGGGGCAACGGCTGATGACGCGGCGGGAGATTCCCAGACAAGGTACTGGGCTCCCTGAGTGACATCATCGGCGGAGCGACTCACGTGGATGCGGCGGGAGCCAGACCTGGCAATGGACGCTGCAGGTGAGCACAATCCAGGTGGGGTGTGATTGTTTAGGGGCGGGTTCTGCCTAGATGTTTAAATATGTGCACTGTTGATCCCTGAGGACGGGCAAGACCCGAAACATGTTGGATCGTGTTTGAAATAAATACCAAGTTTTTTCACAAAGAAATCCTGAGAGTGCCGCCTGTCTATATCCACTATATATATATATATATATATATATATATATATATATATATATATATATATATATATATATATATATATAACAAGATATGGGGGGTCCCCTTTCTGCGCTCTAGAACTATGGAGCAGCACCTCTGAGGGATCTTCTGTTAGGTAAGATCCAGGGAATAGAAATGAAAAAAGAAAGTGGGGTTTCAGAGGGCGCTAATATATCACAACAATTTTGATAAAAATGGTATTTATTACAACCTCAGTAAAAATTGTCATAAAAAGCTCCTCTTAGGGTGTAATGTTTACACATAAACAATGAAAATAAAACTCTGGTGAGACATTATGAGTCGCAATTGGAACGATGACACTGGTGGTATAGTCAATTCAGAATGGAAGGCCCTGTTAACCAACCATAGACATTTTGACTCTCATAGTCTTGGCTGATTTTAAGAAATTTTTCTTTTTTGTATTTGATTAAGTCACGCCTATAATTCTCCACTTGCGTTTGAATTTTGTCCATCCATTTTTCAGATGAATCATTAAGCAAAGTCCCTTTGTGGGTGACATCAAATGCAGCCAATTTTTCTTTGGTCAAAGCTAGCTCACGTGAGGATTCTTCCACTACCAGCAAAATTCAAACGCAAGTGGAGAATTATAGGCGTGACTTAATCAAATACAAAAAAGAAAAATTTCTTAAAGTCAGCCAAGACTATGAGAGTCAAAATGTCTATGGTTGGTTAACAGGATATTCCCGTCAGCAAAATCGATTCCCTAACCGACGCAGAGGTGGACGTGGGATCCAGACGGGGTCATCCAATGATTCAGCTAATTCAGCTAGTGACTTTGAGTCACAAGGGAGAGGTCGCTCAAGAGGCAATTCTAGGAAGCGCTTCATCCCTTTAGCTGTGCGTACCAGAGCTCAGCGAGCAGGAGAAGGGGACCCTGCTGGCGAGGGGGGGAGTGGAGGCGTATCTGTGGCTCGAAAGCCACCAAGCAGCAAGAGGTGATCTTTAACTTTTCCTCCACTCCACTGTCTGCTAATGAGGAAGCAGTACTTCGAAAAGGCCTCAGTTTTGTTCCGACTACTCGATTTGACCCGTTTACTTGGAAAGTGGAAACCTACAAACTGCACCGTCAATTAAAACTACAGGAACATTATGGAAATTTGGACACTGTACCATCTGCTGACCGGTTACCATCGGAACTGTATAAACTTGCTCCAAAATCCACTTATGATCCTCAATCTCTAAATGCATCTATAAAATCCTTTGTACGTCTGGTGGAAGCATCTATTAACCCATTGGAGGAGGCAGCGTCTATGCGCCATTCTAATTTAAATAAAGATGAATATGTTGCACTAAAAGCTTTGAGCACCAGGCGTGACATTGTGATTAGAGCCGCTGATAAAGGTGGCTCTATTGTTATTCAGGATGTAGTAGATTATCGATGTGAGATAGAGAGGCAGCTTGGCGATGTTTCCACATATCGTTTGCTTGAATCTGACCCTACCAATGGTTTTAAATCTGAAATTGATAAGTATTTGTCCACTGCAGCTGATACCGGTGTCATCTCCAATCGCACTAAAAAGATACTTACCTGCGACTTCCCTAGGAGGCCGTTACTTTATACCCTGCCGTAAGTTCATAAAAGTTTGATTAACCCCCCTGGCAGACCAATCATCTCTGCCAGGGGGTCCATCTTTCAACCGGTATCAGCCTACTTGGACATTTACCTTCAACCTGTAATCCAGGACTCTGCTTTTTATTTACAGGATACCACATCTTTATTGCTTGCCTTAGATCGGTTGGGCAGTGTTCCTGATGGGTGTGTATTGTGTAGTATAGACGTGACTTCACTCTATACGAGCATTCCACATCCTCAGGGCATAGCAGCAACCAGACGCCTTATCTCTAATAGCTCTAAATATCAAGGTCCTGATGTGGGATTTATTTGTGACTTATTGGAGATGGTTCTGACAAAAAAATATTTTTATTTTAATGGCCAATTTTTTCTCCAACTCACGGGCTGTGCGATGGGGTCCTCAGTGGCCCCTTTGTACGCCAATGCCTATATGATGATGATTGAGCATGATATTTTCTTTACCAACCCGGAGGTCACCAAAAATGTTTTTTATTACGCACTTTATATTGATGACATGATCCTGTTGTGGTGTGGCCCAATAGCTGCACTCAATGAGGTGATTGATCGTCAGAACGCCAGTGACAGCCCTATCAAGCTCACCTGCACACAATCACATCATCAGATTTACTTTCTGGATGTGAGAATTAGTGTATCTGATGGCCGTTTAAAAACTTCACTGTTTGTTAAGTCCACAGACAGGAATATGTTATTGTCCCCTGCCAGCTTTCATCCACCTTCTGTAACTAAAGGTCTGCCGTACTCGCAGATGCTGCGAGTTCGCAGGATCTGCAATGATGAGGAGGATGTCCAGATACAGTTAGACCAAATGGTCCAAAAATTTTTGGAAAGGGGGTATAACTATGAACAATTGCTTGAGACCAAAAAGAAGGTCCTAGCGGTTTCCAGAACCAGAGCTCTTAAACGCAAGCCCCGCAACGTTTCAGTTAACAAGATTTTCTGGCCTAATCGATATAATACAGCTAGTGCAAAGGTTAGCGCGGCTGTTAAAACATATTGGCCTATAATCGCCACTGACAGGGACCTGCCCAGTCTGAATGTAAAAAAATTGATGACCAGTTATTCTAGGGGCAGTAATCTGCGTGATTTGTTAGTCCATAGTGACATCACTAACTTTGAGAAGTCCAACATCCCCACATTCCTTGGCAAGCCCAAGATTGGCTATGTTAAATGCACAGGTTGTGTGACATGCAGCTATATGTGGACAGACGACACCATTCAACATCCTGTTAAAAACATCTCGTTTCCAATTAAATTTAGGGTCACCTGTTCCACTACCCATGTGGTTTATGTATTTGTCTGCCCATGCGGCAAATACTACATTGGCAAGACAGATTGCCAGTTCAAAGTGCGTATGGCACAGCACAGGATGGCCATACGCACTGCAGTACTAAAGGGGTCAAGTGAACAACCTGTCGCCAGACATTATGCAGTGATGGGGCATTCCCCCACTGCTTTTAAACACAAAATTATTGATCATGTTCCCCCATCAGTCAGAGGGGGCAATAGATCTAAGCTCCTCTTGCAGCGGGAGGCTGAGTGGATTTTCAGACTGGGAACTCTCAGTCCGCAAGGGTTAAATTAGACTCTTGGGCTGCATTGTTTTTTATAAATGTATTCTTCATGATTATACAATTTGTGTTACCTGTATCATTACTTCTTTTACATCTACAGCACCTACAGCCATACCACACTGGATAGGCCCAATCTCGTCTGACCTTGGAAGCTAAGCAGTGTTGGGCCTGGTTAGTACTTGGGTGGGAGACCACATGGGAACACCAGTTAATAGCACTGATGTGCTTAGGCTGTACTGGCGATTTAATGTGATTACAAAAGTATGCATTTTTTTGCAGCTATGTTTATATCTGATCGCTGCCTTTTTCATTCATACATGTCATTTGTTTCAGTGTTGATAAAGTTCATTGTGGGTGTGGGAGCACAGTGATGATGTCACGGCCTGGTGTGTGTTGGGGGCGGAGCTACGTCTGCTGCCCGGCATTGACAGACTCACATGGTGAAGGGAGCACATAAATATGGTGAGTGCAATATTGTTTTATGCCCTGATGAAAATAAGTAAACCTTATTGAAACGTCGGCTAATACCCGTGTGAGGCTGTGCTTCTTATTCATTTGATTCCTGAGTGCCGCTGAAATATTGCGATATTGTGGGACTGCCTTGGTTCCTAAGTGCGGATGGCAACAGGCTAAGTAAGCCTTGTGTAGCGAGTGCCAGGACCCACCAGCCAATATATATACCAGTTGCTAGTGTAGGACTTGCAGTGAAATGGGGTCCCTTGGCGATGGGCTGCAAGCTTAAATGCATTGATCAATTCATGAACTAAAACCCCATTATTTATTTATTGATTATTTGAATGTTAAGGTGAGTTAGTTTGTTAGTTTGTTGTAGTGAGTGCTGGGCCCCCTGTGTTTGTATTTACTAGAGTGTGTGGTCACAGGCCAATGCACCCCATCCTGGGAAGTGGGTGCTGTTTGCACCCCATTCTTAGGAATGGCGAGTGTGTTGGTACTTCTGTATCTATATATTTGGGTTGATTTTTAATTAACCTCTGTTACTGTGATCATAGCTTTCTCATGCACCCTTGATAAGCTCATTTACCTGAAACCTGTGACAGCTGCCCCTTTATTACTAATTCAGGTGCTGTGTTTGGGATTGTCTCACCTTATAAAAGCCATGTTACTTGGCAGTTGAGCATTAACCCAGGAAAAAAACACATGTTCATTTTAGCTATGATGTGTAAGCAGGTGCCAGGTTCATAAGAAAACCAGTTGCTAGTGTAGGACTTGCAGTGAAATGGGGTCCCTTGGCGATGGGCTGCAAGCTTAAATGCATTGATCAATTCATGAACTAAAACCCCATTATTTATTTATTGATTATTTGAATGTTAAGGTGAGTTAGTTTGTTGTAGTGAGTGCTGGGCCCCCTGTGTTTATATTATATATATATATATATATATATATATATATATATATATATATATATATATATATATATATATATATATATAGAAAAATAACAGTGCGCAAAAACTTATGAGAAAAAAAAAACCAGTGTCCAAATCTGAACAATAGTACCACAGGAGTGTATCCTCCACACAGTCTCTTTCAAATGCACTCAGGTGTATATAGCCCGGCAGCTTAAGCTCTTCCTCTCATGGAGGTAATCCTGAATCCACAGGTGTGTTTTGTCTACAAAAGAAACGATAAGAGCAAGCGCACTATAGTGCATGAATCAATTTTAAACAATTTATTGAAGGGTACACAGAAGATAAAACAGGTAGCGGGGGTCACGTACCACAACAAGCGGCACTAGTCGCCGCAGTAGAATCGCATAAACTGCTTTTCCCAGCAGTAGTTTGTAGGAGAGGTTACACTCAATTGTGGCATCCACAGCAGCAGCGGTTGCAGTCTCACACCCCACAGGTTCAAAGTTCTTGGTCAGAGAAGATGCTATATATATATATACAAAGATGAAGGTGCGGCACTCTGGTCTTGAAATCAAAGAAACGACAATACAGTGTCTGGTGGTCAACGTTTCAGTGCTCTTTTATTGGCACTATCGTCAGGATAATGAACAAATAAACTTAGTGACATTTTATAACATTACAGGTGATCAAGAGGTGGGAGTGGTAACCGGCGTTCACCAATCCCTGGGGATTTCGCGTCAGCTAGCCGCACCCACCACACTGTGCATACTTCACACTAATAAAGTTTGTAAATACAAAATTACAATATATATATATATATATATATATATATATATATATATATAATATCAGCTGTTCTAGTCCAGCAAATGTAACATTTCTACATAATGCCCCTTGTTATGTTTTTTTGGGTGATAGAAAAAGTTAATGTTTTAATACATCAGTTGTAGAAAATTTAAATCCAGACTTTTCCTGGAAATAAGCTATTACATTAAACCTGTCAGCACAAAAACTAAATATGCATTAAATTGAGCTAGAGTAAATAAGAGTTGCGCCAAAACTCTTTGGTTCTTATCTTTAAGGCCATTATTTTAATTGTCTCTAACCTATAATCAATATTTACTACATTCTACTGAATTGGAAAGCATCATGACTAAGGGGTATTTAAAGCAACAACAAAAAAGCCTACTGCAACATAAAATGGTTTGTTAATTGTAAGTCATTTACAACTGAAGTATATAATGGTTAACGTTCCTATCAATTAGCAGTTGTGGGGTATTTTAATTTAAAGAGCAATCATCAAAAAAATTATTTTTACACTAATAAAAAATACTTTTTTATATATTCTTTATTTAAATTTTTCAAGGGATTTAAAGACAGTACACGACATTTTGACATAGTACAATATACAGGTACTAAAGAGTAACAACAGTAGTTCAAATATTGTAACAGATTATAAAGATGATGTATTGTTTCTCTAACAAACAGTCAATTAATTTGGCAATGTGGAAGAAAGCCGAGTGTTCCAAATTCTGCTGTCTAATAGAAAAATGTGTTGGAAAACAAATAGTTCATTGTGTTGTATCTTTTGAAGTGTTGGTACATGAAAGACAGAGGTGGTGGGGTGGGGGGGGGGGGGTGATGGGGAGAGGAAGGGTGAGACTGGGGTGGGGGGGGGAACGCAGGGAGGGGTGAAGTCTCGCAGGTAAGCAGGTGATTAATTTGTATCTCGGGTATTTAGTTACCTAGTATTGTGTGGTTGGGAAATGTACGTCATTAGGGTGTTGCTGGGTCACAGGGTACATAGCTTCTGTACGTGTCCGAAGATTTAAAGTTAATCCAGGCTAACCAAGTGGCTTGATAGTCAGACTGTTTTTCCAGTGCTGAATAGTATATGTCATCCATGGTCCTATGGAATTCAATTCTCTGAAACCATTCCCAAATCCCCGGGGGGTCTACTGACCTCCAGTGGACTTGCACTATTGCTCTTGCTGCGTTGTTAAGATGTTTAATCAAGGACTGTTTGTATTTTGCTATGGGGATGGTGGTATGGGAAAGCAACCAGAAGTCAATATTGTCGGGTACTGGAAACCCTAGTATTTCAGAGGAAAGTTGAATAACTTTGTCCCAGAATATCGTGATCCGGGGGCAATCCCACGATATGTGAACTAGTGTACCTCTGTCGTTTTCGCAGCGCCAGCAAAGAGGGGAGACTGAAGGGAAGATCTTGTGTATTAAAGGTAGACAGCGGTACCACCTGGTGAATAATTTGTATTGTGTTTCCACAACCTCTAAACTCGTTGAGCAACGGGCCATGGTCTCGCAGTGTTTGGACCAATTTATTTTTATCCCCCGGGGGGAGAGATCGGAATCCCATGCCGCATAAAATGAGGGAGCTTCACTGGTATGACTGTGAAGGACAATCTTATAGATTGCTGATATAACATGTACGGGTTCCGATGTGTGGGAACACAGTGCCTCAAATGGCGTGAGTTCCTTTGTTAGCTGAACGGGAGTCCTTTTCGAGTTGGTAAAGTGCCGTATCTGTAGATAGAACCAGTGGTCTGATGTGGGCAATTTGTTGGCTGTTCTAAGGTCGCTAAAGGGTGTGAAATGACCCTCCGATACTAAGTTTGCTATTCTGGTCAGTCTGGCCATTCGCCATCTAGTGGCTATACTCCCGGCCCTTCCCGGTGTAAATTCTGGAATATTGATAAAGGGGAGTAATAGGGAATCTTTCGAAGAAAGACCAAGTCTGTATCTCATGGCTCTCCACATCGACAGTGTGGGTCCCACCGTTAGATGTGAGGAACGTACGACGCTCGAAAGCCATGGGGCAGTTTGTAGGCATAGTCCCGAGGAGTGGCCTTCTAGATCCACCCACTGTTTCCCTGATGTTTCCGCCCGTGTCCAGTCTAGAATTCTGTGGAGGGTCCAGTCTAGAATTCTGTGGAGGGTATAAAAAATACTTTTGATACTGTCTGGGTGGGACAGAAGAGGAAAAAAACACGTTATCCTTTATGGTTTTGGTGTATCATTTGACCTCATATAATACACTAAGATGTTTTTTTTAATAGTAATAAAAATACAACCAACAGTACATGTTTTAGCCTCTAAAACTATAGATTGTAAGCATGCCAGCAGGGCTCTCCTACCTTTTGACTGTCTATAAACAGGGCTGCCATCAGGAATATTGGGGCCTGGGACTCATTTCCAGTCAGGGCCCTGCCCCCCCTCCCCCTCCTCCTCACTTGACTTACCGTAAACCGGCTCCTGCTCCCCCATCTCCTCTTCCGCTGAGCTCTGATTGGCTCAAAAGCCGGTGCAAAATTTAAATTGGGTTGAAATAAGCTTGCACTCCGGGACCTGTTCTGTTCAGCGCACTGAGTGCATCACAGCAGAGGCAGTCAGGTGGGTTGCGGTAGACAAAATAAGCTGCCCGGGCCCTTCCAGAGGCCAGGGCCCAGGACAGCTGTACCCACAGCACCCCCTTATTGGCTGCCCTGTCTATAAATACCCAGTTTGTTGTATCACTGTCTCTTTTTGTGAGGCGCAACAGAATATGCTGCGATATATAAGAAACTGTTAATAAATAACCAATCACATATCAATTTTCCTATTCCATCTACTATCTTTTCAATTTAAGAAACATAGAAATGGACAGCAGATAAGTGGCGGGGTGCACATCCCGCCACACATCGTCGGGTACCACATTCTTAACATTTGCATATGCACTAACATATACAATTATTAATACAAAAGGACAGCTCTTCCCATAACATCTGTCCTTTGCTATGCGCCCCTGTGACAAAGTTCACATTTCCCATGAAGCCATGTAGAGGTGTAGAAGTGCAGCCAGTACTGCAGACACCGAATGCCTAAACAAACATGTCAGCGGTTCTAGAAGGGAGAATAAGCCCTGCCTAATTTGTCTGTCCCTGGCCCTACAATTTCTAAAGGCAGCCCTGCCCATATGCAGGGGCGCTGACAGGTCTGCCGGGCTCTGGTAAACTTGAGGGGGCATGGACACTGGGTGGGTGCATGGCCACACCACCATGAAAAAAAAAAACGAGAGGGAGACTGATGTCAGGCTGCTGCTGCAGCTGTGAGGCTGTGGTGCTGTAACAGCCTGTCATCTCTCTCCCCGCTGCCCGGCTCCCTGCAACAGGACCCGCGCCCCTCCAGCAGACTCAGGCCCTGGTCACCCATCCCCCGTCCTGGACACCACTGCTATCACAGTCTCCCTGAAATACTATTTCAAACGTAGTCAAGTACTGTATGTTGTGTTTGAAAGATGTATTTCTATGTTTAAAGCACATGAAACCTGAATAGACCTGAGTGGGTTTTACATTCAGTGGAAAACGAAATATGTAAATGTTTTCCTAGTTCTTGCAATAGAGATCATGTGTCTCAGTAGCTGTACTGTATCCATCCAACAGACCGTGGGAGGCTGTAGTCACATCATGTTCTCTGCTTGTCCAGCTAACAATGAAATAGAATGAGTCAAGAATAACAATTTCAGCACTTAATAGCCTTCTAATTAAAAGGTTCTATGAATCTGACACATGTTTAGCAGCAATAATACAGTACAAATAAAGCGACGACATGCATTATTCAGATTTTACTGTGTTCGCTTTGTTGTATTCGTTATTAGCTACAGTACCGCTGGGGTTTTGAGAGGGCAAAGATTGGAAAAGTTACAGGGGCATTGCTAGATTGTCCAGATTACCAGCAATCAGCTATACAGCTGCTCAACTCACCCCTAGCAATGTCTAACAAATATCAACCTATTTAATTATTTAACATAGAAACGTAGAATGAGACGGCAGATAAGAACCACTTGGCCCATCTAGTCTGCTCCTTTTTTAAACCTGTTACCTCAAACCATATCTGATCCTTATTTTTTTGTAAGGATATCAATATGACTATCCCAAGCATGTTCAAATTGTACTACTGTATTTGCCTCTACCACTTCTGATGGGAGGCTATTCCACTTATCTACTACTCTTTCTGTGAAGTAATTCTTCCTCAAATTTCCCCCGAATCTTCCTCCCTCTAGTGTCTGCTGCTCCTCTTCCTGTGAAGAATGTCTCCCACCTGTACCTTGGTAAAACCCTTGATATATGCGACAGTCTCTATCATGTCCCCCCTTTCCCTTCTCTGCTCTAAAGTATACATATTAAGATCTTTTAGTCTTTCCTGGTACGTTTTGTGATGTAGGCCGTGCACCGTGTTAGTTGCCCTTCTTTGTACAATGTACTATTTATATCCTTCTGCAGATATGGCCTCCAGAACTGAACACAATACTCTAGGTGAGGTCGTACCAATGACCTATACAGTGGCATTATTACTTCTTTCTTTCTACTGCTGATACCTCTCCCTATGCAACCAAGCATCTGACTTGCCTTCTTGATTGCTACATTGTTACATTGCCTACCTGCCTTTAAGTCCCCTGAAATAGTGACACCTAGATCCCTCTCTTCCTTGGTAGTTTCCATTATAGTGCCATTTATACTATATCTAGTCTTTGGATTTTTGAGACGCACATGCTCAACAGGATTATGGACAGTCTGGAACGCTTTGGAAAATATTTCCCCTCAGAACTTTATGTCAAATATATAACATTCTGAACACCTTATGAACTTTAATCCTTTACCCACATGCTTCCATATACTGAATGTATGTCAGTAATCTGATTGGTGGATAGTTCCAGCCATCCATCAATCAGCATGCTGGAAGACATTCACTGTCTGGCTGCAGGGCATACTTGCCTACCCTCCCGGAATGGCTGAAACAAATTCCGGAATTTGCAGGTCCACGGGGAGGGCGCATGACTGTAATGATGTGAATCACCATCGCCATTTTGCGTAATTTTAGCCCCACCCCTCCCCGCGGACCGTGAATTGTTGAGTTTATGTGGATTGGGGGCAGGGCTTTGTGCCGTCACCTTGTCCCGCCCCCAGATGTGTAGCATTGGGTCTCCTCTCCGGGCTTCCTCCGTAAAGGCAACTTTAAAAGTTGGTAAGTACGCTGCAGGCCCGAGAGGCAAGGAGAGAATGTTGCCTGGCTGCTCTGATTGTGTGACCACCAATCGCCCCTGCTTAAAGGCTCCTAGATATTTTGACAGTGTGACTATACATCATGATACTTTGGGGTGCTGTGAAGGGCAGGATTAGCTACTTCCACCCTTCAGCATGTTTTGAAAGCTATGCCAGTGTTAACCAAATGTCATTCATGTTTACTGTGATAAAATTATACTTGTTTACTCTTTTATTTGGTGCGACTGTTTATTATTTTTCTGTACCAACAAAAGTGAAGTTGGATATTGGATGGAACCATATGTCACTGAGCACTGTATAAAGTTTATAGGAGCATGTGTCATTTCTATTCTTGCACATCACTAAGGCCATGGACTTTTAAGAGAGGAGGGGGCCCATGTGGAGCCTCCTCTGGCCGGCCCCCCTCCTCTGTGGGCCTGCCTGCCGCCTAGCGCAGTAGAGTCTGGGCACTAGAGTGCTCAGACTCTACCACGCAGAGAAATGGCATTGTTGCCATTTTTCCAGCGATTCTAGCTGCGGTGGATAAGTATTAAAGAATTAATGGAGTATGTGCGGTGTGGGCTCCCCTGGGACTCAGGGGCCTGTGTGCACCACTCACATTGCCCATATACGCCACTGACTAGGGGCCAGATGTATCAAGCTTCAAAAAGTGATAAAATGGACAATGATCAACAACCAGCCAATCGGCTCCTACCTGTCATGTTACAGGCTGGGTTTGAAAAATGACAGAAAGAAGCTGATTGGCTGGCTGTTGATCACTCTACATTTTATCATTTTTGGAAGCTAGCCCTAAGACACTGGCTGCCCCTGCAGCTATGGGACACACAGCATATCACTCAGGTAATGGCTTCCACTACAGCTGCACAGGTATAGGGCACACCACATTTCTCAGACACTGGCTGCCCCTGCAGCTGTACAGTTATAGGGCACATTGCTCAGACACTGGCTGCCCCTGCAGCTGCACAGTTATGGGGCACACAGCACATTCCTCAGGCACTGGCTACAGCTGCACATTTAGGGGGCACACAGCACACTGCTCAGACATTGGCTGCAGCTGCACAGTTATGGGGCACACATTGCTCAGACACTGGCTGCTCCTGCAGCTGCACAGTCTGTGGCATAAGTTTAAGATAAATATTGGTGCCCCCCCCCCCCCCCCCCACACACACACACAGCACCTTATATAAATACACGTATGCATGTGTGTAAGTATGTATGTTATGTATGTTATGTTTCAAATAGAGTGTGATGTCTATGGGCCTACTATATATATATATATATATATATATATATATATATATATATATATAATATTGCGATATTGAAGGCTTTCAATGAACTGATTTAAATTTGCAGGGGAGGAGAGGTGCCCCCTTGGGAGCAGGAGCCTGGTGGCAGATGACTCTATTGCCTCCCAGAGTTACGCCTCTGTGCACAGTTATCGGTCACACAGCACATTACCCAGGTACAGGCTGCTGCTGTAGCTGCACAGCTATGAGGTACATAGCACATTGCTTAGGCACTGGCTGCCCCTGCAGCTGTACAGCTATGAGGTAAAAAGCATCTCTATTGCACCCACTGGGAGTTCGTTTCTTTGTTCTCATGTATATGATACATGATTAAATGATCTCATGTATATCTGTTTCCACCTCAGTCAAGGGTTGAGCATCGGTCATTTGCATACTTTGTAATTCTTGGCCAGAGTAATTAGAACAGTCAGTGCTGGTTAAATATCATGTACTGTAAGAGCAGTACAGGTTTACAATTGCCATAATTAATTACACACTATAAAGCAGGGTTGCAGACCTTTAATTGTGCCTCTCCATGTGGAGCCCAGAGAGGAGACCAAATACTGTAGGCTGGGGGACAGGGACAAGGCTGACATCACCAAGTCCCACCCCCATTCCATACAAACTCCGCAATTCACAGGTAGCAGGAAAGGGGATGGGGTTAAAATTATGCAAAATGAGGCGGTTTGCGTCATTTTAGTCTCTCCCCAAAGAGCCACAAATTACGGAATTTGTTTTAGCAGCTATGGGGGTTGCCAGATGTAACACCACCCACAGGGCCGCCTGACAACCCCCCCCCCCCCCCCCCCCGCATGCCGTAATCCCTTGCAGGAATGAGATTGGATGTTTTACATAAACATCTATTTGCAGCCTTGGGGGGGGGGGGCAAAATCATTCAATGTGCTAGCAAATGACAGACACCTCGATAGTGTCACATTCGCTTCCCACCCTGTGTGGGAAGCGGGTGGGCAGCTGACACCTGCACTCACATCACCGGCCCATTACCATGGGAACGATCAGCGTCAGCACATGTGCACGCAGGGGAACATCTAAATCAGATTCACCCCCAACGTGTACGCAATTTATACAAAGAATCCCTTATTGCTCTCGGCTGTACCAGGGCCTATTGGTATAATGAGAATATTTGGAGAATTAAGCAGTAAAGAGCATTAGGAATGGTTAACATGTGTGAAGCCCAGTGTACTTTCCGTTATGTTGTAGGATTATGAATGGTTTGCACATCCGTATATTTACACCTTAACACTAAATAAACAGAAAATAACATCTGACACATGCGACACTGTCAGAATTTGGCTAGATCGTTCTGATTTGTGGACATCTGACCTGACTCTGAGTTGGAAGATTTGGGAGGGGTGTGTCTAAGTGGAGGTATAAATTGCAGTAAAATTCCAGCTAGCTAGCATTTGGTGGCTACATGCAAAATAAGCCAGTATTTACCCTGCATGCATAAAAAAAGCAAATGTATTTTATGATTGGTATTGCAGTATGGTTTGTAAAGGTGCGTATTATTTTCTGCTTTTCATCTACCTAAACTAAAGGAGAAATCTCTAGTGTAGTCTGCAGGTAAATAATTTGTATAGTTACGGTATGAGTGAGAAAGCAAAATAATATTAAAACCTATTGGCAGTAAAAGGAAATAGCTTTCCAAAGCTTTACCAGACTCCCCTCATTGCAGTTTCTGCCACGCTTTTCCCAGAATGACATCTGCTCCCTCCGGCAATTGAAGCCAGAGTGAGCGCTTGCTCTATGTGGGGACGATGTATACCTCTTGCCAATTATCTTGATTTTCAGTATCTTGAGTCTTACATTTTGCTTTCTATTAAATGTCACTTGAAAACAAAATATAAAATTGAACATACTTTTAGGGAAGTATTCAATCCTGGATGATATTTCTTATTGCTGGAAATATCGACCTTTCCGACAAAAATAGGTAGACTTTGCATTCGACCTATTAAATGTAATTTCTGATCTTCCAACTTTCTGAGACATTCCAAAATTTATTGGCCATTTTCGACATTGCAAGTCGGATCTGCGAGGGCGGAATAGGTGCAGGCCGATATTTCCGACTATAGAAAATATCATCCAGCTTTAAATACTCTCCCCCCTCCAATTATGAAAGCTGAATAAAATATACAGTATGAACAAGGTAATGGTCATAATGTTGACAGTACACATTTTGAGATAGTCAGAATTTGGGTTAGGCTGGGGGGGGGGGGATTAGGGTTCGATTTCAGAGGTGATGTTATGTTTATACACTCGAGGGATGATGAGGGTTGGTGGTAGTCCAGGGCTGACCCAGAAGCGATGGTCACATGACCACTGAGTCCTATAAGATGCCACTGGAGCTAATGCATCCACCATGGTAAGGTAAGTCATAGCTTGGGCACTAGGATATAGACACTCTATTGTACCGTCATTTCATCATTTCGTCATTTGACTTGTACTGTAGTGCAAGAACTACTTTACTGTAGATTACTGTACTGTTCAGTATGTTAAATAAACACTTTTTTCCAAAAATACTATTGCATAGACGTGCATCTCTTAACACTATTTAAAGTGAGTTATTTATTATTTAGTTATTTATTAACAGTTTCTTACATTATATAGGGCCTTATTTTGGTTCATTCTTTCTGACAAAATCCTTCTTAGATGGACAAAACCATGTGCACTGCAGGGGGGGCAGATGTAACATGTGCAGAGAGAACATCTGGATGCTAGTTCTGGCGCAAATAAAATTTATGCGGCAAAAACTGCATTTTTTGCCATTTTTCGCATCTCATTAAATATGCGAATTCGGGAAAAAGTGCGATGTTGGCAATTTTTGCGGAAAAAAATGCAAAAATCAAATTTTCGCATCTCATTAAATGTCACCCCTAATGTCAAGCCCTATTCTCGTGGTCAAATTGTTATCCCTTGCATGTACAATCAAAAACAGGGGAAAGCCCCAAGTTACAGCTGATGATCTAACCAATTCCAAAATTTTGGACCCTTAATTAAAAAAAACCCTGCAATTTCCGGAAAATTGCGTACATCAGATTCAGACACTGACATTGGCAGCCAGTAAACGTACGAACGGTCCACAAACCAAGCCATTTGTGGATCTAACTGTATACCTGAAAAATAATTGTTTAGATCATTAATAATGAACTGATACATACAATGAGGAATAATACTAAAACATGTTACCATTACCTGTCGCATTTATCGAGCGCTAATGGGAAGGGGTAGGGGGGGTTGGGTTGACCAATTTGACTTGATGCAAAAAACTCAAAACTTCCATCACCTGGCAGTAGCCGTAAAACTGAGGGTAACACAAAAAATTAATCAAGGCCCCCCAAACGCTAGTGGTGTTTAAAGCGAGAGGCTAATCCTTAAAAGGGCACACTGGTAAATGAAGGCTTGTAATGTCGAAACACATCAGACCTCCATCTCCCCAGTGCCCGGATATCGACATTATACCAACCTTTCGCTGCAGCCGCTGAAGCAAAGCCAATGCGGAAAGAGTGAGTCCCATAATCATCAGGATCAGCAGAATACAACGTTTTAAGACCGACTGAAACTGATAAAAAAATCAAAGGCGTGCCAACCTCAGCTAGCATGGGGCCTCACATTCAAATAAGCCCCCGCAAGCACTGGACAAATCCTGCGATCACAACTGCGACCCATCCGAACCCAACGACCCCTGTCTACTACGTCTGTCTTCAAATGCTGTACCCTACACGATAAACTGGCAGGGGTGAATGATGATAGCCAAAGCTGCTGTTCTGGATGCAGACACCTGTTCTCTTACCCTAAATGCACCATGATAGGCTGAATCAAAGGCCATCCTGAACAGGTGAACCTCGTAGGATCGCAGGGCCTTTTTTTGTCAGGCAAACCATTTAGCACCCTCGAAAGGAAGAAAGACAGGGAGTGAGATTTAATGAGATGCGAAAATGTGATTTGTGCGATTTTTTTCGTCAAAAACGTCCGAAATCGCACGTTTTCCAAAATCGCATATGAGATGCAAATGAGAGGCAAAAAACTTCAAAAATCGAGATTTTTAGTACCGCCGGAACTCGCATCCAGATGTTTTCCCATTAGAAAGTATACAAATCGCAATTTTAATGAGATGGGAAAATGTTACTAAAAATTGCCACACATGCAGACCAGGTTCTGACTGGCGAATTTGCCAGAACCATGATCTCAATGATCTCAGGGGACCTCATGGCATTTTTGAAAAAAAAATTTTTTTACAGAAATTTGCACATTTTCATGACTAAAAATTACACATTTTCATGACTAAAAATCGCACTTTATCGCACTTTTTTGCTGGTGACATACTGTACGCCCGTGACTTACCTGCAGCATAAAATTTCCAGATAAAGGCAAGAATCAACTTACGTAAACTCTTACCTCCAGAGGCATTTTCTGTTAGGAACCGACCAGCATTTCCATGATGATTTCCAAATTGCCGGCACCAGGGGTCTGTGCGCCAGTTCTTCTATCCCTGAAGGATAACCTGCCACACAAAAGAAGGACAAACCTCACCAATGCTGTCAGCATGAGGCGCCAAACGCCTAAAACTAAGCCAATCCAAATGAGAAAGTGCATCTGCAATCTCGTTATGTACCCTGAGGACATTCCTGAGGATCTTGCATTATTATAGATGGAGCGCCTCTCGTTCAGTGCTGGAATGCCCCCACTGGCAAGACAGCAGCTTCCATTTGACTGGGATGCGCCTGGGCGGCGGGGGACGTGAACCCTGCCTATCTGCGCTTTAGGGAGATGGACAGGGTTAGGGGGGAGCATGGAGGTGGGGGTCAGCGGTGGGGGCTGGTAGTTGGTGATTCAACTGCCACACTCCCGCTAGATGGAGTGCGCTCCATCTGTAGGTACCATTCCAGAATCCTTAAGCTGAGGTATCTCAGCAACACCAGTGGCAGGGGAGACAGGCTCTTCAAAGCCTGTTGGCAGGCTCTCAGCCACACTGGCACACTGAGCCACAGTTAAACAACAGAGTCTAATTCCGCTGGCAATACCCGTACCCTCTGTGAATTATCTGGCAAGATGCCAGGAAAGATGGCCAGTTCAAACTCCCGCGCATGTGCAAATGTGTGCAAGTTGACTTCGGCAACAGTGCCCCTCCCACTTTAGCCACAAATGGTCAAGGCCATCGGGCGAGAAATCTGCCTACGGGACACAGGAGACAGCCAGACACAACCCGGTGAAAACAGGAGCATCATCTACCCCCTCCCTGTAACATGCGGGGACTTCTGCAGCACGCTTGGGTCTAGCAGGCATTATACGAACAGCAAACAATTGCAATATATGATAAAAGAAAACAATAGAGAAAGAGAAGGAAAGAAGGACAGAATAGAGAAAAAGTAAAAGTATAAGAAAAGTCCAGTCAGTCCAGGTGTAAGAATTTGTAAATTAGACAAGCGTACTTAACACTCCAACGATTTGACAGGAAAGAGGCAGAAGCTTCTAGATCCTTGACTAAAGACCCTAACTAAAACTCTGCCTCAGCACTAACAACCAATGAAAAATGATGGCTAATTTGCATCAGTCTTCCTCTTCAAAAGTGACATCCCCCAACATCCCAGCTGTCAGTGAGCTCTGATGGAGTGCACAGTGCCCAGACCGGGAAGCTTATGCTGCTTGGGCATATGCATGCCCTACACAGTCTAAAGGCCCCCATACATAGAGCCGACTTGTCCTAAGGACAAGTCGGACCCAATTCTCCTCCGAGCCGCCCGGCAGCTCCCCGGGAGGCTCACATACGATTAGGACTTGAGGTGCCATTTTTTACATGTGATAAATCGCATTCGATTTATCACATGTCAAAAAAAATAACAGGGAGCTGCAGGGAGGTGAGGAGCAGTGGGGGCGGGCAGCGGCGGCTCTCAAATGAGTGGCCAGCTGGGGAGGAAGGAGTGGGGCAGCAGCGTTAATCAGACTCACTGTGTCCAGCGCTGCAGCGGGTGGTCAGCGGCGGCTATTACATCTTCAAAATAATGTGTCAAATGACTCTCCGGCTTTTGATTGGCTGAGAGAGCACTCTCAGCCAATCAGCGGTCGCAGAGGGAGGCCACTGATGGTTGAGAGTGCTCTATCTCAGCCAATCATTAGCCGGGCAGTCATTTGACATGTTATTTTAAAGTTGTAATTGCCGCGGCTGCTGCCCGCCTGCTACGGCGCTGGACACAGTGGACACTGATGATCATTCTGGTCACCACCGCCCGCCCCAGCACTGCGCCCGCCCCACCGATTGCGACGGATCTTATGTCCCACCGGTCCGACCCCTGGGGCCGGGTCATGAAGAAACGATTTGGTCCGATATAACTGGCCGATTTATCGCAATCGGCCGAAATCAGACCAAATTGTCTCGATGTATGCCCACCTTAACTGTCTGAGACTGAGTCTGTATACTGTAGAAAATACAATGGAGCTGGTCATACAGATCCACAGACTCCATTTCACACCGATAAGTATCACATACAGTGGCGGATTTTTTAGTTATGATTTTTACCTACTGCAGCCCCCCCCCCCCGGTTAAATCTTCACTCTAACTGGCAGTGACTTCCTATTGGAAGTCCGACCTGCCAGTCACCCAATGCAATCCTATTGAGAGGTGTTTCCTCCTTCTGGATTTCCTCTTTGGCTTCTATGGGCTTCAGCCAAGCATTCCAAAGAACCTGGGGTATGTTCATGCCCTTGTAATGGTTGCTGTCTTCTGCATTGTACAGGTACTGGGACTGTGATTTGTCTTCTATCGGCTGCAGCCGAACCAGCACATAGAAGCTGGTGATACTGTATATGTATGCGCAGAATCGAGGTCGATACTGCACAAGCGCCAGTCCCAATGCAGACTGGCAGCAGAGTGTGAGGATCAGCGGGGGAGGTGTGTCAGCATCATGGACAGCATCAGCCGCCCTCCTACAATCTGGTAGGGATTGCCATCATTGTGATGTGATGGTTACCATCGATGGTGATACTGAATCCAACCATCAATAGTAACAAACTATATTATGGATAACCATAGTTTTATCTATTGTTTGGTCATCCATTTTCTTTGACTGACTGGTTTGTTGGCCAATCAGAAAATGGGGGTGGGGCTTCAGGGTTATCAGGGTGGAGCTATGCTCTGTATTCTGGCACTATGGGGGGAAAATTCATCAGTTCTGCTGTGCCATCGATGTAGGGAAATCATCTGGTTCCCTCTATCGATGGCAAAAGTATTTAACATTGCTATAAACCATCAATGATTTTGAATCATCAATGGTCATCCCTACAATCAACTTGGAGCTGCTGCTGATCACATATCATATGAAACACTGCAGTTTCCAGGTGCATCAAGAAGCATGTCTGGGACATCCAGGATTAGCAGTTTTGCATAGGACATGAGGCATTGAGAGGGTATACATAGTAACATAGTAAATAAGAGTGAAAAAAGACATTAGTCCATCCAGTTCATCCTATCTAACTTGTAACTACTGACTTGAGTAAGTCATATCTATAGGATTCCCTTATTGGCCAAGAATGTATCCAATTTTTATTTAAATTTAAAAACAGTAGTTGCTGTAATCACCCCCACCCAGCGCCCCAGGCAAGTTGGGTGGGGGCACTGCGAGCCCGCGAGGGCCGGCGGTACGCGTCCTCCGACCTTTTCATACCCCCACTATCCAAATCGGCGTGGACTTGAGAATAGAAAGTGTGGCGAGCGCAGCGAGCCACCGACCCCGAAGCGTGGCGAGCGGACGCGGATACCTTCACAGGTATCGGAGTCTCCTCGCGGCCTTCACAGGTATCCGTGTCCCCTCGCTGCGCTCGCCACACTTTCTATTCTCAACTCCACGCCGTCGTGGATAGTGGGGGTATGAAAAGGTCGGAGGACGCGTACCGCCGCCCCACGCGGGCTTGCTGCGCTCGCCACGCTTCGGGTTCACGTTTATAGTGGGGGGGTGGCGGGAGGTGCATTTAACATTGTAAGCACCCATTAGGGTGCTTATACAATGTTAAATCGCATCGCATTGTATGGCATTGTATGCCATATACAATGTCATACAATTTTAAAATTGTATGGCATTCTAAAATATTGCGCGATATTGCATCGCATACCATCGTATGCCTTATGGTATGCGATGCTATGGGCGCCGCCAAAATACACAAGTACCGATTTTCACTATCTTGTCAAAACCTCCTGCCAACATCTCCCTTTAACGGCGGGGGGGCGCCCAAAAGCTAGTTACGCCACTGATCTCACTGTGTGTATGCCCCTTACACTTCCTCTTATCTGCTGGAGAAGACTGGATCTTGTACGCTTTAGCCTAAAAATACATAGCTTACATTTGCCGATTCTGATTTAGGGGCAGCACAGATGGTGTAATGGTTAGCATTACTGCCCATGGGTTCAATTCCCACCATGGCCCTAACGATGCAGAGTTTGTATATTCTCCCCATGCTTGCGTGGGTTTCTTCCGGGAACTCCGGTTTCCTCCCACAATCTAAAAATATACTGGTAGGCTAATTGGCTGCTAACAAAAAACATTAACCCTATAATGAATGTCTGTGTGTGTACATGTGATAGGGAATATAGATTGTAAGCTCCACTGGGGCAGGGACTGATGTTTAAATATTCTCTGTAAATCGCTGCGGAATAAGGACATTATTCAGGTCCCTTTGCTCCCTGTGCATTCACATATTTCTGCGTATGTGCAGGGTGCGTGTGGCCATGGCGAACATGGTGTTCGCCGGGCACACACACCCAGGATTGTGAGGGGCGTGGGGGTTAATGCGGTGGGCCATCCGATTTCCCCATGGGAATGCCCAGCGTTCACTTTTACAGTGCTGTCTCTTAATATTTTCTTTGGACAAATAGAAACAGAAAATGAATGAAACCGGGCTGCTGTGCCTTTATGATCTAGAGATGTGAACATGTACTAAACCTTCACACAAACATCTGAAATGCAAAGGAGCAACTATCTGAGACAGCAAACTTAGATAATGTGGCAGTTACATCTGTTTGAAATTACTGTCAGCTCTCTCAGCACAATCTGTCCTATAAGCAATAACATTAGGGAATGTCTTTAACCTCAGTTGATATGTTCCCCAGCGTGGTGCCTGAAACAATCTCTCATTTATTTCCATTGTAAGCTTTTGGTCTAAAACATTATCTGCCCTTTAAGTTCCATAATTTCTCAGGTTGCATTGTTAACAAGATTTGAATTACAATGTTCTTTATGGAACAAACCCACGCATATCATAAAAGATCAAACTGCTAATTTGCTGCCAAAAGTGTCAAAACTGCCTCTGAAGAGGTCATGACTTCAGTAATAGTATATTGTTACAGTCTTCAAATGGGTTTCTTTTTTTTTTAAACAATGAAATAATGAGGGAGAATAAACCATTAATTTTCTCAGTTAACGTACAAATGTTGCATAACTAATAAACGCTAGTAACTGCATTAGAGCGCACATTAAACCCAGCAGAACTATGTTTATTTTTCAATACTGTATGTTCTATACTGTGTCCTTGTGTGATCCTTATTAGGATTTATGGGTAATTTGCATTGGTGTGTGGGCCAGAAGGTCGTCAGAACTTAGGTCGACCACTATAGGTCTACAGTCACTATGTCGACACATGCAATAGGTTGACATGCATTAGGTTGACACACAGATGGAGGCGCTCTCGTTGATGGAGCCACTCAGCCGACAGCCCCCATCAGCCTGCGCTGCTCCCGCCCCGTCCACCAGAATGGGGAGTGTGCTCATGAGACGCTCGCACACCCCATTCTTGGCAATGGGACATGCTCGCGTGTCCCTGTCGGACCCATCCGCCTGTCATTTACCCTGCCAACCTCTGCCAGTGTTAGAGATATGTCGCGCTAGCGGGCGCAATGACAGAGGCTCCATCTGTAGGCATTAGGTCTACATGAAAGGTCGACATAAGTTTTTCATGTTTTTTTGTTGACTATGTCAACTTAAGTCGACATGGACACCATAAAAGTGCACACTACTATATTCCTATTCTATGCCTACTTGGATAGTAAGCATGAAAAACCACCACCAAGCACCAGAGACGCCGCCAGCCGCCCATCCCGCCACCTCCAATTCCCCTCATGAACACGCATGTCTCCATAGCAGGATAAATCATTCCATGTTCACTGACCATCAAATGATTTGTCCTGCCTTCACAAACAAAAGTCAGTAGAAACTGACTTTTATTTGCGGCAGTCAGGACGAAGACAGGTCACAGGATGTAGGCCGTCCACGTACCCATTATTATTATTATTATTTTATTTATAAGGCGCCACAAGTGTTTTGCAGCGCCGTACAAAGGAACAATACAGGGAGACAAAACTTGGCATAACATTTAATAAATAACAAAAGTAGAGTACAAATAAAGAGCTCCACAGATCAATACACATTACAGCTTAAATGTAAGTAGTGAGGAATCAACATACAACTAGAGGCTTGAGGCCAATGATGGAGATGAGTATGCGGACGAAGATGGTCACTGAGTGTTGGAGTATGGGAGAGCTGTGAGTGAAATGTGAAGGAAGAGGGCTTTGACAACAGGAGGGAAGAGGGCCCTGCTCGGAGGAGCTTACTATCTAGTAGGAATGGGAGACAGGTGCAAGCAAGTGGGTGGTGGCTAGATAGCAGGATACCCCCCCCCCCCCCCCCCCCCCCGGTAAAATCTAATTTTGCATCCTTATACAGATATGTCATCTTGACAAGTCTCTTTACAGTGTTTAACATTTAACCCTTATTCCCATTACACCATATAATAGTACCTCTTTTTCATGTTATGCCATAATATAGAAACCTTTATACACATGCCACACAATAGCCCATTTTACACATTATACCACACAGCAGCACCCCTTATCCATAGAATGACACAAAGAGCCCCATATTCACATTATTTCACACAAACGTCGTGATTTTTATACCCCACAATATAGCTCTTTATACATTCTTTATACATGTTACACTACAATATATAGCCACTTATTCACATTATGCCACACAGTAGGTCCCTTCTCCCCTTACCTATCTGACACTACAGAGTGGACAGAGCTTAATGCTTCCCACCACCTGCAACACTCTCTGGTTTTTGTGTTTTGGCCTCTTTCACAGCTGCCAAACCTTTTCATCTGATATCCCCTCCTATTCATTGCAACCGGTGTACTGAAGGCTTCCATATCAGCATCTAACTTCAGACCCTGCAAGCGGGAGGAGATATGATGTGGCAAGCAGTTATTATACAAAAGCTGCGGGTGACTCGTGTTGGGGGTGGACAGCTGCAGTGACTGACAGTGGTTTAAGGTATCCCAGAATGCGGGCCTACCAGGAAACTTTGCAATAAACTCTTTGGCCAATTCGTCCTGCTGATGCTGGTTGTGTAAGGATTTTTCAGGTATATTGCACTCATCTTCATTCAAAATTACAGATTAGTTGATCGCCCACATTACTTCTGACTGGCAAGGCCAGTGGTAACATGCATGTTTATTCACTTACTGTATGTACACACTGGTAGTAAAGATGTTAACAAGTCACATGATAGTATAATACTCAAGGTTTAAATACTTTACAGTCTACCTTTCAACAGTTAACATGGCCAAAATAAACTTCTGTTAAATAAATTGGCTTATTTGTATATAGCATAATGACTATATGAAACTTATTAGTATAAGAATTTAAGGTTGAAAAAATATTACAATAGGACATACAAAACACTAAAAAATGATTTAAATAAATAGGGAAAACTTACAGAAATATGTTCTTCTGCTGGAAATGCCAAGAATATTGGTACATTTACTCTGTCTCAACTGGTTTCCTAAGGTCTGACACTGACTGTGAGGTTGACAAGCTTTTAAAGATCTCTGTCACACCTTTAGAGAAGGAGTCACAGCACTAGTGTGACAGGCTGGCTGAATTCATGACAAGGTCTAATGACCTCTATTCCCAAGTAACTTTTGAAATATAATTATTTATCACACACTGTATTGATTCACCTGAATATCACAGAATTATATTAAAAAAAAAAATATTATTTATAAACCTTTTAATATGTATGCCAACCAAATCTTATGTGTTCCCTGTTTAATAAGCCATTAAAAGTCTTGGTAATGATATTATGTAACACAAAAATGCAGCACCACAACTAGGAGTATGTGTTTCTGTGTATTTAGCCGCAACCATCTGAATATGTGGGCAGTGCTCTCTTTCACAGTTATTACTAGAACTACAGTATGTCAGTTGTACTGTGCATCCATTTGCAGTAGGTGGATAATACCTATCTACACTCCCAGAACAGCCAGAAGGCTCCCAAAAATTGTGTGGTCCACCTGGCCCCCTGGAAAAGTGGACAAGCGGCATATTTATATATAGGGGGGAATTTACTAAAGGAAATTTGTAAAAAATAGGTGTATTTGTATCCAGAAATACACTTATTTTTGACATTTAGGGGGAAATTTACTTAAGGAAATTTGTAAAAAATAGGTGTATTTGTATCCAGAAATACACTTATTTTTGACATTTACTATCCTGAAAATACGGCAATTCGTATTCGTATTGATAGCACATCAATACGAATACGAATTGCCGTATTTTCGGGATAGTAAATGTCAAATATAAGTGTATTTCTGGATACAAATACACCTATTTTTTTACAAATTTCGGTACTTGTTTCCTAGAATGGCCACACCGATGTTGATCGGGTCGGTCACATCGCATCGATCGCATCGCATGCGACCAAATCGCATGCTATGCGACCTGACGCGATGGTCCCGATTTTTACATTGATTGAAATGTCAATAGGGTCCCTGGGACCCTATTTTACATTGGATTCAATGTAAAAGTCTCCCCAAACCCCAATTTTAACCCCCTCAACGGCACCCCACGATTGATGCCAAAACGAAGCGTGGCGAGCGTAGCTTCACAGTATGCGCATCCCCTCACGGGGCTCGCTGCGCCCGCCACGCTTCGTGCTCGGTGGCTCGCTGCGCTCGCCACACTTTATTTTTCTCAACTCCACGCCGACGTGGATAGTAGGGGTATGAAAAGGTCGGAGGACGCGTACCACCGCCCCTCGCGGGATCACTACGCTCGCCACGCTTTGGGTTGGCGTCAATTGTGGGGTGAAGTTCACAATGGGGGGGGGGCATATACAATGAGAAATGGGCCATATTGGCCCATTTCCCATTTTTTTCCCGATTACAATGTTAAAAATATTTTAACATTGAACCCTATGGCAAAATCGGGTGCATCGCGTCGGTCGCGTCGCGTGCCATGTTAATGCACCCGACCGACGCGATGGACCCGATTTTGCCTTTGCCGGCAAAATGGACCTGATTTCAAAGGAAATCGGGTCCATCGGGGGTAATCGTGTACCTTAAGTTAAGGTACACGATTACCCCCGATGGTGGCCATTCTAGGAAACAAGTACCCAAATTTCCTTTAGTAAATTCCCCCCATAGTGTCTATATGGACATAAGCCACTCAAAACCATGGAAAACGCATGTTGACCTTTTCCATGTCGACCTATTTACCTTCTTAATTTCGACCCTATGACCCATAACCAATATATCTGCCAAGTGATCTCTATGAATACATTTCAAATATTTTTTCTCAAGGCCACTTATATGGCACCACTAGCAAAACACAAAATATTAAAAAGGCCTGACATGTATAAGTGTCTTTTCTTCAAAAAATACAGTAGATCTTACCAACTGCTTTGGGGCTCATTTACGTAAGTTGCTTTTGGTGCCTCTTTTACAATATCCCTGAAATGCTTTATCAAATGTAGGCAAGTTTCGTTCAATTGCATTTGGAATTTATTGCATAGACATCATTTATTATCATGTTTATTATGCTGAGTTAGAAAAAAAACTTAGTATAACAGCAAATAGTTTCAAACAAATAAACCCGATATTGCAGACAGCTATTTTATTATTAATACTCAATAAATGTCCCAAAATATATAGTTATCAATGTAGAAATATCTTGTAATAAGCATATATACACCCATATATGGTCTCTCAATGGGATACAATGCGAAAGTTTACTACCAACTATAATCTCCCTGAAAATAGTTATGAATGGCCTAAAGATGGCAGGAAGAACTATCAGCGGAAGAGCACTGAGGAGAGCAGCTGTTCATAGAATCAATGCAAATGCCAGGACCAGGAAAGTTGAGACATTGATCAGTTCATCATGAAGCCAGTGTAGAGCATGGGGGGCCCACTTAGGAAATGCAGGGGTAGGGTCCTATGAGTACTGTAGTGAATGCCGTATAGTCTAGTGCAGCGGTGGCCAACCCGCGGCTCTCGAGCCGCATGCAGCTTTCCCCCTTCTAAAGTGCGGCTCCTGCTCGCACTGCTGCCCGACGCGGCGCCCACTGTCCGTCCCCCATCACCCGCTGCCGGTTCCCGAATACCTTCTGAGGGTAGGAGAGCGTGCATCGCACATCTCTCCTATCCCTCACTGTGCATCCTTGTGACTTTGCCGCCCGCCAATCACAGCTTGCGGGCCGGCAGCCAATCAGGAGCCGGCCCACAGAGATTTGATTGGTGGACGGCACAGTCACAGGGAAGTGAGAGGCGAAGGAGACGCGCGGTGTGCCCTCCTCCCCTCGGCGACATGACAGGACTGCAGGGAGTTGCCAGACTGTCCTCTCCCCGCCCGGCAGCAGCAGAAACAACGGTGAGTGCTGCTGCTGGGGAATTAGCACTGTGGGGCATAACTAGCACTGTGGGGGGGCATATGTGGCATTGTGGTAACATATCTGGCACTGGGCACATAACTTGCACTGTGGGGGCATATGTGTGGCATTGTGGAGACATACCTGGCTCTGGGCACATAACTAGCACTGTGGGGGCATATGTGTGGCATTGTGGTAACATATCTGGCACTGGGCACATAACTAGCACTGTGGGGGCATATGTGTGGCATTGTGGTAACATATCTGGCACTGGGCACATAACTAGCACTGTGGGGCATATGTGTGGCATTGTGGGGGTATATATGGCACTGGGCACATAACTAGCACTGTGGGGGCATATGTGTGGCATTGTGGTAACATATCTGGCACTGGGCACATAACTAGCACTGTGGGGGCATATGTGTGGCATTGTGGTAACATATCTGGCACTGGGCACATAACTAGCACTGTGGGGCATATGTGTGGCATTGTGGGGGTATATATGGCACTGGGCGTATAACTAGCACTGTGGGGGCATATGTGTGGCATTGTGGGGTATATATGGCACTGGGCACATAACTAGCACTGTGGGGGCATATGTGTGGAATTGTGGTAACATATCTGGCACTGGGGACATAACTAGCACTGTGAGGGGCATATGTGTGTCATTGTGGTAACATATCTGGCACTGGGCACATAACTAGCACTGTGGGGGCATATGTGTGGCATTGTGGTAACATATCTGGCATTGGGCACATAACTAGCACTGTGGGGGCATATGTGTGGCACTGTGGGGGCATATCTGGCACCGTGGGGCATATATGTGTGGCAATGTGGGGGCATATCTGGCACCATGGGGCATATATGTCTGGCACCGTGGAGCATATATGTGTGGCACTGGGGGCATATCTGGCACCCTGGGGCATATATATATGTAGCACTGGGGCATACCTAGCACTGTGGGGGGCATATCTGGCACTGGGGGCATAAAGTTTTGTCATGTAGCCACTCCCCTTGTGTCATATGACCACGCCCCTGACCACACCCCTTTTTGCAGCGCGCGCCTTCGGTGCGCGCTTGATGTCGGCTCTTTGGCTTGATTGCCGATATTTTTCGTCTCTTTACCTCGGACCGGTTGGCCACCCCTGGTCTAGTGAATGCAGTATGAAGTATTACAGTATACTGTATGTATAATAATTTAGCGCATGATGGGGATCCTGTCCATGTATGCCACATTATTGCACTGACCAGTCAGTGTCTAAAATTCAATGAGAACTGCATTAGATCTAGTAATAGTGAAATACATGTCAATGTAAAAAATAAAAATAAAGCTCTAAGTACTAAAATTGCTTAATTGTAGGTTAGTGAATGAATGCAGAGCTGCAATTGTCCTTTTTACTGCACATGCGCAGAACCCATTTTTGGGGCTGCCCCACAGCTGTGCATAGAGAGGCATCCCGGGGTGACTGGCAGGTCCGACTTCCAATAGAAAGTTACTGCCAGTCACAGTAAAGTCAGAGTAGTCCCATAGATTGCATCTGGCTTCACTTAGGCAGAGAACAGTGGGACTGCAAGAAGTACCACCTGTGAGGGACTTCTTGAAGTACAGATATGTCCTCATACATCTTTGCTGCAGCTCCTCTGAGACTTAGTCCCTCCTCTGTGTCTTGCTTCTAATAATGCATCTTAACATGCTCATACACCAGCAGTGTATTGGGGCAATCCCCCTGATCCCGTCAGTCGTGATGGGGGATGGGATATTACAGGTGTAAAAAGAATCTCGATCCCCCAATACCAGTGGGGATCATGGAATCAGGAATTTTTAACATTCTTAATACCCCTAATCACCTGATGGAAAGCAGATCATTGCTACCCATTGATCGGTGTATTGGTCTGCGAAATGGCAGTGCAGGTGGGTTGGGGGATCAGAGGACCGCCCCCAATAATGTATGAGACTTTTTAATCTTATAGAAATGGAGGCACAGGGTGCTGCTTAATTTGACAGTATGAAGGTGCATTAATACTGTACATTTCATGTTCCGTACAATATCATATATGATTTCCCAGGAATGTCCCGGTGGTCAAAAGCATACGATTTGTCCTGAAAATAATGTACGATATGAATACGATATTGTATACGATATGACATCACAGCTATTCTACACTATACTATTGTATGCTTTCTAGCCAGAATGAATTGCATGTTCAGCCGAGCAGTTCCCTCCCATGCGACCTGCAGGAGTGTGCATCGTATATCGGATAGTGCATATACACGGTACAATAGATAGTTCACTAGCATACTATTCAAAACTAGCTAGATAGTGCACAATCTAGCACACAAATGGTACCGTGTGTACGCACCTTAACACTTGTGCATACAGTATGTGTGCGACTGCATTAGGTCCATTGTTTAAATGGCCAACCTCCAATCAAAAATAACTGGATCTGAGGTAATGTCTTAATGCTAGACAACAAAAAAATCCTTATATTTTAAAATGTTCCTAAAGCTGCCCATACACGGTACAATTATTGTATATAATTTGGACTAGATCACATTGCATAGGTTTTGCAATGAGATCTAGTACAAAAAGTATGTGCAGTAGATACGTTTTGAGCTGTGTGATGAGCTGTGTGATGGGAGCGCGCATCTCATCGCAACCAACAATTGTACTCTGTATGGGCACCTTAACTAGATATAGGAAATTACATATAGTAATAATAAACTCCCTGTAGCAAAAATAAACATGCACCGTCGGTTAATTTAAACTAAAGCCATAATTGTTTCTTCAGATTTCCACTATACATGCCGTAGTTATGGTATCCGTGTTACGTCACTTCCCTTGGTCACATGTCAAATTTTCCTGTGGAGGCAATAAATATGTGGGTTCTATTTTATAATTGGGAGGGGGTGTGGTTTTTTTTTGTGTATAATTCATTCCTGGGAAACCTGGGATTGAGAATTTTTCAATACTGAATCCCAGGAATACAAAAATGGGTCAGGTTTGGTTTCTCTAGTCCACACATGCAAACACAGTTTTGTAAAATCAAAAAAGGTGGTATTATAATTAGAGATGAGCGGCGGGCACTTTTTCTGGTTTTGGTTTTGGATCTGGATCTCCCTTAGTGTTTTGGATCTGGATTGGTTTTGGCAAAACCACCTTTGCGGGTTTTGGTTTTGGATCTGGATTTTTTTGGAAAAATGCTAAAAATTGCTAAAATAACAGAGGGCCTTATTTTGGTTCATTCTTACTGACAAAATCCTTCTTAGATGGGCAAAACCATGTGCACTGCAGGTGGGGCAGATGTAACATGTGCAGAGAGAATTAGATTAGGGTGGGGTTTTACTTCAAAGTGAGATCTATATTGCAGTGTAAAAATAAAGCAGTCAGTATTTTTCCTGCACAGAAACAAAATTACTCACCCAAATCTAATTCTCTCTGCACATGTTACATCTGCCCCCCCCTGCAGTGCACATGGTTTTGTCCATCTAAGAAGGATTTTGTCAGAAAGAATGAACCAAAATAAGGCCCAGAATTTGGACCTGTTTTTGCCCCTAAAGTGTTATTAAGCTCAATAGCATTAGTTTCCACTCATTTCTAGTCAATTTTGATCACTTCACAGCTCACAAAATTGTTTTCATTTACTGTAGTTGGCCCAATTTCCCCTGTATGAGTTTCCTGCGCAGCCGCCGGTCTGTGCAGAGACTGACTTCTAACCTGCGGCAAGTGTTTATCTGTTCTGATCAGTTTAAAATCTAATAAGACCCCTATCTGTCGTGATCAGGTTGATAAACTCTGGAAACATTACCAGTTGCCTCCTCATCCATCACCTAATGGGTGGAGGGGAGGGGGGTAATTGGTGGCAGATAACCGAGTTCCTCCACCTCTCTAAAACCCCTGGTTCTGAGATCCCTATCTAGTCTACCCTTATAGACCCCTATCTAGGTTGTGAGGTCTATCAGTCTGCGACATCTGTCACCCAATTTACCGCTAAGGTTAATTTGTTTGATATGACTGGCTAGGCGTGTGTTCCCTTACCTCCCTCACCACTTCACAACTTCACGTGTGTCCCTCCCGAAGCCGCACACTCGGCCTAATTGGATGACCATCCCCAGCTGTTTGGACTCCCCACCATTCATCCATCATATCCCAAAAAAATATTTATTGCTCCAAAGAGCCAAAAAAAGACGAAAAAAGAGCAAGAAAAAGATTTGCTGGGGCTCTCCTACCCAGCCATCCATCCTGGACATCCCATCCAAAAAAGAAGTACGATAGGAATGGATAAGACCATGGATGTCACACTGGATACAGGATTTATGTCGTCACACTAGACAATGGATATATGTCACGCTGGACAAAGGATATATGCCGTCACACAATGGTTACATGTCACACTGGACACTGGATATATGTAGTCACACTGGACACAGGATATATGTCGTCACACTGGACACAGGATATATGTCGTCACACTGGACACAGGATATGTCACACTGGACACTGGATATATGTCGTCACACTGGACACAGGATATATGTCTTCACACTGGACACAGGATATGTCACACTGGACACTGGATATATGTCATCACACTGGACACAGGATATATGTCGTCACACTGGACAATGGATATATGTCACGCTGGACACAGGATATATGCCGTCACACAATGGTTAGATGTCACACTGGACACTGGATATATGTAGTCACACTGGACACAGGATATATGTCGTCACACTGGACAATGGATATATGTCACGCTGGACACAGGATATATGCCGTCACACAATGGTTAGATGTCACACTGGACACTGGATATATGTAGTCACACTGGACACAGGATATATGTCGTCACACTGGACAATGGATATATGTCACACTGGACACTGGATATATGCCGTCACACAATGGTTAGATGTCACACTGGACACAGGATATATGTCGTCACACTGGACAATGGATATATCTGTCACACTGGACACTGGATATATGTCCTCACACTGGACACAGGATATATGTCGTCACACAGGATACAGTATATGTCGTCACACTGGACACAGGATATACTGTATGTCGTGACTCGTGACACTGGACAATGGATATAGGCCGTCACACTGGCACAGCCCCTTGTATTACTGCAGCCCCTGTACACAGTGTACTACTCAGCAGCACTGCAGCCCCTGCGTGTGAGCACTGCAGCACTGAGTTGGTTAAATCACACAACACAGGGCTTAGGGCTAAATAAATCACAACACAGGGCTTAGGGCTAAATAAATCACAAAAGGCCACGGGCCACAGGACAGCCCCTGGACAGTGGACACTGCAGCCCCTGCGTGTGAGCACTGCAGCACCTAGTTAGTTAAATCACACTACAGGGCTCAGGCCTATAAACAGTCACTGACTCAATACAAGTCTACAACACAGTGCATGGAGCACAGGGCAGTGAGGGCACAGGGCAGGTCACGGAGCACACCACGGAGCACAGCACAGGGCACACGGAGCTTCCCAACCACCCTCTTCCCTCTGCAAGATTGGAGTGAAGATGGCGGGCGCGCGTGCGTCTTTTATAAGATCCCGCTCCCGCGAGAATCCGACAGCGCGATGAAGTCGTTTTGACTAGTTTTCGGTCCGAAATTGAGGCGGGAACTCCCGAGCCGCCTCGGACCCTGACCCGGATCCTGAGATTCGGATCTGCCGGATCTCGGGAACCGGACCCGCTCATCTCTAATTATAGTTAGTAAAAAAATATTTTTTACTTAGTATATTTATTGTGTTATATTAAATGTATTTGTTCCTAGCAATGGCCATTTTCAGCTCATGAATTTACTTGGAACCAGTGGTATTACTGAATCACAAGCTACTTTAATGTCACAGGGTTGTACTGTATTTAATGGATTATTTAACCGTTTGCAAATGTGCTCGTTTCAAATTTTAATTGATAAATTCAACATGACCAGAATATTATTTTATATGAATACATTTTAATTGACATTATATAATTCATTTTAGCAAAAAATGTGTATTGTTTGGAATGAGGCAATCAAATGCTTATGTATCGTTTAACCCAATAGTTTGTAAATGGAAGTCTCGCAGTGGAGGTTTAGAAAACAGATCAATGAATCTTTTTGTGCCAAGCTTCTACCATGTATTCTAAAATTGATTTTCCTGTTTTGTTCATAATGAAAATCCTATAGCAGATAGTACCTGATGGATTCTTCATTATTGCAACTAACACGGCTTGTTAAAATAAATCCAACAAGGTTATACTAAGTACATTTTATTCAGCCATCTCTTCCCATACCTAACGTATGAAAATCAATTTATGTCCCATCTGATAATAAGATATTTTTCAAACACTGCTTTTCATTTTTACTAAGTTCTAAATACAGATGGGCTGAGCTGAAAGTATGTATTTGCAGGGCGTATTTTGGGGCTGATTCAGATTCATTAATTATGGGTCAAATTTGGCCCCGTCCCCAATGTTCGGGGTTTGTATATGCGCATGTGCTCTGCAGTGTCGAATTGCCAAATTGTAGGCACCAATCTATGGGCCCTACGCCTTTTAGGGGCCCACCATAACAGATGGTATTAATATTCATTTGATATTGAAAGAAAATGACTATTGAGGCTTCTTAAATTGTTTTCAAAAGATAGAAAAAATAAATGAATTCAAAGAAACAAAAACTTCACATTAAAGACTTGAAAATGAAAATACTGTAATAATGTAATGTACCATTTACTACTTAAAGTACATAAACCAGGTGAAGATTGTTAGGTTGACAGTGTCTAGGTCAACAGTCATAATGTCGACCACTATTAGTCAACAGACAATAGGTTGGCACATGGAAAATATCGACATGGTCTAAGTTAACGTTGACAAATGAGAAGGGTCGACAACCACTTTTTGGTTGTCTATGTCAATATATGTCGACATGGACACTGTATTTGTGTACTGGGTCTCCTCGCAATGTTTTATTCTCCCTCTATGCCCACTTGGATCATGAATTAAGAAGAAGTCATTTTAAAATATGAAAATATCATGTTGACCTTTCATGTGTTGATCATTAGCATATGAACCTTTTGCTTGTGTGTACCTTTGCCAATGTTGACATTTTGCATGTCAACCTTTTTCATGTGTCAACCTATTGTCTGTTGACCAACAGTGGTCGACCTATTAACTTAGGCACATAAACCATAGACGTCAGATTCACATTACAGTTCCCAGATCATAGACGGTTGGCTGGTAAATTAAAAATGCATAGGGAGATCATTTGCAAGCACCACCCTGAAATTTTAACTGCCTGCAATGGGTTTATGTTGGCATTGAAGTTCTGTAACCTAACCTACGTACCTATGTGGACAGAGCCAGTACAATATTTTTTAACCTGTGGATCTATAGTGGGAATGAATGCAGCATGTTTTAAAATGTGACAGTTAGTAATGACTACAGCTGTGCAACAGCTAGGTAATCTGGAAAATGTGTACCGTTGGTAGATCTCGAGGACCGGTTTGGCCAGCCCTGGTCTAGATAGACAGTCAATAGGTCTATTCCAAAAGGTCGTTATGCAATAGATTGACAGGCTCAAAAGGTCAACAGGGTCAAAATGCCAACATGAAAAAGGTAGACAAGTTAAAAAGTTCAACATATGTTTTTCATGTTTTTAGCTTGTCCTAACTTCACCATTCATGTCGCTAAAGAGGGAGAATACAATAGTGAGCCCGAGGCATGATGAGCGTAGCGAGCTATGTGAGAGTATGTGTTACACTAATTATGGGTCCATGTCGACAAGTCTCATCAGTGATCCACCAAAAATTAGAAAAACTAATGTCGACCTTTTTGTGTACTTTTTTCATGTTGACATTTTGACCATGTTGACCTATAACCTGTCCATCCTTTGATCCTGTTGACCTATTTCATGTCTACCTTTTGGTGTAGATCTATTGACTGTCTATCAAATAATCCACAGCCCAACATGTATGCCTCTCTTAGAGTCCTCCTTAATTTTGTCATAGGGCAGTATTCAATGACAAAAGTTCTCCGTGTTTTGTGGAGAACTTGTGCTTTTTTCGCCGTGGAGAGAGGGTTTTTTTCTCCAAAGGCGAGCCACCCTATTCAATGTGAAATATTCTCCGTCTTTCTTAGTGATTCTCGCCGTCTCTCTCCGTGAAGAAATTCTCCATCTTTTGATGGAGAGCAGGAATGTGAACTTTTAAACTAAAAGGGTGTTTTTTTTAATTTTGGTGTCAAAAAATCAGGTTTTTTTTTCTGTGGAGGGCCATGTTATTTTTATTCATGTGCCTATAGCACATGAATATATATTTAATTTTTAAAAAAATATTTTTTTACATTTTTTTTTTTTTCTTTTTTTTACACAGTGCAGCCAGCAGGGGGCCGGAGCGCTCGAGCCGCTCATTAGATATTCATATATTCACTGCACCCGAAGCACGTTCGGGTACAGTGAATACTGGGTCCCCCGCTGGCTATAGAGGGGGGCAGCCTGTGCTGCCTGGGTCCCAGGGGGGCCCCCTACCCTCACATATGTTCTGTGGCATCCAGGGAGACTTTAATCTCCCTGGATGCCACGTCCCTGTCAGCTCCCTGCTGCGGACGCTCGTCCGCTGCAGGGGTTAAGACTCGCCGCGAGTGGCGGCGAGTCTTATAAACATTGAATAGTGGCAGCAGGAGAGGCAACGAGCCCTCCGGAACACGGAGAGTGCACGGCGAGCAAAAAAAAATGCTCGCCGTGCACGGAGAATATCTCCATTGAATACTGCCCATAGTCAGGTGCAACTAGATGCTGGTGGCCCTAGGCAGCCGACTAATGGTTGAACTGGTCATGTACTGTATACAGGTCATTGTGAAATGTTCTGCATACTCCAGTAGATGCATTAACATGTTATTCTTTCCTTCACTGCAAAATAAATGTGTGTGTGTGTGTGTGTATGTGTGTGCGTTCACCATTTATCATTGTTTTAAGATATATAAAAAAAAAAATCAATGCCATGCTTCAAAGGATAAAAATGAAGTAGTTAAATATTACATGGGATAATTTACAATACCAAGAGGTTTGTGAGTGACTATTTAACTTCTCCCGGCTCATCCAGCAATAAAGTGCTTTCCTTAAATCTCTGTTTACAGGAATGTGCAGCCTCCTCTTGCCAATATTTATGGCTGTCTGCCTATTACTCTAAAGTGTTCTTTGCCTTTTCACAAATGGAATATACATTTGGCACCTCTGCTATCTGGAACACAGATGTAATTTCAGAAGATGTGTAAACCCACTGTTTTATAAAACAAATTGGATAAATAATTTAACATCTGGCTGCACTGTCTATTAACAGTGAAAACGCATTTCTCTATTGTATCTAGCGGTTTTCAATAGAATTCAGCAGATACTGTATACATTTGAGATCTAATTAAAAAAAATATATATAAAAAATAAATACCGTATTTGCCGGCGTATAAGACGACCCCCCCCAACATTTCCACTCAAAATATAGAATTTGTTATATAAGTGCACCCGGCGTATAAGACGACCCTCCCACTTGGAGGCATGTTTTACAGGGGAAAAAAGTAGTCTTATATGCCAGCAAATACAGTATATACAGATGTATCGGGATTCATCTTTGCAGGTGATGGCGATGGCGTCCCCTTCCGACGGTGCTGCCCTCGGTCGCCCGGTGCCCACACCGGGTGACCGCACCCCCCCGCAGCCTCCTCGGGTCCCCCACCCAGCATATCCAGTGGGAGGCGGACAGTATTGCGTCCGCCTCGCCGCCCCGCCGCCCGGATACTGAGACGCGCGTGCGTGGGGGACGCACTCGCGTCTCAGTCAGATAGAGGCGCCGTGTTGCTGGCGATCCACCAGCAGCATGCTGCTGGTGGATCGCCAGCAAGAATAAGGCCGGCTACATCTGTACAAGGTATATATATATATATATATACACACAGTAACAAGAACACCCTGCGATCACCACAACGATCCCCTCTTCCCCCACCATGGCCAAGCAGCCACTCCCCGAAACACTACCTGCACCAATTCGAGCATACCGTGTGGTTAGAGAAGAGCTGGACTGATGCAGGGCCAGCTTAACTAATTTGTATAAATGTACTTACAACTTATTTGTAGCCCCTTCCCTTTCTTTCTGTAGTAAGTACTGTGCAAAAATAATTATTTAGATGATCTGTTTTTGCCTTGTCTCCCTCAACCAGACTCTCACTATCTGCTTTAAAGTTGACATCTGGAAGAAAATATCCATTGCCCTCATCTTGTTGAGTATCCTATGAAGCCTGGAGCACAATAGTTACTCTGCGAGGAGGAGTATAGGTATTATTAAAAATGATGCCCTGGCACATATTTTAAATCTGTACCACCCACTTTGTTAAGATAACCAAGCAATATGGATCTTTTGTGTTCAAGGATATATCTTGCAAGATGAAGGAAGCTTCCCGGAGTCCAAATGAAGATGTGCAGCCATAGCCCAGACTTCTGCCCTCTAGTGCTTTTATTATGGTATCTAACAGCTTGGCAGTCAGTGCTAGGTGATTGTTATAAGATTTGCATCTCTGTACTCAAAGTGAATCAAGTTTTTGACTGTAAACTCATGTCCTGACTATTCATTTGTTTGTTGCTATTCCTGCATACAGTATCTTATTTACCAAACTGACTCTGTTTGAGTGTACTCTGATTGTGCTTGAGCCCTGCAAAATGGTCTTACTATGGTCTAGATAAAAGAGATAAAGTAGAGAGTAAAGCTGGGTACACATATGTTCAATCGTCGGGCCGTTCTTCCGTTCTGCGGACGAACGGCCGTTCGATTGTATATATATGTACGCAGTCCCGATCCCTTCGTTGCGATCGATAAATGGCCAAAAACGCTCTTGGCCGTCCACGGTCGGTCGGTCGAAGGTTCTTTGCTGCTTAATATTCTTCCGACAGGACGGCTCCATATCGAAAGAAAAGTGACATGTGTACGCACGTTCGATCGATATGCAGCCCGTTCCTGCGATCATTCCTCCCAAAAGCAGCACGCCCATGTGGGTGTTGACTAGCTGCATCATCCCTCCATCAGCGCAGCATGTAAACAACAGGAAGTCTTCTCCCCCGTACTTTCCACGCCATGCTGTTAAAGAATATTCGTTGTGTGTGCATTCCTTTTGAAATAAATAATCGTTGTGTGTGCATTCCTGACAGATATAGTTATATAGTATATAGCCAGATCGGGAGAGTGTGTACGGTGGTACAATCTTTTTCTTGCGATTGTTTGGACGGGAGTACATCGGACGTCGCAAGTACAATTGTACATATGTGTACGCGCAGATCGGTCGTATGTTTTGGACGGTCGAACGTGTATTCGGTCGATCGAACGGTCGCAAGAAAAATGAAATTGTACATATGTGTACCCAGCTTAAGCCAACCAGCTCCTATGGTAAGCTTGGTTGTCTCAGCATGTAAAATGACAGTTAGGAGCTCATCGAGTTCAAATGATTTAAGGGTATACTAATACTATAGTATCTTTTCTCCATTTCCTGAGCCATTGGCTGATATTTACCCTACTAAATCTCCCATTGATGTATTTATAGACATTAGCCTGGTTAACCGTTAGTTGTAATGTTGGGAATAAGCTACAAGTTCCTTTTAATTACTGTACCTATAAGGCTTACAAAAGAACTACAGTATTTTGATCAGAGATGTGCAGTATGGCATTCTTGAAATAAGAACACACCTGAACTGATGGGTTACCTGAGAAGAATCAAGTCAAAGTTTTGAAACACTTTAGGATTCCGAGTGGAACAGCGTCCCAGGTCAGGTCTGTTTTAAGTTTGGAACTTAGATTTAAAAACCTAAATCAAAGTTTAAGTTGCATGAAATAGGTCTGCATTACACAATTTGGGGTGTTTAAAAAAAACAAAATAAAAATAAAACAATTAAGAGATATTAAGCCCAAACCAAAACTCGATGATAAATTAGAACCAAAACACAGGGATCCGCACATATCTCTAATTTTGATTATGAAAATGTATGTTGGGCTTGATTTAGATAATTCCCCTACTTAGTTATGCTCAGACCCATCCATTGACAAGTCTGGGTTCTAGCACTGCAAAACCACCATTTTCATTGGTCCATGCATAAGCAAGGGTAATGGATAAGCAAGGGTAATGGAACTGCAAACACATAAATGTAGCTCTCTTAATAAAGAGCCTTACAAATCACATGACAAATAAGCCTCATGTTTTTACAAGATTTTGCAATTTTACATTAGTCCTTAATTTAGATAACACGGTTCTATCTCCCATAATAGATCCTCAGACACAGCAGAACTTAATAATAATTTATGTAGCAAGTTAACTTTTTAGGTAACCTTCGCATTATTACTTTAATTTCCGGTGTCGTGGCTGACCTAATTTTAAACTATAATAACAAAATGCTGCAAATGTGCTTTAGTATTCAACACAATGAAATAGATAGTTCTGCAAATTACAGTTGGTTTGGGTCCCAGAAAAGGGTCACACAGTCTTTTCCTTAGCTAAAGATATTACTATGCGGCTGGAATAAATTATGTACTTCAACTGGGGAAATAAAAGACAAAACAGCAGTTACTATGAACAAGGAATTAAATGGAAATGTGTTTTGTACATATGAAAAATATAAAGTATATATGTGTGTGTGTGTGTATATATATATATATATATATATATATATATATGTATATATAAATATGAAATATAGAAATGTGCCTATATATTCACCAATAATCTACATGACACAGAATTCAGACCAGAATTCGGACCATAAAAACAGTAGTTTAATTTGAACACAGTTGTAAAAATGGTGATCTTAGGGCGCTAAGTTCCCACACTTTACTCCACACTACTTAGGTTCTGATCCAAGTAACGTAATCTTAGGATCTTCCCCGTATCAGCACTCCCTCGGTCTGGTCGTTCCCATACAACCAATTGAACTGACCTTGGAAAAGTGCCCTATATGCACATAGCGGTTTCTTTTCGGTTTTCACTGTTCCCAGTACACAGATGAGGAATAACCCAGACAAGGATCATCAACAGGTTACCATTAGAAAGTGAACTCACCAGAAGTCAGTGCCCTATATTCACGGAAAGGTTTCTTTCACTTGGTATTATTAGCCCACAGCGGATGATTTATTCGGTACGGATGCTATACCGTTACCTTTTATGAATTGTCTAGTGCTTGTTTTTTAAACATTAAAAACGGTAATACACCATAGGCGCCCTCTGTGCTCCTTCTTTTCTATAAATATATATATATATATATATATATATATAGAAACCCCATCTGACTGAGACGCGCGTGCGTGTGAGACGCACGCGCGTCTCAGTTTCCGGGTGGCGGGGCGACGGGAACAATTCCGTCTCCGCTTCAGGGAGACGGACAGGGTTAGGGGAGGCAGCGGGGGGGGGGGGAGTGGGGAGGTGGTGGGGACCCCGGGTGACTGCCGGCAAGTCGGCGGAGACCTGGGGGGAAGCGCCGTCGGAAGGGGGCGCGCGCACATCTCGTGCGCGCGCGTCCCCTTTCGCAGATACAGAAGGCGGCTGTGGCGGCTGGCGGGGGATGGCGGCTTGTGATTCTGCTGCCATCCCCTGCAAAGACCAGCCCGGCTCCATCTGTAGCTCCCTTTGCTCACCATGCTTTGGGCTACTACAGTGCCCAGCACACTGTACCATTCCCAATTGTAGTCTACATGGTTCATAAAGCACGAAAAAGTTTAAATAAAGAAAAACATTAATGTCGACATTTTTGCATGTGTTGACCATTACCATGTCGACCTATTGCTTGCATTGACCTTTTATCATTAATGACCTAGTGCATGTAAACCTTTAATCCATGTTGACCTTGTGCTTGCCCGGGGGGCAAGTGCCAAGTTGATAGCAGTAAGTGTAAAAAAAAGATCTTATAATTTTCCTGCGGAACTACAGGTCCCAGCAAGCCTCCTCCACGTCGGTACTTTGAGAACCACAAGCTTAAATAAAAAGCTTTATTGATACTTTGCATTTGTCCTATGTCCACAAATCAGCACCGATCCCAATCAACAGCGCATGCATCAGCTTACAATCCCATGATTCACCGGGGCTTTAAATCATGTTTCCAAAAAGCCCCAGGGAATCATGGGATCATAAACTAATGCATGTGCAGTAGCTTGGCAGTGGCGCCAATAAACAAATGGAAGAGGCATCAGTCTTATCTTAAAGGTGGTACATTAATGGAACCAATAATGTCAGCCATCACAATAATACATTCAGGGGGAAAGGGTGCTTCTCTAAGATATTGCAGGAGAAGTGGGACCTGATAATTACAAAATGTATGTTAATACACCTGCCCCATTGTCTTGTGAGAGATGTGTGTTGGTGTAGTCTGCTTGATTGCCAAAATATACAGTATACTGTAGTCTTGTTTCTAATAGCCAATGTATTCAAAACAGTTTGTAGGTCTAATGTCTTTGAAAGTCTATTTAGAGCAGGGTTGGGAAACCACAGGCCCGCGGGCCATATATACGGCCTCTGTAGCCGGTTTGAGTGGCCCGCCCACCCACCCAGCGGCTTTGCTGGGAGTCAAGTACATGGGATTTCTAGAGAGAGGACGGTAGTTCTCGCGGGATTCTGTTAGGATCTCCTGTGCCACGCTGTCTGGCGAGACACCACGTGACACTGGCTGGAAGGAGATAGTGACAGGACCAGGGCAGCCTCGCCAACCTGACTCCGTTGTACTCAGATGGAGTTGACGTGTGTGTGCGGGGTGCTAGGCTTCACCAATAATAGCCGCGTTCGTGGGAGCCCGTTAGTCAGGCTCCCACCTCGATGCCACCTGGTCTTATGTTAAGGACAACACACACGCCAAGGCCAGTGATGAACAAGGGGAAACCTATCTATAAACAAAGAGGCGAGGACCACCCTGCCCTGCGGAGAGGGGTGCCAGTGGATAGCACTCTAAACAGGAACCCGCTGTGCTAATGCTTAACAGGTGTAACCATACACTATACGCTGACACAATAAGCAAATGATTAGTAAGGAGACAAAGAGGGGGAATCTCCCAACTTATCTGAAACCGAGGGATATCAATTTAGCTGGAACTGAGATGCTGCGGACAAGGCAGGGAACCAGCCGAAGGAAGCACCACGCTGGAGAAGGAATCCCACAAAGACCAACAGGAGCTGCAGGGACCGGGAGACGGATAAGGACGACACACGGACACCGGGAGGACAGGAGACTGGATGGAGGACACAGCTGGGAATCAACGACAGGATGCAGGATGACTGGGAACAGGAACCAGGAATAACGGAAGACTGGGAACCAGGAACACCTGAGACCCTGAGGTACAAGCTATAACCGGCATGGGACTGAACAACCAGAGGGTTTATATAGAGTGCACAATGTGGTGCTGATTACACATAGCCTGAAGGTGTGCACTGCAGGCTAGGAGCCTAATCAAGACACCTGAGTCCAGAACACACAGTACTGAAAGTAACCTGCAATGGCCCAGGCTGACCACTGGATGCCACTAGCGAGTACACACACACCCAGGCTGAGATAAACCCAGGGAGAACATGAACTACACACAGAAAATGTGAATAGTACATAACACCGATCCGTTGGAGGCGGATCATAACAGAATCCCCCCCTAAAAAAGGTGGACTCCGGACACCCCAGCTTGATCAAGGGGAACCAAGAACAAAAACAGACTCAATGTCTCCGACAAGACTTCTTCTTCTTCTTCTTCTTCCCAGGTTGCCTGGGAGTAAACACAGTAATACCAAAAATATTGTCTGAACTAACGGTACCCTCAACTAAAGGCATTTCATCGATTTCAGAGTTGTAATCTGAGTTGGAGTCCGCATCTAAGGGAAGGATTATGGTTTCAATCTTGGTAACATTTGGCACTGGAGAAGAAGTAGTATCGCATGACTGAACATAGGCAGGACTCTTGACAGATTGAGTAGACACTGGACAAGACACTGGACAACCATCGATCTCTGAATCGGAATTCAAGACAGAATCAAGCCTGGATTCCACTGCTGTAAAAGCTAAGATTCCAGGGGCATTCCTGTTAAAACGAGCACACCCAGCGACCATAGCTATGGGCTGGGACTTTTGTACTGACTTTCCTATGCATGATGGAGTCTCTGCAGAGAAGATGGTCAGTCCAGAGGCAGGTGAACCACTTTTATTGGGACCAAATTTTTTCAATACAGCATCACTGAATGCTGGGAGATTCTTAAGAATGGGATCCTCAGACTCAATAAATTTGGACGCCCATTTAAAAGGTTCACCTCTGAAGCAATAAATTAAATAGAGCACCACATTATCTGAAGTGATACCTAAAAATGGTCTGGACTCCAAAATAGTGATAAAATATTTAGTGAGCGCAACAAATTGGGTTAGGTCCCCATCAAAAACTATAGATGTAGAGATATCGTTCAAAGCATCAACAGTAACTTCATTATCAGCTAACTGACTGGACTGTATAGCTGGAATTATGGCCCTTGAGGCTGAGACTTTAGGGACCCCCTTAGAGGTCATGACCTCTTCCAAGTCTGATGGTCTTTCTGGTTGGGCAGCACTATGATGAGTCTCTGGCTGATCATCACTGTGACGCACTTCTAAGTGGGCAGCACTATAGTGAAACTCTGGCTGGGCAACAACAAAAAAACCAACAGATGGTTCCTCCATGTTACCGACCTGGCTGGAACTCTGTTCAGAGACAGGACAATCAGAATCCCTCTTAGGGACTAGATGGACAGCGTCCCCATCTGGGGCGACACCGGCTTGAACCCCCTCTGGGGAGACACAGGCTTGAACCCCCTCTGGGATGACACAGGCTTGAACCCCCTCTGGGGCGACACAGGCTTGAACCCCCTCTGGGGCGACACAGGCTTGAACCCCCTCTGGGGCGACACAGGCTTGAACCCCCTCTGGGGCGACACAGGCTTGAACCCCCTCTGGGGCGACACAGGCTTGAACCCCCTCTGGGGCGACACAGGCTTGAACCCCCTCTGGGGCGACACAGGCTTGAACCCCCTCTGGGGCGACACAGGCTTGAACCCCTTCTGGGGCGACACAGGCTTGAACCCCTTCTGGGGTGACACCAACTTGAACCCCTTCTGGGGCGACACAGGCTTGAACCCCCTCTGGGGAGACACAGGCTTGAACCCCCTCTGGGACGACACAGGCTTGAACCCCCTCTGGGGCGACACAGGCTTGAACCCCCTCTGGGGCGACACAGGCTTGAACCCCTTCTGGGGTGACACCAACTTGAACCCCTTCTGGGGCGACACCAACTTGAACCCCTTCTGGGGCTGCGGCCTCCGGGCCCCCACTCGGGGCTGCGGCCTCCGGGCCCCCACTCGGGGCTGCGGCCTCCGGGCCCCCACTCGGGGCTGCGGCCTCCGGGCCCCCACTCGGGGCTGCGGCCTCCGGGCCCCCGGCATCTGACCGGCTCGGCGGGCCCCCGGCATCTGACCGGCTCGGCGGGCCCCCGGCATCTGACCGGCTCGGCGGGCCCCCGGCCTCTGACCGGCTCGGCGGGCCCCCGGCATCTGACCGGCTCGGCGGGCCCCCGGCCTCTGACCGGCTCGGCGGGCCCCCGGCCTCTGACCGGCTCGGCGGGCCCCCGGCATCTGACCGGCTCGGCGGGCCCCCGGCCTCTGACCGGCTCGGCGGGCCCCCGGCCTCTGACCGGCTCGGCGGGCCCCCGGCCTCTGACCGGCTCGGCGGGCCCCCGGCCTCTGACCGGCTCGGCGGGCCCCCGGCATCAGACCGGCTCGGCGGGCCCCCGGCATCAGACCGACTCGGCGGGCCCCCGGCCTCTGACCGGCTCGGCGGGCCCCCGGCATCAGACTGGCTCGGCGGGCCCCCGGTATCTGAGTCAACCACCTGGGTTTTCCCTTCAAGGGTTTGCAACTCTGACTCCCTGGTCATTAAAACATCAGCACTGGAACCAGTAGAAAAAGGCAGAGTGCTTTTACTGGGAGACTCGGCAGAGAGCTCCTCTGCCACAGTGGAGACAGGCTTAGATCTGACAACCTGCTCAGACCTGGCCAGAGGAGATACCCTGTCGGCACCACCGGAATTACGCAAGCCACACGTCTGCAAGAAGTGGCCAGAATCTCCACAGTATAAGCATAGATTAAGGTTTCTACGCCGCTGACGCTCCTCTAACGGAAGCTTCGGTCGTAGATAACTTCTATGCTTTACCTGACCCTCTGGGTCTGAGGACTTGCTGCCTAATACTTCCCTAGGCAGGGCCTCATTAGGGGCTGAACGAACCCCAGTGACCTCTGGGAGGATCAGAAAAATATCAGTGATGAGTCTTTGCAGCTGCAGAAGAGACTGCTGCAAAATCTCCCACTGCCCAGGTTTTACGGCATTGAATGCCAAATTTAGAGCCGCTAATGACTCTTGCATGGCCTGCATGATATGGCCATGCAAGTTTATACACCAGCAAGAAAAAACTGATACAAGAATAAACTGACACGGGCAAAAAACTGACACGGGTGGAAATCTCTGGACTGAGAGGGCAGAACTCAGCTCCAGAGTGCTGTATGGCCGGTTATAATGTTAGGATCTCCTGTGCCACGCTGTCTGGCGAGACACCACGTGACACTGGCTGGAAGGAGATAGTGACAGGACCAGGGCAGCCTCGCCAACCTGACTCCGTTGTACTCAGATGGAGTTGACGTGTGTGTGCGGGGTGCTAGGCTTCACCAATAATAGCCGCGTTCGTGGGAGCCCGTTAGTCAGGCTCCCACCTCGATGCCACCTGGTCTTATGTTAAGGACAACACACACGCCAAGGCCAGTGATGAACAAGGGGAAACCTATCTATAAACAAAGAGGCGAGGACCACCCTGCCCTGCGGAGAGGGGTGCCAGTGGATAGCACTCTAAACAGGAACCCGCTGTGCTAATGCTTAACAGGTGTAACCATACACTATACGCTGACACAATAAGCAAATGATTAGTAAGGAGACAAAGAGGGGGAATCTCCCAACTTATCTGAAACCGAGGGATATCAATTTAGCTGGAATTGAGATGCTGCGGACAAGGCAGGGAACCAGCCGAAGGAAGCACCACGCTGGAGAAGGAATCCCACAAAGACCAACAGGAGCTGCAGGGACCGGGAGACGGATAAGGACGACACACGGACACCGGGAGGACAGGAGACTGGATGGAGGACACAGCTGGGAATCAACGACAGGATGCAGGATGACTGGGAACAGGAACCAGGAATAACGGAAGACTGGGAACCAGGAACACCTGAGACCCTGAGGTACAAGCTATAACCGGCATGGGACTGAACAACCAGAGGGTTTATATAGAGAGCACAATGTTGTGCTGATTACACATAGCCTGAAGGTGTGCACTGCAGGCTAGGAGCCTAATCAGGACACCTGAGTCCAGAACACACAGTACTGAAAGTAACCTGCAATGGCCCAGGCTGACCACTGGATGCCACTAGCGAGTACACACACACCCAGGCTGAGATAAACCCAGGGAGAACATGAACTACACACAGAAAATGTGAATAGTACATAACACCGATCCGTTGGAGGCAGATCATAACAGATTCCTCATAATCAGCAGCAGCCGGGGGCTGTCAGTCCTATTCAGCGGCAGCTGCCGGAGCCTGGGACGGCTGCAGCAGGACAATTTGTAAGAGTCATTTTTACATATGGCCCCAGAAGGATTTTTTCCACATACAAACGGCCCTTGGCACAAAAAAGGTTCCCCACTCCTGGTTTAGATCATAACCAGTAAGGAGACTGTTGTAAAAGTCAATGTTAGATAATCAGTGAATGACTTATAGTTTTTGCAGTGTCTTGTGTAATATATGTGCCTATTCTGAAAATGTTTCTTAGATATATATTTAACAGGTGGTATGCAAAGGACAGTTCTGAGTCAAGGATGACACATAGGCGGCAGCAGGCTTGAAAGAGTTTACAGAGATGTCAGGGAAACATCTGTTGACTGGTGGGAGTAATCAGATATTTGCATGCAACATAAGCTTATGATCACACATCTTTATTGATATTACAATTTAAAAAAATAAGATATAAAAAAATTGGTATCGGTGAATAGCAAACACTGGGGTAAAGGAATGAATGCTTGTTATGGTAGGACCAGTACTAAGGGTGGGGTCAATGCAACTTACTGTGGGCCAGATGCACCAAGTGTCAATTATGCTGCTTTCAGCCCGCAAAACTGGCTTTGACCCTGTATTTGGAAACGTTTCCAAAAACGGATCTGCCAGGTAAAACCCCTTTCACACCGCATCTCTTAAACGGTATATTACCGTTTAAGTGCGGTTTTTTTGACACTGGCAGACCCGTTTTTGGAAACTTTCCAAAAACAGGGTCAAAGCCAGTCTTCAGCGTGCGCCGCCCCCGCCCCCCCTCCCCGGGTGTTAACACCCCCAAATCCCCCCCACCCCAGGGCTAACAACACCCCCCCCCCCCCTGTGCAGCCGGTACCTCCGTTGCGTGATCCGGCACTGCAGTTGGTCGGGGAAGCACTTATAAGAAAAGTGACTTTCGGAAAATGGCTGCCCCCATACGAAAGACAGTTTTTTAAAACAGGTTTTCCTATGGGGCAGCCATTTTCTGAAAGACGCTTTTTTTTCATAAGCGCTTCCCCGACCATACTTTACTGCCAGGATCCACAACGAAGGTACCGGCTGCACGGCGGGTGGCGACACACGCGGGGGGCGGGGGGGCGGCGGGGGCGGCTCCAGTGCTGCGAATATTTAATGAGTGCTCATTAAATATTCGCTGCTCTGAATTTAGGACCCAGCTCATTGGCTGGGTCCTAAATATCGTTTCAGACCCGATTTTGATCCCAAAATACCGGGTCTGAAACGGGTAGGACCCTGCATTTTAACCGGTTTGAAAAAAATGTATTTTCAAACCGGTTAATTGGATCTGCACCTTTCAGACCGCACAGATTACCGTTTTAAAATGGTAAAAAAACGTCAATATACCGTTTACAAAGTGCGGTCTGAAAGGGGCATAAGTGATAAATTGGAAAGTAATAAAGTACCAGCCAATCAGCTCCTACCCGCCATGTTACAGGCTGCGTTTGAAAAATGACAGGTATGATCTGGTTGGCTAATTGTTTATCATTCTCCACTTAATCATTTTTTAAAGCTTTGTGCATCTGGCCTTGTATCTGGTTGTGCAAGCATTGGTGAGTCCTAGGGGCACCTTCCTCTCTTCTCTGCGTGTGCACTGAGTAGACTTTGACCCCATGCCAGAGTCTACTGCACGTGTGCATGCTCTCATGTGCAGGAACATGATCTTATGTGCAAATTTATAGCAAAATGGAGACATTTTCCTGGTGATTACACTGTTAATTGGAGCATCGATGGAAACGAAAGTATAGATTATTTGTGCTGCATGTGCATTGTGGGCCCCACCAGACCCAGCAGCACATGTACACACCCTGCACCCATTATACACCCATGGTTTTGGACATTCCGGTTATATAGTTGACATTTCGGTTATATAGTTTTGATGAGGCCCATCTTACCTCTTGTAGTTGTCTTGCCAGCAACTGGCCCCAATGAAGCTTGGATACATGGTACCAGGCTCCATCACACACATTAAAGGTACATACACACACTGGGTGATTATGCCCAGCGTGTATGGACAGCGATGAACACTATCATTGCTGGAGGGAAAGCCGCTCAGTGCGTACACACTGAGCAGCTTTCCCCCTCCCAGCGGGGAGAGGACGGCTATGAAAAGCCATCCTCAAAGCTGCTCATCTGCTGGTAATACAGAGGAACAGCTTTCCTGACAATGATGCGGGAGCGCGCAGCAGCGCTCAACGCTCATCGCCGGACCATACACACTGGGCGACTTTGAGCTGAAAGCCGCTCACACTTGCTGTTTTGAGCGGCTTTCAGCTCAAAGTCACCCAGTGTGTATGGGCCTTAAAGACAACTCCAAGCTTAGCTTAGTTTAACTAAAAACATGTATATTTATTGAACTTGCTCATGGATTTATATTATTTGCAAATGATTCATTAACCATCCAAAGGTGAAAAATCTGAGAAGTAGAAAATGATTCAAATCTTCCCCCATAATTGTAGTTACAGCTGGACAATTGAATATGTTTGCAGTAAAGGGATCACACAGACTCATTTCATAGTGTAATCACTTCTTAATTGCTTATCCAGAATGGAACATGACTTAGCTGTACCGTATGTACTGCCAATAATGTGCGACATGTGTGTACCAGACATTTAATATTCAGCATACTGCAGACCTCAGTAATATTTACTGTTCCAAATAATTCCAATTTACAGCAGTCGTATTACATTTACTTTTCATGGTGTTCCTTCAATAACAAAAGGCCATTAGAGTCATTTAAACTAATCCGACTTTACAGAGTTTAAGGTTTTAAAACATAAATATTTACCGAATCCATTAATATGCCGGGAACGATGAATCGGCACAATTTAAGATTTACATTTTGATTCCTTTAAAGTTGCCAATTACTGAATGTATTTTACTGACAATGTTATTAAGAAATGCTGACCATCTTTTTTTTTTTTATTATTATTACTGAAGCAATCTAATAATGTTTGTTTTATAAACAGAACATTAAAAATTGAGAAAAATAATTGCCTTTAGAATGGAAGTACAGCTGCTACTTCCTGTGCAGGGGACCGTGACACCAGAATCTGCAAAGGCCAGAATACCTAACTTGCTTTGTTTGTAATTTACTTTATTTTTTTAGGTGGGATACAGATGCCTCATTGCAGATGAGGGACAATAGGAAAATAACACATACTTGTCTCCAGGGGCGCTGAGAGAGGAAGGGAGAGGGTACATTTTTAACCTGGGCCAAATCTGATGGAGGGGCCCAGTGGGGCCCTCATTACCTGGCTGCAGCAGCTGAGGCAGAACTTCTCATCCTAGAACATTCTGCTGTGTGCTGGGCGGCAGTGTGGTCAGGGAGGGGCTTAATGTCATATTTAAATACATGATATTTATATATTCATTAAATAAATCCATTCACAAATCCCTAATCTGAATGATCAATTATTCAAAATGAAACATTCTCAGTAACATATAATACAAATAAATGTGCATTGGATTTGAACAGGAAAACATCTTTGTTAATTGCATCACACATTTATCACAGATGGAGGAGTCATCACTATGCAGTACAGGCACAATTAATATTCAGCAGACACTCAGAGCTATTTATCAAGTATCCTGTATGCTAAATCTCAAACAAAAGTTTGGAATAATCTGACCTTCAGACAAAGTTGATAAAACATCTATGAATTATCTTCACATAACAAAAAATAAAAACATTACCATAATACAAGTAATCATCATCATCATCATCATCATCATCAATGAAGGTATAATTAGCTTTTCCTTTTATTTTAAAGAAACTATCCCTGACTTTTAACGCTAGATCAGTGTATTTCCCTGTTCAGCAGCAATGATGTCCTGGGAGGATGGCGGAAGGACAAACTGTTATAGGCTGCGACTCTGTTGTGCTGAGAGGGAGATGTACTGAGAGGGTGGGGTGAGTGTTGGGGAAGGGGTGTAATGCCATCCATTTGGTATTGATTTTCAGTAGGGTGTCCTGGGCTTAGAGTAGGTGGTCATATTGACAAGGCTGCTGTGTAAGGCTATATGGCTGCTCCTTGGCCCAATGGAGGAACCCCTTAGGAAAATGGCAGTTACTACAGGCAGCATTAAATATCTTGATCTCAAGTTGGATCAATGCAATACAGAGGATGATAGAAATTCAATGAGTGACTCCATCTTGTCCAGGGGCTTCAGAGATTTCCTGGCATTTCCACATCCCAGGTGAGAAGGACGTCCTGCTAGATCCTGCAGTGAATAAGCGAATAAGCCCCTATGTGAGGACCTATCTATATTAGAGATGTGCAGGTCCGGATTTACTCAGATTTACCCAGATCTCAAAGCGGGATCTTATTGGCTATCCAAAACATGTGCCAGCATATAGCCAATAATATCCCTTTTTGAGATCTGGGTAAATCCGAGTAAATCCGGGCCTGCACATCTCTAATCTAAATACACACACACACACTTACAAAAATACTGACTTTTATGCTCAGTGCCTTAATGTAACGGTTAAGTCAAAATATTAAAACATAAGCCATGATAAAGCTGCATAGAAAATGTATTTTGACCCCCGTTCTACAGTTGTAAAGTCTCCTTTACACTGTACAGCATGGATGTTCCTGCTTTGCTAATGATGACACATTAAGGGTGTAATGATAGGGAGTGCAGCAATGATCCTTGCAGAGAAGGGGTTTGGAGGACAGCAGCCCACTGCAGAAATTGATAGGTATCGTTAGCTAAGATACTGCCCAGACTGACTATCAGGGGGGTATGCAATCCCGGATCCCAACAGCCGTGATCCAGGCCTGTTTGCGGTTTGCCCGACAGCAAATCCGGAGGCGGGATTCTATGTCCCACCTGCTGATCTCTGAAAAGTGGGCATGTTTACGTAAACGGCCGTGGATTGTCGATCCACGGCCGTTATCGGCAGGACAGGCCCAACAGCTTCTAAAGTCAGGCTCGTTCTGCCGTGATCCCTCTTCAATGCTGTCGGTAACGGAAGTTGTCTAGCTGGAACGCAGACGTCACTTCCACTTCCTGGATTACCGGGAACTGAACATCGCGGCACTTTGCCGCTAATGAGAACAGTCTATACCTAAAGTAAGACCCGGATTTCAGTGAGGGAATTTTACCCTCATTAAATTAGGCAGGAATAGAAGGTTAGGATGAATCCGTGTCAGGAATTAGGTTTCTCTTGTACCCGGTATAAATACCTTCCTTCTTCCCGCGGCCTTCGTCTGGCTCACTCAGTGCTGCTGGCAGGGGAAAAACAATTTGATGGTGAATAATTTTTGACCTGTGTGTACTTCTGCGAACACGTTCACGGACAACAGCAACTTAGTTGCTACACACTAGATGATGTGCCCGATATGTCGGTCAAATCTGCTGGATCGGACAACATATCATGTGTGTACTTCCAGTATACTACCAAACTAGCTAAAGTGCCAAAAAGTTCTGTTCCTAAGTACTGTAGCTATATCACATGCAGCTGTCATTCAGACATGACTCTTGCAGAATAATAAAAATGTACAAGAAACTTCATAGTGTATATCTGAATTCAGAATGTAAGTTACTGAAATGAATGGAATAGTAATCAGCTTATTGCATTGCAGATTTAAAATCTATAATAACAATAATTATAATATACAGAGATTAATGGATTCTATTTTCTGTTCCTATAAGCATACAAGCAATATTATTAATTTAGTGTATGATGAAAAATGTTTTGTTGGCAGAGAGTGCATGCAATCTAATGCAGAACACATTGTATTCATTGCTATTGTGGACTTTTCTTTCCTCCCTTTTTTATGTCCTTACTTTATTCATTCCTTTATTCCCCATTTTTTCATTATTTTATCTATGTTTGTTTGAACCCATCAACTATACATTTGTTTTTATCTAATATTAAATTATTTGTTTGCATCAGATGTCAGAGGCTGTTAGGGATGCTAGACAAACTCAGACTTTTTCTTTATAGAGGCAAACATTTACAAGGCATGATTTTGCTTTTTAAAGGATTGCCTTTTAGATAAAAATGAGCGAGTTCAGCCGAACTCGGACTCTATTAGACTGAATCTGGCTCCATGTCTTTAATCATGGTACAAAATGCTCGTAATAAAATATTTGCCAGTCACAAAGCAGTGTTGATCTGGAGTGTAGGGGAATGTGTAAGTGTAGATAGAGAAACCAAGTAAGTTTTGTGTGGACTGTGTAATGGAGGTTTTATGAAAAGGTTTGAAGGTTTGAAGGCTAGAGGAAAGTCTTCAGGAAAGTATCCAGGTGGCAGCAAACAGCATGCTTTGGTGCAGTCGAAGACTATTGAAGTAAGAAAGGATAAGCACATGAGGTAAGAGGCCCCTGTTCGTGAGAGCTTACATTCTAAAGAGGGGGGCAGACAGACAGGGTTGACACAGGAGGGGTAGACAGGGCGAGGAACAGAAGGTTAGGAGGACAGTTTGCTGGGTTTGGTGAAGAAGTGGGTCTTAAGAGCCCGCTTAAAGGTCTATATAGAAGTAGAGAGTCTGAGGGGGAGAGATAGAGAATTCTAGAGTAAGGGAGCAGCACATGAAAAATCTTGGAGGTAGGAGTGGGAGGAGGTAATAATTCGGCAGGAGAGCCCACGGGCATTACCAGAGCAAAGAGGACGAGTGGGAGTGTAAAGGGATATAAGGTCAGAGGGGAAGCGGTCATCTATTAGAATGAACTTAGGTCTACAGTCATTAGGTCGACCCCACTAGGTCGACTGGCAGGAAGGTCGACCTGACTTAAGGTCGACGTGGGCCAAGGTCGACATGACTTAAGGTCGAATTTGCATAAAGGTCGACATGAGGAAGGTTTACTGGTCATAAGGTCGACATGGGTTTTTCACTGTTTTTTGCACCGACATGTGCCGACAGGCGGTATTTCATGCCCTACCATCCACTAGGGCGTGGTGGGAGAATAAAATAGTGTGCCGAGCGCAGCGAGGCACCGTGCCCGAAGCATTGCGAGCGAAGCGAGCGATGCGAGGGTCCGATTCTCATTGCCAACTGTGTCCATGTCGACTGTGTCAACATTCGGATAAAAAAACAGTGAAAAACCCATGTCGACCTTATGACCAGTCGACCTTCCTCATTTCGACCTTTATGCAAATTCGACCTTAAGTCATGTCGACCTTGGCCCATGTCGACCTTAAGTCAGGTCGACATTCCTGCCAGTCGACCTAGTGGGGTCGACCTAATGACTGTAGACCTAAGTTCATTCTGACAGATGTACCGATTCCGGTCAGAGATGTAAATGGGAGAGGAGTGGGTATCATGTATTGCTTGAAAATCTGACATGTAAAGCTGTACATCAGATGATGAATCAGTACAATGATTCCCATTCATAAATTTAGACACAAAGTATAGAAAAGGATACAGTACGTCTTTGCAAAAAATAAACTAGGTCTGTACCGTCTGCTGTAAATCATAGAGAACATTACAGAGGTTATATTTGGCCTATAAATTGTGTTCTCAATTTGTAATAAAAAAAAATCCCACTGACTCCATTTCCCAATTGCTCAGTTACCGAATGCCAGTTCGTTGTTGGGTGATTTCATGCTTTATATATCAAGCTACACTTTGCAAATATGAGTTTATTAAATTAAAGCATTTATCTTTAATACTGCAATGTATTTTTCCTTCAACTGTGATAATCATAATGCTTATGCAGATTTAATAAACATTGCTAAGAGTAAAGAAGTTAATTGCTATTTAAATAATTCATAAATTCCTCTTGGGTTCCTACATCCTTTTAAAAAAGAAAAAAGAGGTTTTTACTACTACAAAATGTTCCATCTTTTGATATCCAGCACAGAAAATGACAGTTTTTAGCCTAGTAAAGTTAAGAGTGTTATTTATCTAAGTATAACAATCTGAGGGCTAAGAAGAATATGTGTTCATGTTTTGGAATATTATACATTCAGGGAGAAATTTACTAAGAATACGAATACGAAAAATCATATTCGTATTCTTAATACGAAGGGATACGAATGCACATTCCTGTTTCAGCCGTATGCAAATTTGTATACCGGAGGAAAATTTACTAATCAGTTGTACTTGACTGATTCGTATTTTTCAATGGCGTATCCATTCGTATATTTTCCGATATAAATTTGTATTTTAAATACAAATTCGTATTTTTAAATACAAATTCGTATTTTTAAATACAAATTTGTATTGGCAGCCTGCACGGATCAGTCAGGCTTCAGTGTAAAAAAAAAGAAAGAAAAATAATTTAAAAAAGCCCCCCCCCCCTCCCCCTCCATGGCCATAACCAGCACCGGCCTCAAAGATCCGGGCCTGGTTTTAAAAAAATCAGGGAAAATTTTGCATAGGGCTCCGCTGATTTTTTAAAACCAGCCCCAGGCTCCGGGGCCGGGTCTGGTTCCCAAAATATGGGGGACAAAATGAAATGGGGTCACCTGTATTTTAAAAACAAGCCCCAACCAGCCAGCAGGGTCACAGCCGGGGACAATCATTATAGAAGGTCCCGCGGCCAAAACATTAACCTACCGACCAGTCAGCCTGGGCAGGGATCCTGGGGGAGTGGGGACCCCCCCTCCAGAACAGGCGGAAGCCTGGTGCTGTCCCCGGTACCCCAGGGATGTGAGTACCGGGCTGATAAATGGTGTACAAATTTTAAAAACCATTCGGTTTTGCTGTGGAACTATGCGTCCCAACAAGCCTTTAACGCATACTGGGACTTGGAGAACCACAATTCTCAGCATGTGGTGCATTAATGGGTTTGCTGGGAGTCTTAGTTCCATAGCAAAACCAATAGTTAAATAAAAGTACACTGACACATGAAAAATAAAGCTTTATTACATACATAGCCCACACATACTGATACTTACCTATCTTGAATCCGTAGGTACTGTAGGTCCCCGTCCATCAGTCCTGGGGTCTGGTGTCCTGGGCTCCGGGGTCAAATACGCCAGGAAATTAAGTCTATTTTCCTGGTGTATTTAGCCAGCAATTACAGCCGATTACCACTAATTAGCGGCCATATTTTCAAAACGGACGCTTATTAAATTGGGAATCACCACTCTTTTGAATGGTTATTCCTAATTGTATTCAGTCGATGGTGTATTTTTTTGCCTGCCAGGTCCAGGCAGGTCTATTTGTTGGCAAGTGTCTCACCGCCTGTCCCACAAACACAAAGAAATAGGCTCAAGATAAAAGGGGTAAAATATATTATACTGCACCAGGCTTCCCAGGAGTGTCTCTTCTCCCTCCAGGTCCTTGCTGCTTCAGTTGCCCAGTGCAGAGATATGCCACAATTCCAGCCAGCGAGGAGAAACAGCCCGACAGGATTTCAGCCAGCCACAATCCTCCTTCCCCCATCTCCTTGCCTCCGTTCAGCTGCACCACCTTCCCCGTCTCTCCGGCAGGCACCTCACGCGCTGCCTCTCTTGCTGCCGTCAGCGTTCACCGCCCGGAAGGACCACCTCAATTGTCCGCACGCCGTGCTCGCCTGTCAGCTCCCCTGTCTGGTCACGGGGCCGCCGGTGTCCTCTCTCTCGATCCCGGAAGCAGACACTCAGTTCCGGGTCAATTGTGCTTGGACTACCGCGGGCACAGGTACTACGGATATTTTGCTGGGGGAGCTCTCACTCCCAACTCCTCACTCCCTCACAGCCATGGTCACGCCCCCAATAGATCCCGTGTGTCTCCTTCTTGGACCGGCTCGACTAGTCAGGTGTTCAGCTGTTCGCCGTCTACCTTCGTAGTCAGTTGCCGCAGTCGGGGACGTGGACTGTCTGCAGAGGCCGTGAGCGGAAGTTGGCTGGTGTGTGTCCCCCCCGTCACGGTGCTTTGCCGACAGACCTCGGTTACTCACCTCCTCCCGTTCCCGGCGTTCTCCCTTCTCTGCTTCACAGGCGTCTCTCACTCCTGTCGCTACTGCCGGGTGGTCTCGGCTCCGTGTATATAGTAGAAAATGCCAAGTACACATTAGGAACGGGGTGACCCCCCCCCCCATTGACATGCCCCTTTCACAATGTGTACCGATTTCTGCCCTTCAAATGACCCCCCCCCCCATTGACATGCCCCTTTCAGAATGTGTACCGATTTCTGCCCTTCAAATGTTGGAGGGTATGCATCTCTGAGCACTAGGAAAAGTATTAAAGACAATAAGTCCAAAAGGAGAAACCTAAAGTCTGACAAACTGATTTACTATCACATATTTGTATCAAAGTTTTTCTCCCTAACCGCTGAGGCATTGTTCTTGAAATGTTGATCATGATGCAGAAATGTTTTCTCTCGAAGGCATAACAAAACTCTTAAAAAGAAATGACATGGTGCATGTAGTGTAAAAATGACAAACGCAGTGACACTGAAACCATAGCTCTGTATTTTATATGTTTCTCCCCAGTGTACTTTAATTTGGACCAAAGGGGAAAAAAAGTCAGAACAATGAAGGTCAGTATTATTGTGTTGGCTGAACTGAAGGTCGGGCTGCAAGGCTTGAAGCGGCTTCATGATATAATTGATTGTGAAGTGGAAAAGCTTTAGACAAATAACACATCTAAGACTGATGCCAGATGCAATCAGATCTCCGTCAGTTAGCAGATAAGTTGTTTTGCCTCTTGTTGGAATCCATCCAAGTATCATGCAGTTTTTCTTCAAATGTCAAAGTCACTATTCATCCTGATCAGTGTTCGATAGTATTTGTATTAGTTGATTGCAGAAGGCATCAAGAGTAGCTGTATTAAAGCAATTTGTCTGCTTAGTTTTTCTTGTATGTATTAGTGGAGAAAACAGGACTTCACGGAGGATAATACAGTCTGAGAATGATTGTCTGAGAGGCTCACAATACTCAAAGTAATGTATATAAACTTTTTTTTTAAATGTAATAGCACCAACATAGTTTGCGGTTAGTCTTTAAGCAAAATGTTGGGCATATACAGTAGGATGACAATTTCCTGAATACACACAATACTGTATTTAAGGTTTCCGTTACTTATTTGTTGTTTTCATTGATATTCTCAAAATGAAACAGAGATTTGCTCTAATACTGCCAGTGGTTTTACTGCCAGTGGTTTCGATTTTAAAGAGAGAAGAAGCAGATTCTACAACCACTTTAATTTTGTATACGTTGCTTCATTTTGGAGGGAAACCAGTTGGTTTGATAAGAGGATGAGTGGTCTTTAAGAAAATAATACATAAACAAGTTTCACACTAACAGGTCATGCGCTTTTAAGCAGCCTAAGGTACCACTTCCAAAACATTGAAGAACCACTTCAAATGAACATACTGTACAATACCACACAGATATTGGCGGGTTCCCTAGATGTATTAAATGCTCTTTGTCTTAGAGAGTTCTCTCTTTCAGGATGATAGCACCCAAAAAAGAAATAAAAAATATACAATGGTATAGTACTGTAACACATAGATGATGAACTCCCACCTTAGTAAATTTACCCCATAGTTTGGGAAATGCCATATGCTTACTTAAGAAATGCAAATTAAAGGGTTTGTAGTCATTTTTCATGAAAACTACTCCAAAAGCCCTATAATACATTTATGCGATTCTAAAATATTGTGAAATGGGTGTTAAAACCCTTTTCACTACATTTTAGTAAAAATACTGTTAATAAATGGGCCCCTATGCCTCTTTTTTTCTTTTGGTTATACACTAGGTTGGGCATGAAAGTACAGTATGTCAGTTCATCGGATCAGGAGCAATAGCATAAACTTTGGGTGCAATCACCTTTGTTGACTCATAGTTGGTTCTATCACCATAGCAGTGGCAGCATTATCACCCTTACTGTTTGTTTTGGGTAAAAGCCATGTTCAAAACAGTGTGTCTCAAAAAATGTTCCCTTACAGTTGCCCTACAGGACATAACACCTATTGAAGAGCAATGGGAAGCAGAGATAAGAGTACATCTGTGCCACATACTATCGCTTCCTACCTATTCAGGTTTACCAAGCTCAAAACCTCTATACCAATACAAATGAATAAACCCAGAAGCGCTGGGTAATATGAAAATTAGGAATTTGCTTCTTCATCCAACTCTGGATAGGTATCCATCACTAACCTTTGGTAAAAACCCTATGTACACATAAAGGTTTCTTTTATGATAATAAAGCTCCCTTTTCTCTCCTGGACATCACATGGGTGTGCAAACATTACTTTAAGGATTCCCCCTTAGGGAATCATTCAGCATTATATGAGGCTCTATGTGCACCAAAATGTATCTTTGTTCTTCAGTGGACCCATAAGGAACTTATCACCATTCCATCAGTAAAAATTATATATTTATTCCAGCAGACTTTAAAAATACACAAAAAACTATCTACCTAACTCAATCACATAAACTATCTCCCTGTATCGTAAAAATAACACAATAGTCCAATCATATCCTAAAAGTCCATAGACTTACTCTTAAAGAACACCAGAGAGTTCAGTCCCATCCTCTGCCGCCATCCATGTTTTGCTACTTGCCACCTGCACCTCAGGTTTTCGTTATTCTGTTTTGTGTAGGGATGTGCACCGGCCACTTTTTTTAGGTTTTGCCAAAACACCCCCTCAAGGTCTTGGGTTCTGATTTTTTTTAAAAAAAGCATAAAAAACGCTAAAATCGCATATTTTTCCCATTAATTTCCATTCATTTCCAGTCTATTATGAACATCTCACACCTCGCATAATATGAGAGACTTAGCAACACCCCATGAAATATACAGCACACTTGGCTCACCCCCTGGACTGATACAGTACACTTAACAGCCCTTGCAGTAAAAAGTAAATAAACAGTCCACCCCTGGACTGATATGGGACACATGGGGGCATCCGTGGATTTATACGGCACACATGCGGGCACCCCTGGACTGATACGGGACACATGCGAGCATCCCTGGACTGATATGGGACACATGCGGGCACCCCTGGACTGATACAGCACAATTAACAGCCCTTGCCATAAAATATAAAAAATAAGAAAAAAACTATTTTTTCTTCTTAAAAAAAAAAGGGGGGGGGGGCAGCTCCCCTGGACTGATACGGGACACTGGGCAGCACAACTGGACTGATATGGGACGCTGGGCAGCACAGCTGGACTGATATGGGACACTGGGCAGCACAGCTGGACTGATATGGGACACTGGGCAGCACAGCTGGACTGATATGGGACACTGGGCAGCACAGCTGGACTGATATGGGACACTGGGCAGCACAGCTGGACTGATATGGGACACTGGGCAGCACAGCTGGATTGATATGGGACACTGGGCAGCACAGCTGAACTTATAGCAGGCAGCCCTGCAGTAAAAATGTAAAATGTTTTTTTCTTCTTTCTTCCTTAGTTGTCCCCCACAGCAGTTCCATATAGCAGCCCCCCTTAGTAGTGCCCACATAATAGCACCCTCAGTAATGCCCCCTAATAGTGGTACCATCAGTAGTTCCCCCTTAGTATAGTTTCCACCACAGTATTTCCCCTTAGTAGTTGTACCCTGGCCGCTCAGTTGTTCCCCCGTAGGAGATGTACCCTGGCTGCTCAGTAGTTCCCCCTTAGTGTCTGAACCCTTTCGTTTTCCGCATCCAGCAGCCCCCATTAAGTTATGCATCCTGTTAGTTCCCCCTTGTTTGCCCCCCCTGTAGCCCCATAGCTTTCTCCTCTGCTGTTCCCCCCCCCCCTGCAGCCCCCATAGTGTCCTCCTCCTGCTGCAGACAGCACGCTTTTCCCTCTGCCCTTTGTCCCCTCCCTGTAGCCCCCATAGTGTCCCTCTCCTGCTGCAGACAGCACGGACACATGCGTGCTGTCTGACTTTCACACACAGACTGAAGATGGCGCCGGAAGCAAGGACTTATATAGAGATCCAGTCTCACGAGAATCTGACGCGGGATGGACGCGAACAGCTCGAGAACGCCTCGGATAAGGTAAGTTCGGGGGGGTTCAGATCTCTATGGTCCGAACACGCTCATCTCTAGTTTTGTGGGTGATTTTGTATAACCGGAAGTGTCCGTCATCTACTTCTGGTCTGTGGATTCCATGCTGGAAGTGACCCTTCTATTTGTTTCTGTACTTGCATCACCTATTGAAGAGCACTCAAAGAGAAACCAAAGTCTAAATTATTGCCTTTTTTACATACCAAAAATAAAAAAAGAAGAAAAAATGTTTATCCAAAAGAAAAGCGCATCAATGATGAAAGTAATGATTACAGACTATGGAATCCAATTCCAAAAAAACTGATCAAATCAAGGCACAGAGGATGGCAGCCCGGTCACACATGAGCAGCATCTACAGAATACAGATTGCATTCAACACATGCAGCTCAATCAGCAAATAGGCATTGTAAGTGATATATTACTGTAATACAACAGCATAATAATATTGTAGATGCAGTCCTTCTCCCCCTCCCTGCCGATGCCTCCTGCACTGCCGGGAGCCCGCACCATCCCCTCTGCTCTTGCGGTTACAGCCGCCCAGAGACCCGACCCGCTGATGTTTTATTGCCGCCCCACTCTTTGCCTGCCGGAAGGGGATGCTCCCTGTAGAGCTGGGTCCCGCAGCATCATTCATCAGGACAGGCGCCAGACAACTTGCTCCTCCTCCCCCAGTCAGTCTTCTCCAGAACTGGTCAAGAGGGACATCAATCATCAAATGTGGCCAATCCTAGCACAGAACCACCAATTCTGAAAAAAGTGATTCCCCCCCTGCAAGCTCCATTGGGGCAGAGACTGATGTGGATGTTTAAATATTCTCTGTAAAGTGCTGCTGAATATGTGTGTGCTATATAAATAACTGCCAATAAATAATTAATTCAGCAAGTATTATGTGATAATAAAGACAACGTTTTCTCACAATATTAGGCTATTAGTTTTACTTTTTGTGAATCAATTCACAAATCTATTAATGAGTTTCTCCATTAGCGTACAAGACAATGGGCAGTATTCAATGAGCATTTTGGCGATGTGCAGCGAATCCTGTTTAGGATTCACCGCACATTCGCCACTGCTCGCCGCGTTCCGGAGCCTCGCCGGCTCCAGTATTCAACGAGTCAGGGAGCCTGAGGACGGTGGCAGGCAGGGAGATGGAAGTCTCCCTGCCTGCCCCAGGACGTTTGTGGGGGGGAGGTGGGCTCCCCGGGAGCCAGGCAGCACAGGCTGCCCCCCGGGGGTGCCAGCAGGGGACCGGGTATATTCACTACACCCGATCATGCATATGTAATGATCGGGTGCAGTGAATATATGAATATCTAATGAGCGGCTCGGCTCCCGGCCCCCTGCTGGCTGGTCTGTGTAAAAAAAAAAAAAATATATATATATATATATATATTTTTTTTTTTTATTAAATATATATTCATGTGCTTACAGCAAATTAATAAAAATAGCATACCCCTCCTCAGAATAAAGTTCCTGATATTTTTACACCAAATGTAAAAAACAAAACACTTTATTTTAAAAGTTCCCATTCCACTTCACCATAAAAAGATAGCGATTGCTACTCGGTGAATCATGGCGAAAAAAACCTTGAAATGTATTCGCCATGTGGTCATTCAATAGGGTGATTCACCGTTTTAGTCAAAAATTCACCTTACAGCACAAAATCGCCATGAAAACATGGCGAATCAGCCTCATTGAATACCGCCCTTTGTCTCTGTAGGCCTGAGATGCATGGCCAGCTCAGAAGTGTATGTTAAATCTTGTATTTCTCCTTAACTAATACAACACTTGCTACAGTATAAGGCGCTTCACTTGATTTTATAAGTAGTTGTAGAAAGACTTGTCTCCTTAGTGAGAAATTCATTCACAACAAGAAACTTTGTGGATTAAAGCATATGCTTTTGTGTGCTTTCTATACAGCATTAATGTAACTGACTCATTTGTTCATATATTTATCCGAGGTGAGAGAAGTTATTATGATTATATAATTTGATTGCTTGTTTTTCAATGCCATGTGTTACCAGTTTCCTACACATTATTCAGAATGAACATTAGTCAAATAACGGAAAATATCAAATTACAGGCACAACTGTGCATCAATTCATCACATACTGAAACAGCCTGGTTTTGTTATTTTGGCATCCGAATTCATGGAAAGACAATGACACATCACAGAGACATTGCAACCACTGGTTCTTTATGAAATAATGGCAATATATTATATGGTATGATCCGGTTTACCTAAAGAAAGAATGCATTGATAATATTTTTCCAAACTTTGCTATTCAAGTCCAGGTTTTAAGGCTATCCATGCTTGAGCAGAGATGCCTTAATTAGTGCCTCGGTAAATTTCATTTAACCATCTGAACTCAAGCTTGGATATATTGTATGTAAAACCCAAACTAAAGGTGCAGTTTGGGAAATTCTGCATCGTGAGAGATGAAGATAATCATTCTAATTGGGTTGACAGTCTTTATTTTTACTACACAGCAGGAGTTAAAGTGAGGGGGAACGGGGTGGAATTGAGTTCCACCACCTCTAATGGTTCCACCTCTACCAGAGTCCTGAAAAGTAATTCCAACAGAAAAGCCTGTTTTAGCAGCTTCTTCTTCTGGTAAGGCATATGTAATATGAAGTTAAGATGAACAACTGTGGACATTAAGTGTATAAGGGGCATTACTGTATGGTTTAATATGAATCAAGTGTACTTATGTAGTAACTGGGCTGCCGATTTTTTGATTGTATGCCTTAAGTTAAGGCATACAATCAGATGCGATGCGATGCGATATCGCATCGCATCGCATCGCATCGCATCCGATATCGGATGCGATGACCCGATTTTTCCATAGGAATCAATGTTAAAATGATTCCTATGGAAAAATGGGTCCTTTTCATACCCCTACTATCCAAGTGGGCATGGAGTTGGATATAAACCTGTGGCGAGCGTAGCGAGCCACCGAGCCCGAAGCGTGGCGAGCGAAGCGAGCCCCGCGAGGGGACGGTATTCGTCCCCTCGCGGGGCTCGCTTCGCTCGCCACGCTTCGGGCTCGGTGGCTCGCTACGCTCGCCACAGGTTTATGTCCAACTCCATGCCCACTTGGATAGTAGGGGTATGAAAAGGACCCATTTTTCCCATTGAATTCCATGTTAAAATGGACTCAGTCCATTTTAACATTGATTCCTATGGAAAAATCGGGTCATCGCATCGCATCGCATCGAATCGCATGGTCGCATGCGATGCGATGCGATCTCCCGATCCGACCCGATTTAGAAATCGGCAGCCCAGTTACTACATAAGTACCGAATCAAGGGCACTACGTGCGGTGTAATGTGTACACAATTGTGCTACCGTGTATTGTGGGACCATTATCCTTTTATGGGTGGTAGGGCACAAATTCCCTGCCACTGGTGTAGGCTCTGCCTAACGGGAGGTGAAGGGGGGGTGTCATTGTTAGGGGAACGGAGTTCCACCACCTCTCCAGGACCACTTTAAGCCCTGCTAGACAGTATTATGTATTCTCTGCTCAGACAAGCTTCTAAGAAGCCAAACAGTCTTTTCAATGGTAACGAGAAGCTGTTGGTCCCTCGGACCAACATTTCTGTTCGTCACACAGAAATGCTAGACATAGGAAATGTCTCACGTTCCTGCCAAAGTTGTATGTCACTTTAAACCCAGAGCATGTAGAATCAGAATCAGTTTATTGCCAGGTGTATCAGTACAAGATGCATAATACACAGGAATTTGTTTCTGATAACTACAGCTCGCTGTGTCAGTACATTACATTACTTACATTACATTAGACCATGCAATAAGACAATATGCAACATGCCAAACATGACATAGGGAAGGGACATGACACATAATTGACTATGTGATCAGGGACGTGTGAGGGCTACGCATTAAGCTGTACTGCCTGCCAGACAGTAGCTTCTGGAACAGGTCATGTGCAGGGTGGGACTTGTCCTCGATGATCCTGCCTGCGCGTTTCTGAACCCAGGCATGATAGATTTCTCTGCTGTTTTTACGATGCATTATAGTCTATGTCTGTCGTGAGCTGAGGCCGAACCGAACCAGAGTAAGGGCGAGATTTATTAAAATACATCGCCGCCCTTCGCGCCCCCCCCCCGCCGCGATGCCAGCGCATATGTACTAACATATGCGGCTGGCATCGCGGTGCGGTGACGGAGCCCCCCCGCGATATCTGTACTCTGGTGTGCGAGGGGTCTCCGTCACCTCCTTGCTGCCTGGCTCTCCCCTCACGCCGGGGACAGCTAAGCAGGCTGTCCCTGGCGCCTCCTCCTCCCCCCTGCAGCCGGAAGGATGTCCGGCTGCTTCACTAGGGGGAGGAGGGGTTTACCTTCCGGGGTCCAGGAGGACCCTTCAGGAAGGTAAGCCAGAGGGGGGGTCGGCGAGGCGGCGGGCTTGCGTTGGCGGAGGCGGGCGGCGAAAAGAAGCCCATAGGCTTCTATAGGGTATCGCCACCCAAAGGTGTCGATACCCTTCAATGCGGTATCATTTTTGATACATTGGAAAATGTGGTAAAACCGGGTTTTACCGCATTTTCCGTTTTATACATCTCGCCCCATGATTGAGGAACAGAGAACGTATTGGATGATCACCGTGTAGAAGAGTATCAGAATCTCCTGCAGCAGTTTATGCTTCCTAAGATGGTGAAGAAAGTAAAGTCTCTGCTGGGCCTTCCCTGCTATACTCTCTATCAGGCCCATCTTAACAGCATTATGGGCCCCCGGGCAAAGCAGTGCAGCGGGGCCCTCCCTACATAAACACTCACAAAAATGTGAATTATCAAAGCAATTAATACAGAGATGGCACAAAATTAAACTATTATGAATTATATATATATATATATATTTGGTACAAAGGAGGTTGCAGGGACCACAGGCGCTGTGGTCCCTGCAACCTCCTTTGTACCATTTCAAGTCTTTTGGGTACCAGGGCAGCTAGACTAAGAGGAGCGCTCGAAAAAGATTTATTGATTTTTATCAATGATTATTGAGGGTGGTTTTGTTATAAACACAGAAATTAATTAGAACCAAAACACTGGATTCTGTGCACATTTCTATAAACTACATAAACTGTGTTCTTCAGTAAGTGTGTCTAAGCATACAGAACATATTCGCCTACTCGCTTTCCGAGTGACTCAAGGGGCGAAATGTAATAGGGTGTGAATTTTGGACGAGTTCCAAACTCGCCAGAAATCGCACCTTTAAAAATCGCGTTTTTTGCCGCGAATTCGCATATGTAATGAGATGCGAATTAGCGGCAAAAAATGCGATTTGCCGCGATTTCGGGCGATTTTTAGTCATGAAAATGTGCGCATTTTCAGTCATGAAAATGTGCGCATTTTCATAAATGCGATTTTGTGCAAAAAAAAAAAAGTTAAAAAAAAAACGGCGTGGGGTCCCCCCTCCTAAGCATAACCAGCCCCGGGCTCATTGAGCCGGACCTGGTTCCAAAAATACGGGGGGACAAAAAGCATAGGGGTCCCCCGTATTTCTGAAACCAGCCCCGGACTCTTGGACCGGTCCTGGTTCCAAAAATACGGGGGACTAAAAATCTGGGGGTCCCCCGTATTTTGAAACCAGCACCGGGCTCCAACAGCCCACGGTGTCATGCCACAGCCGGGGGACACTTTTTATACAAGGTCCCCCGGCCAAAACATGAGCACCGTGGCTGGTCAGCCTTGGACGGGGTACCTGGAGGAGTGGGGACCCCCCCAATAAAGGGGTCCCCCCCAGGCTTCACCCGTCCAGGGCTGAAGCCCGGGGCTGTCACCGGCGTCCGTGGCCAGTGGACGCCGGCCTGATAGGGTTAAATCGATCATACGTTACATTGCTTTATACCGGAGAACTACAAGTGCCAGCAGACCTCCCCCGCATGCTGGGACTTGGAGAACCACAAGTCCCAGCATGCGGGGCATTAATGGGCCCGCTGGGACTTGTAGTCCACCTGTAAAAAGAATGTTTATAAAAAACACACACACAGAGAAGTAAAAGTTTATTACACACACACACCTCACTTTTACACCAGCGTTACTTACCATTCCTGGATCCAGCGCTGGTCTGGCTGCTTTACAGCCGGCTCCCCCCGCACTGACAGGCAGCGGGGAGAACCGTCTTTCTCCGTTGCCTCTAACAGCTTCTGTAGCGCTGTCCGAGTGCTACAGAGGCTGAGAGCGCGATTGGCTGGACGGGTGAAGCCTGGGGGGGGGGACCCCTTTATTGGGGGGGGTCCCCACTCCTCCAGGTACCCCGTCCAAGGCTGACCAGCCACGGTGCTCATGTTTTGGCCGGGGGACCTTGTATAAAAAGTGTCCCCCGGCTGTGGCATGACACCGTGGGCTGTTGGAGCCCGGTGCTGGTTTCAAAATACGGGGGACCCCCAGATTTTTTGTCCCCCGTATTTTTGGAACCAGGACCGGTCCAAGAGTCCGGGGCTGGTTTCAGAAATACTGGGGACCCCTATGCTTTTTGTCCCCCCGTATTTTTGGAACCAGTTCCGGCTCAATGAGCCCGGGGCTGGTTATGCTTAGGAGGGGGGACCCTACGCCGTTTTTTTTTTATAAAAACACTTTTACACATTTTTATTAACAGGACCATGCACAGATCTCAATGATCTGTGCATGGTTCTGTCAAATTCGCCTGTCAGAACCTGGTCTATTTTTTTTGCGATTTTTGGTAACATTTACCAAAAATCACACCCTATTACATTTGCGAGTTGTATACTTTATAATGGGAAAACATCTGGATGCGAATTGAAATGTGACTAAAAATCGCACTTCTAAAAGTGCGATTTCGCGGTAAAAAATGTGATTTTTTTTACCGCGATTTTCAACCTATTAAATGTGCGATTTTCGGAAAATGTGCGATTTCGGCCGTTTTTGACCCAAACTCGCACATGTCCAAAAATCACACCCTATTACATTTCGCCCAAGATGTTGGAAGAGTTTTATCAGATCCGGGGCGAGTAGTTCACTATAAAATCAATTTCTTCATGATCCAACTCTCATGACACAATTCTGCAAATCGCATCACTATGTGGCAGTTAGGAGCCTAGAAAAATGACACATAATTGACTATGTGATCAGGGACGTGTGAGGGCTACGCATTAAGCTGTACTGCCTGCCAGACAGTAGCTTCTGGAACAGGTCATGTGCAGGGTGGGACTTGTCCTCGATGATCCTGCCTGCGCGTTTCTGAACCCAGGCATGATAGATTTCTCTGCTGTTTTTACGATGCATTATAGTCTATGTCTGTCGTGAGCTGAGGCCGAACCGAACCAGAGTAAGGGCGAGATTTATTAAAATACATCGCCGCCCTTCGCGCCCCCCCCCCGCCGCGATGCCAGCGCATATGTACTAACATATGCGGCTGGCATCGCGGTGCGGTGACGGAGCCCCCCCGCGATATCTGTACTCTGGTGTGCGAGGGGTCTCCGTCACCTCCTTGCTGCCTGGCTCTCCCCTCACGCCGGGGACAGCTAAGCAGGCTGTCCCTGGCGCCTCCTCCTCCCCCCTGCAGCCGGAAGGATGTCCGGCTGCTTCACTAGGGGGAGGAGGGGTTTACCTTCCGGGGTCCAGGAGGACCCTTCAGGAAGGTAAGCCAGAGGGGGGGTCGGCGAGGCGGCGGGCTTGCGTTGGCGGAGGCGGGCGGCGAAAAGAAGCCCATAGGCTTCTATAGGGTATCGCCACCCAAAGGTGTCGATACCCTTCAATGCGGTATCATTTTTAAACCGGGTTTTACCGCATTTTCCGTTTTATACATCTCGCCCCATGATTGAGGAACAGAGAACGTATTGGATGATCACCGTGTAGAAGAGTATCAGAATCTCCTGCAGCAGTTTATGCTTCCTAAGATGGTGAAGAAAGTAAAGTCTCTGCTGGGCCTTCCCTGCTATACTCTCTATCAGGCCCATCTTAACAGCATTATGGGCCCCCGGGCAAAGCAGTGCAGCGGGGCCCTCCCTACATAAACACTCACAAAAATGTGAATTATCAAAGCAATTAATACAGAGATGGCACAAAATTAAACTATTATGAATTATATATATATATATATATATATATTTGGTACAAAGGAGGTTGCAGGGACCACAGGCGCTGTGGTCCCTGCAACCTCCTTTGTACCATTTCAAGTCTTTTGGGTACCAGGGCAGCTAGACTAAGAGGAGCGCTCGAAAAAGATTTATTGATTTTTATCAATGATTATTGAGGGTGGTTTTGTTATAAACACAGAAATTAATTAGAACCAAAACACTGGATTCTGTGCACATTTCTATAAACTACATAAACTGTGTTCTTCAGTAAGTGTGTCTAAGCATACAGAACATATTCGCCTACTCGCTTTCCGAGTGACTCAAGGGGCGAAATGTAATAGGGTGTGAATTTTGGACGAGTTCCAAACTCGCCAGAAATCGCACCTTTAAAAATCGCGTTTTTTGCCGCGAATTCGCATATGTAATGAGATGCGAATTAGCGGCAAAAAATGCGATTTGCCGCGATTTCGGGCGATTTTTAGTCATGAAAATGTGCGCATTTTCAGTCATGAAAATGTGCGCATTTTCATAAATGCGATTTTGTGCAAAAAAAAAAAAGTTAAAAAAAAAACGGCGTGGGGTCCCCCCTCCTAAGCATAACCAGCCCCGGGCTCATTGAGCCGGACCTGGTTCCAAAAATACGGGGGGACAAAAAGCATAGGGGTCCCCCGTATTTCTGAAACCAGCCCCGGACTCTTGGACCGGTCCTGGTTCCAAAAATACGGGGGACTAAAAATCTGGGGTCCCCCGTATTTTGAAACCAGCACCGGGCTCCAACAGCCCACGGTGTCATGCCACAGCCGGGGGACACTTTTTATACAAGGTCCCCCGGCCAAAACATGAGCACCGTGGCTGGTCAGCCTTGGACGGGGTACCTGGAGGAGTGGGGACCCCCCCAATAAAGGGGTCCCCCCCAGGCTTCACCCGTCCAGGGCTGAAGCCCGGGGCTGTCACCGGCGTCCGTGGCCAGTGGACGCCGGCCTGATAGGGTTAAATCGATCATACGTTACATTGCTTTATACCGGAGAACTACAAGTGCCAGCAGACCTCCCCCGCATGCTGGGACTTGGAGAACCACAAGTCCCAGCATGCGGGGCATTAATGGGCCCGCTGGGACTTGTAGTCCACCTGTAAAAAGAATGTTTATAAAAAAAACACACACAGAGAAGTAAAAGTTTATTACACACACACACCTCACTTTTACACCAGCGTTACTTACCATTCCTGGATCCAGCGCTGGTCTGGCTGCTTTACAGCCGGCTCCCCCCGCACTGACAGGCAGCGGGGAGAACCGTCTTTCTCCGTTGCCTCTAACAGCTTCTGTAGCGCTGTCCGAGTGCTACAGAGGCTGAGAGCGCGATTGGCTGAGCTATGCGTCTCCATGGAGACGCATAGCTCAGCCAATCAGGACTGAGCTATGCGTCTCCATGGAGACGTATCGGCCAATCGCGCTCTCAGCCTCTGTAGCGCTGGAACAGCGCTACAGAAGCTGTTAGAGGCAACGGAGAAAGCCGGTTCTCCCCGCTGCCTGTCAGTGCGGGGGAAGCCGGCTGTAAAGCAGCCAGACCAGCGCTGGATCCAGGAATGGTAAGTAACGCTGGTGTAAAAGTGAGGTGTGTGTGTGTAATAAACTTTTACTTCTCTGTGTGTGTGTTTTTTATAAACATTCTTTTTACAGGTGGACTACAAGTCCCAGCGGGCCCATTAATGCCCCGCATGCTGGGACTTGTGGTTCTCCAAGTCCCAGCATGCGGGGGAGGTCTGCTGGCACTTGTAGTTCTCCGGTATAAAGCAATGTAACGTATGATCGATTTAACCCTATCAGGCCGGCGTCCACTGGCCACGGACGCCGGTGACAGCCCCGGGCTTCAGCCCTGGACGGGTGAAGCCTGGGGGGGGGACCCCTTTATTGGGGGGGGTCCCCACTCCTCCAGGTACCCCGTCCAAGGCTGACCAGCCACGGTGCTCATGTTTTGGCCGGGGGACCTTGTATAAAAAGTGTCCCCCGGCTGTGGCATGACACCGTGGGCTGTTGGAGCCCGGTGCTGGTTTCAAAATACGGGGGACCCCCAGATTTTTTGTCCCCCGTATTTTTGGAACCAGGACCGGTCCAAGAGTCCGGGGCTGGTTTCAGAAATACTGGGGACCCCTATGCTTTTTGTCCCCCCGTATTTTTGGAACCAGTTCCGGCTCAATGAGCCCGGGGCTGGTTATGCTTAGGAGGGGGGACCCTACGCCGTTTTTTTTTTATAAAAACACTTTTACACATTTTTATTAACAGGACCATGCACAGATCTCAATGATCTGTGCATGGTTCTGTCAAATTCGCCTGTCAGAACCTGGTCTATTTTTTTTGCGATTTTTGGTAACATTTACCAAAAATCACACCCTATTACATTTGCGAGTTGTATACTTTATAATGGGAAAACATCTGGATGCGAATTGAAATGTGACTAAAAATCGCACTTCTAAAAGTGCGATTTCGCGGTAAAAAATGTGATTTTTTTACCGCGATTTTCAACCTATTAAATGTGCGATTTTCGGAAAATGTGCGATTTCGGCCGTTTTTGACCCAAACTCGCACATGTCCAAAAATCACACCCTATTACATTTCGCCCAAGATGTTGGAAGAGTTTTATCAGATCCGGGGCGAGTAGTTCACTATAAAATCAATTTCTTCATGATCCAACTCTCATGACACAATTCTGCAAATCGCATCACTATGTGGCAGTTAGGAGCCTAGAAAAACCAATGGCATGTCCATTCCCAGGTGAAGAAAGGGACACCTGGTACAGATAGGAGGCGTGGCTTTGTGGGAGAGTGTGGCTTTATGGTAGGGCCATTGTTTTCCATCCCGACCCACATTTCTGTCACTCCTGGGGTCCTAGAGATGTACTAGAAGAAGAAGAAAGAGAAGATTGTCTTTTTTGCTGGCGCACTAAAGAGAAAGAGTTCTTATTAAAATATACCTTTTATTAGTGTTCCAATAAAACCATTAAGTGAACTAGATACCACTTAATTTAATAAACATTTAACACGACTTCCGGTTCCGTGTCTCATGGGAATGGCAGCAGTGTAGTGAGCTCCGCACCGCCCCAGCCAGCCAGTGCCGCACGACTAGGTTAGGTTAGGTTGGTAAATGTTGTAAATTTTAATGCCATATACTGTATTTGTTCGGCAATTATTCCCACAACATTTTATCCAAACTGGTGTTCGTGGGTGGCTAGGTAAATATCCCCTGATTTTATCTTTGGTTTTAGTGTGAATCCGATTTCTCATTCACATTTGGGTATGTGCCCACGTCTGCAATCTTGCAATATAATGGATTGTGCCAATTCCTCATTCACATTTGGGTGTGTACCCACGTCTACAATCTTGCGATATAATAGATTATGCAATTGCTTATACCAAATCCTTATGGCTTTTTTTATATGTTTTAAACAGAGAGCGGCTTCAAAAATTTGTATATGTAATTGCCGTGTTTTGTATTCAAAATGTTCTGTGCGCACAGCTTATTTTGCATGCAGAAAAGAAAGTATGTTTAGTTAGGTGTGTGCCCACGCCTGCAATCTTGCAATGTAATAGATTATACACTTGTTTGTGCCAAATCACTGTGGCTTTTCTTAATTTTATTGTTATTTTGCACAGAAAGCGGCTTGGAAAGTTGTATGTATAATTGCCGTGTTGTGTTCATACACGCAACTTATTTCTCATACAAAGGAAAAAGGGGCTAATAGATGTGGATGCCTATATTCAACTTATTTCGCATGCAAAAGGAGGAAGTTTGATTTGGCTAGGTGTGTACCCACGTCTACAATCTTGAAATGTGATGGGTTGTGCAATTGCTTATGCCAAATCGCTGTGGCTTTTCTTGTTTTATTATTTTACACAGAAACGACTTGAGGAGTTGTATATGTAATTGCAGTATTTTGTGTTCATACAATCTGTACACACAACTTGTTTCTCATACAAGGGAAAGAGGCTGATAGGTTTAAGTACCAGTGCTCATAAGCGGAATGCATTTATTTCTAAACCCCACATTGGTAGATTCCTGCAGACTCATATATTATTCCAATGTTTCCGCTTTTTATTATATGCGTTTTTTATATATTACACAATGGAAGTGACTGCTGTATCTATCACATAACCTGTCTTTCTGTCTCAATTAATAAACTGACAGGATCTGAGCGTTACTGTTTTCCTATGTTGTAAAGATTATGTGTATCACAATCCGCACTATTAATATCACATTCTAATTACATAGCGGGAACACTAGTAACAACATAGACAACAGAACTCAGTATGTTTGACACATTGTTTCAGCACGTGCATCAGGCCGACGCGCGTTTCACACTACGGCTTTCTCAAGGCTGGGCCCGAGCATCACTGCCGGTGGAATGATATTGGAAAAGAAGACCAATCAGATTCATTGTTGTGGTCATCTGGTGTTCTTGCGTCACTCTTACACATGTCTCATTCATGTTTCTGTATTCTGATGTTTTTCTGTATGGACAATGCAATCGGTCATTGAGGTTATTGATTCTATGTTCAAGTATGTCCTGTGAGATGTCGACTTTGTGGATACTACTGTAGGTTGATTTTTGCACATAAGTTTATAACTGTAGAACCGGAAAAAAAGAGAAAAGAAAATATTGTGCCATTGCTGTGAAATGTTATTTTATCATTGCTTTATTTTGTCATTACTTATTCATTGTTCCTTTAGAGTTTGTTGTATTATGATATGCGCAACTGAGTGAACATTACACAAAATATAGATAAATAAATAAGTGTTGTGAGGTGAAATACAAAAATTAAATAGTGAAAAAAAGTGAGAATTGGTAGATGTGAGATGTTCAGTGATGTGAGTTATTTAATCAAATTGTTTATTAACCGCGGGGTTGTGTTTCTTGTGCTTGGTGATACTGCCCAGAGGTGTATGGTTGAGTGATATTCAATAGATGTGATATATAATTATGTGGTTCTCTTGAGTGTCATAGAGGGGTGAAAATGGTAACAGTTATTGCAACCCACACCTGAAGGTTGCTGTGATCCTTGTGAATTTAATTTGCGCATATTTATATATATGAAAAAGGAAAAATAAGTAATTTCACGTTGATTCCATAGGCTGGGTGTTCTTCCAATAATTCATAGTTAGATGCCATCCTATTAATCTTCATATGTATGTTGAGAAACTGTTATTTTCATTAAGGCCTGTAGGCTGAAGGCTATTCATCCAGAATATCATTTTGGTTTCATGTATAAAGGAGGGCTTTGTCTACATCACCCCCAAGCATGTTCATCTGGATATTTTTCATGCCGAAGGCTCGTAGTCCTTTGGGGTCACTGTTGTGGACTTGTAAAAAATGTTTAGCTATTGGTGTTAGGGTTTTGAATTTCATTCTGTCCTGTTTTGAATTTCTAATGCTGCCAGTGTGTTCAAGAATTCTTGTTTTCAGTTGTCGCTTGGTCTTGCCTATGTAGATTTTGTCGCTTGGGCAGGTTAGTTGGTATACCACTCCTATTGTTTTGCAATCTATATAGGAGTCAATAGTCCATTTTTTGCTGTATCTGTCCAGAAAGTGTGTTGTGGTTGTCATGTATTGACATTCTTTGCATTGTCTACAATTGTATGACCCTTTCTTAGTGTAGAGTGACCTGGTTGGTGTTGTTAGGTGACTTTGTACTATCTTATCTTTTAAGCTTGGGGACCTTCTCCAACTGGTTTCAACTTTTGCTGGAAGGATTTATTTTAGGTCTGGGTCTGTTTGTAAAACCTTCCAGTGTTTTTGAAGTATTCCCGTTACTTCACACCATTTGTCATTAAAGGTGCCAATGAATCCTAGAGATGTAGGCTGCTGGTGGTGAGTGCATTGTCAGCAGTGCCGGTACTTACTCAGTGGCAGGAGTCAGCTGCTGCAGACAATATTACAAAGTCAATGTCACTAAGCAAGAGCTGACATTGTGGTGTCACCCCTCGACATGTGACACCTTACTGTAGCCTGAACCCCCATAGTGACTCCTCTGGTAGGTAAGTATGCAGGGCTGAGGGAAGAGCAAGTAGAAGATAATAGAACCACTGGTGTAGTTTTATCTGCTGTATACGGGAGGGTGTATGGCTCCCAGTATACAGTATATACAGTAAATACTGTATAGAAATTTGGTGCACCTCAGCCAAGGTGGAAGATAGTTACCAGATCGGAGGAGGTGAGTGGAAGTATGATGGTAGAGCTTCCTCTAGCACAGTGGTTCTCATCCTCAGTTCTCAGGGCCCCCAACAGTTCACTTTTTCCAGGTCACCCCAAAGGTGCACTCATTAATCACTGACACATTTTAAAAGATCACAGGTGGAGCTAATTAATTCACCTGTGATTCTGTGTGGAGCCCTGGAAAACGTGCACTGTTGGGGGTTCCTGAGGGCCGAAGGTTGAGAACAACTGCTCTAGTAGATGGTGAATAGATATATAGGTTGTCCCGTAAAATTATCCTGTAGAGGATCCTATTTACTTAGAGGCTGTAGGCATGCAAATCGGCAGTCACTTATGGTAAGTGTGTACCTTGCTTTGCAGCTATATTGGTGACTGAAATTTTGGTGGTCCTCTTTAAATGAAGAAACTGGTCCAAAAAATTAAGGACACAGGGCCTTATTCTGGTTGGTGCGGCCGGGCCGTACGCGTACGTTCCGGGGTTTTTCATGATCTGCGCATGCGTACATTCGCTAATGCGCAGGCGCGAACACTCCACAACGCTTACGGACGGGTCTCTCCGTGCGAAAAAACCTGTACGCGAGAGTACGGGCATTGGGGGCGGCATAGGGGCGTGTTGAGGGGAGCGGCCGAAATAATGAGGGAAAATGGGCGTAAATATGGGCGTACACGGGGGTGTGCACCAAAAATGAGCGGTGCTACTACCGCACGATCGCCTAAAGCACCGTTCATTTCGGACACAAAACAGGCGGCCGCCAACCGCCAGCTCAGACCACCCCTACAGATACCGCATGCCTGCGTGCGCCTGGGTTTGCTAATTTACGCTGATTACTACTCAAACACATACACCTGAATGTAATAAGCAATGCTGCAGTCTATTAAGTCCAAACCATGATTTCACTACCTGCAAGCCACACACAGCACTCAAACACATTGGAAGCTTATCTTTCTATACTTCTCTACATTTAAAGGTTTGTTTAATTTAAGGTAAGAATCTTTTTAAGACCTGCTTATATATGCTAAGGTAGGTATTTGTTAAACAGTTAGACACATTCACTACGTGCTTTCATAGACTTTACACAGTAGCACACTCAATCTACACAAGTCGACATGTGTCAACGTGTTCACTCTAATACAAACATAGGTTTTGTATTTATGATACAATAACATAAACCACATCTAACACCTACAAAGTATGTTTCAGCAATGTTTTAAGCGCATGCCCACTATTTTGCACACAATCTTTGTATAGTACCCAAAATACAGAACTGTACCACTATCTGATCTGCTATGAATTGGATTTTACTACACTCTGGATGTAAGATGCCACCAATCACATTATTGCACTCACATCTCTCAAAGGATTCCTACATCTGCTTATGACACTGTAAAATCATATATATTTAAAAAGTTATACATGTTTGTTCACAAGCAATTTTCTCATGTTTGGCCGATTCACACATCTTTTTTTAGGGAGGACACATATGCATTCCTACACAAATGTACCTTTTGACCCTTGTTTGTCTGCCTCACCCACTCCATGAGGAAAGCATTGTTCTGGACCTGCTTTTACCTACTACTGTAGGAGCTACCTCACCTGCACACAAACTGCTTTCTCACCTATTAAGTTGCTCTGCACATGTGCTGACACAAACTAATTAGCAGGGAAAAGTTGGATAGGAACATGGGAATGGCCATGGAGAGGGTTACACATGGGAAACTTCTACCACACTTCAACAAATGTTCAAAAATACCCTGGTCAGTAAGTACACATAAATCTAGTATTTGTTTCACACAAGAAATTACACATACAACAATTTTGTTTTAATTGGTAAAATAAATTTATTTGCTGTTCAGCATCACAGCTTATTTGACACTTTAATGTCATAAATCAAATAAACAAATAAAATAGACACAAAAATAAAAAAACAGCCAGAACAAGAGGTTGCATATCTCCAAACATGTGTTACCCTGCAAATGCAATGGTGAAAGAAATGGGGACACCAGAATACGTACTGCAACAACCAGGGTGAATACTAAGCAAGATACACACCACCAAAAATGTATCCTGCATTTGTAGAGGTCAAAATAAGAACTTTAATGCCCATGGCACGAAAATGGATCAATGGCCAACTCAGGAAGTGGATGTCCAGTGCAATTTAAACATTTGTGGTCCAACCACAGAGGAAGTGAACCAGGTCTCATTATTTGGGCCCTTTTTTCCCCCTTTTAGATGGGGCCTTGGGGACAGGGGCCTTTGGCTCAGATGGCTTGCGGCGTCTTCCCCTAGTGGACACAGGAGGGTCAGCAGAGGTGGAAGGTTGGGGAGCAGCTTGGGGTGGGCCAGCAGATGGGGGATTGTCCCTTAGGGACCTGGCGGTGGTCAGCAGCTCCGCAAGAATTTCATTCTGGCGGCTGAGGTGTTGGCCAATGCTTTGCATGCCAGCCGCCAGAGTGTCATTCATGCGGTTGAAGGCCTCACACTGCTGCCTGTTTGTGGCCTTCCAATCCGCCAGAAATTCCCCAACCTGCTGCTGACGGATCGCAGCATCCACCCCTTGCTGCTCGATCCTCTCCAGCATCACCATCACGCTGGCATCCCATGTCTCCTGTGGCTGGGGGTGTCGTCTTGGTGGAGGCTGGACCACTTGCTCCACCTGTGGCTCTGCAGAGGAAGATGCTGCCGGTTCATCCTGGGTTTCTGCTTCTTCTAGGATAATAATTGAAAACAATGTCACCATCACATACGCACAAAAAAATATCTTTCAAAATACAATGCATTACTGTGACTTACCATCAAAAGCAGCAGCAAAGACCTCCGCCGGAAGCTCACTATCCATATTGGATATCCCCCTGACCTCGGCCACATCAATGACGTCCAAGGCGTCCTGCTCCAGGGGGGTATACTCCAAATTATCTGGCATAGGCCCTCTCCCGGTGGACATGCTGTGGTTGTACCGGTCAGTCATCTTCCTCTTCAGTGTCGTTTTGAAGTCTGTCCACCTACAAGTTTAAAAATACAAATATCACCATGAGATATGTGCACCACTGTGCTACGTGACATTTCCTAGTGTGGGTGATCTTATGTTTTTTAGCCATATGTGTCCCACACACACATTAATGTCTCCATTAGGAGGCATTTCAGTGTCTCATCTCATTCATTAGGCCACTAAATGCACATACATAGATCACTATGCAGAAATGACATCATCCATGGCCAAATTATGCACCTCCACCTGTTGTGAAACTACACATTCCACCATAGCTTGACAGTGTGGTTATTATGGAGTAATTTAACTATGGGATGGCATACTGGGATGTGTAGTTTCTCACCAGCTACATGTGCACAGTTTGGTCATTCTTGTTTCAGTAGCATCATATGGAACATGTTACAACAACTCTTTCAAAAACACACTTTCTCTTGTCCCATCACATACTTCACATACTTCACATGAGCAGAACTGTGCCCATAACCTCACATCACACCAATGGTGCATATTTCATATATCAATGTGGGTTATTAGACATGGTTGTGTTCACATGTGACATTGAAGTGTAGCACTATCTACAAACACACCTTTCTATTATTCTCAAAACATACATGTAACATATGTACACACATATGACATTATCAGGGGGACAAACACACTTGCCTTTTCTTCACCGCTTTCCAATCTCTGACCACTGGTGACACCTGGTTCACTTCCTCTGTGATCTTGTCCCAAAGGTTTCTCCTTGCACTGGCACCCGGCTTCCTGGTTGGCAATTCGATCCATTCGCGTGCTCTGGGCACTAAAATTCTTAATTCTGCCTCTACAAATGCAGGGTTTCTCTTTTTGGTGGTGGTATCCTGCTCAGTCCTCACCCTAGATGTTGCAGCTCGTTTTCTGGTGGCCCCAGTTCTCTCACCATGCACCTGCTGGGTCACACCTGTTTGGAGAGATGCAACCTCTTGTTCTGGCTGGTTGCTTGGCCCTTGTGGAGCTGGTGGAGGTTGAACAGGGCCTGTTAGTGAGGGGCCCGCTTGGTCTTGCAGGCTACTTCTCTCTTGAGCCCTCCTTCTCCGCTCCTGTTCCCTCTTCTGCAAAGCTTCAAGCAGGGATTCTGCTGTAGCTCTCTGTAGAGCGTCCTCAGCTGCGGAATCGTCTGAGCTAGACATGTTTGCAGCAATTCTGGCCAGCATCTGACTGAATATTTATATGTTAATCTCCCGCCATGAACAAGGGGGCGTATATTTTTCCCCGCAATGTAGTTGCTAATTTACGCCGATATTTCCCGCCGATAATTGCCGCTTAAATTACGCAGGTCTCAACGCACCGGATCAATCACCTGTATATGCACATACACAGGTTGTGGAGCATTGTGTGCTACATCGTGAAATGTGTGCACCTGTCATTCCAATGATGAGTGTTGTCAGCTGGTATCTGTTGGAGTTTGTGTATGCTTTGTGAGTCACATTTCAAAACATCACGTTATAATGCTTTCCTTACATATGTAATGAGTATGAAATTGTCATACACCAACATGTTGCATTGTGCCCCTTTTAGCAGCGTATTTATTAGTAGACGGTTGCGTGTATTCTTTTCCGCACACTGTATATACAGTACGTCTCTCCATGGAAATCGGTGTATTGTGCCCCTTTTAGCAGCGTATTTATTAGTAGACGGTTGCGTGTATTCTTTTACGCACACTGTATATACAGTTCCTCTCTATACATTGAATGCATGCTGTTGGTTATGGTGTGTGTATATCGGAACGGTCCGCGTAAGTTTCTATTCGCATCCAGTTTGTTAATGTAAGAAGGATTAATAAAGTTAATACTAAACAAACAATTTTTTACACCAATCAGCAAGCACCAAAAGTGATATATGTACCTGCAATTAATAACTGCGCCATTGCCACTATGACTTCAACCAGGGCTCGCGCGTTTTCGACCCAGGAGCTGCTGGCCTTGGTTGAGGTCATGGACCGTCGGCTGGGGCCCAGGGGCCCATATGTGTCCAACATGGACAAGCAGCGGGCGTATAATGCTGCCCGCCGCCTAATATACACCCGGACCGGCGTCCGCAGAAGCCTGGCACAGGTGGAGCGCCGCTGGTCTGACCTGCGCCGGCGGCAGCCAGTGTTACTTTGCTCTATTCGCCGCCATATTGCCCGATGTAAGTTTTTATTTACTAGTATGTCTGCGTTTTTTTGCAATGTTTTCTGTACTTTTTATAAATATGTTCCTGAGTATGTGGGTGTATATGGGGTGTATAGGGGGTGTATATGGGGTGTATAGGGGGTGTATAGGGGGTGTATATGGTGTGTATATGGGGTGTATAGGGGGTGTATAGGGGGTGTATAGGGGGTGTATATGGGGTGTATATGGGTGTATATGGGGTGTATAGGGGGTGTATAGGGGGTGTATATGGGGTGTATAGGGGGTGTATATGGGGTGTATATGGGGTGTATAGGGGGTGTATATGGGGTGTATAGGGGGGGTTAAGTAGTTGCTCAGTTTTTGGGTGTAGCATATCAATTAGTTTGCATGATAAATGTCTGAAATATAACAGCAATGATAATTTGGAAGGTTATGAGCATGACTAATGTGAATTTTTCTTTCCCCCTTTTTTATGAAACCCAATCTTCGATTTCTATGCCATCAACATGAACATTTCAGCACGGGCAAGAGCACGCATAGAAGCCCGGGAGCAGGCAGCCCAGGAGCAGCCAGACGAGGAGGAGGAAGAGGAGGAGGAAGAGGAGGAGGAAGTGGAGGAGGAAGAGGAGGAGACAATGGGTCCAGCTGGGGCCCACCAAATTTCGCCATCCCCTTCCACCAGCCACTCCCCAACCCCCACCCCCTCCCCAACCCCCACCCACACCCCTACCCCCACCCCCTCCCCAACCCCCCCCATAGTGTGTGAGGCCATGCGGATGCATGCTTTACAAACATAGCTTTAGGCCTATAATTTGTACAGCAATGTCCTAAATTTTAAATAGTAAGGAGTGCTTAAGCCACAACAATGTCATAACCCTTAAATAGCACAGCCTAATTGTGAGGTTAGAGGTGAGTCCCCCAAAACAAAACTACCAATTGGGATACAGCATACATTCATCCAAGAAGGAGGAATCTATTTAATGTTATGTAATATGTACAGTATGTGTGTGTTAACATATTAGTTTTTAGTACTGTGTTTACAGCATACCCTTCTTCAATGTAGTTGAAAAATGTATGTGGCCTTCACACTTAACTCACAACTTCTTATTATGTACAAATACAACGAACATTTGTGTATATGATATATTAAATATAATGTTTTTTTTCCCTTCACTACAGACACTGAACAGCACCAGGAGGAGGTGGCCCATATACTCCAAGAAATGTTCCTGACCATCCTGTACCTGCATATTCTTTTCGCCCAACTGCAGGCCCTTGTTTAATTTTTTTTAATATTTAAATTTTATATTACTAATAAAAAAAGTTGATGTTCAGTTAGAAGTTGCCTGTGATTTTCATCATAAATATGTGAGAGGGTTTGTAAGGGCAGGTACATACAGATGTGTAATGTCAGTTATATTTGTAATTTGAGGTGAGGGGTAACGATTGATGTGTGAATGTGTGTGTTTTTGAGTTAAATAACACATAGTGAAAATGCATGAATGTGTAATGTTGTCTGATTAAAACATCACACATAACATCAGGGTAGGTATACATGTTACACATTTTGGACAAACTAATTATGGACATAACAAGAAAAGGGAGTGAGTGGTGCGCTATCAACAGCGGCTGGCACTGGGTTGTCAGACCCAAATAGTAATTTAAGAAAAAAAGATGGGGTGTGCCAGCGCTGGCTGAATAATTAGAAAGACCAGACGGTATCTCAAAAATATAACAAATTTAATTTACATATATAAAAACAATCAAGAAAAATAATAAACACATGAAATAAAATAAGGATTATAAAATGAGCACAGTATGCTGGTAAGTATTGCGGAGCTCCACACTTGTGGAATAAGAAGTATAAGTGGATGATATTACCATCTGTAGGTTGAGGTGTATTTAGATTGGAACACCTGAAGGATGGTGATGACAAAGTCCCATTGTGAAAGACCTGGATGGAAATACAGGTGGAGTTCTCCCTATTTGGCGTCTTCTCCTTGTAAAAGCTGGATGGTTAGGAACTGGCTGAAGTCCCAAATGAAGATTGTAATCCAATAATTTGATGTTTAGGAGATGATGGACGTCTGTGGGAGATGGGGCATCACTTTGTAAGATGGAAGGTGGAAGATAAATGTAGCTCAACGCGTTTCCCCGGATGTTTGCTGTCCGGCTTTCTCAGGAGCAAGTGTTAATTATGGACATAATTTAGTACGTACACACAAACACCAACATAAATTTATTTACAAGTAAAAGCAATGTGGGGACACATAGATAGTGATTAAAATGCCACATTAGAACATAACAAATATACATGTAATGAGGGTTAAAATGTTGTTTTATTAGGGTCTTTATTAAGGTAGACAATTGAGTTAATAGAAAACAATAATTGAATAACAATTAGAATAATTAATTAATTGTCTGAATTTTAGTTGAAAGGCAAGATTTGCAGGTCCATACATGTGAAGGGTATGCCAGCGTACACGGACGTACGCTCACTCTCACGAGCGGTGACATAAGCTGAGTTTTCCATTGAAAACAATAGCGACCCGTCCGTGCAAGCTGGCGTACGCTCAGATTTCCGCAAGAAGTCGGTGGGAAGACGGACGAGAGACGTCCGTAAACGGTGGCGTACGCTCTGTTGTACGCCAGTTGTCGGAGTGTAAGGGCTGGGCCGTCCGTGTACGTTGGCGTACGCTCAATTGTATGCCACTCCCCTTTGACGTTGTTTCTGGCCGTACGTATGCGGCTGAGTTGTGGGTGGACTTAACCTCAACGGCCGTGTACGGAGAGCGTACGCTAATATGGAACGTACGCACGTTTGGCCGCTCCGATCAGAATAACCTCCACAGTCTGGCAAGTAGGATAGGTGCAGTGAGCGAAGAGCAATACTGGTATACACTTTTTTTTAACAAGAATCATCAACTCTATAGTGTTACATAATTCCATGTGTCTCTAAACATTATCCAAGAGATCCAAGTTGCATTAAATAGCTCAGAGGTCGACATAGGTCTAGGTCAAGAGGTCATTAGGCCGACACAAGCATTATGTCGACTTGGGCAAGGTCGACAGTCAAAAGATCCACATGGGGTTTTTCACAATTTTTTTTACCCGAATCTCGACACAGTCGACATGGACACTGAAACGTAGCTGTGCTCGCCATGCTTCGGGCACACTGTTTTATTCTCCCACCACATCCTAGTGGATGGTAGGACATGAAATACCTCCTGTCGGCACATGTCGGTTAAAAGAACAGTGAAAAATGCCATGTCGACCATTTGACTGTTGACCTTGCCCATGTCGACCTAATGTTTGTGTCAACCTAGACCCATGTCGACCTAATGGTGTCGACCCAATGCTTGTTGACATAATGACCAAATTCCATGAGGTCTTATTAGGGAGTCACTCAGAGACCGTGAATGTCAGGTTGCAAAACTCAGCACCTCTGGGTGTGTTTAAGCATGATGTTTTTTTTTTTTTTTTTATTTTATTTTAAATACGTTTTTTATTTATTATTGAGATGCATATGAATTTACATCGACAGTAAAAGAAAAATATAAACGGTATACACATACAAGTGTGAAAGTGTAGGAGTATAAGGAGCATATAGAACATATGTACTTAATGCGTAAACAGTACATACAGAACATAATACACATATAAAGTACATACAATACAAAATTTAAATGTTTACACAGGGAGGAAAGCTGTTTTCGGTTCTAAGGGTATGAATCAGCCCTAGTATCTATATAATAAATGATATGTTTATTTCCACAGAGATTGGGTACTATGGGTTTTCTTCTTGCAAACATTTAGTTTTATAGTTGGAGGGAAATATTCCTACATAATTCACATAATAGACACAGACAGGGAACATGAAGGGGGGGAGGGAGGGGAGGGGGGAGGTCCAATTCGTATAAAGAAAGAAAAACAATTATACAGTGTATTGCCCACTTAAAACATGGTATGTTATAATTAGTACCATAATGATTAATTATTTTTCACTCATCGACAGTATATCAACAGGGAATACACCAGTAGGATAGGGGATTATTACAGCAAGTCGTGACACCTATAACGAGAATAGCTTTATAATGGATAGCTCTTCTCTATTGTCGTTGGGTTTGTGGCCCAACTCTCAGTCAGACCTCAGCCTTTTACTTCTTTCATTTGGTGAAGGTGTCGGACAATTGAAAACAAAAATTATGTAACAGCATAATATCAACTCTGGGTCTCATTTAAGGTTAGTAAAAGGGGACTAGCCCTTGTCCACAGTGAAGTGTCAAAATATTGTTGGATTGTATATCTCGAAGTTTCATCTAACGAGTGAATGAAGCAGCTCCATTTCTTGAAGAATTTGATAGATGAAATGTTTTCACGGAGTAATAGGGATTTAAGGTCAAAATATAATAATTGGAGAAGTCTTGTTTTAAGATCCTGGATACTGGGAGCTGATTTTTTAATCCAATGTCTTAATATTAGCTTTTTTGCCATTGTGAAAATAACAACCAGAAGAGGGATATGTTGCTTAATAGAAGGGGTAGGATTTAAACTATGGAAATTGAATAGCAGATATACTTCAGGAGACGTAGGGACTGAAATCTGGGTTACTCATTCAATAAATTGGGCAATTTTGTTCCAAAATCGACGTATCTTTGAGCAATCCCAAAAGCAATGCATATATTTTGCGTTGGCCATTGCACATTTATAGCATTGGCCTAAGTCATCTGAGACCATGTATTTCCTTTGAGCAGGGGAGATATAGAACCTAAGCAGGAATTTTAAGTGTGTTTCTTGCAAATAGGCTGAGTCTAGTATCTTAGAATATTGGCAATAATTTGAAACAGTATGTTCCGAGTTGTGTTGTATATTAGGGATGTCGGAAGCCCATTTTGCAATTATACTAGGTATATGGGAAGCGAAGGAGGGAGAAGACTCAATTAATAAGGGGTAGAGCATATTTATCTTAAATTGCCTTTCTGATCTATAAATGAGTAGCTTGAGTATGGGATGGGGAACAGAAGTTAATTTTAGAGAGGGTTTTATAGAATGGGCATAGTGTCTAGCTTGAAGGTAAACATAGAAATGAGTATGGGGTAAAGAATATGTTTGAGAAAGATTACTAAAAGGTATTATTTCTCCTCCAGGATCAAAGATCTTGGATATCATAGAGAGTCCCTTCTGTTTCCAGAGCCTGAGAATACTGTTGCCCATCGAGGGGGGAAATTTGGGATTACCCCATAATGGGATATATGGAGAGAATCTAGAGTCACTCCTCAGTGTTTTATGGAGTCCCTTCCAGCTTAAAAATGTATCCCTGAACATAATATTTGTCTTGATTTCTTTTGGGATATCTGCTAAGTCCATATGGAGTAGAGCCGAGGGAGAATAGGGATGAAAATTTGCACAGTCAAGAGGTAAATCTGTGTAGACCGATTTCTCTAGCAACCAGTCGCCTGCGTACCTGAAAAGTACTGCGTTAGTATAAGCCTTAAAATCAGGAATTTTTAACCCACCACATTGCTTAGGCAGCATCAGCCTAGACAGAGCAATCCTAGTTCTGCCTCCTCTCCAGAGGAATTTAGATATCTGCTTGTTTATCAATATTAGATCTGGATGTTTCAGAGAAATAGGAAGAAGCTGTACATTATAAAATAATTTAGGAAATATAATGGATTTTACTGCTGCCGTTCTTCCTAAGAGTGAGAGGGGCAAAGTGTTCCAGTATGACATGAGTGAGGTTATTTTAGTGATAGCGGGTGTGAAGTTTGTTTTATATAAGTTTTCTGTTTTGTCCGTAATAATTATACCTAAGTATTTAGTTTGAGATTTGGCTATTTTGAATTTTCCAAATATTGGAAAAGATTTTAAATCAGCAGTGTAATTACCTATCATTAGCAGCTCAGATTTTTCTAGATTAACCTTGTATCCCGAAATCAACCCAAACTCATGTATTGTGTCGACTATAGTTGGAATAGAAATCAGAGGGTCAGTAACATAGAGTATCATGTCATCTGCAAATAACGTAACTTTCATTTCATAATTTTGAACTTTTATCCCATGGAAATTTGCAGATTGTCTGAGCAGCAGAGCTAGTGGCTCGATTGCCATGGCGAAAAGGAGGGGGGAAAGGGGACAGCCCTGTCTAGTTCCTTTATATAACTGGAAGTGGTCTTTTTGCAGATGATACAAAGATATGCAACAGAGTAGACACACCAGGAGGGGTAAATCAAATGACTGATGATCTAAGTAAACTTGAGAATTGGTCAAGAGAATGGCAACTACAGTTTAATGCTAAAAAATGCAAAATTATGCACTTGGGACTCAAAAACCCAAAGGCCCAATATAGTATCAAGGGTACTATAATGGAAACTACTGAGGAGGAAAGAGATCTAGGAGTCACTATTTCAAGTGACTTAAAGGCAGGGAGGCAATGTAACAAAGCAATGAGGAAGGCTAGTCAGATGCTTGGTTGCATAGGGAGAGGAATCAGTAGCAGAAAAAAAGACGTAATAATGCCACTTTATAGGTCATTGGTACGACCTCATCTGGAATACTGTGTCCAGTTCTGGAGGCCATATCTTCAGAAGGATATAAATACATTGGAGAGTGTACAAAGAAGGGCAACTAAAATGGTGCATGGCCTACATCACAAAACTTACCTGGATAGACTAAAAGATCTTAACATGTATAGTTTGGAGCAGAGAAGGGAAAGGGGGGACATGATAGAAATCTTCAAATATATCAAGGGTTTTAACATAGTACAGGTGGGAAATTTTCTTCAAAGGAAAACAAGTAATAAAACACGAGGACATGCACTGAAACTGGAGGGAGGTAGGTTCAGGGGAAATGTTAGAAAGAATTACTTCACAGAAAGGGTAGTGGATAAGTGGAATAGCCTCCCATCAGAGGTGGTAGAGGCTAAGACAGTAGAACAATTTAAACATGCTTGGGATAGGCATATGAATATCCTTACAAAGAAATAAGGATTAAAAAGGGTTGAGTTTACCTGAAGGGTAAAAAAGGGGCAGACTAGATGGGCCAAATGGTTCTTATCTGCCGTCAAATTCTATGTTTCTATGTTTCTATGTTTCTATGAAATTTGACCGTTGCTAATAATTTGAGATGTAGGGTTTGAGTATAGAAGTTGTATGTATGATATAAATTCAATGGGAAAGCCAAAGTGTTCCATTGTTTTATACAGATGAGGCCAGCTCACAAGATCGAAGGCCTTCTCCGCATCAATGGACATAATTATCCCCGGAGGGAGAAGGTCTGACCTGTTCTGAGTATGCTGGATGGCTGTTATCAATTTTCTGACATTGATTACCGAATGTCTGCCGGCAATGAAGCCTGTTTGATCAGGGTGTATGATCATAGGCATGAGAATTTTGAGTCTATCTGTCAGGACCTTAGCTAGGATCTTATAGTCCGAGTTCAACAAGGAAATCGGCCTATAAGATCCCGGGGCCGTTAGGTCTCTTCCCGGCTTCGGCAGTGTCCTTATATAGGCAGAGTTGAAATGGTGGGGTAAGGTATTGTTGGTTAGCATGTGATTAAAGGCCCTGACCAAGGGGGGAACAATCTGGGGGAGCATTAATTTATAAAAGCTGCTGCCAAAGCCGTCAGGTCCCGGCGCCTTGCCCTTTTTAAGGGACTTGATAACCTTCGTCACCTCCTCCTCCGTTATCGGTTCTATTAGTGCTGGGAGATAGTCGCTTGGGATTTTTGGGAAGTTAATATTAGACAGTAGTCGGGGTGCCGGGTCATCAGCATTAGGTGATGTATAGGCAGAAGTAGGTGGGTTAGAGTAGAGGTCAGAGTAGAAATCTTTCATTACCTGGGCAATATGTTTGTTGGATGTTGTGAATGTGTTATCTGGGAGTTTTAAGGGGCGTGTTGTGGTGGCGGATCTAGAACCATTTAACATATTTGTTAGGAGTTTACCGGTTTTGTTGCTAAAACAATGATAACGGTAATTGATGTTATATAATTGTTTGTTACCTCTATTGTGCAAGTATTCGTTTGAGTGTGTTTTCGCTAGTGTATATTTTTGTTTATTTGCTGGGGAAGGGTCTTGTCTATACTGGGAATATGCCAGGGATAATGTTTGTTGAAGAGAAAGGAAGGTAGCTGAGTACTGCTTGTTTAGTTTGGCTACATAAGAGAGGATGAATCCTCTTAATACAGCTTTGGCTGTCTGCCAAAACAAGGGGGGGTTTGTGATTGCATGCGACTGGTTGCTAGTGTTGAAGTTATCCCATTCTTCCCTTAACTTATTTTTAAATTCTGCTGAGACTAATAAATGATTTGGGAATCTCCAAATGGACTTCGCAGTAGGTTCCTCGTTAATAAGTAATTTGAACCAAAGTAAGGAGTGATCCGAAATGAAGATAGGTTCCATTTCTGAGGCAGTGACTCTAGATAATAATCTTTCCGAAAGGAGCATATAATCAATGCGCGAGTATGTATGATGAGCCGCCGATAGGCAAGAGTATTCCTTGACAGTGGGATTCAGTGTTCTCCAAATATCTGCTAGATGTAGACTTGAGGCCACTTGGGTAACACCTAGGGTGGGAAGGGAGGGGTTTTTTTTTGTCTTTGAAGACTTATCTAAGTACACATCTAAGACCAGATTGAAGTCGCCACAAAGTATCAAATTAGTGTGCATAAGAGGGGTCAATTCGCCCAGCAATTTGGAAAAATATTGTTTTTTGTATACTGTTGGTGCATATATATTGCACAAAGTGTACTGCGTAGAGTGTATTGTAACCTGAGAGATCACAAATCTTCCCTCTGGGTCGGAAGTATTTTTCAATATTTCATGGGGTATATTGCGTTTAATCAAAATAACAACTCCTCTTGCTTTTGAATTAAATGTGGCACTAGCTAGATGTTTCCATCCTAGCATTTGGAGTTTTTGTACTTCAGGGGCTATTAAGTGGGATTCTTGAAGCATTACTATGTCTAGCTTCATTTTGTTGCAGTATACCAGAATTTTCCTGCGTTTAGCTGGCGAGTTGATCCCTCCTACATTTATAGAGCCCACTTTTAACTCCGTCATGTTTTTATTTTATCTGAATAGGAAAAGCGGGTACACACTGCATATAAATGATTATCGAAGAGAACCAGGATAAGACACAAGAGGGGGGGGGGAGACAAGACACCAATTGCTAACAGTATTAAACATATAATCTATTGCTGTGTCCAGCACAGTAATTACCAGTGTTTCTAATATCCAGCACTTACGGTTTGCAAATAGAACCAACATTTCTGCTATAATTATCAAATATAGCATCAACTTTCCGGAGCAAAGCTCGCTCCGGCTCCGTCTCACTACTTATATAGGGCATATCAGGTATGACTGAGCCTTTGCTAAGGGTCTGTATAGGGGGAGGGGAAGGTAGGGGTAAGGGGGGGGGGAGGGAAGGCGGGGGGATGGGAATATGAATTAAAAGATTATCAGCTTAATGGTTAACTAGCTGGGGGGGGGGGAGGGGGGGTGTGTGGGGGGGGGTGGGGGGGGGAATGAGGGGGGGGGGGAGAGGGGGGGTGTGTTTATCTCAAGTTAACTATAGTCCAAAACTTTCTATTACCTGAAGGACACATCTCTCCCACATTTAACAGTTCAACTTGGGAGTGATAACTTTACTAACTTAGCCAAAAAAAAGTGGCTTAATGATTTTTCAAACTGAATAACAGTCAGGGACTAGTAGGCTTAGGCTTCCTATTATTGGAAGGTAGAGGTGCGTCAGAGATGTCGTCATCCTTGTAGAGCTGACTTTCTTTCAGGAATTCTGTGACGTTAGCGGGGGTTGAAAAGTCATGCTGAGAATCCTTCAGGAAGATTCTAAGCTTAGCAGGATACAACAACGCAAATCTTAGCTTTTCGGCAATCAATTGGCTGCAAATTGGTGAAAACACTTTACGTGCCTTCGTGACTTCAGCCGAGAAGTCCTGGAACAATCTCAGTGTGTGACTCTCCCATTTAATGGCAGGTGTTTTCCTGGACGCTCTCCACAGAACCATTTTATGGATGTAGCTCAGGCACTTAAATATAGTAACCCTTGGGCGAGTGTCATTTGGGCGTGGTGATGCTCCCAAGCGATGGACTCGCTCTATTGTGGCGCATTCTTCTCTTACGCCTAATAATGAGGGCAAAGTTTGGCTAACAAAAAGCTCCAGGGCCAGACCTCTAACAGTTTCGGGTAGCCCAACCAAACGCAAATTATTTCTCCTCGATCGATTTTCTATTTCCTCCAATCTATTAGTAATAGCATAATTCTCTTTTTCAAGGTGTTTAATTTCGCATTGAGCATTTGCCATGCTGTGTGCCAATGAGCCAATATTTTGCTCTGCGGTGTCGACTCTATGTGTCAGCTGTTGTAGCTGAGTGGTAATGTCACTCACCGCCTTTGCCAGAAGTGGGGCCATGGTTGAGGAGATGGCGTCGACCATGTCGTCATATGTCAGCGGGGGAATCTGTGGTGGACGGGTGTTGTCTTCGTCGTCACCTTGAGTCACCGTGCAGGAGGATTTCTTAGAGGCTGGGAGTAGTGAGGCAGCGTTGCCTTCCGGCGCCATGTCAGCTCCAGGCCCTCTCTTGAATTGGCGCCCGCTCTGTTGATGAGAGCGCTGCGGCTGCGGGGCTGTCAGATTTTTGTCCATCGTTCGTTCCGGGGAGCAGGAGGGGAGTAGTGAGGGGCTGGCTCAGTCGTCTGGAGGCGAAAACGCCGTGAAAGGAGGTGAGTTACCGGAGCACGGAGCGGGGCTGAGCGAGATGCGACTCACTCCATGCACCCGGAAACCGGAAGTCTCTTAAGCATGATGTTTAAAAGGGAAATGATTTCATTAGCAAGGCACAGCTAGTAAAAGGATAGAACTTTCAAATGTTGGTCATAAACACTTAGATATGCCAGGTTTAATAACCTGATGTTTGGTATATAAACCCTCTCTGCGTATCTACAGTAGATCTCCAATAACTAGGATGGCTAACCTGTCAGCAGGGCAGGCAAAAGGAGGGGTGATCAAAGGGGATACTTGTACCGGGCCCCAACCTTGTGAGGGGCCCCAAGGCTCCGAGGGGCTCAGGGGATGTGGCATGGCTGTGGCAGTGCAGCCTTACCAATAGTTTATAAAGGTGCTGCCTGCCCACCTGACTTCCTGGAAGGAAACTTACATGGACCCCAATCCAGTAACCCCGCCAGTCTGGTCACCAGTGTTGCTACCAGTACTAATGCTTTAAGTGACATCACGCAACACAGCGAACCATACAATGCACAATGCTGCACCCTCCCATCTGCCCTGCTCTATTATATTACATAATGAATAGATGCGTGACAGTCCCCCAAAAAACGTGACTTGCGGGAGTACTACGATCATAGGCCACGCTCCCTGGCCAGGAGGCCACACCCAGGGCCGGTGCCACCACTATACAGGTCTAGGCATTTGTTCATGGGGACAGAAACGGGATGTCACTGTGTGGTGCACCCAAAGAATACGTATTAAAATGAAACCTTTATTTAATTAGATAGATAAAATGTAGCGAAAATATAACAGACACAAGACATTAAACACATAACATGTAGTAAAAATGGATATCTTTATCCATGCGACGTGGGACCCCCGTTCCCTTACTAGTAATGTATTCACTTTCAATTAGAACAATAGAAGGTCCTGACGAAGCTAGTGGCGAAGCGTACGCCGACCGTACCTTCGTGGCTACCCCCCACTCCCCTTACCCATTGAATGCATTTCTGATCTGTCTAGCTTAATAAATAAAAAAAATATATATATATTATTATTTAATTATTTTTTTTTTTTAGGTCCGTGTGTCTTAAATAGCACCAGAGTCAGCGAGGGAAGCGCAGTGCGTGACGCATAGCACTGCGACCCCCTGACTTCTGAGGCATTAACCGGCCGCAAGGCACAATCGTGATTGAGCATTGTGCTCCTATGCCGCATATATGATTGCGCTCTAGCCGCTACTATCTGTACTCTGTGTCACATACACAGTTAACTATACGGAGACTTATTCCCTAATATACCGTACCTAATAAAGCTTATTTAAAAGACAGTTTCTCAGAACACTAATTGAAAGTGAATACATTACTAGTAAGGGAACGGGGGTCCCACGTCGCATGGATAAAGATATCCATTTTTACTACATGTTATGTGTTTAATGTCTTGTGTCTGTTATATTTTCGCTACATTTTATCTATCTAATTAAATAAAGGTTTCATTTTAATACGTATTCTTTGGGTGCACCACACAGTGACATCCCGTTTCTGTCCCCATGAACTTCTGCTCTAATCAGCTGTCCAGTGGTAGCACACCCTCCAGACTTTATTGAGTTGTACTCCCAATACATACATGAGGGGCCGATACTTATGATGAAAACTTACCTCCTGTGCGATTGACATACCCATTTCCCCCTTCTCCCCTTCTATTGTTCTAGGTCTAGGCATTTGCCTAGGGTGCTGGCCACTGGAGGGCGGCAGTTTGCCCCTAGCCCCCCGTGCAAAGGGGGTACCTGCTGTGCCAGGGAGCGGGCAGGGGGTCCATGCCGGCTTCTGACAGGAGCCTGCAGTGGTGTCCTTGCCGCGTGGGTACCTGTGGCGCTGTGTATAAAGCTGGCGGCGGCGGTGGGGGGTCCCTGCAGTGAATAAGAAATAACTAGAGCTATCCACCGGGCTATGCGGGCCGCACACTGATTGGCTGAGATTCAGCCAATCCGCATGCGGCCAGTGTTTTCAAAACAGAAGCGCTTCCCGCGCCGCCGCATAGCGCTAGTTATTTCTTATTCACTGCAGGGACCCCCCGCCGCCTCCAGCTTTATACACAGCGCCGCAAGTACCCGCATGGCAAGGACACCACTGCAGGCTCCTGTCAGAAGCCAGCATGGACCCCCCTGCCCGCTCCCCAGACAGCGCAACAGGTACCCCCCGCCCCCACCCCCCAGCACAGGGGCGCCCCCACCCGACTCGCCTGGGGCGCTCCGGTGCCTTGCACCGGCCCTGGCCACACCCCCATGTCCCCTGCTGCCAATGTTGGGAGGTATGCATATCTCATCAGAGGTCAGATTTTGTGCCCTTTGCCTGGCACTGATGTTCCCCATGGTATCTGGTCCTGGGAAATGACTTCTTATATAAAACACTGAGCAAGTTTTTGGAATATTCTCCGGTGTACTGTAACTAGCTGCCTCCATATAACAGGGGAAACAACACTTTCATTCAGAAAGATCACATTTCAGCAGAAGGTTATTAAAGCTGCCTCTGCCTACGTAATTTCTCCCTGTGGTTCATATGAGTTATATTAACCTCTGTCAGATTATCAATTTACTTTACATACAGTTTTAGATCTGCAGATGCAAATGAGTTCAGTAAAGTCAAGTGTCTGTGACTAAATTGCTGGCTTGTGTACTTCATTAACTCAAGCTTGTGCAAGCTGTTATAAGCAGAAGGATATAACTCTATCGCTACTAGAAACCAGCTCAAAAATATTATACTTTGCTATAACACATCAATCAACTATTGTATACGCAGGAGATAGAAATGTTTGTTGATAAGCCTGTTAAATAATATCTCTGCAGTGGTATCTGTGAAGGGATCCATGTGCAAGGTTTTGCGTCCTGGGCCCCATCCACAAGAAATTGACACAGGCAAGCCATAAGAACAGTTTAAGTCCTTGCTATCAGCTGCACAGTCTATGCTATCGAGAGCTCTTGCTATCATCTGCACAGTCCTTGCTGTTGAGTCCTTCCTATCATCTGCGCAGTCCTTCCTATCAAGCCCTTGTTATCATCTGCGCAGTCCCTGCTATCATCTGAACAGTCCTTGCTATCATCTGCATAGTCCTTGCTATCAAGTCTTCGCTATCATCAATGCCATATTGGTGATGATTTCTTAGGAAATAGGAAGCTGGCACCATATTCTTGATGAAAGGAACAGAAAAATGATGCTCACGTCAGCCCAACTGGACCTTGTTCTGAGGTGCAGAGTGAGCAGTTTTGGCCCCTTGCCCCACTGTAAACATTGCACCCATTATAAACAGTTGCAGAGTGGGCCCATTGACGGAGCTGGACATAAGTGTTGCTGTATGATCGGAGATTAGTAGAATTCAAGTAGAGCACAACCTCTGAAGCTTTTGGTTTTGGGGTCTTTTTGAGAAGTGATCATAGTTAAAAGCTTTCTAACAGCTTCTTGCTATTTAAGTGGCAGGATATTGTGGTACTGTGAATATACAGCAGCATTACTGGGGTAGGTGACACGTGCTGCACTGCTTTGAACCTTTGGCGTCCACATCTGATTGCAAAAGTGATATTGAGGCAAGAACTTGGCTTCAACAACAAAGGGCATGACGCGTGTTTTCATCACTTTGGGAGCGTGCCCAGCATTCATGGAGATGATGGACTTTCCTCAGAAACTCCAGCTGCACTGCACCCTACTCCTCAATGACAGGAGCTGGGCACTGCATGGTAATGTCACAGGGCAGAACCCAGATCTCTGTCTCCGAGGTGGAGCAGGCATTTTGGCATTACCCCCTGGAAGCATGACACACAGTATCTGTATGTACCAACCTAGTGAAGCCAATGTTCTAATGTAATTATCATTCTGCACATTCGCAGTATCAATGAAAATTTAAGTGTTTTTAATGCTCTCCTTAATTACTGACACATACAGTACTTCAGCCTTTTTGAGGGCTTCTTCAGGAACCATTGCACATCTTATGAAACCAGAAGGTGTTTTGTTGAGATTCCTACAAAAAAATTTACATTTATTGCCCCAAACTCAAATGAAAAGTACAGCTACCTGCAGAAAACTATTTATAAATCGAATCCAGAAGGAGAGGTGTAAAGAGAAGTCCATCTACTCGTCTATCCACTGAGCGCGCCCCAAGATGGCTGCCTCACCTCTTCCATGCTCCTGAACATCTCCACTAAATAGCTTAAATTCTACACAACCAATGTCAGAAACATCAAATTATCCAAGGACCTACTGTACCTTTAATTTGTACAGCCCTATGTGGACATCTCCTCAAAATCAGTGTATTGCATTCCAACACTGAGATTCACATTGGCTTGAAACTCCTGCTTCTTTCCTGGCTCATCTGGTACTCAGAATGGCTCTACAATTGCAGTGATCATCTCCAGATGAAGATGCAGTTCCATGAAAACTAGCTACCCATCCTGTTCCTCCCTTAGACATCCATTTACTTATAAAAAACAAGACTGCTAAAATTGCTGACCTTATTGAATCATCAGACATAGCCTGTACATAGCCTGTATTACTGAGACTTGGCTAGATGAAAATGCAGCACCTATCCTGGAAGCTGCAGTTCCATCAAACTACTCTGTCATTCACAACTCCAGACTGGGCCGCAGGGGAGGCGGGGTGGCCATCTGCTTTAAAAAAGCACTTAAACTTAGGGTCTGCCCAATGGAAATTACTCACTCATTTGAGTGCATTGCTGCCCGGAGTTCTGCACAATTAGCTTTCAGAGTAATTCTCATCTACCGCCCCCCTGGAGATGGAAAGACATTTCTACAAGAGTTTGCAGATATTGTTGCTGGGCTAGTTCTGGAGCACCAAATATGGCTCTTCCTCTGGGATTTCAATGCATGGGTCGATGATGAGCTCTCACGCCTTGGCCAAGATCTCATGTGCACAATGAATGCTCTTGGGCTCACACAAGTCATCCCCTCTGCTACACATAAAAGTGGTCACACTCTTGATCTTGTCTTCCAGATTGGATTAGAAGTCTCTGAACTAAAGATAAACCCTGACACATGGTCAGACCACCACTCAATATGGTTCTCAGTTGCAACCCCTCAAATAGATCTTTGCCCATGGAATTGACCAAATATCGCCCAAGGAAGGGTATGACTCCTCAGGCCCCGGCACCTAACTTGGACCTCTCGGCAGTAATGGGTTTCTGTAAAGATCCATGTTCCCTAGTCCATTATTATAACAGGACAGCGGCACTGGATACTATATCCCCTGTGCATATACCACCCTGCAAACCACACCATCAAGCACACTGGTTTGACAACAGTATTGGTGATCTCAAGAAAGGGGTTGTATACTTGAAAGACGATGGAGGAAAACAAACCTGGCTGAGGATAAATTAAATCTAATGAAACATTGGAATATACCAATCATCACCTGCAAGAAAACAGAGTTCCTTTCAAATGAGATCATGGCAGCAAAAAATAGGCCGGTTCAGCTTTTCCGTACAGTGGAGATGCTTTGCAAACCAGTATGCCTGCAGCCTGATGTGACCCTCTGCCATTTAAGATGCAATGAATTTGCTAAATTTGATAAAGTATCTATCATCCGGGCTGGAATCCCCACAGTGACACCAAAGGAGTTCCAACATACCAAGCCATCCAGTGTAAGACACCTGCCTTCATGGGACATCTTTGACCAAGTGGATGTACAATACATTGCTGGAATTTCCCGACTGTTATGTCCCTCCTCCTATGATATGGACCCTGCCCTATCCAAGCTTATTTTAGGGTGTATGGAAATAATCAACCCTGCATTCGCAAAAATAGTTCAATGCTCTTTGCAGACAGGCGTTTTTCCCGAACCACTAAAGGAAGCAATAGTCAGACCACTTCTTAAAAAATCTAATTTAGACCCTGCATGACCAACTACAGGCCAGTATCATATCTCCCTTTTCTAGGAAAGGTTATTGAGAAAGTGGTTGCAACTCAACTAGAGACCCACCTGTCAACCCATGACATTTATGATCCATTCCAGTCAGGATTCAGGAGAAGACATAGCACAGAAACAGTTCTGGTATGTGTGCTCTATGATCTTCTGCAGCATTTGAGACCATTGACCATGGGATTCTAATTGAGCACCTGAAGAATTTCCGTGGTCTGGGTGGCACAGTCCTTAGCTGGTTCAAATCATTTCTCGCTGGCAGGTCATAGAGAGTGTCATTTTGCAGTATACATGCTTCCACTGGGTGACGTAATCAGGCGTCATGGACTGGTCTACCACTGCTATGCAGATGATACATAACTGTACCTGTCCTTTGCTCCAGGCACCAATAACACAATAACAACTTTAAATGGCTGCCTAGCTGAGCTCCAGGAGTGGATGAGTGTAAATCACAGGACAAGATGGCAGCATAGCCAACGGACAGGTCTTACGCTGGGGGGCACAGCCCTAAAAACTCTGATCATGTGCGGAATCTTGGTGTTGTCCTGGATAGTGGCCTGACACTTAAACATCAGGTGTCAGCCACAATCAAATCTTCATTCTTTCATCTGAGAAACATAGCCAGAATCAAGCACTTAATTCCCTCAGAAGACCTGCCTAAAGTCATACATGCATTTATATCATCATGACTAGACTACTGCAATGCTCTCTACCTGGGTCTCCCAGTAAAAGAATTGCACCGCTTGCAGCTGGTACAAAATGCAGCCACCAGACTATTAACTAACCAGCCCCGCTCCTGCCACATAACTCCCATTCTCTACTCCCTTCTTTGGCTACCTGTAAAATGGCGAATCATTTTCAAGATTGACTTACTCACTTTCAAGGCCCTACATGACCAAGGCCCAAGGTACCTGCAGCAGCTGCTGATTCCTTACTCTCCTACTCGATTACTACTATGCATTGAAGAAGGACTACTAACAGTACCCAGAATTTCCCTGAATTCATCTGGGGGTCGAGCTTTCAACCTCGTTACTCCAACTTTATGGAACTCTATTCCTCGCACAGTGCGAGAAGCCTCCACTGTAGAATACTTTAAAAATAGACTAAAGACTACTTATTTACTCAAGCATTTCCCTGACATCTACTGTAAAGCTTGTTTTGTATTTTGAGCGGTAAAGACAATGGTGAAGCACTTTGAGTCCTATTGGGAGAAAAGTGCTATATAAATATCATTATTATTATTATTATTACAATCAAGAGGGAAAGAGGAGTTTGATCTATTATCACAGTGACCCATGGGTGGGGGGTGGGGGGGGTGGGGGGGCGCCAGTGATCACCACTGGTAATTGCTGAAGTCAGTGCAGGGAGGGAGCAAACAGAGGAAAGTATGCAAATGGAGTAGTGAAACTCAGCCCCGCCCCCTCTACCCGAGCCCTGCCTCTTTTTTGCCACGGCCGCGTTGCAACAAGGCAAGTCCTGCTCTGGGGGACATTAAAATTTAAAATGTATGCCTATAGTATATGGATTTTGCACTGCTCTGCAGCTCCACCTCTGAGACCAGCATTGCTTGGTGGGCTATATAACCCCAGTAACTGAGCAAAGTTGGGCTGAGGCCAGGGTGTTATTTGAGTATGGAAAGAGGACACATGTAAGCAGGGATATCACGAGAGTCGCCAACAACTAGGGAGTCTGCAAAATACCTTGGAATTTATTAGTTACAGCACTGCAACTGCAGGACAGGTATTATTTATTAATTAAATATAATAGCCTAGTAGGTACAACTAGGTAGGCAGTAGCATTGGCAGTGGCACCAGTGGAATGAGTAGGTACTGGCAGCCTCTATTCAGTGCAGGCACTAGCAGGCAGCACCAGTGGACTATAAATATATAATATAATATTATTATGTACAGCACAGCACCAGAGGTAGGCCCCAGCACAGAGGAGACAGTAGTACTACAAGTACACAGTTACACACACAGCAGAATCAGTTATCACTGTTACACAGCTGACTGTCCGTGCTGGGGTGATCCCACTCTAAGCAGAGAGGAGGACAGCAGCAGCACTGATGGAGACAGCAGCACCAACACAGCCTCTACCAACCCGCTCCTAGACTGGAGTGAAGATGGCGGGCACGGGAGCCGCTATTTAAAGCCTCAGTACCCTATAAACAGATGGGGTACCAGCAGTCACAGGGCGGGATGTACTAACAGGAAAATGAGGTAAAACCCCCGTTTCACTGCATTTTCCTATGTACTATTACCCGGCCACCACGTCACCGCAGTGTAGGGTATCGCCACCTTTGGGTGGCGATACCCTATAGAAGCATATGGGCTTCTTTTCGCCACCCGACGCCTCCGCCGAAAAACCCACCGACCCCCCTCTCCCCCTCCCTCTCTTACCTGGTCCAGGTCCTCCTGGACCCGGAAGGTAACACCTTCCTCCCCCTAGTGACGCAGCCTGACGTCCTTCCGGCTGCAGGGGGGTGGAGGAGGCGCCGGGGACAGCTTGCTTAGCTGTCCCCGGCGTCAGGGGTGCAGGAGGGGGCAGGGAGGTGACGGAGACCCCCCGCACACCACATTCCAGGTATCGCGGGGGGCCTCCGTCACCGCATCGCGATGCCAGCCGCATATGTTAGTACATATGCGGCGGCATCGCGGAGGGGGGGGCCGCGAAGGGCGGCGATGTATATTAATACATCTCGTCCACAATAACGTATAAACAGATGAGGTACGGAGCTGTGGACAGTAGTCACAGGATCGTATAAACAGATGGGGCACCATCAGTCACAGTAACGTATAAATAGATGAGGTACGGAGCTATAGACGGCAGTCACAGTATCGGCATATACTACACACAGTGGGTTTACAGTATGCAGTGCACTGCACACACTGGGTTACGTGGAGTTATACACTATAAAACAATACTGCTGGTGGTGCTACTAAACTTAAATACAATTAAAACTTGTGGCCACTGCCTAAAGTGCCTATGAAACAAAGCTGGTGCCCACTGCCTATGAAACAACAAAGCTGGTGCCTCTGCCCACTGCCTATGAAACAAAGCTGCCCACTGACTTTGAAACAAAGCTGGTGCCTCTGCCCACTGCCAGTGCCTTTAAAATAAAACAAAGCTGCCCACTGTAAAAGCTGCCCACTGTAAAGCTGCCTACTGTAAATAAAGCTGCCCACTGTAAAAACTAGAGATGGGCGGACTCGGATTCCGGAGATCCGAGCCCCCACGAACGTCATCAATCCGAGCACGGTTCCGGGCAGCGCTCGGAGCTTCCCGCCTCGATCCGAGTCAACCAACCAATCAGCTCCTGCGTGACATTTTTCAAACACAGTCTGTGACATAGCAGGTAGGAGTTGATTGGCTGCCTGTTTTTCACTCTCCATTTTTTCACTTTTGAAGCTTAGTGCATCTGGCCCTGTGTCCGTATGGTTATTTTTAGTGACAAGATAGTTTAGTTAGTAAGTAGTAGATATTGCGGGTTAATTGTAATAAAGTTATGGATGCTTTAAAATGGGAAAAATAATTGTACCTCATGGTTCTTGCGGGTATGACAGGCCACTTTCTCTAAGCATTTTACTCAAGTGTTACTTGCTTTAAAGAAGTTGTGGCGCACATACATCAGATTCCCCAGTTCTGAGTTGGAGTTGCAGGACCACAAGTTGGCTTTCTATAGACTCTCAGCATTCCCTCACGTGCTGGGAGCTATAGACTGCACACACATTGGGATTAGGGCACCGCACGTGCGGGGCCATGTCAACGTCAATAGGCATGGGCGGCACTCCCTGAACGTGCAGGTTGTTTCCAATGCTCACCTCAAAATCCTGAGTGTTGTTGCAGGCTTTCCTGGGAACTGCCATGACGCCTATATTCTGAGACACTCAGCCCTCTGGAACCGATTTACCGACCTCCAAATGCCAGAGGGCTGGCTACTAGGTAAGTACCTTTTTACATATTACCCTGTCTGTCCTTATTTGTACCTGCTCTAATGTGTGTGTTTCCTGTTTCACAAGCATATTGTTCTTCTACCAGTGTCTCCTGTTTGCAAAAAACACATACCTTACCATATAAGGCAATCACTTCCTATCTGTGCTTTAGGTGACTCAGGATATGGGTGTGTTTCCTGGCTCATGACACCTTTGCGCTCCCCAGAGGGCCCTGCACAGCACCGGTATAATGAAGCCCATAATGTAACCCGCAATGTGGTGGAGCGCACATTTGGGGTTTTGAAGAGTCGATTCCGGTGTTTGGACCGGTCATCGGGTACGCTGCTTTACCACCCTGCAAAAGTAGTGATGATCGTCCAGGCTTGCTGCATGTTGCACAACATAGCCCTGTCCCAACCTGCCTATGTGGAGGAGGAACATGCAGCAGTCGTGCAGGAAGCCCAACCTACCACACCTCGTGTAGTGAGGGGTACGCAGAGGGGGAATCTGGTGCGCACACACATCATCAGCCGTTACTTTTCTGGTAAGCACATGTGCCCTGTATTCCAAAATGTACCTTTGCTGTAAGTGTACTCATAAACAAATTATTTACTAATACCATCTGTTTCCACCCACATTTAGCCTAATACACAGAGCCCAACGGATGCAGCTGGTGGTGCTGACCTATCCCTTGCTGGAATCAAGCTTGTAAGTACATTTGATACATGTATGAATGAAGTTTGCTGTAAAACATGGCTCACTGGTGTTGTGGAACTACACATGCCAGCATGCCCTGACACACTATAACCATTATAGTCCAAACCATGAGTGTCAGAGCTTGCTGGAATATGTAGTTCCACAACCTTTGACGGGCCAGGAGTTACCGAACACTACTTTACAGCAATCCCATTGTCATATACCATTACACTATGTCATAATTCACACAACAATTGGTTCATAAATAATACACTGACAAAATGGTATGCGGTTAGACATTTTTACTGCAGTATACTATGTCAGAAGCAATCTGCATTTTTGTCAGTAAAACATTAAAACTGTCGGGGGATGTAACAAGATGTATTGCATATTAGATGCAAATTACAAAAGTATCAAAAATATGACCTATCTTCTCCCACCATCAGGCCACCCTACACCACTTCTTGAACCTGCACCCAGGCCACCACGGGTCCTAATACTCTGACGGGGTGGGGAAGTGGGGGAGCCACTTATTGGGGTGCTAGATACACTACTGAGTTGATGCTGCTGCACCTACAACATTGCCTTCCATCTGCTGTAGTTGGGCCTGCATACCTATTAAGGCATTGGTCTGCGCTGTGCATGATTGGCTTAGTGCAGCTATACTTTGCGCAAGGCTGCCAATATGGCTATTCTGTTCCCTTACAGCAGAAGTTAGATCTGCAAAACGGGTGTCAATGCTATTAGCAATGCGCACATGAGTACCTACACCTACCCGTACACTACGTGCAATTTTTCGTAATTGAAGAAACGTGTCACGCATGTACCCCTGGATGTTACCTATTTGCAGGCTTTGGGAGGCCATAAATTCTATTTGTTTGTCCTTGAAATTGACCAAGGAGTTAGCTACTTGGGAAGCAGAAGCTGCTGTATGGGGTGTATTTGTGGGTGGGGGTGGGTTGGGAGACACCCCACTTGGGGGAAGATCACTCTGTGATGAGGTCTGTATTTCCTCCTCTGCCGCAAAGGTCTCCACGGTTTCAAGAATGATGTCCATTTCATCCAACAGCATCATCGAAGAATCTGTTTGATGTGTTCCTAGTTGTATAGTACCTGTGGATACAGATGAGGAGGTAAGTACTGATGCATATATAGGCCAGACTCTCTTCAGTACTGTTTTAGAAAGGGCTTGAGATGCTGGACGCACATACCTAGGGGTCTTCTGTACTTACACATGTACCCCGATACAGCATGTAACATTGACATTAATAATAAGTGAGATGGCTTGGTCAGATTACATTCATTTCCATTGCAATGTAGCAGCAGGAGATGAATGTAGTGTGACATATTGTTGATGTGACATGGGTGTGTGTACTGGCGTGTTTTTTGTTCATTTACCTGCTTCCACAGATTCTGCAGCAACGGGCCTTCTTGTCTTGGATGCGTGAGCACTTCGGGACGGACAATCTGTGAAAGGAAAGATGGGCAGCCATTATGTACCTTGCAATGGATAAGCATTTACGGCAAACATGCATTGAAATGACATTAATGGACAATACTTCCTTTGGTTAAGGACTACATTATTTAGTCCCCACATTATTTGACATCTGTTTTTTACCTGATTATTTTGTTAGAGTATTATTAAACTATTGGACACATTACAACTGTTGGATAATCTGTGGTATGTAGCCATGGCAGCTAAACCACCAGTACACCTATGTGTTTTTGGCCACATACATGTTAGGCTGCTAGAAAGAATGTTACAGTGTTGATCAATATCAGCAGTTGTGGAACTACAAGGCCCAGCACTATGAGCAATTTGAAAGTAGGAGCAGGCAATTTATTGTGCATGACCTTGCTGGGCTATGTAGTTCCACAGCAGCACTTTACTTAGCATAACAATTCAAGTGAACATTACAGTTTGAAAACATTGGCATGTATGTTTAAGATTGCATGTGGTCACACTTACCAGCTCTGGATGGCGTTTGCGGCCTATCGGTATCCGCGACGTGCATGCCAGGCAGGACCTCAGGGGGTATGATTCGCTTCAACTTGACCTCATAGGACATGTAGCAGACAGTGGTGGGGCTTCCTCCGCCAGTCTTGGTGGCCTCCTCCAACTCCATGGCCATTTTACTTTTCAGCTGCCTTTTGATGTCATTGAATCTCTTCTTGACATTTCTGACCAGGCGCTTGTGCTGACTTACAGCGTTCACCGCCTGGGTGATGTCCTTCCACATAGCCCTTTTCCGCTGTGCAGTGGTCTTGTGGTGAGTTTTCCCAAGTAACCGGTCAAACACAGGCATGATAGCCCGGACAAGCGCAGCATTTTCCTCGTAGGAAAATCTGACCTTTCGGCCACTTTTTGTGCGGCCAGCTTCTACCTCCTCCTCCTCATTTTCTACTCCAGCCATGTACCCCTCCTCCTCCATGCCAGTGTCTTCCTCCTCCACACCTCCATCTTCCTCCACCTCTGACATGTGGCCCTCCTGCAGCTGCTGTGGGGTATGGTCAAGGTCTTGGCTATAGGATGGGGATGGCAGCGGATCCTCCACCTCCTCCTGCTGGGGCTGGATGGCCAGGGCCTGGTCTGGGGCTGGCCTTGCTGTGGCCATGCTGCCTGCCCAGGGGCGGATTGGCCCATCGGGAAACTGGGCCGTTTCCCGGTGGGCTGGCACATTTATTAGGAGAAGTGGCCGCCCACCCTAACAACCTGGGCCGCGGCATCTCCGTGCGCTGGGCCGCGGCACTGTGCCCTTATTAAAGATGGCTGCAGCCAGCCTCCAGTACTGCAGCTGCTAGCGGGGGGCGTGGCTAATGATATAAGCATAACACCGCGATCTTCCTGCAATCACCGAAGGGTTGTGTCACCTTCCAAGCAATGAGCCAGAAATGACAGCGCAGGTGAGCCAATCAGGGGGCACGGTGTGATGCTGACTAGCCAATGAGGGGCGGAACATGCGGAACCCCTCCCCCTCCCTTCGGCACGTACAAGCAGGCTGTGTACTTCACCCACTTTAGACAGGCAGCAGGAGCATCAAGTAGAAGTGTAACCAGTGCTGCCCCGACACATACTGTACATCAGGTACTCGGCAGAATAGAGTGCCAGACATAGGAGGGTGCTGGTGCTGTTACAGATTGGGTCATCAGCATTAATTCCCTACATGTGGTGTGTTCATTGTTTCATGGTCATCCTCTCACTCTCTCCCCTGCTGGGTTCCCGATATTTCCGTGCATGGTGCATTTGCACAATAATCACCCTTCTTACAATACTGTATTAGAGTCTAAGGTGCACTTTGCTCTGCATCTGTTACACAATGACAGCAGCCAGTGTGCACGTGCACTAGTGTGGACTGCTCTCAGCACCTCTGTGTTTTGCACAGCTAACCTCATGGTCTTCCTCTCCCCACTGTGTATGTGACAGGTGCAGCAACACGAATAGGAGGGTTTGCAGCTACATCAAGAGCAAGGCAGCAATTGCCCGGAATAGTCAGCCATGCTGAGAAGACATGCCACTCCACCCCAGCTGTATCAGCCCACTCTCTGCCCCCTACCTGTCCCAGCCCACCCTCTTCCCCCTACCTGCCCCGGCCCACCCTCTGCCCCCTACCTGCCCCAGCCCACTCTCTGCCCCTACCTGTCCCAGCCCACCCTCTGCCCCCCTACCTGTCTCAGCCCACCCTCTGCCCCCCTACCTGTCTCAGCCCACCCTCTGCCCCCCTACCTGTCTCTTCAGCCTCCAAAGCGCATCCCATTAAATATGCAAATTATTACCAAAAAATGCGATTTTAAAAAGGGCGAATAGCGGCGATGTGGTGCGATATAAAAACATGCACATTTATCTCACTCCATAGAATGTCACCCATTGTCTTTAATGCCTCTGGAACTCCAATAACATAAGAAGTTTCTTGATTGGTTAATTTGATGTGACTTTTTACCTATGCAATGTCTGCGATGACACATGTCCTTTTGTCAATGTTATGTCCAAGCGAAAGGTTATTTGTAAGCTGGAAAGCAACTTTACTGATGGATGAGTAGGGACTGTCACAACCATTAAAGAGAAGAAAGAAGATAAGAGCAGAATAAATGAGCGCTGCTATAAGAATTATAATCAATCAAAGTAAACGATTTCAAATAAAATGCTGATAAAGAAACCATTAAACATTCAAGCACATGAGATTTAATATATCACTAATAGTTCAGAGCTTTTCAAGGACCTTTAAAATTTGACTTAATGTTCTCATGCTTGGGTGGCAATTAACGATGAACCAAATAATTTGCCAATTTCTTTGAGTTTTTCCAAATTTAGGAGTTTTGAGTCTCAACAATTTGATGAACACCAAACTCAAACAACAAATTTTCGATTGTGGCCGTGCTAGTAAACAAGTACCAACAAATCAAAATGTAACCACAATAAAATAAGGAAAAATCAGCATCCACTTTTGATTGGTTGAATGTGACTGAATCTATATAAATATAATTCATGTATAGGATATAAAACCTTAGTGAACTTTTATTTGTAATTGAGGAATATGTAATTATGTGGACTGATTCTGCAACTGGGTCTGACAGTAATGAACATTTTTTTATATATTGTCTACTTTCACAATATTTTTTATTCCTTATTTTTGCTGGAAATACATGTTAACTTTTTATTTATGTAAACCTATATAAATACATTGGGCTTATTCCTTTGTACATAGATTACAGTTGAATATAACTTGAGTTCAACCACCTTGTCTTGATTATTAATAGTGGCATATATTTTAATAATCGTGGCCCTGCTGTGATTATTAAAATTCCCTTTTATGGCGGATATTTTCATTTTCAATGAAAATATCCCTGCTGTGTACTTTGGGAAACCCCAGGGATAGCAGTAGCGATAACTATCTCTGCAAGTTACATTCCTGGAATTTTGGAGGAGGTTTTTACATGTGCACAGTGTCAGTTTCCGGAATGGGGGTCAGCACCGGTGCAATGCTGTGGGACAGGTGTCGGTCAGTGGACCTAATTAAGGCCTGATGTGCGAATTTGCACAGTGGACAATTATAAATAGACTGTGAATGAGTTTGGGCCACAATGCATGCGCACTGCATCCAGTAATGAGGTCCTGCTGCTCTATTTCATCGCTAGCCATTTGCAAGGTGACTCGCTGGTCACTTCATATTTGTAGACACTCTCTCCCACTACCATGCTTCCATTGGCTTAACCCCTTCCCGACATTTGACGTACATTTACGTCATGGTCGGGAAGTACTTCCCGACACATGGCATAAATGTACGTCATGAGTTCAAATTGCCACCCCGTCTCGAGACGAGGTGGCAGAGGGACAATGTCTGCTGTCCCTGACAGCAGACATCCTCCCTCATTGCCCAGGGGGGGCAGCGATGCCTCCCGTCTTGGGCGATCGCTGCTATTGGCCGTTAAAAAGTTAATAGCCAAAAGCACCGTTGAAATGCATTGAGTCTAAAATTTAGACTCTGCTGCCCCCTAGCGGCCAAAAAAAATAAAGGCGGTTTAAATAATGATTTAAAAATAAAAAATAGATATGGTCTTTGTTAGTTATTAACTATTTTGAGTGATATGATTATTTGTCTCACAAGCAGAAAATGGAACATTTTGCAAATAGCAAAATGTTCCATTTTTTCACGACACTTTGGTATTTTCCCCCCCCCCAAAAAAACTGTATCGACCAAATTTCACCACTAATTTAAAGTACAATGTGTCACGGGAAAACAATCTCAAAATCACTGGGATAAGTAAAAGCAAAAAAAAGTTATACCCACTTAAGTGATACATGTCAGATTTGAAAAAAATGGCTCTGTCAGGAAGGCAAAAACTGGCTCTGTCAGGAAGGGGTTAAATAATTGACACCAACTGAAGATGGTGTAAACCAGGCATGTCCAACGTTGGCCCTCCAGATGTAGTGAAACTACACATCCCAGCATGCATTGCCACAGTTTTGCTATTAGAGCATGCTAAAACTATTACAAAGCATGCTGGGATGTGTAGTTTCACAACCAGTGGCGGAACTACCGTGGGTGCAGGGGATGCAGCTGCTATGGGGCCCGGCGGCTGGGGGGGCCCGATAGACAGCAAGCACTCCCCTGCTTAGTTTTTTTTTTTTTTAAGGGAGCCGCGGCCGCCTGTATTATGTTGTTCGCTGGAGGGGAGAGAGGCTGAGCAGCGAGCAGAGTAAGGGAGCCGGGCGGGGGCGCTATTCCGGAAGACAGACTGCGAGGGAGGAGGGACTGTCTGCCTAGCGCACTAGCGCAGGCATGGCAGTGGAGTGCTACACTTCTCATTCAGTGCTACTGACGGCGATGCGCAGCCGAGTCCCAGTAATGTGCGGTGGTGGCTGTGTCCACAGAAAGGTACAGCCACTCACCACAGTAGTCGCCACCTCCTGCTCCCCGCCGGCTGCCGCCTATACCCTATTCTCCCCACCGCCTACAACCCCCACTCCCCTACAGGCTCCTCGTGCTCCAGTCCCCACTAGGAAACCATGGACTGAGCTTCAGGAGCCTGCTGCTACTTTCGCCCGTAGTACTGTCTGTCTCTGCTCTGACAAGCAGATCGGGGACTGACAGCCAAACTTCTGGAGACAGCGCAGGGGCATTTTGACTTTGCTGCTGTCAGTGAGTGCTCACAGATAGGCAGTCATCCTGATTGGCTGCCTGTACGTGAGCTGTGATTTACTTCAAGAGAGCAGCACATTCAAAATGCTGCTGCGCTGTCTCTACAAGTTTGGTTGCCAGCCATACTCAGTCAGTCCCCAGTCAGAGCAGAGACAGACAGTCCTAGGGGCAGAAGTACCACCTGTCTCCTGAAGCTTAGGAGCTTTGTATCTGGCTCCACAATCTCCTTCTATGCCGCCCGGGGGTCTTTGGGCCTGAGACACCAGTCCCATTTTCCATTTCCTGATGGTGGCCCTGCAGCAGCACGCACACCTGCCCCCCACTCCTGCTACTGTTGCATAATTAAATGGACCCCTATGCTCCCACATGCTGGTGTACAGGCCTCTCATACTCCCACACCTGTGAAGCAGAGAGGAGCCGCGGAGACTGAGGAGCAGCGTGGGACAGAAATGCGGTAAGTTTGTAATTGTTGACTAATGTGTAATGGGCTTTGCTGTGTGTCACTTAATGTGCAATGGGCTTTGCTGTGTTTCTACTAATGTGTAATGGGCTTTGTGGTGTGTCCCATAATGGGTAATGGGCTTTGCGGTGTGTCCCATAATGTGTAACGGGCTTTGCGGTGTGTCACATAATGTGCAATGGGCTTTGCAGTGTGTCCCATAATGTGTAATGGGCTTTGCGGTGTGTCCCATAATGTGTAATGGGCTTTGCGGTGTGTCCCATATTGTGTAATGGGCTTTGCGGTGTGTCCCATATTGTGTAATGGGCTTTGCGGTGTGTCCCATAATGTGTAACGGGCTTTGCGGTGTGTCCCATAATGTGTAATGGGCTTTGCGGTGTGTCCCATAATGTGTAATGGGCTTTGCGGTGTGTCCCATAATGTGTAATGGGCATTGCGGTGTGTCCTATAATGTGTAATGGGCATTGCGGTGTGTCCCATAATGTGTAATGGGCTTTGCGGTGTGTCCCATAATGTGTAACGGGCTTTGCGGTGTGTCCCATATTGTGTAATGGGCTTTGCGGTGTGTCCCATAATGTGTAATGGGCTTTGCGGTGTGTCCCATAATGTGTAATGGGCTTTGTGGTGTGTCCCATAATGTGTAATGGGCTTTGCGGTGTGTCCCATAATGTGTAACGGGCTTTGCGGTGTGTCCCATAATGTGTAATGGGCTTTGCGGTGTGTCCCATAATGTGTAATGGGCTTTGCGGTGTGTCCCATAATGTGTAATGGGCATTGCGGTGTGTCCCATAATGTGTAATGGGCATTGCGGTGTGTCCCATAATGTGTAATGGGCATTGCGGTGTGTCCCATAATGTGTAATGGGCTTTGCGGTGTGTCCCATAATGTGTAATGGGCTTTGCGGTGTGTCCCATATTGTGTAATGGGCTTTGCGGTGTGTCACATAATGTGTAATGGGCTTTGCGGTGTGTCTCCTAATGTGCAATGGGCTTTGCGGTGTGTCCCATATTGTGTAATGGGCTTTGCGGTGTGTCCCATAATGTGTAATGGGCTTTGCGGTGTGTCCCATAATGTGTAATGGGCTTTGCGGTGTGTCTCCTAATGTGCAATGGGCTTTGCGGTGTGTCTCATAATGTGTAATGGGCTTTGCGGTGTGTCACAATGTGTAATGGGCTTTGCGGTGTGTCTTCTAATGTGCAATGGGCTTTGCGGTGTGTCTCCTAATGTGCAATGGGCTTTGCGGTGTGTCTCATAATGCGTAAGGGTCTTTGCGGTGTGTCTCATAATGTTCAATGGGCTTTGCGGTGTGGCATAATTTGTGTGGGGCCTTACCCTTTGAAGCGAGGCCACACACGGCGGGATGCGCACTGGTAGAGACCTGAGTTAGGGGGGGCCCCATTATAATTTTTGCTATGGGGCCCACAAAGTTCTAGTTACGCCTCTGTTCACAACATCTGGAGTGCCAACGTTGGACATGTCTGGTGTAAACTATTGTGGCAAAACTCAAGCAAGCTTTCCAGGGTTTGTCAGTTTATATTCCACATTGGTCATAATGGGGACTGCAATCTGTAGTGCTAATAAGCCTTCTAATGGAGATTTCCCAGAAATCTCCTGCATTCTGGTATTAGTACATAGCCACAAACTAGACGTTTCTATAATAGGTGCAGTGTTCATGGTGCACACCGGCCCATGTGTCAGGGGGACCCACACCGCACACACTGCACCCATATATTATACTTATTTTGTATTCCCATGGCCTCTCTGCAGACACAAATTACTCGAAAAATAGTCACTCTGACTGTTTCCGAGATTTACCTGGGAACACTGGAATAAAACCAGTCAGAGTCATGTGTCTGCTTCATGTCAGAAGTGCATTGAGTTCTATTTAAGAAAGAGACGCTATATAAATAAAATATTATAATTATTAATAGATGTTGCTTCACAGTGGTAGCCATCAATGTAAAATTACAGAATACAAAACACAATCAGGATCTGGGGGTGCCACCACCAAGTCAGCCTATCACAGCATTAAGGATGTTTTTGTGGAAGACATCCTTGGCGGCTGTGGATCTTCTAAGATGCTACCGTCACACTTTCATTGGAAAGTAGGTATTGGTGTTAGTATGGAAATGGTAGGGGAGCAGTAGGTTGAAGTTTTAACCCTAGAATGTCTGTGTAGGCATGTACATGTGGTAGGGAATATAGATTGTAAGCTCCACTGGAGCAGGGTCTGAATGTTCAACTATTCTCTGTAAAGCGCTGTGGAATATGTGTGCGCTATATAAGAAACTGTTAATAAATACAATAAATAAATAAATAAATACTCATATTTGTTGCCTTTCCCTATAAAGCCGTGCCCAGGACCCACACAGTTCATACTTTCTAGGTCTACTCACATAAACTCAAGTTTAGCGGTTAGTGGTTTTAAAATGAGACAGTGAATGAAGACTATGGGCCAGATGCACTAAGCTTCAAAAGTGATAAAATGGAGAGTGATAAACAGCCAGCCAATCAGCTCCTACCTGCCATGTCACAAATTGTGTTTGAAAAATGTCAGACAGGAGCTGATTGGTTGGTTGTTTATCACTCTCCATTTTATCACTTTTGAATCTTAGTGCATCTGGGCCAGAATCTGTTCTTCTGCTGGGTGGTGACTTGGAAAACGTGACCTATTTGGGGTACTGGGGACACAACTACTACTGTATACTGTAGATGAATTTGACAAGATTTTTTCCCAATTATAAAGTGCAACAGAATACCATATGCTATATGTAAATTGTTTATAAATAAATAAGATACGCACCTAGGGACTATTTTGATTTTTATCATTAGTTATACAGGTATAAGGGGGAGAAGAGCATTTGTATCCCTCGAAATATGTGTTATGGGGAGGTAAGTAAAATCTCACCATGTACTTTTAAGGGGATAACACATTTGTTTACTGTGTGCATGGTAAATTGCAATTCTAGTTGCAATGTAATACAACATTCAAATGCACAAATTTGTCATACATATGTAATAAGGCCATTGAAATACTACCTATTTTCCATTACTAAAGTTATCTGAAGAAGTAAAAAAAAAGTGTAAGTTATGGGCAAGGGTGACTCTGATCTGATTTCCACTAAGCACATTTTCAGCCAAGCCAGCAAAAGTTCCGTCAGAGCGCATTTTACTGTCAGTCCCAATATGCAGATTGTAGGTCTGTGTGCACGCTGCCCAGTATGCATGAGGCAGGCAGTAATACACCGCTTTAACTGGAAACCCATTGTATGCCTTGATTTATGTAATTCAGTCAAATGATTGCATGCAGCACATGGTTCACCAGGCCTCTAAAAGGAATTTCAAACGTCAGGTAACATGAATTTATTGGCTCTCCTGAAAATTCACCTGGATTCAGTGATTTGGATTATTTATTCCCTTCCATGATTTTTTTCATAAAGGTGAAAAAGAAGAAAACAATAATTGAGGAGGCTGTGTCCAGCTGAGTAAACCCTGCATGATTTACAACCGAAATGCACTTTGTGTGCGTGTGTGTGTGTGTGTGTCTATCCTGTAGGTTACCTCAGGCTCCCTGATTGACACCCTTTTCACACCTATACCAACACAGCTATGCGTGAACAGAAACAACACTTGGTACCAGAGCCGTGCCTAAAAGGATCCGATAGGCAGGAACAGTAGTGCTTAGAAATAACAAACTCCAAGCGCCCAGTGTCAGTAGGAAAACCCAGGTCACTGGAATATCTGGATCTGTTGTGAAGAGCAATGACCTAGGAATAAACCCGGGTCCACCTGATACATCTGAAAGGGCGTATGTAATGTGTTCAACCAAGGTTCAATGACCCAGGTCTGAGATGGGTTATAGCTAGAGATGAGCGCGTCCGGATTCCGGACACCTCCGAACACCCCTTTTCCGAACGCGTTCACGAGCCTGGTCGGGTTTGCCCGCCCAGACTCGGAGAGCGCCTTTCCGCCGCCCGCGAGTTCCTGCTGTCGGATCTCGCAAGATCCGGACAACGTCACTAAAACCTCACTATATGTATATAAGGATGGCCGGGCGGGTGCCATGTTCACTCCAGTGTAGGAGATTGAACAGCGTGCACGTCTGGCTGTCTTCCCTGGCGCCCACCTGCGTGCTCACTCTCCCGCCCTGCTGTGCAACCTGTGTGGTGTAGTAGTTTTAACTACTACACTGCTGATAGTGACAACCTGCATTGTGTAGTAGTTTTAACTACTACACTGCTGATATATTAGTGACAACCTGCTGAGTCGGACTGTAGTGTAGTGTAGTGTAGTGTAGTGTGGTGTAGTGGTACACAGACAGAGTCTGTGCTGTGCTGTATATTATATATTTATCCCTGTAGTCTGTGCCTGTGCCTCATATAGATTGATTTACCTGTCCTCCAGTGTCCAGTCCCACTCCCTACCAACAAATTTCTTAATAATAATCTGTGTCTGCTGCTGTGTGACTAAGCTGGAACAGAGTACAACAAGTCTGTGGAGGCCACACGTCATTTTATTTTAGAATAAAAGGGTTTATAAATAATACTGAGTTATTAATAATCCTTTAAAAATTTTCGGTGTCTGCTGCTGTGTGTGTAAACCAGGAGAGGGTACTACAAGTCTCACCTCACCTGTGCAGATCACACGTCGGTGCAAATTGCAAAATATCACTTCTTAATAATCCTTTTTTAATTTTTCTGTATCTGCTGCTGTGTGACTGTTAGCTGGGAGAGGGTACTACAAGTCTCACCTCTCCTGTGTGCACACCGGTGCTGCAAAATAATCGGTGCTGCAAAATAATCAATATAATTTTCTGGGACAATAAGGGTCACTGACTTAAATTCCTTAAAATCCTTTTCAATTTTTCTGTGTCTGCTGCTGTGTGACTGTTAGCTGGGAGAGGTTACCACAAGTCTCACCTCACCTGTGTGCACACCGGTGCTGCAAAATAATCGGTGCTGCAAAGTAATCAATGTAATTTTTTTGGACAATAAGGGTTACTGACTTAAATTCCTTAAAATCCTTTTCAATTTTTTCTGTGTCTGCTGCTGTGTGACTAAGCTGGTACAGGCCAGGGTAGTACAAGTCTCAACTCACCTGTGTGCACACCACACATCGGTGCTGCAAAATAATAAATCATTCTTTTTTTTTACAATAAGGGTTCCTGACGTAAAGAAACACAGAGGGCTGATTAAGCCTGAAGGGGCATAAACCACTGAGGCTTCTTCACAGTTTACACAGTGCTGTTTGTCACATGTATGTTAATGAGGATGGGCACAAGGCCTATCAGAGCAGGGAGAGGGTTCTAGACAGGGTAGGAAGGGATCACGAGTTATAGTGACAAACCCTCTGTCTGAATAAGCCCCACCCATCCTGCCCTCCTTTTTCTCTTCTTCTCCAGCGGCGGTAAAGAACGGTCATTCTTTAAGAACTCTGTGTGTGTGTAGGTAGTGGGGTGCACTCTCCCTCGACATCGATTGTCATGGGCCATGCTTCTGTCCGGGGGATGGCCATCACCACCAGGCCGGGTGGCTGACCAGGGAGAGTGATCACCAGCGATGTATGTATGCATAGTGATCTTTAACCCCACCTTTCCTATAGTGACCGTTCTTTAGTGCCGCCACCATTTATAGTCATAGTTTTAGTTGTCAAAATAAATTTGACATTCTTTTGAAAAGCCAGCACTTTGTGCCCGTGTCTTATTTTAGGTTAAGTTATTTAAGTTTAGAGTTAAGGTTGTGTTTAGATTTGTCAACAGACAAGGTGTAAACCGGGAGGATACCCGATGGTGAGTTTAATAATAATCCTTTTAAATTTTCCGTGTCTCTGCTGCTGTGTGGCTGTAATCCAGAAAGATAATGGAGAACCAAAATATGGAGGCTCCAATAGTACAATAAAAACTTCCTCCAAGTGCTGAAGCTGCTGCCACTAGCCAAGACATAGAACATGATGATGAAATGCCATCAACGTCTTCTGCCAATGCCGATGCCCAATGTCATTGTCGAGGGCGTGTGAAATCCAAAAAGGCAAAGTTGAGTATGTTTAAGAAAAAAAAAAGTAAATCCTTGGAGGAGAAACATAAGCTTGCCAATATGCCATTTACCACACGGAGTGTGGTCCAACTTCACACGACGATCACAGCCCTCCTCCTCATCCTCCTACCCCCCTAGAAATGTAAAGAGAGTTATGCTGTCAACAAAAAGACAGCAAACAACTCAGCCTTCTAAAGGCATGGTATCACAAATACCCAAGGAGTGTTGATGGTTGTGAAGCCTGACCTTCCCATCACCGTATGGGAAGAGGTGGCTACTTCCACCATTTTCATCACGCCCTCTGCATATGCTGGAAGGATCACCCACAGTCCAGTTCCTGATTTTGAAGTTGTCAATGTTGTACACCAGGAGGAGGAAATTGATGTAGCTGGCACTGAGGAGGAACTTGATGAGGAGGAGGATGCTGTTGATGGTGAGGCACCGGGCAAGACAGTTGTTGTCCTTGGGACACTAAAGGCCATCACCATGCCTGGGCAGAAGACCAAAAAATCCACCTCTTTGGTCTGGAATTATTTTTATCCAGATCCGCACAACAACTACCTCGCCATATGTAGCTTATGTAAAGCTGGAATAAGAAGAGGTAGGGACGCTGGTCACCTAGGGACATCACTTTTCTCTAGATGTTTGTATGTTGATATATGCTGTTTTATGTCTATAAAAAAACTTATTAAAAAAATTAAAAAATTATCTGAATTAAAAAAAAGCTGGAATAAGCAGGGGTAGGGACGTTGGACTCCTAGGGACATCCTCGCTTATGCGTCACCTGAAGTTAGTTCATAAATCACTGTTTAGTTCAGAAACTGTGGCTGGGACCATAAGCAGTTCAAGGACACCTAAATCCCTTGATCCAGTTGTATCCAAGCGCCTGCAAACCACACCAGCAAGTCACTCCCCGTCAATTTCCTCCTCCATCCGGATCAGAGGTAGTCCTGCAGGCCATGTCACCATCATGACTCCTCTTCCATCCGGGATTCCATAGGAGGATCCTGCAGTGGTACGCCTTCTGCTGCTACTGCAGCTACTGCTGGGAGTCGGTCATCATCCCAGAGGGGAAGTTGTAACACCGCTATGTCTTTCACTATGCAATTGACCGTCCAACAGTCATTTGCCATGAGGACGAAGTGCGACAGCAGTCATCCGATGGCAAAGTGGCTAACTGCGGCCTTGACAGCTATGTTGGTGTCCACCATCAGTGGAGTGGGATTTAGAAGGTTGATGGAGGTATTGTGTGCCCGGTACCAAATCCCATCTAGATTCCACTTCACTAGGCAGGCGATACTGAGGATGTACAGAGACGTCCGAAAGAGTGTTCTCGGTGCCCAGAAAAATGCAGTTGTAGCCACTGTCCACTTAACCACGGACATGTGGACAAGTGGCTCAGGGCAAACTAAGGACTATATGACTGTAACAGCCCACTGGGTAGATGCATCACCTTCCGCAGCAACAGCAGCATCTCCTGCACGTCAGCTCCTTCCAAGGCAGGCTACGCTGTGTATCACCGGTTTTAGTAAGAGGCACAGTGCTGACAACCTCTAAACTGAGGGAATTCATCTCACAGTGGCTTACCCCACTTAGACTCTCTCTGGGATTTGTGGTGTCGGAGAATGGCAGTGACATTGTGCGGGCATTACATATGGGCAATTTCCAGCACGTGCCATGTTTTGCCCACACTATAAATTTGGTGGTGCAGCATTTCCTAAAAAGTGACAGAAGCATTCAGGAGATGCTTGCGGTGGCCCACAAAATTGCTGGACACTTTTGGCATTCTGCCACTGTCTGCCGAAGGCTGAAGCAGCAGCAAAAAGTCCTCAACCTGCCCTGCCATCACCTCAAACAAGAGGTAGTAACGCGCTAAAACTCCACCCTCTAAATGCTGCAGAGGATGGAGGAGCAGCAAAAGGCCACCCAAGCCTACTCGGTCACCTATGACATAGACAGAGGAGTGGGGATGTACCTGACTCAAGCACATTGGAGGCAGATTTCCATGTTATGCAAGATTTTCCAGCCATTTGATCATGCCACATGTGAAGTCAGCTCCAATACTGAATAAGAGGGGGTTTTGTTTGCGAAGGGCAAACAGAAAGACAAATGTGCCTTTTTGGGCGCACTCTTTTTAAAGACTCTTTTTTAAAAGAGTGCGCCCAAAAAGGCACATTTGTCTTTCTGTTTGCTCTTCGCAAACAAAACCCCCTCTTATTCAGTCACAATACTGAATGTGTTGGGCACACCACCAATCTAAGACTATAATAATGGTAAAAAGTAGTCCACAATATTGGTAAAGAGATGAATTTTTCTGTGAGATGTTCTGAAATAACTTCTTGAGTCTGTGCGGATCCAAAAACCCTTCCTTGAATCAGCTCCAATACTGCCAGCTTGAGTCAGGTGATTCCCCTGATCAGGCTGTTGCAGAAGCAGCTGGAGAAAGTGAAGGAGGAGCTAAAGCATTGCGATTCTGCAAAGCATGTAGCTCTTGTGGATGAAGCCCTCCATATGCTTTGCCAGGATACGAGGGTGATCAGTCTGTTAAAATCAGAGGAATACATTCTGGCCATCATGCTCGATCCTCAGTTTAAAGCTTATGTTGTGTCTCTGTTTCCGGCAGACACAAGTCTACAAAGGTGCAAAGACCTGCTGGTCAGGAGATTGTCATCTGAAACAGACAGTGACACGGCAACAGCTCCTCCCTCATTTTCAACCACACCTGTGGCTGAAAGAAAAAGCTGCAATTTACCACACAAACCACTGGCGGAGATGCAGGGCTAGCAGTAGGGAGTTTGGAGTTGGACATCTGGTCCGGACTAAAGGACCTGCCAACGATTGCTGACGTTTCTACTGTTGCTGCATTGGATGCTGTCACCATTGAAAAATGGTGGAGGATTACTTTGTTGACATCATCCAAGTAGACATGTCAGACAGTCCATACCTGAACTGGCAGGATAAAAAGGCAGTTTGGAGGCCCCTGTACAAACTGGCTCTATTTTACCTGAGTTGTCCCCCCTCCAGTGTGTACTCCGAAAGAGTTTTTAGTGCAGCGGGGAACCTGGTCAGTGATTGGCGTAGGAGGTTGCTTCCGCAAAATGTGGAGAATATGATGTTTATAAAAATAAATTTTCAATTCTTTAATAAAGACCAGCAATTGCCTCCAGAGACAACAGAGGGATCTGTGATTGTGAAGTCCAGCGGGGATGAATTGATAATCTGTGAGGATGAGGAAGTACATGCTGAAAGGGGTGAGGAATCAGAGGAGGAAGAGGATGAGGGGGACATCTTGCCTCTATAAAGCCAGTTTGTGCAGGGAGAGGTGACTTGCTTTTTTTTTGTGGGGGCCCAAACAAACCAATCATTTTAGTAACAGTCATGTGGCAGACCCTGTCGCTGAAATTATTAGTTTGTTAAAGTGTGCATGTCCTATTTACGCAACATAAGGGTGGGACAAGGACAATTACATCTTGCACCTCTTTTTTTGACCATTATGTGCTGCCCTCCTGTCTGCCTCTGCAGTGCCACTCCAAGATGAGCAACGTGTTTGTGCCGTACACTTGTGTGGCTTAGTATAGTTAGCCAGCTTCCTCTGTGCATTCATTGGCTTTTCTTTTCCACCTGGGTAAGAAACCCTTAGCCATTGACAATGTATTCATGTATTGCTCTTGCCTAACTTGCTGGAAAAAAAATATTTTGGAAGCTCCAAGCAGATCTCAATGCGGCCCAAATCATCCGCTGCTCCTTGGATATATGTATTTAAATACCCATCACCCAATGATGTAAAATCAGCTAACATGACATTCAACATTGCTAGGTGCAGAGCCAAGCAGTGTAAGACTTCCAGAGCCAATTCTTTCAGCAAATGTGTAGACAAAGTCCTGATCTTACATCTTACTGTACATCTCACCCTAGATCTGTAGAAAACAAAAAAATGGGTGCCATCCCCCCCCCCCCCCCGATACGCTATGCTACGCTGGATAATACGTTCTTATGAGCCGTGGGTGCAACTTAAACACACGCTTGTGTGACATGTCAGACTCTTAATGTGCGTGGAAATATCTGTAGTGAATTAAATGTGATATGAAGTCAATATAATAAAACACGGCGGTGAAACTGCATACCAGATAATAAATAATATTGTGCTTATCAAAATCAAATCTTTATCTTGGATCATGGCCCTAACATAGCTAGTGTACTACGTTCAAAGTAATCGTAAGTCAGGAAAGTGACCATATACAGTATGAAAGTGGCACACATTTGAGGGAGTCTAAATAATAGTTTGCTTCCAATATCTCTACCAATCTGCTATCGGGACCACGATCGCCGCACGGTCTGTTGCCTCCCAGGTGCTCGGGTACGGCACATCACGGACCAAGTCGACAGATTGTTGGGAGGGGCTGGGAGCAACCCGGTGGTCTTGGTGCACATCGGCACCAACAACAAAGTCAATGGTAGGTGGGATGTCCTCAAGAAAGAGTATAGGGAATTAGGTAAGAAATTAAAGGTGAGGACATCTAGGGTAATTTTCTCGGAAATAATACCAGTGCCACGCGCTAGCTCAGGGAGGCAGAGGGAGATCAGGGGGTAAATGTGTGGCTTAAGGACTGGTGTAGGAAAGAGAAGACAAAGAATCAAACAAAACTTGTAAAGGGGTAATCAAAGCAGCTAAAAGATTATGAGGGAAATGTACTAATATGGATTCGTATTAAAATTCGTATTCGTATTTGTATGTCGAGGTGTTACGAATGTGTACGCACGCTGTTTTCGTAGACGTATTCGTATTCCGGAATGGAATGTACAAAGATGTTTTATTTTGAAAAGTCGTATTTTCCGATGTCGTAGCCATTCGTATGCTGTTTTACGTACGTAAAAATCGTCCGTGAAATTCGTACATTGAAATACGAATGTCGTAACAAGTTTTGTTTGAAACCTTAGTTATTTTACGATTTTTCGTA